>NC_053395.1:73055114-73664698 GCF_905171765.1 Bufo bufo | reverse complement strand
GAGATACACCCTTTAAATACAAGGGTTATATTCAGTTATTTGAAATACAGCCATTTTGGGCTCAAATCTTTAATTGCGGCCTAGTCTGGATCAGGGCGTGTGAGATACACCCTTTATATACAGGGGTTATATTAAGGTATTTGAAATACAGCCATTTTGGCCATAAATCTTTAATTGAGGCCTAGTCTGATTCAGGGCGTGTGAGATACACCCTGTACATACTGTTGTTCTATTCTACTATTAATTAAACATGCATTTAGGGCAAGATCCTAAATTCGAGAAATATGAGGAGAGCGTCAAATAAGGTACGTGGCCAAGGTCGTGGTGCTGCTGGTGGAGCTCCTGTTGCAGGTAGAGGACTTGGTCGATCTGTGACAGCTACACGCACAAGTGAAACCCCTTCCTCAGGTGCGAGTAGGCGACAGAACCTGCAGCTGTATTTGGTCGGGCCTAATGCGGCTCTACGAATGGTGAGGCCTGAACAAGTACAGGCGATAGTAGATTGGGTTGCTGACAGTGCCTCCAGTTCCTTCACATTGTTCCTACCCAGTCTCCTGCTCAAAGATCTGAGTTGGCACCTGCAGCCCATGTCCATCAGTCTTTCACCTCACCCCCTTGCAAATCAGCCAAGCAGTCTGAGCCCCAAGTCATGCAGCAGTCTCTTCTGCTTTTTGATGACTGTTAGCAGGGTTCCCCAGGGCCATCCACCTAGCCCTGCCCCAGAAGTGGAAGAGATTGAGTGCACCGATGCCCAACCACTTATCTATCTGTCAAGATGAGTACATGGGAGAACCATCGCCGCACGTCTCGGATGATGACAAAACACAGGTGCCAACTGCTGGGGCTTTCGAAAGTGTGCAGACCGACAAGGAGGGCAGGGGTGAAGAGTGGGTGGAAGATGATGTGGAGGACGATGAGTTCCTCGACCCCACATGGAATCAAGGTCATGCGAGTGACCTATGTAGTTCGGAAAAAGAGGCGGTGGTCGCACAGAGCCACCAGCACAGCAGAAGAGGTAGCAGGGTGCAAAAGCGGAGCGGCCGTCCTCTAGACAGTACGCCTGCTATCGCCTACCGCAGCAAGGGACCGAGCACACCAAAGCCAGCTCCAAGGAGTTCCCTGCCGTGCAGTTCTTCAGACAATGTGCTGATGACAAGACAAAAGTGGTTTGCACACTGTGCAATCAGAGCCTGAAGTGAGGCATAAACGTTCTCAACCTGAGCACAATCTGCATGACCAGGCATTTAAGTGCTAAGCATGAGCTGCAGTGGAGTAGACACTTTAAAAACCAAGAAAGGTCTCTGGCTCCTCCTGCTTCATCTTCTGCTGCAGTCTCGTCCTCTTCATCCACTTCTGCAGTGACAATGCCACCTGCAACCCCGCACCAAGCATCTCCACAATGTTCCACGGAACAACAACCAGAACTACCAGCTGATATGGAACGTAGTAGGAGGCAGCTTTTCACCAACATGGTGGAGCAGTATTGTGCACATGTCTACACGTACTGAATAACGGGTCTGCCCCCTTCAACTTCTGGGTCTCCAAATTAGGCACATGGCCTGAGCTTGCCCTTTACACCTTGGAGGTGCTGGCCTGCCCTGCTGCCAGTGTATTATCTGAACGTGTGTTTAGCACGGCAAGGGGCGGTATCACAGACAAGCGCAGCCGCCTGTCCACAGCCAATGTGGACAAGCTCACGTTCATTAAAATTAACCAGGCATGGATCCCACAGGACTTGTCTGTACCTTGTGCAGAATAGACATGTATACCGGCCTTAACCAGCCTTTGTTATACTACAGCGCAATTGCTCATTCTTGTATTCTGGATATTTCACACTCTTTTGGAGTGTACCCTAATTTCTTTTAAAAATTAAAACCAAAAACCAGTGTTGGCTACCCCGTCCTCCTCCAACGCTGCTTCCACCTACACCAATACGTCCACCGCCTCCTCAAACTCCTACTCAATATGGACCTCCACCTCATAAATCGAATTTTTCTTTTTTTATTTGTACGTATTTTATGTAATTTCACTACTTTGTTACAATTTCGGGTGAAATTCAATTTTTTTTAGGTATGATGTACCACTGCTATACCTAGTAGACAGGTTAAAAAAAATTCACTAATTTGACTGTTACATTTTCAGGTGAAATTCACCAATTTTTGGGTGTAATATACCCCTCCTCTACCTAGTTGACAGCTTAATAAATTTCACTAATTTTTCTTTTACATTTTCGGGTGACTTTAAACAATTTTTTTTCTGTCATAGAGCCCTGCTCTACCAAGTAGACAGGTTAATAAATTTCACAAATTTTTCTGTTACATTCTTGGGTTGACATTTTACAATTTTGGACGTGAATAAACCCCTGCTCTGCATAGATGACAGGGAATAAAATTTAAGAAATTCTTCTTTAATTGATGCGCGCCACCTCCTTTCATGCAATGCTTAAACTATAACAAGTTGTCCCACATTTGTGCTTCAATAATTTGTCCAACATTTGCGCTTCAATAATTTGCCCCACATTTGCGCTTCAATAACTTTTCCCATATTTCCGTTCGATCAAAATACAATTTCATCCATGTATCTCCCTTGGATGTGGTCTCTCTTTCTCACGCTCCCTCTCCGGCATGGAACCCTGATTCGCTGATAATCGTGATCAACATGGTAGGCTCAGAAAAGAACATCGAAAGTTGATAAGGAGGTTTCCAAATGGATGGTGGACCTCACGGGCGCACCTCTGCATAGTTGACAATAACATAAATTTCTAAAAATCATCTGTTACATTGTCAGGTGACATTTTACAAATTTTGCCGGTTAGAAACCCCTGCTCTGCATAGGTGACAGGGAATAAAATTTTAAAATTTCAGAAATTCTTCTTTAATTGATGCGCGCCACCTCCTTTCATTCAATGCTTAAACTATAACAAGTTGTCCCACATTTGCGCTTCAATAATTTGTCCCACATTTGCACTTCAATAATTTGTGCCACATTTGCGCTTCAATTATTTGTCCCACATTTGCGCTTCAATAATTTGTCCCACATTTGCGCTTCAATAACTCTTCCCATATTTCCGCTCAATCAAAATAAAATTTCATCCATTTATCTCCCTTGGATCTGGTCTCT
This sequence comes from Bufo bufo, assembly GCF_905171765.1. Classification (NCBI taxonomy): domain Eukaryota; kingdom Metazoa; phylum Chordata; class Amphibia; order Anura; family Bufonidae; genus Bufo; species Bufo bufo. The sequence continues at coordinate 73,661,578 of NC_053395.1, read as the reverse complement.
CTTTCTCACACTCCCTCTCCAGCGTGTAACCCTGATTTGCCGATATCCATGATCAACATGGTAGGCTCAGAAAAGAACATCGAAAGTTGATAGAGAAGATATCCAAATGGATAGTGGACGTCACAGGGACGTGCGATCAGGCAGAAGTTATCTAGAGTCAACAAAGCGGCAGCAGGGCCTCTCCTGGCTAACGCTTCCAAATCCAAAATACCACAGTGACATTCCCTATAATTTTTTATTAATCATTTCAATAACAGGGCATCTTAAGAGTACTGTATTGTGTTTTTATCGTCACTACCACCCAAGTCGGAAGTGGGTAACTGCCGCGCGCCCCTTCCTTTCCGTTTTCATAGCTTCTCCCACATTTCCGCTCGATCACAATGAAATTTTATGCATTGATCTCCCTTTTTATGTGGTTTCTCTTTTTCGCGCTTCCTCTCCGGGGTGGAACCCTGATTCGCCGATAACCGCGATCAACATGGTAGGCTCAGAAAAGAACATTGAAAGTTGATAGAGAAGATATCCAAATGGATGGTGGACCTCACGGGCGCACCTCTGCATAGTTGACAATAACATAAATTTCTAAAAATCGTCTGTTACATTGTCAGGTGACATTTTACAAATTTTGCCGGTTAGAAACCCCTTCTCTGCATAGGTGACAGGGAATAAAATTTCAGAAATTCTTCTTTAATTGATGCGCGCTACCTCCTTTCATTCAATGCTTAAACTATAACAAGTTGTCCCACATTTGTGCTTCAATAATTTGTCCCACATTTGCGCTTCAATAATTTGTGCCACATTTGCGCTTCAATAATTTGTCCCACATTTGTGCTTCAATAATTTGTCCCACATTTGCGCTTCAATAACTTTTCCCATATTTCTGCTCAATCAAAATAAAATTTCATTCATTTATGTGGTCTCTCTTTCTCACACTCCCTCTCCTTCGTGTAACCCTGATTTGCCGATAACCATGATCAACATGGTAGGCTCAGAAAAGAACATCGAAAGTTGATAGAGAAGATATCCAAATGGATAGTGGACGTCACAGGGACGTGCGATCAGGTAGAAGTTATCTAGAGTCAACAAAGCGGCAGCAGGGCCTCTCCTGGCTAACGTTTCCAAATCCAAAATACCACAGTGACATTCCCTATAATTTTTTATTAATCATTTCGATAACAGGGCATCTTAAGAGTACTGTATTGTGTTTTATCGTCACTACCACCCAAGTCGGAAGTGGGTAATTGCCGCGCGCCCCCTCCTTTCCTTCAATTCTTCCGTTTTAATAGCTTCTCCCACATTTCCGCTTGATCACAATGAAATTTTATGCATTGATCTTCCTTTGATGTGGTTTCTCTTTCTCGCGCTTCCTCTCCGGGGTGGAACCCTGATTCGCCGATAACCGCAATCAACATGGTAGGCGCAGAAAAGAACATCGAAAGTTGAAAGAGCAGAAATCCAATTGGATCGTGAACATCACGGGACATGCAACATGGTGGGGCAGTATGTTTGCACACGCCTACACGAACTGACTGATGGTTCTGCCCCCTGCAATTTCTGGGTCTCTAAATTGGGCACATGGCCTGAGCTTGCCCTTTGCACCTTGGAGGTGCTGGCCTGCCCTGCATCCAGTGTATTGTCTGAATGTGTGTTTAGCACGACTGGAGGAGGTTATCACAGTTTATAGTTCCCAATCTTTTGGGGTGCACCCTAATTTAGAAGAAGCAGTGTAGGCTACCCCCTCCTCTTCCACCGCCGCTTCCACCTACACCACCACATCCACCGCCTCCTCAACCTCCTACTCTTTAAGGACCTCATCCTCCTAGATCAACATTATTATTTAAAATTTTTACGTATTTTATGTTATTTGAAGTCAGGGACCCTATCAATATTTGTTTGCAAAGCACTTGCCATGCCCTTGACCACATTTTGCTGGCATTTGCAGCCCTCTAGCCCTTTCTGTGACATTTTTAGAGACATTTTAGTGCTCAAAAGTTCGAGTCCCCATTGACTTCAATGGGGTTCGGGTTCGGGGTCAAGTTCGGGTCCCGAACTCAAACTTTTTTGTGAAGTTTGGCCAAACCCGTCGAATCCGAACATCCAGGTGTCCGCTCAACTCTAATCTTTATTTCTAAAATGTTTCTGCCGGGATTTGAACCTCCAACCTTGTACATTAGACACAAGGATGTTAACCACTACACTATAGAGCTACATGTTAACCTATACAGAAATATCAAATAAGTCTTCTGCTAAATATAAATACTCACAGTTTAGCATTCAGCTTTACAGCTAATAGATTTAAAAACACTGGGGTGTCCCCAAGCACTAACTTCATATATGAATATAGCTACAGTGGGGGAAATAATTATTTGACCCCTCACTGATTTTGTAAGTTTGTCCAATGACAAAGAAATGAAAAGTCTCAGAACAGTATCATTTCAATGGTAGGTTTATTGTAACAGTGGCAGATAGCACATCAAAAGGAAAATCGAAAAAATAACTTTAAATAAAAGATAGCAACTGATTTGCATTTCATTGAGTGAAATAAGTATTTGAACCCCTACCAACCATTAAGAGTTCTGGCTCCCACAGAGTGGTTAGACACTTCTACTCAATTAGTCACCCTCATTAAGGACACCTGTCTTAACTAGTCACCTGTATAAAAGACACCTGTCCACAGAATCAATCAATCAAGCAGACTCCAAACTCTCCAACATGGGAAAGACCAAAGAGCTGTCCAAGGATGTCAGAGACAAAATTGTAGACCTGCACAAGGCTGGAATGGGCTACAAAACCATTAGCAAGAAGCTTGGAGAGAAGGTGACAACTGTTGGTGCGATTGTTCGAAAATGGAAGGAGCACAAAATGACCATCAATCGACCTCGCTCTGGGGCTCCACGCAAGATCTCACCTCGTGGGGTGTCAATGGTTCTGAGAAAGGTGAAAAAGCATCCTAGAACTACACGGGAGGAGTTAGTTAATGACCTCAAATTAGCAGGGACCACAGTCACCAAGAAAACCATTGGAAACACATTACACCGCAATGGATTAAAATCCTGCAGGGCTCGCAAGGTCCCCCTGCTCAGGAAGGCACATGTGCAGGCCCGTCTGAAGTTTGCCAATGAACACCTGAATGATTCAGAGAGTGACTGGGAGAAGGTGCTGTGGTCTGATGAGACCAAAATAGAGCTCTTTGGCATTAATTCAACTCGCTGTGTTTGGAGGAAGAAAAATGCTGCCTATGACCCCCAAAACACCGTCCCCACCGTCAAGCATGGGGGTGGAAACATTTTGCTTTGGGGGTGTTTTTCTGCTAAGGGCACAGGACAACTTATTCGCATAAACGGGAAAATGGACGGAGCCATGTATCGTGAAATCCTGAGCGACAACCTCCTTCCCTCTGCCAGGAAACTGAAAATGGGTCGTGGATGGGTGTTCCAGCACGACAATGACCCAAAACATACAGCAAAGGCAACAAAGGAGTGGCTCAAGAAGAAGCACATTAAGGTCATGGAGTGGCCTAGTCAGTCTCCGGACCTTAATCCAATCGAAAACCTATGGAGGGAGCTCAAGCTCAGAGTTGCACAGAGACAGCCTCGAAACCTTAGGGATTTAGAGATGATCTGCAAAGAGGAGTGGACCAACATTCCTCCTAAAATGTGCGCAAACTTGGTCATCAATTACAAGAAACGTTTGACCTCTGTGCTTGCAAACAAGGGTTTTTCCACCAAGTATTAAGTCTTTTTTTGTTAGAGGGTTCAAATACTTATTTCACTCAATGAAATGCAAATCAGTTGCTATCTTTTATTTAAAGTTATTTTTTCGATTTTCCTTTTGATGTGCTATCTGCCACTGTTACAATAAACCTACCATTGAAATGATACTGTTCTGAGACTTTTCATTTCTTTGTCATTGGACAAACTTACAAAATCAGTGAGGGGTCAAATAATTATTTCCCCCACTGTATATATGGAGTCAGAGCAGGGACTCCTAAGCCAAACTAGTCCCGACGCCCTCCCCTCTTCAGAGCAGGGGGTGCCTAGGGTTCTTCCATTGGGCTTGGGTGCTCGATAGAGCACCCAAGCATCAGGAAGTGTTCTACACGAGCAATTTGGTGCTCGCCCAACACTACCTATTATAAAAAAAATTTATACAGTTTATTATTTTTTACCATTTTACTAAAAATATCCTGCACCAATGTGCTACTGCATGCAGATCTTTTATTGGAGCAAGCACAGACAGGAGAAACAATGTGCTATACAGAGCTCCTGCCTGTGCCCACTCCCCTAAGCAGAAATCTAGCATAGCCCATCTATCCAGGAGACCCTACACTAATGTGCTATGCCAGGGTTCAGCTGATGGAAAGGGGCACAGACAGGGACAGTGATGTACAGTATTCTCCTGCCAGTACATAGTTCACTGTGGCCTCAATGTCTGCAGAACAGTTGAATCTGGACACCCATATACCATTGACATATCAGCTGTGTACTGCTGTATGGATTCCAAAGCGCTATAAACACAGAGAACTTTGGGGTCCTATTTTAATTGTGAAATGGTAAAAAAAAAAGAAGAAAATAAAGTATATTACAAAACATTATTATAGGGTATTTAGAATAGTTTTTAATAAAGATGTTGGAAAGGTTAGTTAGATTTTAACTAATTAAATATGTTTTATTCAATTTTTCAATGCAAATCCATGACCAAACTAAATAACAAGAATAATTAAAGAAAGTATAGAGATGATCATAAATCAGTTTTTTTTTTTTTTTTTTTTTACAGAAAGAAGCTAATTAAGAACCTTTTTATTAAATGCTAGAAATTGTATCATTAAAAAATTATAAAATATGGTTCACAGCAGGATTCAAGAATTCTGTTTATTAGAAGTTGTATTCCTGGAGTTTTCATTAATAGACATAAAAACTTAGTAAAGACAGTAAATCAAGGGGGATACACTAATTTAAAAGTAGTATGTAGAAATCTATTTGTAACACACTTGTGGTGTATCTATTGTTAGGGGACATCCACTCGTACCGGAAATAATCATTTGAAGAGTGTGGCGAAACCAACCTCGCCACTGTGTTTTGGAGGGGCCTGGCTGCTGGCCTCTTGCCCCAGGATTATGGGCCCTCTCATCAGCCAGGCCTCATTTGTTCACAAAGGACTTGAACTAACTTGAACTCCTTGTCTAATGCGTGCCATTTTGGGATGTTAAATGTCTGTGTATTGAAAAGGGTTGTGACATTGTATGTTTAAATGGTGATTTCTGTTCTGTTGTCCCCACATGTGTATTGGTGATTTCCCTTTGTCTTGAGAATTAATTGGATTACTCCTCGGGTGTCTCCAGGGCAGAGAGGAGGAAACCATGATGCATTGTGGGGATGTATTGTCTCTGTGTATCCTGCAGTGCTGCATATCTGTCCTGTGTCCCAGTCTCCCTTCTGGTCCCCTAGGGGCGTGAACGATTGGTTGCTGTACTTACATTGTATGTATTGTAACATATTGATTGGTTGTATTTCAAAACCCTGTGGGCGGACCTGTATTTGCAACAACTGTAATAAAAACCAGGCTGGGTGTGCCAGCACCTCAGACCACTGCTTGACCCTCAACACGGAGCCTTGTCTCGTTATTGGGGGGATCCACTGTATGCTGTTAGAGACTGATTGCCAGGAGTGTAAGCTGATTCCTGTTCGTCTGCTAGCAGCTATTCGTGAGGTTCCAGTTTGGAGTGCTATTTTGTATCCAGTTCGGGAGTTTGGTGTTCTGCAGTAGCTGTGCCTGTCTCTCAGAAAGGGGCATATCGCCTAAACGGATTTTAACCCCTTGTCTGCTCAAACGGTCCGTTACAAAGAGTTTGCCATTTTTCTGTAGATTCACTGTGGATTCCACCTTGTCATATGGAAAAATAAATTTTAGCGGCGCGTTCCCAATCGCTGATTCATCTTAGTCAAATAACTTGTGCATTCATTGATACTTGCAATACCAGGGCATGTGTGAGATTATCATTGCCGTGTGAAATGTGCCGCCATGTAAATCTGCTGGCACATTAGTTAATTGTTCGTAGATAGATGCTCCTTCACAGATAGAGATGGCCTTGCGGTTCTCCCGGTGGTCGTTTTGCAGTGAACTTTGCTCGTTCGCAATTCGCCGAATAGGCGAACATATGACGATGTTTACCGGCACCATATTCTTTTGCATTGTGCTGAACTTTGACCCATGACACATCCATCAGGTGGGACAGGAAAGTAAATTGAAATGTTTAAGCACATGGACACACCCCCTACCCTATAAATAAACTCGATCTGGCCACCATTTTACATTCAGTCTTTTGCCAGTGTAGGGAGAGGTTGCTGGGTGGAGCAGGGACAGACTGTTAGAGACACCAAACGCTAGCTAACAGGGCCACAAAAGTCCTTTTAAGGACTGGTACAGGTGTGCTATTGATAGGTGTGACATACTAAGGGGTGTGATATACTTATAATATACTTTCTAACATAGAAAGTATATTATAGTGCATTTGTATTTTGCAGCATTTATGTGCGGTTCTGCTAAAATACTGCAGCTATACAGAGGGACAAACGCTATTGGAGCAACTAATTGCAACTGGTGCGATATACCAGTTGCCCCCCAAAAAAAAATGATTGAGGCAGGGGTGTGATATACCTAAGATATAATTTCTATATAGTGCATTTGTATTGTGCAGTATTTGTGTGCAGTTCTGCTGAGATACCGCAGCTATACAGAGGGACAAATGCTATTGGAACAACTAATTGCAACTGGTGTGATATACCTCTTGCCCCAAAATAAACTGATTAAGGGGTTTGATATGATCTGTGGCCAGAGCTGGCACAATTTGCCATGGAACTCTTAGCTTGCCCCTTGTCGAGTGTTCTGTCCGAAAGGACGTTCAGCGCAGTAGGGGGGGATCATGACCAATAAGCGCACTTGCCTAGCTCATGACAGAGTGGACTACCTCACATTTCTAAAAATGAATGAGGCATGGATCTCGGAAGAATTCAACACCTGTGACGACCACGTTTAATTGAATTTCCTCCTACCAGCACACACATATCCTCCAACACCCAGAACATATAATGAGCCCTATCTTATGTAAATAGAGCGGCATAAAAGGCCTTTTCTGTCAAGTGAATGCCTAATGTTTAGGACCTTGGAGGAATTCAACACCTGTGACGACCACGTGTAATCGAATTTCAACTATTATCATTTGGGGGTTTTCAAGAGGGGGGATTTCGTTAGCCATGTTTTAAATCCAATTTTATATTTTTTGTTTTTTTAAACATATGTATTTCACATATATTTGCACTGGCCTGCAGTAAAATTGATATCCAATGACTGTCTAATATACCTCCAGCCACATAATCACTTTATCTTTTATGTCCGGTGAATGAATAATTTTTGGGGCCTGTAGTCCACTGGCCTGCAGTAAAATTAATATCCATTGACCGTATAATATACCTCCAGCCACATAATCACTTGATGTTTTCTGTCCGGTGAATGAATAATTTTTGGGGCCTGTAGTCCACTGGCCTGCAGTATAATTGATATCCATTGATCATCTAATATACCTCCAGCCACATAATCACTTGATCTTTTCTGTACAGTTAATGCCTAATTGTTGAGGCCTCAGAGGAATTCAACACCTGTGATGACCACATGTTATCGAATTTCACCTATTATAATTTGGGGTTTATTCAAGAGGGGGGGTTTCATTAGCCATGTTTTTAATCAAATGTTAAATTTTAGTTCTTTTAAACATATGTATTTGACATTTATTTGTACTGGCCTGCAGTTAAATTGATATCCAATGACCATCTAATATACCTCCAGCCACATAATCCCTTGTTTTTTTCTGCACATTTAATGAATTATTTTTGGGGCCTGTATGCTACTGGCCTGAAGTAAAATTGTTATCCAATGCCGTCTAATATTCCTCCAGCCACATAATCACTTGATGTTTTCTGTCCGGTGAATGACTAATGTCTGGAGCCTGTACTCCCGTGGCCTAAAATAATTTTTTTAGAGTTTTCCTTTAAGACGCATAAAAATGGCCCCTGATTAAAATACATATTTTTTGTGGGAATTTTTGCCATTGATCCCCTTTTGGTATGTCACTGTCCATTTTGTGGGATTATTTGTGCACTTCTTGTAAGTATTATGTGGCTGCAATAATGACCTGAAGATTTTTCAGGTTCACCTGCCATTAAAGTGAAAGGGGCCCACCGTGAACTTGCGGTTTGCGAACATTTGATCATGTCCGCACATCGTCCCTGCCGATATTCGGCCATCACTACTCACAGACTTAAAATTTGTTGTGATGTTCTCTCCTCCCCAATTTGGAACTCTGAAGTTAACTTGTGTGGTCTGTCACTTTGTGACTGAGTTGCTATGCTTTTGAACTCTTCCACTTTGCAATAATACCACTCACATTTGATCATGGAATATCAAGGAGGGAACAAATTTCATGAACTGACTTGTTGCATCTGTTGCATCCTAGTACAGTACCACACAGGAAATCATTCTTTCACAAATGTTTGTGAAGGCAGACTGCATGGACTTTGCTTTATACAAAGTCTTATAGTTGGAAGCATACAATAGTTTAAGGTACAATATGTGTGCAGTTGATTAACCATGGATACCTATTTCATGAAGCGCCCAATTCAGATTGCTTGTGCTGATGTCAATGTCAGAGGCTATTATAACGCTATAATGAGTGAAACAGCAGAGAATAGAGGTTTCTTTTACACACCAGGAGTTTTTGCTTCATAAATAGTTACAGTTGACCAGGGAAGGTCTAGCTAATCAAAAATTTCACAAACTCATTTGTGGCAGTCTATGATAGTGCCATCTTTAAAATATTGTTAAAAAGGAACAGTGCAAACACAGAAGCCCAGCTGTACACGTAAGCCCAAACTTTGTGGTATGCTCTATAGAGAGTGCTGAATGAAAATACTACGGATGAAGTGCTCTTGTCAACATCTTTTTGATAGCTTGGTTTGCACTTTTTGTGATGTAGGGTAACATTTTTTTTAATTTTTTTTTTACCGCGTTCAGGTGAGGGGGTGGATCGTGTGAAATTTGTATATATTTTTTCTATTTTTCTATTTTTATTTTTTATTTTATGTGTTTTATTTTGGAAAAGGGGCTTTTTACTTTATTTTTCTTATTATGAAAAACATTTTTTATTTTTTTTTATTTTACTCTTTATTTTTGTCCCACTCTGGGACTTCAACATCTGGGGTCTGATCCCCTCTGCAATACATTACAATACATCCTGTATTGCAATCCATTACATGTCAGTTTTTATTCTGACAGCCTGACTGTGAGACCCAGCCTAAGGGGCTGGATCTCACAGGCTTCTGTAGAAGGCAAGACCCGATGCCTATGGCAGGCATCAGGCTGTCTTCTCTGCCATCGGATCCCCATCACTGCAGTGTGGGGACCAGATGGGGAAGCAGAGGAAACCCATACCCTCCATAAACCCTCTGTCAGCTTTGACCATGGCATACAAGAGGTTAATATTCCGGCATTAGTGTTTTAATCAATTCCGGTGTTTGCAGCAGGGGCCCAGCTGTCAGTGACTGCCGGGTCGGTGCAAATAATCTGGCGGATGCAGCTCCTGCACCCGCCCAATAAGCCCGCAGTACATGTACGGTGCTGGTCCTTAAGTCACGTCCACTAGTGCCCTACATGTACGGCGGAGTTCCTCTACTGGTTAAAGAAATTGGAACACAAAAAATAATCTACAGTTTTCAAAGCAACCCTTGGATCTGAATAATTTGAGTCATTCAATAAATCTGTATAGCGCCACCTGTTGTTTGTTTGTTTTTTTCTTATTAATCTCTCCACCTCATTGAGATAGTCTCACATGCTCAGTTCCATCCTTCAGTCATATGCCAACATACACTGCTCAAAAAAATAAAGAGAACACTTCTGTGAAATCAAACTGTCCACTTAGGAAGCAACACTGAGTGACAATCAATTTCACATGCTGTTGTGCAAATTGGATAGACAACAGGTGGAAATTATAGGCAATTAGCAAGACAGCCCCAATAAAGGAGAGGTTCTGCAGGTGGTGACAACAGACCACTTCTCAGTTCCTATGCTTCCTGGCTGATGTTTTGGTCACTTTTGAATGCTGGCGGTGCTTTCACTCTAGTGGTAGCATGAGACAGAGTCTACAACCCACACAAGTGGCTCAGGTAGTGCAGCTTATCCAGGATGGCACATCAATGCAAGCTGTGGCAAGAAGGTTTGCTGTGTCTGTCAGCGTAGTGTCCAGAGCATGGAGGCGCTACCAGGAGACAGGCCAGTACATCAGGAGATGTGGCGGAGGCCGTAGGAGGGCAACAACCCAGCAGCAGGACCGCTACCTCCGCCTTTGTGCAAGGAGGAACAGGAGGAGCACTTCCAGAGTCCTGCAAAATGACCTCCAGCAGGCCACAAATGTGCATGTGTCTGCTCAAACGGTCAGAAACAGACTCCATGAGGGTGATATGAGGGGCCGACGTCCACAGGTGGGGGTTGTGCTTACAGCCCAACACCGTGCAGGACGTTTGGCATTTGCCAGAGAACACCAAGATTGGCAAATTTGCCACTGGCGCCCTGTGCTCTTCACAGATGAAAGCAGGTTCACACTGAGCACATGTGACAGACGTGACAGAGTCTGGAGACGCCGTGGAGAACGTTCTGCTGCCTGCAACATCCTCCAGCATGACCGGTTTGGCATTGGGTCAGTAATGGTGTGGGGTGGCATTTCTTTCGAGGGCCGCACAGCCCTCCATGTGCTCGCCAGAGGTAGCCTGACTGCCATTAGGTACCGAGATGAGATCCTCAGACCCCTTGTGAGACCATATGCTGGTGCGGTTGGCCCTGGGTTCCTCCTAATGCAAGACAATGCTAGACCTCATGTGGCTGGAGTGTGTCAGCAGTTCCTGCAAGACAAAGGCATTGATGCTATGGACTGGCCCGCCCGTTCCCCAGACCTGAATTTAATTGAGCACATCTGGGACATCATGTCTCGCTCTATCCACCAACGTCACGTTGCACCACAGACTGTCCAGGAGTTGGCAGATGCTTTAGTCCAGGTCTGGGAGGAGATCCCTCAGGAGACCGTCCGCCACCTCATCAGGAGCATGCACAGGCGTTGTAGGGAGGTCATACAGGCACGTGGAGGCCACACACACTACTGAGCCTCATTTTGACTTGTTTTAAGGACATTACATCAAAGTTGGATCAGCCTGTAGTGTGTTTTTCCACTTTAATTTTGAGTGTGACTCCAAATCCAGACCTCCATGGGTTGAAAAATTTGATTTCCATTTTTTTATTTTTGTGTGATTTTGTTGTCAGCACATTCAACTATGTAAAGAACAAAGTATTTCAGAAGAATATTTAATTAACTCAGATCTAGGATGTGTTATTTTTGTGTTCCCTTTATTTTTTTTGAGCAGTGTATATATCTTGTTAGAAGCTTTGGCAGTAACAGAGAGGGGGAGAGAGAGATGAAGCATAAAAGATACCCCCCGAAGAAAGAACATTCCCCTAACCTACCAGCCTGAAGAGAAGTGTCAAATTCTTTGCTACAAATGAATTGGGACAATTCTGGATCCATGTGATATACAGGGCTGGTTCTAGGAATATTCACATGATTTTATTAATATAATGTAGCTCTGCTATTGCAAGTCTTGACATAGCCTACCTGTTATATCATTATAGGAAGAAGGAGTGATAAAAATAAATTTGCCAACTTGTTTATCAGACACACAAACCTACAGTCAGGTCCATAAATATTGGGACATCGACACAATTCTAAGATTTTTGGCTCTATACACCACCACAATGGATTTGAAATGAAACGAACTAGATGTGCTTTAACTGCAGACAGTCAGCTTTAATTTGAGGGTATCCAAATCAGGTGAACGGTGTAGGAATTACAACAGTTTGCATATGTGCCTCCCACTTGTTAAGCGAACAAAAGTAATGGGACAATTGGCTGGTTCCATGGCCAGGTGTGTTTTATTCCCTCATTATCCCAATTACAATGAGCAGATTAAAGGTCCAGAGTTCATTTCAAGTGTGCTGTTTGCATTTGAAATCTGTTGCTGTCAACTCTCAAGATGAGATCCAAAGAGCTGTCACTATTAGTGAAGCAAGCCATCATTAGGCTGAAAAAAACAAAACAAACCCATCAGAGATAGCAAAAAACATTAGGCATAGCCAAAACAACTGTTTGGAACATTTTCAAAAAGAAGGAACGCACCGGTGAGCTCAGCAACACCAAAAGACCCGGAAGACTATGGAAAAACAACTGTCGTGGATGACCGAAGAATTCTTTCCCTGGTGAAGAAACACCCTTCACAACAGTTGGCCAGATCAAGAACACTCTCCAGGAGGTAGGTGTATGTGTGTCAAGTCAACAATCAAGAGAAGACTTCACCAGAGTTAATACAGAGGGTTCACCACAAGATGTAAACCATTGGTGAGCCTCAAAAACAGGAAGGACAGATTAGAGTTTGCCAAACGACATCTTAAAAGCCTTCACAGTTCTGGAATAACATCCTATGGACAGATGAGACCAAGATCAACTTGTACCAGAGTGATGAGAAGAGTATAGAGAAGGAAAGGAACTGCACATGATCCTAAGCATACCACCTCATCAGTGAAGCATGGTGGTGGTAGTGTCATGACGTGGGCATGTATGGCTGCCAATGGAACTGGTTCTCTTGCATTTATTGATGATGTGACTGCTGACAAAAGCAGCAGGATGAATTCTGAAGTGTTTCGGGCAATATTATCTGCTCATATTCAGCCAAATGCTTCAGAACTCATTGGATGGTGCTTCACAGTGCAGATGGACAATGACCCAAAGCATAACGCAAAAGCAACCAAAGAGTTTTTTTAAGGAAAAAAATGGGATGTTATGCAATGGCCAAGTCAATCACCTGACCTGAATCGATTGAGCATGCATTTCACTTGCTGAAGACAAAACTAAAGGGAAAATGCCCCAAGAACAAGCAGAAACTGAAGACAGTTTGCAGTAGAAGCCTGGCAGAGTATCACCAGGGATGAAACCCAGCGTCTGGTGATGTCTATGCGTTCCAGACTTCAGGCTGTAATTGACTGCAAAGGATTTTAAACCAAGTCATAAAAAGTGAAAGTTTGATTTATGATTATTATTCTGTCCCATTACTTTTGGTCCCTTAACAAGTGGGAGGCACATATGCAAACTGTTGTAATTCCTACACCGTTCACCTGATTTGGATGTAAATACCCTCAAATTAAAGCTGACAGTCTGCAGTTAAAGCACATCTTGTTTGTTTCCTTTTGTGGTGGTGTATAGAGCCAAAAATCTTAGAATTGTGTCGATGTCCCAATATTTATGGACCTGACTGTATTCTCACTCCAGCAGGAACCAATGTTTTGCTGCAGGAATGCACATTTTACATATTAATATGCATACTTGACGATACTGCCTTTATAAAGCACCTCTATTTCAACTTCCTGTCCTGACAGTTGTTTTATTACTAAAGAAAAAAATATATAAAGTAAAAAAAAAATGCTGCATCTTATATTCAGTACAAGCAATAGAATAAAATAGCCTGGAAAACAATGCAGAAGTATTGGAGACATTAGTGAGATAACACCAGATCCTACGGTTTTCTCTGAATTAAAAAAGGTTGGTATCGCCCAAGAAGAGACCATCTTGCCAGAGCCACCTCTTGGTAGTGGCTCCTACTTCGTACTGATGACGGACAAGCTCCCTGAAACAGCTGTCTTTGAATGGATATTTGGCCTGGTTATACACCTTTGTCAAATCCAATGCTTGTTAGAGTCTGACTCATGGGGAATGACTTCTAAGAGGTGGCACTGGAGAGATGGTTCTCTTTCTTGGGAGATACTGTAGTCTTTGCATATTTGTTTCCCATGCAGGATTCCTAATAAGTCTCCATACCATGTAGTACTTCCAGTAAGTCTCCATACAGGACTGGTCTCTTTAAGGAGATTCAGAACCTAGCATTAGCCAAAAAGAAAAGAAAAGAAAAGAAAGGTATCCAGCTTTGATAGAAATAAGTGAAATATCTGTTACATAATAAATTATATAATAAATTATTTGAGAAAAATTATTTGTGAGATTGCAAAGATTTATTTTAGAGCACAGTGTATGATTATTTTTACAACTCATCTACCTGAACTGATTTAAGACAAATCCTTCAAAACTTCATTCATCACAAGTTTCATTAATGGTGTTCTTATTTTCTTCAGAAAGTTTCTGTATTTAAAGAACGAATAAAGATGAATAATGTATTTATGGCAGTAATGACACATACTATAAAAAAGGGATGTAGGGATGCAAACCATCTGTAAATTTACAGACAGCTTGTCAAACTGTATGTTTTTCTTTGGGTTTGTATCATATTGTCCAGCCCAAAAAAGTCAGATTTTTTTTATTACCTTGTCAGTTAGCACTGCACCATGCTCAATGCAAATAATGTACCTCAGAGTCAGGCACATTGCTAGTGCTGCACTTTGGCCTCAGCAGGAAGTCGGTGTGCTCTCCCGCCTCTGCTCAGCTGAAGTGTATTTCAAACATTCCTAATGCTTCAGAGAATGGAGAATCGTTTATTGGTGGATTTAATTCTGCTCAACCACTCTATACTTCTCCACAAACAGTAATGATGATTGGTGGTACTTTCTCTCAAGCCTGGTTGCTGACTAGAGGAATGAGGGGGATGGAGAAATCTATCACCTTCAATGCATCTTTTCCTCCTCTGCTGTGATAGAAATATATTGGAGTGTGTACAGTGAAGTCTGTGACTCTTCTGCAGATCATGGTTAGTTCTCTGACAGTGCAGAAGGTGGATCTGGATGGTTTCATAAAGGTCTTCAAACTAGTGCAAAATAACAGTTGAGGTTGCTCATACAATCCAATAAGGTTCCAGCTTTCTGACCATTTGAAAAGGGCCATTGTTTATTTGCTCACTGCCCCCTTCCCATTTTAAAATTGTTGGAGAGCCGGGTATCTCAGGTGTCCTGATAATACCCAGGGGGCGCCACATAACTCCAGTGTTTACCAATAGAATTATAAAATTATAAAATTATAGTGATTGCACTATTTATATCTTAGCGAAAGGTTGCACTTACTTTACGGGGAGGAGGCAAAAAATAAGCTCAAGACACCTATACCTCAACCTCCCCCGCCGAGATCGTTTCACAAGATGTGATGATAGCTTCCTGGTCCCCAAAAGGATGACACCGGGGCTCCAATATATGCAGGAAGTCTTTTATCGGTTCAGCTCAACGCGTTTCAGGAATAAATCCCTTTTTCAAGAGCATACCATGCTGGGCATTACCATCTATGTGACTGGTATCTGTCTTCCCATTTTCCTCCCTGGTTACTCCCCCCTCACACACAGCTATTTTACTGGTCACTGTCCCCTGTATCTCACTTGTCTCTGTCCGTCGTATTTTACTAGTCAATGGGGACAGCCGCAGAGCCACATGAGTTGGAGGACTGATCTGTATGATCAAAATTTCTATCTAAAGTTTAGGAAAAATGTAATTTGGTGTGCAGCTGAATTTTCCTCATGCTTTGTGGTAATTAATACATTTTCCTAAAATGGAGGCTGAAAATGAAAAAATATGCTCACCTCATCCACTTGATCACAGAGAGGCCATCACTCTGTCTTGCTTGAAGAAAATCTGCCAAATGACCTGCGGCGAGCATGAAGACGTCCACCACGTAATCACACTGGCGGCCACCATGATCACATAGTGAGTCATCACGCTCGTCACAGGTCCTTTGTCGGGATTAGCCACATGAGCACCTGAAGTGAGACTCAAATGGCATGATCAGAGTAGAACGCGGCATCTGTGGGGTTAAATGACTGGGGGAGCACAATCACCATATCCCATCATTGTGCCTCCTCCATACAATAAAAAACGATTTGTGACTAAGCAATTCCTACACTTGTATACAGACATAGGAGCAGAAAATGGATGGGAAGGAATTCGTTTGTGGTAAAGGGCTCTGGGGACATCCTATGTAATATTCATCATTTGGATTACTGTGATTTGGGGATATCCTACAAGGTGGGGGGGGGGGGAGAGATAGTTTGTCCATATAAAATTTGGGCTATCCATTATTTTTGCCTCACTTGTCCTGAAATAACTGATGGGGAGGTTGGAAACCCTGGCTTAAATGCTTCTCTAATAACAAATTAGGGTTATAATCTAACATTTTATGTATAATTGATCAAGAAAGGTTGGACTTGCATCTTTTTGCAACTTATGTAACTATAACAGGCTGAAAGGCAAAATTAATCATTTGACTAGTGTAAACTGGCACAGTGTCCACTAAGCATTGATCACCGATTTAATTATGCATCATTAATAGTATGGATACTCAACCCATTTTAAAGGGGTTATCCAGTATATACAACAGCACCCCCATGTGCCAGGCCCCTCCGTGGGAATATACTTACCCCGCTCCCCGCTCTTTGCGACGCTCCTGGTCCCTTCATCAATGTTTTCATCTTTGTTTATCTTTTTTTATGTGATTTTTTGTTTATTATGTACTATATGCTTGAGGGAGTGGCACCTTCAAGTGTGAATACGCTCGATTTTATCTTGGCAGTAGCATTCCTGTGCACTTTTGCCCTTCCTATCAAACAAGCTGCCTTGATTAGTTGGTAAATATAGGTGTGTCTGCTCCTCCTCTCATTGGCTGCTGGATGCACATAGAGGTCACTAGGAGATCACACCATATGTGCAGAGTCTGCGCTCCTGACATAGATGCCCAATGGCATAGGTAGGTTTAGCGGTAGGGCCTGACCTGAGCCCACCTTGGCGCTGGGTAGGCGGGCACAGATTTGTTTTCATCAAAATATATTGGCTAAGAGTCTCAGATTTTATTACATCAGAGTGAGGGCTTACTCCATATATAAAGCTTGCATCTGTTTTGTTTGTGCACTATTATCTTTTTTCTGTGATTCTTTACAATTGATGTATAATTGATCAAGAAAGATTGGACTTGCATCTTTTTGCAACTGTAACTATAAGAGGCTGAAATGGCAAAATATACATTTGACTAGTGTAAACTGGCACAGTGTCCACTAAGCGTTGATCACTGATTTAATTATGCATCAATAATAGTATGGATACTCAACCCATTTTAAAGGGGTTATCCAGTATATACAACAGCACCCCCATGTGCCAGGCCCCTCCGTGGGAATATACTTGCGCCGCTCCTGGTCCCTGCACCGCAGCTGCTGCTTCTCCCTCTACACTGATTAAAACATCCAGTGTCGGGGGGGGCAGCCAATGGCAGGCGAGGACAGGATGAGCTTCCCTAGCACTGCGGGTGACGCTAGGAAGGCTCGTCCCCGTCTGCCATTGGCTGCTCCCCCCGACATGGGATGTTTTCATCCGTGTAGAGGGAGAAGCAGCAGCTGCAGTGCAGGGACCAGGAGTGGCAGGGACAGGGTACTAACCTGTTGATCCATTTGCCCCGTGTCCCCTGAAGAATCTAGGGGCTCATATAGATGAATCGCGTCGGGACACCCACAGTTTACCACTTTTGCTTTATACTTTTCCAAGTTTAGGCCCGAGCCGGTACCCTTACAGCCATCCTTTTACTTTGGATAGGGCCTCTATAAGGTTTCTAACATAGGTTCAGGTTCCAGCCGGGGCCACCTCTTGCAGGGCTTTTTGGACCCCGTACCTAGGATTCTATAGGGTGGACTAGGCCAAGTAGGGTGTGGTAGCGTCAGCTTCCCTCCCTCAGGTCTTTTCCTCACCAGCCACTTGTTAGTCCGTGTAACACTTGTTCCATTACGAAAACATACTTCAACAATGGTGACACAACAATTATGTATGTTTGTGTCAAGTAGTCATACTCGGTACCCATCCATCCACTTTAACGGGCACCCCAGCTCTTTAAACGGTCCTATACTGACGGGCCAGTTGAGCTCTGGGCCCACCACACAAGTTTTGTTTTTTGATTCGTTTGTCAAATAGGGGCCTATATTTTATTTATTATCTAAGAACATTATTAAAAGTTAAGTTTTATCAAGTCACTGCCCCCCTTTTCACATGCAGATCGCAAAGTTCAAGTATCCTACTGGGAATATACACATTTTAACGGGTTGTTTCACTTCAGCAAATGGCATTTATTATGTAGCTAAAGTTAATACAAGGTGCTCATCAGGGGGGAACTAAACTTTCCTTAGGGAGAGAGCACCTTAATCAGTGTGAGGAGACTGATGCTCCTCTGGAATTCTGGGAGGGGAAGGGATGCATCCCTTCCCTACAAGGTACTTAATCATGTATTGCTGGCTTGATTAATTTCTCTATCACATTATACAACCATCCACGGTTATGTCTAGAGATGAGCGAATCAAATCAGACGAATGAATGCAAATTTCCTTGCGATTCGTGGTAACGAATCACATTTTTTTTCTAAAATGGCAGCTACACGTGTGAGGACATGGGGCAAGGAACTCTGGGAAGGCGAGCTGACCCATAATGCCATGCATGCAGCCAATCAGCAGCCAGCCAGCATGTATGGCCTATTTCCTTCCGTATACACCACTATAAAGCGATCGATGATCATTGGTGTGTAGAAGGATTTTTTACACACCAACGATAATCGATCGCTTTATAGTGGTGTGTACGGGAGGAAATACGTGCATGTTTTTATATATATTTTATATATTTTTTTATATATACCTCCTTTTATTTATACCCAAATATCCTGATTGGTTTATAGATTCTCGCCTTACCCGCCATTGTCAATAATCGCTGACAACTATCATTTTCGAATCTCCATCCTAAACCGTCCTTGTGGCACCCCCTCGGTACTCTCAGGATCCCCTGAAAGAGCACGCAGACCATTCATTACCTAACAGTCCAGATATGTGTACTGATTCTCTTTTTTTTTTTTGGCTTGGGGAGCTGCCTCACCACCAACATCAGTGTTTGTTTTGTTTGCTTGTTTTTGTATCTACTTCTTTATTACTTCCATCACTAACTACCACCATCTGGTGCATCCCCTGGCGCCTAATCTTCTTTCCCTCCTTCCTTTCTTTCCAAAATTTCCCCTAACCCAATATATTTGTCCAGTCACTGCTTTGTTTCCCTTTTTGCCAATTTTTTGTTTTTGTTTTTCTCTTCGCATATACCTCCACACTCTGTCATTGTGCAGTCTGTGGCCTCATGATGCTGCTCGCCCAACACTAATCATTATTTGTTTGACCGTTCTTTTGATCTGTTAGAAAGAAGGAAAAATTAGACACACAACGGATCCTATCTGTGTAGCAGCTGTAATGCCTGTATGGGCCCCATCAGAATTGGCTTATGATTTGGTAGCGAAAAGCAGGAGTGGGTACAAAACACTGAAGAAATGCAAATATATCATACATGTGTCATCTCTGTTTTAGAATCCACTCCTGTTTTTTTTTTTTTTTGCATTAGCAACACTGAGGGTTATTGAGCAAATGCTGACCGAGTGAAGGCATATGCTCCACAGACAGAATTAGTTTTTTGGGGGTTATTGTTCTTACGGATTAGAGGAAGGGCAAATTAAATCAGTGACGTCAACACAAACTTACTGCTGACACCCTCTCCACTCTGTCGGGGGGGGGGCTCTACTTGTATAAGCATTTAGTAGAACAGGTTCTGATAAATCTATGTGGAATCAGCTGGTGACGGTGTAAAAGGAGTGTGCTTCTTCTTGGCACTAACATCGACCTGTAAGGTTGAGTTCATGCTTCAGTTATTTGGTCAGTTTTGGCCCCGTGACTGCCCTAATAAGTGAAATGTGCAGGGATTCTTAGAGTGACGCCTGTCATCTGCATGTCATACGGACTCACAGTATTATTTCACTACCAAAGCAGACTCCCTATGGTGTACTACAAAGCACAGTGTTCTACACCACTATAAAGGCGCCAGGAAATAGCCGTTTTTTTAACGTAATTTGCCGCAAATATATTCATAACGAACCAAATTTCCTTTAAAAATTTGGCGAACCGGAGAATCAAATTTTTTTTAAATTCACTCATCTCTATTTATGACCACACTGCAATCCAGCCGCGGTGATTTTGCTTGTACACTATCGGAAATAACCCCACCAGAGAGGCAGGCACCTTTTCCTATAGTGTGCAAGAACGGCCACCGCTGCTGGATTGCAGGTTGGTCGTAACTAGAGATGAGAGAATCGAAGTTGACTAAGTGAAATTCCATCCGAATTTTAGGAAAATTTATTCGCTCCAAAGCCTAATTTCCTCACGCTTCATGTTTTTTCCCAAAATGGCTGCTGCACATGTTAGGACATGGAGCAAAGAACTCTGGGAACTAGGGATCACCCACAATGCCATGCATGCAGCCAATCAGCAGCCAGTCAGCCCCTGTGATGTCACAGCCGTATAAATAGTCTTAGCCATCTTGGATTCAGCCATTTTCCTGTGTACTTAGTGCAGGGAGAGATGTGACAGGCGCTAGGGACAGTGCTAGGAAATACTTTATCATGCTGAAAAAACGATTTAGAAGTTTAGGGAAAGATTATTCAAAGTGTAGGGAAAGGATAGGGAGGCATTATCTACACTATAAAAGGAGAACAGGGTCCAATAGGGGAGCGTACTGCCTTGGTAATAGAAGCGATTCTATTACACCTTACTGCACTAACTGGGGATCCAAATTGCACTAACTGATAGCTCAGTAATTCCAGCAAACCTTGCTTGTTATTGGGGTGCAAGTGCTGTGAGATATAGCCATTTACGGGGTGCATTAATAGGAAATATACGTACATCCTATTAGCCGTTCTGCTGTGATTTTACAATGATATAATTTTTTTTGGGGGTGTATTAATAGGAAAAAAAAACTCTTATTTGGTGTTCTTCAGTGTTACATTGCACTACAGCCATTTATGGGGTGTATTAATAGGAAATATATGTTCATCCTATTAGCTGTTCTATGATGATTTTACATTGTTATACATTTTTTGGTTGGTGGATTATTAGGAAAAAAAATAATCTTAGTTGCCTTTTGGGGAAGTTACATTGTACTACAGCCATTTATGGGGTGTATTAATAGAAAATATACATGCGTCATATTAGCCGTTCTGCGGTGATGAAATTACATAGTTATAAATTTTTTGGGTTGTGTATTAATAGGAAAAAAATACATCTTAATTTCCGTTCTGCGTTGAAGTTACATTGTACTATAGCCATTTACAGGGTGTATTAATAAGAAATATACTTACGTCCTATTAGCCGTTTTGCAGTGAAATTTAGATTGTTATTTTTTTTCTACAAATACACAAAAAAAAGGATATGTCTTAATTGCCGTTCTGCGGTGAAGTTACATTGTACTACAGCCATTTATGGGGTGTATATATAGGAAATATACGTACGTCCTATTAGCTGTTTTGCAGTGAATTTAGATTGTTATACTTCTTTTGGGGGGTGTATAATGGGAAAAAAAAATGTGTTAATTGTCATTCTGCGCTGAAGATACATTGTACTACAGCCATTCACGGTGTGTATTATTTTTATTTAATTATTTTATTATACAGTATGTCAGACAGACAAGTTACATGGCCTTCAAAGGGATCAGGCAGTGGCCAAAATGTTTTTGTCGGAGGCAGAAATAGCAGCAGAAGAATAGCGGTTGTATCTTGACCAAGAGTCTGTGGGTTCCTCTGACATGACGCTTAGTTCGCATGGCCCGGGAGCACGCCCTGTGCCCCCAACTGTCCTGAACCTGTCATTTTCTATTCCCTCAGTACAAGAAGTATGCCATAGGCTGGGCTCCACTTTTCAGCGGATGATGATGATGTAGCTGATTGTACTTGGGAGCTGGTGAAGAAAGGGCTTCATCATCATCATCATCAGGAGAAGAGGTGGCAGCTTGTGCGTGAGGCAGCAGCTGAGCCAGTAAGGTGGTAGCGTGGCCGTGAGTCAGCAGGGTGGCAGCAGTGGGGGTCGGGAGCCAAATGTGCCCAGGGTAGACCACCTACTTCCCAGGAGCCTACCTGCTTGAAAAATAGTGGTGCAGGGGTTCACGGAGGCAGCAGTAGCACGCAGTCAGCGCAGTGTGTGGGAGAAAAATGCTATACTCCGGAGGTGTGGCAACTTTTTGTTAAGCGACGGAGGAAGTGAACATGGTCATTTGCCAAATTTCTGGTCAAAGTAGTGTTGAGCGAGCATGCTCAGCCAAACACCACGTGTGCTCGAGCCAGTGTATTTAAATCTAATTTAGCCTCTATTTCTATGCAGAAGATCGCTGAACAGTGAGGGAATCCCTGAGTGTGAGTCTGCAGCTTAGGAGTCCCTGCTCTGGACTCCATATATAGCTATGTCCATGTATGGAGTCAGTGCTTGGAGACACCCCATTGTATTTAAATGTAATTTTGCCTTATTTCAGAAAGGTTTCTGCCTGGATTTGAACGCACAACCTTTTGCATTAGAGGCAAGGCACTTAACCACTCTGCTATAATAGCTGCACAGCCAGTTACTAGGGTTGAGTGAACCCGATTTTTGGACCCCGGACCCGAACATTTCATTAAAAGTTTGGATCCGGTGTTCGGCGCTTTCTTGGCGCTTTTTGAAAGGCTGCAGAGCAGCCAATCAACAAGCGGTTAACTATCTGACCTTAGAAGCCATCACAGCCATGCCTACTAATGGAATGGCTGTGATTGGCCAGTGTAGCATGTGACCCAGCCTCTATATAAGCTGGAGTCACGTAGCGCTGCACGTCACTCTGCTGTGCTTAGTGTAGAGAGAGGATGCTGCTGGTGATTTCAGGGAGAGACTCAGAATCTAACTCAGCGATCTACATACATTGTGTTTTGCGGGTGCAGGGCACAATTTTTTTATTCTGCCCTGAGCCCAGTGACCGAAAAAAAAACACTTTAATAAGTCAGTTAGGTGGGACGGCGGCAGCGGCCATTTTATGCAAGCTCAGTGCACCAGCACTGCATCTGAGCTTTTGGGACATTGAAAATCCAAATTTCTTTGGCAATATACAACATCTGGATAAGTCAGTGTGCAATTTAAGCTAGAAATACACCCCAAAGACCACTATTTTCCCGATCTGCAAGTGTTAAATTCAAGTTTAATATATACAGCTTTCATATTCTGTTACCAAAAAAAACACTTTTTTGGCAATCTACAACATCTGGATAAGTCAGTGTGCAATTTAAGCTAGAAATACGCCTTTATTGCCAAAAAACACTATTTTCAGGCCTTACAGCATCAGCACGTGTGAAATTACAAGCTTATATACTGCTGTCAAACTCAGTTGTTAAACAAACACTTGTTTGGGCAAAAAAAAAATAGTTGGCAGCCTTTGATGCAGATGTCATTGTGAGATACACCCTTAATACATTTGGGTTAGATTCAGATATTTGAAATACCGCCATTTGGTGCAAAAATCTTTAATTCAGGCCTACTGTGGGTTAGGCCGTGTGAGATACACCCTGTATATACAGGGCTTATAATCTTTCATTAATAAAAAACCCTTTTTGGGTGAAAATACACAATATTTCAGGCCTTGCAGCATAAGCACGTTTGAAATTCCTGGGTTATATACTGCTGCCATATTGAGTTATTAAACAAACACCCGTTTGGGCAAAAAAAGTTTATTTGGCAGCCTTTGCTGCATATGTCATTGAGAGATACATACTTAATACATTTGGGTTAGATTCAGAGATTTGAAATACCGCCATTTGGTGCACCAATATTTAATTCAGGCCTACAGTGGTTCAGGCCGTGTGAGATACACCCTTTACATACTGTTGTTCTATTCTACTATGATTAAACACCCATTTAGGGCAAGATCCTAAATTCGAGAAATATGAGGAGAGTGTCAAATAAGGGACGGGGCCCGTTCGTGGTGCTGCTGGTGGAGCTCCTGTTGCAGGGAGAGGACGTGGTCGATCTGTGGCAACTACACGCACAAGTGAAACCCCTTCCTCAGGTGCGAGTAGGCGACAGAACCTGCAGCGGTATTTGGTCGGGCCTAATGCGGCTCTACGAATGGTGAGGCCTGAACAAGTACAGGCGATAGTAGATTGGGTTGCTGACAGTGGATCCAGTTCCTTCACATCGTCTTCCACCCAGTCTTCCACCACAGTTGGCACCTGCAGCCGATGTCCATCAGTCTTTCACCTCACCCCCTTGTTAATCAGCCAAGCAGTCTGAGCCCCAAGTCATGCAGCAGTCATTTCTGCTTTTTGATGACTGTTAGCAGGGTTTCCCAGGGCCATCCACCTAGCCCTGCCCCAGAAGTGGAAGAGATTGAGTGCACCGATGCCCAACCACTTATCTTTCAAGATGAGTACATGGGAGGACCATCGCAGCACGTCTCGGATGATGACGAAACACAGGTGCCAACTGCTGGGGCTTTCGAAAGTGTGCAGACTGACAAGGAAGGCAGGGGTGAAGACTGGGTGGAAGATGATGTGGAGGACGATGAGGTCCTCGACCCACATGGAATCAAAGTCATGCGAGTGACCTATGTAGTTCGAAGGAAGAGGAGGTTGTCGCACAGAGCACCAGCACAGCAGAAGAGGGAGCAGGATGCAAAAGCGGAGCGGCTGTCCTCTAGACAGTACGCCTGCTATTGTCCACCGCAGCAAGGGACCGACACACCAAAGCCAGCTCCAAGGAGTTCCCTGGCGTGGCAGTTCTTCAGATAATGTGCTGATGACAAGACACAAGTGGTTTGCACGCTGTGCAATCAGAGCCTGAAACGTTCTCAACCTGAGCACAACCTACATGACCAGGCATTTAAGTGCAAAGCACAAACTGCAGTGGAGTAGACACCTCAAAAACCAAGAAAGGTCTCTGGCTCCTCCTGCTTCCTCTTCTGCTGCAGTCTCGGCCTTTTCATCCACCTCTGGAGTGACAATGCCACCTGGCACCCCGCAAACAGAGGATCTGCCAGCAACACCACCACCTGGGTCACCAAGCATTTCCACAATGTCCCACGGAAGCGTTCAGCTCTACATCTCCCAAACACTGGAGAGGAAGAGGAAGTACCACCCTACCCACCCGCGATCCCTAGCCCTGAATGCCTTTGAAATGCTGTCATTTCGTCTGGTGGAGACGGATAGTTTTGAAGGGCTCATGGCAGTGGCTGTCCCACAGTACATCATGCCCAGCCGCCACTACTTTTCAAGGCGAGCCATCCCTTCCCTGCACAACCAAGTAGGGGACAAAATCAGGTGTGCACTGCGCAACGCCATCTTTGGCAAGGTGCACCTGACTACGAATACATGGACCAGTAAGCACGGTAAGGGCCATTATATCTCTATAACAGCACACTGGGTAAATGCAGTGGCGGCTGGGCCTGAGGCGGATAGCAGTTTGGTGCATGTCCTTCCACCACCGAGGATTGCAGGGCACTTCAGTTTGCCTCCTGTTGCTTCCTCCTCCTTACTCTGTTTCCTCATCTCTACTGCCTCCTCATCCGGTCAGCGTAACACCTTCACCACCAACTTCAGCACACCCAGGGGTAAACGACAGCAGGCGGTTTTAAAATGTATCTGTCTGGGGGACATACCCCACACCGCGCAGGAGCTGTGGACGGGCCTTGAACAACAGACCGATGAGTGGTTTGTGCCAGTCAGCCTCAAGCCCGGCCTGGTGGTGTACGATAATGGGCGAAATCTCGTAGCAGCTCTGGGACTAGCTGGTTTGATGCACATCCCTTGCCTGGCACATGTGCTGAATTTGGTGATGCAGAGATTACTTAAAAATTACCCCGATATGTCAGAGCTGCTGCATAAAGTGTGGGCCGTCTGTGCGTGCTTTCGGCGTTCTCACCCTGCTGATGCTCGCCTGTCAGCGCTGCAGCGTAACTTCGGCCTTCCCGCTCACAGACTTATATGCGACGTGCCCACAAGGTGGAACTCCACCTTGCACATGCTGGCCAGACTGTGCGAGCAGCAGCAGGCGATAGTGGAGTTTCAGCTGCAGCACGCACGGGTGAGTCGCTCGGCAGAACAGCACCACTTCACCACCAATGACTGGGCCTCCATGCGAGACCTGTGTTCCTTGTTGCGCTGTTTCAAGTACTCCACCATCATGGCCAGTGCGATAACACTGTTCTCAGCGTTACTATCCCACTTCTGTGCCTCCTTGAAAAAACGCTCCTGGCGATGTGATAGAAGAGGATGTGGCACAGGAGGAGGAAGAGGGATCATTTTGTAGGGTTTCCGGCAGTCATTCCCAAGTGGCTCCGAGGGTGGGTTCCTGCACCCACAAACCCCAAGGTACACAATTGTCCTGCAGGGCACAGTTCTGGAGGCTGACGAGGTAGAGGATGAGGAGGAGGAGATGGAGGAGGAGGAACCATGTTCACAGCAGGGTGGTACCCTGACCAGCTCATGGCCATCACTGGTGCGTGGATGGGGGGATACAGAGGACACAGACGATACACCTCCCACAGCGGACAGCTTTTCGTTGCCTCTGGGCAGCCTGACACACATGAGCGATTACATGCTGCAGTGTCTCCGCAACGACCGCTGAGTTGCCCCACATTCTAACTTGTGCTGATTACTGGGTGGCCACACTGCTTAGCAGGAGGCAGCATTTCACCAACATGGTGGAGCAGTATGTGTGCACACGCCTACACGTACTGAATGACGGGTCTGCCTCCTTCAACCTCTGGGTCTCCAAATTGGGCACATGGCCTGAGCTTGCCCTTTACGCCTTGGAGGTTCTGGCCTGCCCTGCAGCCAGTGTATTATCTGAACGTGTGTTTAGCACGGCAGGGGGCGTCATCACAGACAAGCACAGCCATCTGTCACAGCCAATGTGGACAAGCTCACGTTCATTAAAATGAACCAGGCATGGATCCCTCAGGACTTGTCCGTACCTTGTGCAGAATAGACATGTATACCGGCACTAACCAGCCATTGTTACACTGCAGCACAATTGCTCATTCTTGTATTTTGGATATTTCACTCTCTTTTAGAGTGTACCCTAATTTTAAAAAATATATATTTAAAACCAAAAACCTGTGTAGGCTACCTCGTCCTCCTCCACCGCCGCTTCTACCTACACCGCTACATACCACCGCCTCCTCAAATATTCCATATGGAACTCCACCTCACAAATCAATTTATTTTTTTTTTTTTGTATGTATTTTATTTTATATAATTTCACTACTTTGTCAGTTAAATTTTCGGTGTGAAATTCAGCAATTTTTGGATGTTTAATACCACTGCTATACCTTAGTAGGCCGGTTAAAAAAAAAATTGTCATTTACCTTTTCGAGTGAAATTCACCAATTTTGGTGTTTAAAGTACCACAGCTATACCTGGCAGAGCGGTAAAAAAAAATAAAAAAATTGTCAGTTACATTTTCTGGTGAAATTCACCAATTTTTGGGTGTGATGTACCCCTACTCTACCTAGTTGACAGCTTAATAAATTTCAATAATTTTTCTGTTACATTCTTGGGTTGACATTATACAATTTTAGACGTGAATAAACACCTGCTATGCATAGGTGACAGGGAATAAAATGTAATAAATTATTCAGTAATTAATGTGCTACATCCTTTCATACAATGCTTAAACTTTGAAAAGTTCTCACACTTATGCTTTAATAATTTCTCCCATATTTCAACTTTATAATTTTAAATTTGAAAAACTAATCCTCCCTTGGATGTGGTCTCTCTTTCTCACGCTCCCTCACTGGCCTGGAACCCTGATTCCCCGCCACCCGTGATCACCATGGTAGGCGCATAAAAGAACATGGAAAGTTGATAGAGCAGATATCAAATTGGATCGTGAACATCACGGGGACGGGTGGGGCAGTAAGTGTGCACACGCCTACACGAACTTACTGACAGGGGTCAGCCCCTGCGACTTCTGAGTCTCCAAATTGGGCACATGGCCTGAGCTTACCCTTTACCCCTTGGAGGTGCTGGCCTGCCCTGCAGCCAGTGTATTTTCTGAACGTGTGTTTAGCATGACTGGAGGGGGTTATCACAGGTTATATTTCCCAATGTTTTGGGGTGTACCCTAATTTTAAAAATAAAATTTTAAAACAAAAAAAATGTGTAGGCTACTCCCCTCCTCCCCCGCCGCTTTCACCTACACCGCCACATCCACGCCTCCTTAACCTCCTACTCCAATGGACCTCGTCCTACCTAGATCAAAATTATAATTTTTTATTTGTACTATTTTATGTTATTTAAAGTCATTTCCCTATCCACCTTTGTTTGCAGAGCACTTGTCATGCTCTTAACCACATTTCTATGCCCATTCTAGCCCTCTAGCCCTTTCCATGACATTTTTACAGCCATTTTAGTGCTCAAAAGTTTGGGGTCCCCATTGACTTTAATAAGGTTCGGGGTCAAGTTTGGGTCAAGTTCGGGTCCCGAACTCGAACTTTTTTCTCAAGTTCGGCGGAACCCGTCCGAACCCGAACATCCAGGTGTCCGCTTAAACTCTACCAGTTACTACTAGATATGAGACTTCTACTGTAATGTACTTCTACTAAGACCTATACAGTAGAAGTCTCATTTTATTTTATTTTTAATTTTTTTTGGTGACTGGCTATACAGCTATAAAGTGTAGTGGTTAAAGTTCTGGGCTATGATACAGAGGCTGTGAGTTCAAATCCCGTCACACAAACTTTTTTTAAAATAAAGGTTAAATTAGATTTATATATTTTATATTTTTTTTAGTACTTGTAAAACTGTATGGCACAAAATAAATGTGTAATTACTAGAAAGAAAAAAAAGACATATACTATATATATATATATATATATATAAATAATCATACTTCTGATATACAGTACAGACAAAAAGTTTGGACACACCTTCTCATTCAAAGAGTTTTCTTTATTTTCATGACTATGAAATTGTAGATTCATACTGAAGACATCAAACTATGAATTGACACATGTGGAATTATATACATAACAAACAAGGGTGAAACAACTGAAAATATGTCATATTCTAGGTTCTTCAAAGTAGCCACCTTTTGCTTTGATTACTGCTTTGCACACTCTTGGCATTCTCTTGATGGGCTTCAAGAGGTAGTCCCCTGAAATGGTTTTCACTTCACAGGTGTGCCCTGTCAGGTTTAATAAGTGGGATTTCTTGCCTTATAAATGGGGTTGGGGACCATCAGTTGCGTTGCGGAGAAAGTCAGGTGGATACACAGCTGATAGTCCTACTGAATAGACTGTTAGAATTTGTATTATGCAAGGAAACAGCAGCTAAGTAAAGAAACACGAGTGGCCATCATTACTTTAAGAAATGAAGGTCAGGTCAGTCAGCCGAAAAATTGGGAAAACTTTGAAAGTAAGGGCTATTTGACCATGAAGGAGAGTGATGGGGTGCTGCGCCAGATGACCTGGCCTCCACAGTCACCGGACCTGAACCCAATCAAGATGGTTTGGGGTGAGCTGGACCGCAGAGTGAAGGCAAAAGGGCCAACAAGTGCTAAGCATCTCTGGGAACTCCTTCAAGACTGTTGGAAGACCATTTCAGGGGACTACCTCTTGAAGCTCATCAAGAGAATGCCAAGAGTGTGCAAAGCAGTAATCAAAGCAAAAGGTGGCTACTTTGAAGAACCTAGAATATGACATATTTTCAGTTGTTTCACACTTGTTTGTTATGTATATAATTCCACATGTGTTAATTCATAGTTTTGATGCCTTCATAGTCATGAAAATAAAGAAAACTCTTTAAATGAGAAGGTGTGTCCAAACTTTTGGTCTGTACTGTATATCAATGCCTAATATGTGGGAAACTACTACTGATGTGTTAGCCATAATATATTTACATATTATAATATATAATATATTGTAAATATATAATAATGTGTAAATATATTATGGCTACAGCCTCTATTTCTGAAAAAGTTTGTGACAAGATTTGAACTCACAGCTTCTGCATCACAGCCCAGAACTTTAACCACTACACTATATAGCTGCATAGTGGACTTCTGCTTTATAGGTCTCAGTAGAAGTACAGTATAGTACAGTAGAAGTCTTTTTTTTTTTAAGTAACTGGCTATGAAGCTATTATAGCTGAGTGGTTAAGTGCCTTGACTCTAATACAGAAGGGTGTGGGTTCGAATCCCCGCAGAAACTTTTTTGAAGTACAGACTACAACCGCTGCATCACCCAGTGGCACTCACCCAATTTCATGCAGACAAGGCTCCACCACCTCAGCCGAAGGGAGTTGTCTGTCCTTCCAATATTCTGCTAGTCCTGCTCCTCGTCCTCCTACTCCTTGTCAATCAATTACTGAAGCAATCGCCAAAAGACTGTTTGCTTGCACTCATCCAACGGCGCAGAAGCTGAACGTGCCCCAGGCCAAGTTGCTGGTGGCGCAGTCCCTCTCCTTCTAAGTGGTGGACTCTGCACCTTTCAGAGAACTGATGGCTTGTGCCGAGCCGAAGTGGAGAGTCCCAAGCAGTCATTTCTTTGCGAAAATGGCAGTACCAGCCCTGCACACAATTGTAGAACAGAGAGTGGGCCAGTCCTTGAGCCTGTCGGTGTCTCCCAAAGCGTACAGCAGCACCGACGTGTGAAACATTAACTACGGTCAAGGGCAATATATGTCCTTTATGGTCCACTGGGTTAATGTGGTTCCTGCTTAGCCACACCAGCAACTTGTCCAGGTGACGCCACTTCCGGCTCCACGTTCTTACACCATTGGTCCTGCGGCAATGTCCACCTCTGCCTCCTCATCCTCTACCTTTTCCTCAGTCTCCACTTTAGGGACAAATCACAGTGCTCCTCCAGAATACCACATGTGCAGGGCTGTTTTGAACCTAGTTTTCCTGGGTGAACTGAGTCACACAGGGGAGGAACTGCTCCGTTTCCTTCATCAAGAAATCAAATTCTGGCTTTCTCCTCAGCAACTCAAAATCGGAACCAACAACGGGAAGAACATGCTGTCGGCGCTGCGTCAAGGAAGGCTGAGCCACACGTGTTCAATCTGGTTGTAAAGCGATTCATGAAGTCTTCCACCCATCTACAAAACATCCTAAAAACAGCAGCAAAATGGCATTCCCCAACATTGGCTGATATGCAATGTTTCCACCCATTGGAATTCCACCCTCCATATTTTGGACCGACTATAGGAACAGAGAAAGGCCATAAACAATTTCTTGATGATCCAAGCGGACAGGAGTACTCCGCTGTGTAACTTTGATGTCAGCCAGTGGCAGCTCATGTGTGACACCTGCCGTTTGCTCAGGCCCTTTGAGGAGGCCATGTTATTTTTCAGTCGCCAGGACTACGGGATGAACAACGTAATTCCCCATGTCCTGGAACAGATACTGCTAAATCTGTCTGGCCAGGGGACAGGAAACTTTGCGACTACATCTTACTGCCACCTGAGCCCTGTTAGGGCTGAACTATAGGAGGATGAGGACCTTTGAGCACAAGCAATGCATAGAAAAATGGCTGGTTTTCTACACAAGTGACAGGAGAGGAGGAGCAGGAGCAGCCAGAGGAGCTACAGGGCAATAAAGAAGATGACTCAGATGACCCAGACACACCATGGCAGTATGCAGTGGATATGGAGGCAAGGAGTTCCTCCGAGTCACTTGCGCAAATGGCCCTTTGCATGCTCAGTTGCTTACGTAGTGACAGCCAAATTGTCACCATTCGGTGGTGGGTTGACTAATGGCTCTCCACCATGTTAGACCCTCGCTACTGGTCCAAAAGGGGGGCCTTTTTTACACCCGCTAAGAGGGAGGAAAAACTGAACTACTATCGAGACATCCTATGTAGTCAGTTGGCTGCTGCCTATGTGTGCTATCGCCCATGCTCATGCAGGCCTGATTGGGAGGCCCTCTGCGCTCCCGTTCCTGCTGGGGGGGTGGGGTGGCAGGAGCAGTACCAGCTCCATCAGCAGCAATTTAAGTCTAGAGTCACTAATGAGCAGTTTTCCTTACCTGCCTACTGAAGAAACTTCTCACCAGCAGCAGCAGCTAGACATAGAGCAGAACCTAAACTAGCAGGTTGTGGCATACTTGGAGTGCACACTGCCATCCGACATCGAAGATCCCCTGGACTACTGGGCAGCCAAACTCGATTTGTGGCCGCAACTGGTCGAGTTTACCCTGGACAAGCTTTCCTGCCCAACCAGCAGTGTGGCATCAGAGTGGGTGTTTAGTGCAGCGGGGGCCATAGTTACCCCAAAGAGAACTCGCCTATCCACACAAAATTTGGAGAAACTGACCTTTGTGAAGATGAATCAGGCGTGGATCATCCAGGATTTTCAAACACCAGTAGTGATGAGCGAGCATGTTCGGCTGAATACCGGTTCGGGTCAAGCATCGCTATGCTCGGCACATGGCGGTACTCAGCCGAGTACCACATGTGCTCGAGCGCCATGCTCGAGTCTCCTCCCCGCTTGTTTTGCGGCTGCTAAGCAGCCAATAAACGTGCAAATAATCTATGTTGGCTGCTGGCATTACAGTGATTGGCTGGCCGGAACGTGTCATCGGGTGCAAGATAGCACCTGATGACATGTCCTCGAATAAGTCATAGTCAGGGAGACCAAAGCATAGGAAGGGAAAGGCAGTGTAGGGAGCAAAATTCAGTTATTATTCTAAGAAAGCTTTTGAAAGACCCAAAAGTCATTTTAAGAACTACTGTGTGTGTGTGTGTGTGTGTGTGTGTGTGTGTGTGTTTTAGAGCAGCAATATATTTTTACCTGCTCTAAATTGATAGTCTTACGGACATCCGTGTTGAGGAAGGGACAGATAGTGCAGGGAGAGAAATTTGCTGTTTTTACTACCAAAAGCTTTTCAAAGAACCCAAAGACCTTTTAAGGACTACTGTGTGTGTGTGTGTGTGTGTTTGACAACCGCAAGATATTTTTCTTTAATACCTATTAGTGACATATATAGGGTTGAGCGAACCTGAACTGTAAAGTACGGGTTCGTACTGAACTTTAGGGTTTTTGTACCAGGACCCGGTCCCGAACATTTTCGTAAAAGTTCGAGTTTGGTGTTCGGCGATTTAATGGCGCTTTTTGAAAGGCTGCAGGGCAGCCAATCAACAAGCGTTTAACTAGTGTGCCCTTAGAAGCCATCACAGCCATGCCTACTAATGGCATGGTTGTGATTGGCCAAGTGCAGTATGTGACCCAGCCTCTATATAAGCTGGAGTCATGTAGCGCCGCACGTCACTCTGCTCTTACTAGTTGTAGGGATAGGATGCTGCTGCTGTGAGGGAGAAATTAGGAAAGACTCTGATATATGCACTTTGTGTGAAGTCAGCGATCTACAGGGTTTTTTGTTTTGGGGGTGCAATGCAACATTTTTGTACCCTGTCCTGAGCCCAGTAACATAGTAAGATAGTACATAAGGCTGAAAAATACTTCAATTACTCTTACCGGTAATATGTTTTCCATGAGCCTATGACAGCACCTGTGAGAGATCCTCCCCCTTCCGGACAAGAAACAGGAACTTCCCAGATCTTTAAATTAATCCACTGCCTTCCACCACTCAGTATTTGACAAGATTCCTGGGACCAGCAATACACCTATATACAGTGAAAACTAAGTACACAAGCAAAAAATAACACAAGGAAAACTGCGCCAAATACAGGGGTCATGGAAAACATGGAAAACATATTACCGGTAAGAGTAATTGAAGTATTTCCATTACGCCCCATGAGAGATTAGACTAGGTGACTATTAGGGAGGGACTACAGCCTGCAGCACCTTTCTCCCAAAAGACATATCCTGCACAGATGAAAGGTCCCATCTGTAGTGCTTGTAAAACGTAGAGGGGGAACTCCAGGTTGCTGCCCTAAAAATTTGCTCAATGGTAGCGCACCCCTTTTCTGCCTAGGTAGAGGCTACTGCCCTAGTGGAATGAGCTAAAAAATCCAAAAGGTACCTGACAACCTGACTGTGAATATGCCAGACCTATTGCTCTCTTGATCCATCTGGCTAAGGTATGGCTTGTGACTTTCGAGCCTCTGTTCTGACCCTGAAACTGAACAAAGATTTGTGGGGTTTTCCTAAAGCCCTTCGTAGACTCTAAATATGCACAGACACACCTTCTCATGTCTAAAGTATGAAAGGACTCTTCCCCCTCATTCTTTGGGTTCTGACAAAAGGAGGGGAGAACTATTTCCTGAGATTTATGGAATACCAAAACTACTTTGGGCAGGAATGCAAGATCCGGTTTGAACACAATTCTATCCTCCAGAATCTGAGTATATGGCGGGGAAGATAACAAAGCGGATAGTTCTCCTACTCATCTGGCAGATGTAATGGCCACTAAAAATACAGTTTTATAGGATAGCTGTCACGGCGGACAGGAACTCAGATACACAGACAACCAAATTCACAAGTGTCTAGGCTAGATGCTGGGGACAGGTCACCTCCTAACACATCCCTGACTTCTCTCCCTATGCTGCTAAGCCCACATTCAGACATTAATGGTAGGAATGAAGTGTCCTCGTGCCTGGACTGCAAACACCCTAGAATCCCTGAGATGGTGAAAGGGGAGAAGGGGCAGAAGACACACAAATAGCCTAGACCGCAAACAACACAAACAGAAATCAAACTTATCTGAGCTGGAACAGACAATCCTTCCTTCCTTGAATCCAAAGCCAGACTGAAAGCTATAACCCGCATGGCCCTCTGGTATTGAAGGCAATTTAAGCCAATGACCCCACCCAGAGCACCTGAAGGAAGGCGGATCCAGCATGATTCCAAAACAAACAAAAGGTTAGACACGTGCTGCCAATCTGACAGACCTCCGCACACCGTCTGAACAGGGCATGACAGTACCCCCCCTTCTACGGGTGACCTCCGGGCACCCTGGACCAACCTTATCCGGGTGGGCTCTGTGAAAAGCCCTAACCAGTCGGCTGGCGTTGAACTCCAGTGACGGAACCCACATCCTCTCCTTGGGGCCGTATCCCCTCCAGTGTACCAGATACTGAAGGGAACCCCGAAGAACTCTAGAGTCAATAATCCTGGAGATCTCGAACTCTAAATTACCATCGACCAGAACAGGAGGAGGGGCAATGGCGATGGTTCCACTGGTCTCACATATTTTTTCAATAAAGATCTATGGAACACATCATGGATCTTCCAAGTCTGTGGAAGATCCAGTCGAAACGCTACTGGATTGATCAGCGCAGATATTTCGTACGGGCCGATAAATCTTGGACCCAGTTTCCAAGATGGCACTCTCAATTTAATGTTCTTAGTGGGCAACCACACCAGATCACCCACACACAGGTCCGGACCAGTCACACGTCTCCTGTCAGCCATTCGCTTATATCTCTCACCCATCGTCTCCAAATTCACTTGTATCCTCCGCCAGATAGAGGATAAGGTAGAAGAAAACCTTTCCTCCTCTGGCATCCCAGAGGAACTAGTCCCAGAAAAGGTACCAAACTGAGGATGAAAACCATATGCGGCAAAAAATGGCGACTTACGCGTGGATTCCTGTCTACGGTTATTCAAAGCAAACTCCGCTAAGGGCAGGAATGATTACAAGTCCTCCTGATTTTCCGCCACAAAGCACCTCAAGTAGGTCTCCAGGTTCTGATTAGTACGCTCCGTCTGTCCATTCGACTGTGGATGGAAAGCCGAAGAGAACGAAAGTTGAATACCAAGCAGAGAGCAGAACGCCTTCCAGAACCTGGAGACAAACTGCGTGCCCCTATCAGAAACCACATCCGAAGGAATACCATGCAATCTCACGATATTGTCAACAAAAATTTGCGCAAGAGTCTTGGCATTAGGCAGACCAGTTAACGATATAAAATGAGTCATCTTGCTAAAACGATCAACTACCACCAAAATTACTGTTTTCCCCGAGGAACTCGGCAGATCCGTAATAAAGTCCATGGACAAGTGAATACAAGGACGAGACGGAATAGACAAAGGAAGGAGTGAACCAGTCGGTCGAGTATGAGCAACCTTAGATCGTGCACAGGTCTCACAAGCTGCCACGTAATCCTCAATGCTCCTACGTAACCCGGGACACCAGAACCTCCGGGACACAAGGTCACAGGTGGACTTACCACCAGGATGTCCGTCAAGGATAGTATCGTGATGTTCCTTGAAAACCTTGTATCGCAGTTCTTCGGGAACAAATAACCCCTCTGGGGGACAGGAACCAGGAGCCCCCTCCTGGGCTCCCAACACCTCCATCTCCAATTCGGGATACAGAGCGGAAACCACAACCCCGTCGGCCAAAATCGGAGCAGGATCCTCTGAATCACCTCCCCCAGGAAAACTGTGAGACAACGCATCTGCCTTGATATTTTTGACCCCCGGACAAAAAGTGACAACAAAATTGAACCTGGTAAACCTAGGGTTCAGACGCTTGGCAGATTGTAGGTAAGCCAAATTCTTATGATCCGTATAAACAGTAACGGGGTGAGAAGCCCCCTCCAACAAGTGACGCCATTCCTCAAAGGCCAATTTTATAGCCAGCAAATTTCTATCTCCCACATCATAGTTCCTCTCGGCGACCGAGAGTTTCTTGGAAAAGAAAGCACACGGAACCCATTTGCCAGGAGAAGAACCCTGCAACAGTACCGCTCCCACCCCCACTTCTGATGCATCCATCTCCACCACGAATGGTTGAGACACATCGGGCTGCACCAGAATGGGAGCAGACGCAAAACACTCCTTAATAGTCGAAAAGGCCTGCAATGCCTCTTCCGACCAAACAGAGACGTCAGTGCCCTCTTTGTCATATCAGTCAGAGGTTTAACAATGGTGGAATAGTTTAGAATAAATTTTCTATAATAGTTAGTAAACCCCAAAATTCGCATCAAAGCTTTCTGATTCTCTGGTCGGTCCCATTCCAGAACCGCCCGGACTTTTTTGGGGTCCATACGAAAACCAGAGTCGGAAAGCAGATATCCCAAAAACGGAAGCTCCTGCACAGAAAACACACATTTTTCCAATTTGGCATATAACTTATTCTCCTGAAGGATCGTCAAAACCTGTCTCACATGATCCTGATGGGTCTTCAGATCAGGAGAGTAAATTAAAATGTCATCTAAGTAAACCACCACGAACCTCCCCACCAAGTGATGAAAAATGTCATTGACGAATCACTGAAATACCGCTGGCGCGTTTGTCAACCCAAAAGGCATAACCAGATTCTCAAAATGACCCTCGTGCGTATTGAAGGCTGTCTTCCACTCATCCCCTTCCTTGATTCTGATCAGATTGTAGGCCCCTCTCAAATCCAACTTGGAGAACACCCTGGCACCAACAATCTGATCAAAAAGATCTGAGATCAAAGGAAGGGGATACGGATCCCGGACCGTAATACGGTTTAATTCCCGAAAATCCAAACACGGTCTCAGTGATCCATCCTTTTTCTTGACAAAGGAAAAACCCTACTGCCACGGAGACTTAGATGGTCTATATGACCTTTTACCAAACTCTCGGCAATATACTTTCGCATGACCTCTCTTTTCAGGTTGGGAAAGATTGTAAAGGCGAGACCTTTGGCAACTTAGCTCCTGGGATGAGATTAACTGGACAATCATAGACACGATGAGGGGGCAATTTCTGGGTCCCACCCTCCGAAAAGACATCCGCAAAAGTCTGAGAGATATTGAGGTAGAACCGCAGTGGACACCCCTGAGATAGATGTGCCAAGACAATTCTCCGAACAAAACTCTCCGAACAGACTGAAAGCTATAACCCGCACGGCCCTCTGGTATTGAAGGCAATTTAAGCCAATGACCCCACCCAGAGCACCTGAAGGAAGGCGGATCCAGCATGATTCAAAAACAAACAAAAGGTTAGACACGTGCTGCCAATCTGACAGACCTCCGCACACCGTCTGAACAGGGCATGACAATAGCATCTTTAAGGGGATGTCTCCAAGGGGCTCAAACGGGGCCTTGGTTAGTGCAGATAGCACCAGGTTAAGGTCCCACGGGGCTGATTTAGATTTAATTGTAGGACATAGTCTAGAGGAACCCTTAATAAACCTTTTGAACCAGGGATGAGTGGAGCTAGTAATCTAAAGTCAAGAGAGCACTCAGTGCCGAGGACCTGGACCTTGAGAGTTCTAGGTTTAAAGGGTTTCTGTCACCCCATTAAACCGTTTTTTTTTTTTTCTTTACTAATAATCCCTATAGTGCGATCTCATGATACATAAGCAAATTAATCATTTTGGTTCAGTAGAATTTGCTAATTTTTAAAATATGCTAATTACCTTGTTACCAGCAAGTTGGGCGGCTACTTGCTGGTAGCAGCCGCATCCTCCGATGGTAATGACGCCCCCTCAGCATGCTGATTGACAGGGCCAGGGAAGGGAATCGTTCTCTGCTGGCGCTGTTAGAATTTGAAATCTCGCGCCTGCGCCGTACCTGTCTTCAATCGGCGCAGGCGCACTGAGAGGCGGCTGCTCGCTCGACCGCTCCATCCTCAATGCGCCTGCGTCGATGACGTCATCAAGTACACCCGGAAGAGAAGACGCCGGCATCGCTGGAAGGAGGCGGAGAGTCTGGTGACGTCGCTGGATGCTCGAATCAGGTAAGTATGTACATAATAAGCATGCTGCTCACAAACACCACCAACGAATGGGAATAAATATTTTATAAAAATGACAGTTATTAAACACTATACCACCAACGATTATTAATAATAAATCTCTTCCGGGTGTACTTGATGACGTCATCGACGCAGGCGCATTGAGGATGGAGCGGTTGAGAGAGCGGCCGCCCTTCAGTGCGCCTGCGCCGATTGAAGACAGGTACGGCGCAGGCGCGCGAGATTTCAAATTCTAACAGTGCCAGCAGAGAAACGATTCCCTTCCTGGCCCTGTCAATCAAGCATGCCGAGGGGGCGTCATTACCATCGGAGGATCGGCTGCTACCAGCAAGTAGCCGCCCCTACTCTGCTGGTAGCAAGGTAATTAGCATTTTTTAAAAAAATCGATTTTTGCAAATTCTACTGAATCCAAATGATTAATTTGCTTATGTATCATGAGATCGCACTATAGGGATTATTAGTAAAGAAAAAAAAAAAAAAAACGGTTTAATGGGGTGACAGGAAACCCTTTAAGGTTTTTGTTAAGGCCTTCCTGCCAAATAACTCAGAATTAAAGGGATGTTGGGCAAGCTCAAGTCTAGGCCCTCGCCCTGCAAACGAAGGAAGGTCTTCCATAACCTCAGATAGATTTCGGAGGTGACCTTTTTCCTACTGGCTAGAAGAGTCCCAATCACTTGTTCTCATAGACCTCTGGACCTGAAGAATCGCCTCTCAAAATCCAGGCTGTCAGGTGCAGGTTCTTCACTTCCGGATGATGTAGAGGGTCCTGATATAATAGTTCCTGTCTTTCTGGAAGTATCCAGGGATCGGCTATTGATAGTCTCCTCAACCAGGCAAACCAGACTCTTCTCGGCCAGAACGGTGCTATTAGGATCACTGTTGCCTGCTCCCTCCTGATCTTCTGGATCACTCTGGGCAGCAGGCTGATGGGAGGAAACGCATAGACTAGGTCCTTCCCCCATGGTTGTGAGAGCGCATCTGTGCCTATCGACTGATCCTCCCTGCTCAGAGAAAAGAAACTTTCGCACTTTTTGTCTCTACCGAGGCGAATAGATCTATTGTGGGAGATGCCCATAGGGCTTCTATTTGGTGAAATACCTCCTGATTCAGACACCAATTCGCCTGCTGAATCTGTGCCTGCTGAGAAAGTCCGCCTGGTGATTCTCTGAGCCTTTCAGATGGACCGCTGAGAGAGAAAGAGCTTTCCCCTGTATTAGCAAGAAGCTCCTGGATGCTAGCTGCATTAGCTGAGGAGATCTTGTCCCCCCTTGTTTGTTGATATAAGCTACTGCCGAGGTGTTGTCGGATAGGATCCTGACATGTTTTTGAGGTAATGATGGGAGACTTTCCTTTAATGCGCACAGGACTGCTTTTAACTCCCTGGCATTTTGGGATTGAGCACTCTGGGTTTTTGACCAAGCGGCTTGGAAAAAATCCCAAAACTGAATGGGCCCCCCACCGCCAAGGGCTTGCGTCGGTGGTTATTATTAGGGGGTCCTGTTTCAACCACTCTACTCCCTGACTCAGGTTCGGAGTTTTTAGCCACCAAGTTAAGGACCGGGTCACTGACCCCGGGATCACAATCTTGCGATCCAGAGATAGCAACCCCCTGTCCCAATTGGACAAAATGTGCCATTGAAGTATTCTGGACCTGAATTGGGCCCACCTCACAGCAGGAATGCAAGCCGTCATCAGACCCAGAATAGACATTGCTTTTCTTAGGACACTTCCTTGGTTCTGCTGAAAATCCTGATTTTCTGCTGAATAGGCTTTCCTCTTGTCTACCGAAAGATAGATTTCTGCGTCTGGGAATCTAGTAAGAGGCCTAGGGAAAACACATTTGGAGGTTGGAATCGGGGACGATTTGTCCCAATTTATTAACCAGCCAAGACTTATCAGGTCCCCCAGGACCTCCTGTATTTGAGATATCAACACCTCTGGGGACTGCCCTACCAAGAGAAGGTCGTCCAGGTATGAGATTATAATGATGTCTGATCTTCTTATCTCTGCCATACCTCTGCCATTAGCTAGTGAAGAGCCTCGGCGCCTACGATATCCCAAAGGGAAGTGCTATGAACTGCAGATGGACAAACGATTTCCTGATCTTTACCGCTACCCTGAGGTATTTCTGAGATGATGGATGAATGGGTACGTGATAGTAGGAATCTTTTATATCTATTGAGGCCATCACACAGTTGGGGGACAGATGGAGGAGATTGACTCCATCCTGAATTTTTTGGTAAGTCAGTTATTGGTTAAGACTCTTCAAATTTATTATCAATCAGAATGTCCCGTTGGGTTTGGGAACCAAAAATAGGGTCGAATAGAGGCCCTCTCCTTGTTCGTTTTCCGGAACTGGTACAAGGACTGCCTTGCCCAGGAGGTTGTTTATTTCCTCCATAAGCGCCCGCCTGTTTTGGAGAATGTTGGTTTATGGAAGTAAATTTTAATGGGTGGTAGCCTTTTGAAGTCTAGGCGGTAGCCTTCCTCTATAATACTCCTTACACAGGCGCTTGCGGTAATATTTTGCCAGGCAGGAGAAAACGAAGAAAGACGACCGCCTACCTGGGGCCTGGGCGTCATTGCTGAGAGGAACTCAAAGTCTGAGGTCTGGATTTAAACAGCATGCTTTTGATTTATTCCGATCGCCATTCCCTTCTTTTCTTCTGATCCCCAAAACCCTTCCTTCTCTCACTATTCAGAAATGGCTTCCCCTGTCTAGGAAAGGACGGCGTTGGAAATCCTTTTTCTTGTCAGATGCCTTATCTAAAATATCGTCCAAGGCTGACCCAAACAAAAAATTTCCTTGAATTGACTAGCTTAGACTTTGATGCTACATCACCCTTCCACCCCCATTTAACCATAGGGACCTTCTGGCTGAATTGTACAGTGCAGCCGCTCTAGCAGAAAGTCTCAATGCATCAGCGGAGGCATCAGAAATAAAGTCTACTGCTCTGGACATGGTTGGTATAGCTTTCAGAAGTTGATCCCTAGGAGTCTTGTTCTCTATATGATACTCTAGTTCTTCCAACCAGACTTTTAATGACCTTGCCACTGAAGTACTGTAGCCGCTATATTTGGTTTAAAGGCAGAAGTGGATGCCTCCCAATTCTTTCTTAAGTAGGGCGTCTGCCCTTTTGTCCATGGGGTCTTTAAGGTACCCTGAATCCTCCAACGGAAGAGCTTATTTATTTTTTTTGCTACAGGGGCGTCTACCCTGGGTACCTCCTGCCAAGCTGATACTTCTTGATCATCAAAGGGGGTACTTTCTCTTAACCGCTTTAGGGATAAAGAATTTTTTGTTGGGCTTCTCCCAGTCACGTTTAATCAGGTCTTTGATACAACCCTGAATGGGAACACCCTAGACATTTTTGGCTTTAGGCTTTCAAAACATGAGTTCTGGCCTAGACCTGGACTCCTTTTCCTCCTCCAGCTCCATCGTGGATCTAACCGCTTTTAATAGTAGATCCGTATCCTCAACTCTGAATAATGGCTACCCTGTCAAATCCTTAGAGGAGGAATATGAGCTTGCAATGGCGCCCTCCTCAGACTCAGAATCCGTAGTATCCTCCACTATCGTCTGAGCCTTCTAATGTCTGGATGAGCTAGGCAGGGATTTTTTAAGATGTTCCACAGAAGAACGAATTTCCTTTTTAACTAACTCCTGGATGCTTTGCAATAAAGATGGCGACTCATCTGCTACTAACTTATCCAGACATGGTTGGCAACATGTTTTGGGGTAGGACCTGCATTTAATAAAATAGCCCCAATCAGTCTAATTCTGACCAGAATAAATACTCCCCAAAGGGAGATGGTGGGGGTTAACCCCTCTTACCCCCAGGAG
The DNA here is from genome assembly GCF_905171765.1 of Bufo bufo. NCBI lineage: Eukaryota > Metazoa > Chordata > Amphibia > Anura > Bufonidae > Bufo > Bufo bufo. The sequence goes on along the minus strand of NC_053395.1, from coordinate 73,619,183 downwards.
TACCAAGCTGGATTCGGGAAGCTGCTCCTGCCTGTCTGTGCGCAGTTGAACCTCCTTCTTCCTGCATGATGCTGCTTCAAGGGGGGCAATGGAGGGAAGATCTGGCCGTCCGGTCAAGTATCTGCTTGCCGCTGCTGGCTGGCCGGCGTTCCCTTTTTCAAATGGGCCGCGCAACGCCCGCCATTTTTAGGCCCCTCCCCTTCCGGCCGGAGGAATGCACGCGTCACTTCCGGTGCGACGCGCGCGTCCAGACTCGGCCTGCCGCAAATGAGAGGATAAGATCCACCTCCCCCCTCACGCTGAACTTTGCCGGCCTGGCAAGGGACAACGAGGCAGCCACAGGCATCCCCCCTTGGCGCTGAAGAAGGGAGAAAAAGCGCCGGGCTTCTCAGCGGCTCCTAGTGGAGACTTACGCCGACAGGTACCTCCACTAGGTTTCAGTCCTTTTAACCCTAGAGGTCCTGCAGCCCCAAAAACAGACCTGAGAAGAAATCCTCCTGTCTCTGGACAGGAAACAGGAAAGAACTGACTGTTGGAAGGCAGTGGACCAATTTAAAGATCTGGGAAGTTCCTGTTTCCTGTCCGGAAGGGGGAGGATCTCTCACAGGTGCTGTCATGGGGCATAATGGAAAAGACATTTGTCCATCCAGTTCGGCCTGTCATCCTGCAAGTTGATTCAGAGGAAGGCAAAAAAAACTGTGAAGTAGAAGACAATTTTCCCCACTTTAGGAGAATAAAAAATTCCTTCCCGACTCCAATCAGTCAATCAGAATAACTCCCTGGATCAACAACCCCTCTCTAATATCTATAGCCTGTAATATTATTACACTCCAGAAATACATCCAGGTCCCTCTTGAATTCCTTTATTGTAACTCACCATCACCACCTCCTCAGGCAGAGAGTTCCATAGTCTCACTGCTCTTACCGTAAAGAATCCTCTTCTATGTTTGTGTACAAACCTTCTTTCCTCCAGACGCAGAGGATGTCCCCTCGTCACAGTCCTGGGGATAAATAGATGATGGGATAGATCTCTGTACTGACCCTTGATATATTTATACATAGTAATTAGATCTCCTCTCAGTCGTCTTTTTTCTAAAGTGAATAACCCTAATTTTGATAATCTTTCAGGGTACTGTAGTTGCCCCCATTCCAGTTATTACTTTAGTTGCCCTCCTCTGGACCCTCTCCAGCTCTGCTATGTCTGCATTGTTCACAGGAGACCAGAACTGTACACAGTACTCCATGTGTGGTCTGACTAGCGATTTGTAAAGTGGTAGGACTATGTTCTTATCACGGGCATCTATGCCCCTTTTGATGCAACCCATTATCTTATTGGCCTTGGGCAGCAGCTGCCTGACACTGGTTTTTGCAGCTTAGTTTGCGGTTTATTAAAATTCTTAGATCCTTTTCATGTCAGTGTTACCGAGTGTTTTACCATTTAGTATGTACGGGTGACTTGCATTATTCCTTCCCATGTGCATAACCTTACATTTGTCAGTTTTTAAACCTCATCTGCCACTTATCTGCCCAAGCCTCCAATCTATCCAGATCCCTCTGTAGTAGTATACTGTCCTCTTCAGTGTTAATTACTTTACACAGTTAAGTGTCATCTGCGAAAATTGATACTTAACTATGCAAGCCTTCTACAAGATCATTAATAAATATATGAAGAGAATAAGGGGCCCAATACTGATCCCTGAGGCACCCCACCAGTGACAGTGACCCAATCTGAGTGGGTACCGTTAATAGCCACCCTCTGTTTTCTATCATTGAGCCAGTTACTTACCCACATACAGATATTTTCTCCCAGTCCGAGCATTCTCATTTTATATACTAACCTTTTATGTGGTACAGTGTCAAATGCTTTGGAGAAGTCTAGATATACGACATCCATTGATTCGCCGCTGTCAAGTCTAGAACTTACCTCCTCATAGAAGCTGATTAAATTAGTTTAGCATGACCGATCCCTCATGAAGCCATGCTGATATGGCGTTATTTGCTTATTTCCGTTGAGATGCTCTAAGATAGCATCTCTTAGAAAACCTTCAAACAGTTTACCCACAACAGATGTTAAACTTACCGACCTATAGTTTCCAGGCTCTGTTTTTTGGATCCTTTTTGAATATTGGCACCATATTTGCCATGCGCCAATCCTGTTGACATTCCCTGTCAGTATAGAGTCCGCAAATATCAGAAATAAGGGTCTGGCTATGACATTACTGAATTCCCTTAGGATACGGGGGTGTATGCCATCTGCGCCCTGGCGATTTGTCAATTTTAATCTTTTTAATTCGCCTGTTGTACTTCTTTCCTGGGTCAGACAGGACACTTAATGGGGAATTTATTTTTATATTCTGCATGTAAACCGAGAGCAAGGCAGGTGATTTGACTCCACCACCAGAAAAGAGTGCGTACGCAGAGTCAAGATTAAGAAAATTGCATTTACTATAAATTAATAAAAGCAGGTTAACAGTGAAGTTACAGAGGTAAAGACAAGCAAAATCTTCAAAACAGTATAAACAATACAAGTTAAACACTGCAACAATTTTCACCTTTGTTGTGTCCGTATTCGCAGTGCGGACACTAAGAAATAATAGTCCCAGAAACTGTTCCTAACTGACCCTAACTTTCAAGCGGGGTGCGCACCCCCCTTATCCCAGTGGTCCAAGTGGACCGCTTACAGTTTGTGGAAGTGCACGGTGGGGCCCAATGTCGTCCTTTTCCTTTAACCAACAAAGAAGTCCTCCTCAGCAGGCCGGAAAACCAGTTGAATATAATCCAGGATTATTACAGTTACTGTCCGGTACCTCGACAGCACTGTGAGTCTCTTTACTGTTTGGGGCAATCCACACAGTCCAATGTCGGCTCCACAGGTTAGTTGCTGCACACAGTCCTTTTTAACTTGGTTTCACTAAATGCACTGTTTCTTTGTACTCCATCCGTCTCTAGACCAAAGTTCACACAGGTTGGCCACACAGGGAAGTCTTTAGTATCTCCACACACGTCTTACACAACACAGAACTTGTTTTCTATCTTGCCAATATGGCGGTAGTTGTAGTTCAAGTCTCTCTTCCTCCTTCTTCCTGCTCACACTGAGGCAGGGTGACATCATAAGGGGCGTGTCACTTCAACACTTAGCTGCTGCCTTAAAGAACTAGTATCACAGTAATACACTTTCTCTATGGTAAACTCCAATGCAAATTGGTCCTATGCTGCCATCTATTGACCAAACGAATACTGCAGGCATTTTACATAAAATTTTAACACAGTTTACCAGGATAATGAAACTTAGAGACATTACATGACTGTTTCTTACATATTCCCCCCCACTTTAAGATTGGCAGTCCCTGCCAATGACTGAATATCCAGAGGGCTGTACTCTTATACGTAGAGTGGTAATGTACTGTTGTATGGCAGGCCAAATAAACTCATCCTGCGCATACCGAACAGGGGGAGTGCCAGCATTTTGTCTAGTGGTGCGTCTGAGAACCACTGGTTTACTCTGGGAGCTGTAGCCATAGGCTGAGAAGGACAGCAGACTCCGCACCAGAGGGGGCACAGGCTGGGGGCACAGTAGTCACAGGTGGAACATCCTCAGGAGTGGGGATTGGCCAACAATCATCTTCATCATCGTAAGCCCATTCCACACCACCAGTCTCTGACTGTGGGAGCTTGTTGACATTATCAGTTCCATCACAATTTGCTTCTTCAGATTGACACAGGCGCAACATATTTCTGTGAAGTACTCAGACACAATCAGTTCCTTCCTTCTGGACTCCGTACACTGGCCCATTTGCATACTTGCGGGCAACTACACGATACGGCACAGCCTCCACCTGCTTTCCAATTTTCCTTGAGGCTTCTTGACACTACCAGCACCAGATCACCTGGCTGCAATGGTGCCCTTTGCACTGGGGTCTTATCAGGATGAGAATTTTCTTGCAGACGCTGCCGCACCAATCGATGAACTGTCTCAAGTCTCTGCAGGTGTGCCCGCACCCGGGAGGCTGGATCTCTTGGAGGGAACCCATCCACATCATTTAACTGTAACTCTCCGACACTTCGCCCAGACCGTCCAAAGAGGAGAGTATAAGGAGAATACCCTGTTGTAGAATGGACCTGATTGTTATAGGCCCACACCATCTTTGACAAGAACTGAGGCCACTGTAACTTCTTGTCCTCTTCCAAAGTCCGCACCATCTGTAGCAGAGTTCTATTGAATCGTTCGCAGGCTCCGTTCCTTGGGGATGGTATGGAGTCGCGTAGATATGTTGAACCTCTTTCATCACATGTCCCTCAAAGCCAGCCCCTTGGTCAGAGTGGATGTGTTGTGGACACCCGTACACTCGGATGAAATCTTGGCATAGGGCTCGAGCTGCTGACTCAGCGGTCTGGTCCTTGGTGGCGGTCACCACCGCTAATTTGGTGAAGTGGTCCACCATTACGAGACAGTACTGGTGCCCACTGTTGGATGGGACCACCATTAGGTAGTCTATCATGACGATCTCCAAAGGTTCCTGGGTCACTATGGTTTGCAGGGGAGCTCTTTGTTCTATCGCCTTATGGATCTCACAAGTTCGACATCTATGACATACTTCTTCGACCATTTGACGGAGGCCTAGGCAGTAAATCAGTCGCTGTAGCCAACGAAAGGTCTTCCCATGAGCAAAGTGTCCATTCTTATTATGAGCCTCAAGAGTCAATGATTGAGCCAGTTCACTAGGCACTACGATTTGGTAACGAATGTTGATTTCAGAAGGTAGATCTACCTTTCGGCATAGCACTCCATTTTTCATCTCTAACTTTTCCCACTGACTCAGGACTGATAGCATTTCACGTGTCAGTCGTTCTCTTTCCTCTTTACAGGGCTTCTTGCCTTTCTCAACACACTTGATCATTTTTGCCAGCCCCTCATGGGCCTGCTGTATTTGCACCCATTCCTGTCGTGAGGGGCCAAAGAAAGGAGCCGTTTCGGTCCCTTCCACTGCACACTGCATAGCAACGACCAAGGCTTGTGAAAATCTGCTGAAGTCAGGCACCTCCACATGCTCTAACTCATGATCCACGTCTCCGCTGGGGGCCTGGGTAGTCACCCTAGAAAGTCCATCAGCATTTTGGTTCTCTGTCTTGGACCGATACTTAATGCGGTAATTGAACTTAGACATTCGGGCTATCCACCTCTGCTCCAAAGCCCTGAACTTTTCCAGGTGAGCTAATGGGTTGTTATCAGTCAGTACTAAGACTTCAGCTCCGGTCAGATACTCAGAGAATTTCTCAGTCATGGCCCATACCAGTGCCAACAGTTCTAACTTAAATGAACTATAATTGTCAGGATTTCTCTCAGAATCTCGCGAAGATCGAGTTTCAGTTTGAGCCCATGTTCCTGCAATCGTTTAAATACTTGTCCCAACTGATGGAGATGGTCCTCAAAGGTTGCAGAGTACACTATAATGTGGTCCAAGTAGATGAGAGTGAACTCAAAGTTGAAGTCACCAAGACATTTCTCCATCAATCGTTGAAACGTTCCAGGTGCATTTGTCAACCCAAAGGGCATCCGATTAAATTTGTATAGTCCCATGGGCAAGATAAAGGCTGTCTTTTCCTTGTCTTTCTTGGCCATTGGCGCCTGCCAATACCCACTAGCCAGATCTAGCGAGGAGAAGTACCGGGCTCTTCCTAGTGCCGAAAGGGACTCCTAAATCCGAGGTAAGGGTGTCACGGAACCATGAACCAGACGTACAACAAGAGATGAGTGAAAATAAGAAGGCTTTATTGAAAATAAAGCTGTAAAGCAAAAGTCCAAACGGATGGTGAAACCGAGCAGAGTCTTTGCGAAGCCAGAGGTCAGGAACCAGAAGGGTAGTCAGACGAAGCCAGGATCAGGAACCAGCAGGGTAGTCAGACGAAGCCAGGATCAGGAACCAGCAGGGTAGTCAGACAAAGCCAGGATCAGGAACCAGAAGCAGCAGCAGTCTAGAAGCATGTGAACACAGGAGGACCAAGCAAGGAACTGAAGCCACAGACCTCCTATATATATGAGCTAGGCCTGCAGCTCCTCCCAGGGGAAGGAGGAGCCGCAGGGTGGAAGGCTACAAGAAACCCAGAACCCAAGATGGCCGCCAGCACATGTCAAACGAAGGAGAGCAGCAAGCAGGTAAGACCATGACAGTACCTCCCCCTCAAGGGCCCCTCCTCCGCGGAGCACAAAACGGTTTCTGAGGGAAGCGTGCGTGGAAGGCTCGGAGCAAGGCAGGAGCATGGACATCTGCGGAGGGAACCCAGGAACGCTCCTCTGGACCATAACCACGCCAATGGACCAAAAACTGCAACCGACCGCGGACCAGGCGTGAGTCCAGGATATTGCTCACCTCATATTCCTCACGATTGCCCACTTGGACCGGACGAGGCCGAGGAACCGAGGAAGTGAAACGATTACACACCAGTGGCTTCAACAGGGAGACATGAAACACGTTGGAGATCCGCATGCCAGGAGGAAGCGCAAGGGCATAGGCTACCGGGTTTACCCTGCGAAGCACTCGGAAGGGACCAACAAAGCGAGGCGCCAGCTTGGGAGTGGGCACTCGAAGGTTGAGGTTGCGGGTGGACAACCATACACGGTCTCCGACCTGGTAGGAAGGAGCAGGCGCTCGTCTGCGATCAGCCTGGAGTCTCTGGCGCTGCGCAGAGACCTCAAGGGACTTCTGGATCTGTACCCAAGAAGCACGTAGGACGGAAAGGTGATCCTCCACAGCCGGAATATCCGGGGAGAGAATACCTCCGGTAACACGGCAGGTTGGAACCCATAATTGGCCATGAAGGGAGACGTCCCAGAGGAAGAGTTCACCGCCGTGTTCCTGGCAAACTCAGCCCAAGGCAGGAGGTCAACCCAATTGTCTTGGTGATCGGAGACATAGCAACGAAGGAATTGCTCCAAGGCCTGATTGGATCGTTTCTGCGGCCCCCATTGGACTGAGGGTGGTAGGCCGAGGAGAAGGAGAGATGAATCCCCAACTGGGAGCAAAAGGCGCGCCAGAACCTGGACACAAACTGACTCCCCCGATCCGACACAATCTCCTTAGGCAAACCGTGCAACCGGAAGACCTCCCTGGCAAAAATCGTGGCCAACTCTTGTGCAGAGGGTAACTTCTTGAGAGGAACACAGTGGCACATTTTGGAAAACCGATCCACAATCATGAGAATGACCGTATGGCCTCGGGATGCAGGGAGGTCCACAATGAAATCCATCCCCAGGTGTGACCATGGGCGCTCCCCGGTGGCTATGGGTTGCAGAAGGCCCAACGGAAGGTGCCGAGGGGACTTACTCTGGGCACAAACGGAGCATGCCGCTACATATGCGGCGATGTCGGAACGTAGGGAAGGCCACCAGAACAGACGTGAAACAGCCCAGGACAGCTGATTCTTTCCAGGATGCCCCGCGGTCTTGGAGTTATGGTAGGTTCGCAACAACCGAGTGCGCAACTCCTCAGGCACAAAACATCTGCCGTTGGGTCTCCCAGAGGGAGCACCAGATTGAGCCGCCAAAATCTGCTCACCCAGGGGAGAGGTCAGGCTGGTGCGAATGGCGGCCAGGATCTGATTCGGAGGTATGACCGAAGTCGGAATCGACTCCTCCCTGGACAGCTCGGAGTACTGCCGTGATAAGGCATCCGCCCTGATGTTCTTGGAACCGGGTAGGTAGGAGACCACGTAATTAAAACGTGACAAGAACAGAGCCCATCTGGCCTGACGTGGTGTCAATCTCTTGGCCTCAGAAAGGTAGGTCAGATTCTTGTGGTCCGTCAGGATGAGAACCGGAACCACCGAACCCTCGAGCAAGTGCCTCCATTCTTTAAGGGCCTGCACGATGGCCAATAACTCCCTGTCACCAATCTGATAGTTGCACTCCGCGGAAGACAGTTTCCGGGAGTAAAACCCACAAGGAAGCAGAGGACCCTCTGGTGTTCTACGCTGAGACAGAAGGGCGCCTACTCCCGTCTCAGACGCGTCCACCTCGAGGACAAAGGGCAACCCAGGGTTGGGATGCGACAGAATCGGAGCCGACACAAAGGCGGACTTTAGGGCCTCAAAAGCTCGGATGGCCTCGAGCGGCCAGACCTGGGAATTACTGCCCTTCCTGGTCAGATCCGTGAGAGGCTTGGCCAGCATGGAAAAGTCCCTGATGAACTTCCGATAATAATTGGCGAAGCCCAAAAAGCGCTGCAGGGAACGAAGACCACTGGGCTGGGGCCACTGTAAGACAGCCGAAACCTTCTCAGGATCCATGGAGAACCCCTCAGCGGAAATGATGTAACCTAAGAAGGTTACCTGGGATCGGTGAAATTCGCATTTCTCAAGCTTACCGAACAGCTTGTTCTCTCGTAACCGTTGCAACACTCGTCTGACATCCAGAATGTGGGCCTCCATGGATTCAGAATATACCAAGATGTCATCCAAATAGACTACCACACACTGCTGCAACAGGTCACGGAAAACATCGTTGATGAATTCCTGAAAGACTGCGGGCGCATTGCACAACCCAAAGGGCATAACCAAGGATTCGTAATGACCGGTCCTGGTGTTAAACGCGGTCCTCCACTCATCGCCCGCCTTGATCCTTACCAGGTTATATGCCGCCCTCAGGTCGAGTTTGGTAAAGACCGTGGCCCCTTTAAGGCGATCGAACAGCTCGGAAATCAAGGGTATCGGGTAAGCGTTCTTGATCGTGATGCGATTGAGACCCCTGTAATCGATGCAAGGCCTCAACTCACCGCCCTTCTTTTTCACAAAGAAAAATCCAGCCCCTGCCGGGGACGAAGACTTGCGAATGTGTCCGCGTGAAAGCGCCTCCCTCACGTACTCCTCCATGGCCTCATTCTCCGCTACCGACAGTGGATAGACTTTGCCACGAGGAGGAACGGCACCAGATTGTAACTCTATGGCACAATCGTATGGGCGGTGCGGAGGTAGGGCAACCGCGCGCACCTTATCGAATACATCCCGGTACTCCTCGTATTCAGGAGGCAACAGAGAGTCCGAGGAAGTACACAGCAACTTGACAGACCCATGGATGCAACTAGCCCCACACTGCGGTGACCACGAGAGGATCTCGACCGATCTCCAATCGAAAGTCGGATTATGCTTCTGGAGCCAGGGGTACCCCAAGACCACCGAGTAGTGTGGAGACGAAATAACCTGAAGGCAGACCGACTCTCTGTGAACGGCACCAATGGCTATCCCCACTGGAAGGGTCTCATGAGTCACGTGTGGCGGCAGAAGGGGTCTGCCGTCTATCGCCTCAAGAGCCAGTGGGGAACCTCGAGCCTGCAGAGGAATGGAATTGGCGGCAGCGAACACACTATCAATGAACAAACCACCAGCACCAGAGTCCACCAACGCCTGGGTCGTCACCGAGCCCCCGACCCAGGAGAGGACAACAGTGATCAGTGGTTTGTCAACACGGGAAACCGGGGACGAGGAGACTCCACCCAAGATCTGCCCCCGACAGGATCTCAGGGTACGAGCGTTCCCCGGACGGTTTCGGACATGCCAACCGAAAATGCCCACCGAGACCACAGTACATGCATCGGCCCTCGCGTCTCCGGAGTGCCCTCTCCCCCTCGGACAGGCGAGCAAACCCCAGCTGCATGGGTTCACCCCCAGACAAGTCATCCCCAGGAGGCGTGGGAGGAGAGGGAGGCACGGGTGGGACAGCAAACGTAGGCACCAATCTGTTAGAAGACCTCCGCAGGTTCTCCTTAAAGGAAGGTCTCTCCCTGAGTCTAGTGTCAATCAAAATCAGGAAAGAAATAAGAGACTCGAGCTCCACTGGTAGGTCCTTAGCTGCAACCTCATCCTTCAAGGCATCCGAGAGACCATGAGAGAAAGCAGCGACCAGAGCCTCATTATTCCAGCCCACCTCTGCTGCCAGGGTACGAAACTCAATGGCGTATTCAGCTACGGATCGTGAACCCTGTCTGATGGACATAAGGAGCTTCGCAGCAGAGGCAGCACGAGCCGGCACATCGAATACCTTCCGAAGAGAAGCAACAAAACCGGAAAACTCGGCAACCACCGGATTGTTGTTCTCCCATAAAGGGCTGGCCCAGGCCAAGGCCTTGTCCGAGAGCAGCGAGATCAAGAAGCCCACCTTTGATCTCTCAGTAGGAAAGGCATGTGGCAGCAACTCAAAATAAATGCCCACCTGGTTAAGGAAACCTCGGCACTGAGTTGGCTCTCCCCCAAAGCGCTGTGGAAGAGGGGCAGAACCGGTCATACCCCGAAACACCGCAGGCGCAACAACAGGTGTCGGGGTAGACTCTGGCGCAACAACCGGAGCGGCAGTAGGAGCGAGCCCAGGAGCGACAACCGACCCATCGGCAACGGGAGCGAAATGAGCCGTGCGTTCAAGCAGGGTTTGCAACGCCACAGCGAACCGACCCAACAGGTGATCCTGCTGATCAAGTCTGGCAACCAGCGTGGGTAGCGAGGATGGCCCTGTACCGTCAGAATTCATGGCTTGGTCCTAATGTCACGGAACCATGAACCAGACGTACAACAAGAGATGAGTGAAAATAAGAAGGCTTTATTGAAAATAAAGCTGTAAAGCAAAAGTCCAAACGGATGGTGAAACCGAGCAGAGTCTTTGCGAAGCCAGAGGTCAGGAACCAGAAGGGTAGTCAGACGAAGCCAGGATCAGGAACCAGCAGGGTAGTCAGACGAAGCCAGGATCAGGAACCAGCAGGGTAGTCAGACAAAGCCAGGATCAGGAACCAGAAGCAGCAGCAGTCTAGAAGCATGTGAACACAGGAGGACCAAGCAAGGAACTGAAGCCACAGACCTCCTATATATATGAGCTAGGCATGCAGCTCCTCCCAGGGGAAGGAGGAGCCGCAGGGTGGAAGGCTACAAGAAACCCAGAACCCAAGATGGCCGCCAGCACATGTCAAACGAAGGAGAGCAGCAAGCAGGTAAGACCATGACAAAGGGGTAGGAATCTCGTACGGTGCAGGTGTTCAACTTTCGATAGTCTACGCAAAACCGAATGGACCCATCTTTCTTCCTTACTAGTACCACTGGAGCTGCCCAGGGACTTTGGCTTTCTTGAATGATCCCACTCTGCAGCATCTGGGTCAACAGTTTTTTCACCTCCTGATACATCTGTGGAGGAATTTGTCGGTAGCGCTCTCTGATTGGAGGGGTGTCTCCTGTGGGAATCTCATGGTAGATCCCTGTTGTACATCCAAAATCTTCAGCATGACGTGCAAAGGTTGTGCGGTTTTCCCATAACAGTTCATCTACCTTCCGGATCTGTTCCAGAGAACACAAAGAAGTCTCTATCTTCATCTGTTCTCGAATTGCACCGCCATTCCATTTAGGGGTGGGGTTCTTGCCTTCCCCATAGACACGGTTACGGTCCATTCACCTCGTTCAGCCGGCCTCAACTGCATCGGGGTCGCTTTCCCTCACTTCCTCCGGAGTCACATAGAGATTATCCAGCAGCCTTCCTGGGGCTAGGTCTACACTCTGATCCTGGGTGTTCACACATCGGAGGGGTACTCTCCCATTGCGGACTACTGCCAAGGAACGGGCTACTAGTGGATCAACACTTCTTCCGGATGTCGGCAGTGGTTCTATCAACACAGCTTTGCCCTCTAGTTTACTACAGGTGCCTACAGGCATGGACACTATCATCTCCTGTCTGGGTGGCAACATAACTTTTGTATGCAGAGGGACCAAAATTCAAGCAAGAGGACACTGTGCATCTGAACTTTTCTGTAAGGCACATGTTCGGACCAGCCGCTGGAAGGCCGTTTGAGTAGGCCGATTGCTAGTGGTTTCTCTCCAATAACCGTGACCTTTCTTTTCAAAGAGAATCTGATCCAATTCTTTTAACACATTCATCCCCAAGATGACAGGGACCTTTACTTCATGTGACTCCTGTACCACCACAATGCCTTTCTTGCCTAGATCTTGGCCACATAATCTGACATTCATCCAGGCCACTCCCACTACCGGTACTGTTAACTGATTAGCAGCAAATAGCTGTATGAATGTATGGGGATCATATTTCACATGTTGCTGAAAGTACCGTTCGTAACAGTCTCTACTCAGGTCTTTACTTGGGAACCCGTGTCAATCATCCCGGTAACCGGAATACCTTCCAATTCCATCTGTATGATGGGACTTGCAGCGATCAGGTCATCTTCAGGGCATTCTCCCCTCATAGTCTCCTTCTCAGTTTCCCCTACTGCCCGCCCTACTGCAGCAGGGGATTTCAGTTTAACGGCAGTCTCTCATGAACTTGTCGCTGTTCTGGACATCTAGCAGCAATGTGGCCCACGCGTCCACACTCCCAGCAGCGTATTTCCCGTCGCTCTGGCCATCGGTTTGGGCCCCTTCGGTAAGCCCCATCGGTCTCTCCTGAGAGTTGGACTACATTATTGGGACCCCTTCGGTAGGTCCTATCCTCATCCCTCCAGTGGGGTTGTGGGTGATTCTGACCTTCTTGGTGTGAACTGCCCACCCCTTCGTCTCTAGTTTTCTGGAGGTCTGCAATTCTCATAGAATTCTCATTACAACTGGTTTGTAGGTGTTCCATTTGCTCTTGCAATTTCTGCATTACTGTAAGTATCTCTTTAACTGTCCCTTTTTCCACTGTTTCTGGGCCAGAGCTAGCCCCCTGCGACATTGAAACTCCAACTGCGGTCTGAGGCTTCTGAACCATACTATTGGCACGTGAGATGGCCTCTTCCTGTACGTCATAAAATTTAGCATCAGTCTCCCGTCATATAAAGTCCTGCATAGCAACAGTCAAACTGCCATCACGGATCCCCAGAATAAACTGGTCACGGAGTGTCCGATCAGGGTTATAGAAGGCTGGTGAGCCCCCTCTTTCCTTCCCTTGAATATCTCAGAGCAGTTCTTGTAGGGCATTTGCATACTGAGGTAGACTTTCATTCTCCTTTTGTACCCTCTGGAAGAACCGTGCCTGCAGGGACCCCAGCAATGCGGTTTCTCCATAGATAGTTTCTAGAATCTGGGCAACTTGCTCAAATGTCTGTCTTTGTTCAAATGGTCGCAATATCACTGTAGTCTTAGCATCTCCTTGTAACGTCAATATGGCTAGCTCTACTAGTACTTCTGGTGCGGTCTGGTACATGCGCTGTACCATTCGTATCTGCTCTGCCCACACACTCACAGACATATTATTGCCATCAAACTTTGCTAACTGACTCATTACAGCCCCTGCTGGCATTCTTCCTCTAGCACCATCCCTCCTAACGGGTGCGTCGCCGTCCATTCTGGTAGGCGGATCCTGCCGAACTACGCCAATTTGTGAACCGAGAGCAAGGCAGGTGATTTGACTCCACCTCCAGAAAAGAGTGCGTATGCAGAAGTCAAGATTAAGAAAATTGCATTTTCTATAAATTAATAAAAGCAGGTTAACAGTGAAGTTACAGAGGTAAAGACAAGCAAAATCTTCAAAACAGTATAAACAATACAAGTTAAACACTGCAACAATTTTCATTTGTGTCCGTATTCGCAGTGAGGACACTAAGAAATAATAGTCCCAGAAACTGTTCCTAACTGACCCTAACTTTCAAGCGGGTGCGCACCCCCCTTATCCCAGTGGTCCAAGTGGACCGCTTACAGTTTGTGGAAGTGCACGGTGGGGCCCGATGTCGTCCTTTTCCTTTAACCAGCGCAGGATCCGCAACAAAGAAGTCCTCCTCAGCAGGAGGGAAAACCAGTTGAATATAATCCAGGATTATTACAGTTACTGTCCGGTACCTCGACAGCACTGTGAGTCTCTTTACTGTTTGGGGCAATCCACACAGCCCAATGTCGGCTCCACAGGTTAGTTGCTGCACACAGTCCTTTTTAACTTGGCTTCACTAAATGCACTGTTTCTTTGTACTCCATCCGTCTCTAGACCGAAGGTCACACAGCTTGGCCACACAGGGAAGTCCTTTAGTATCTCCACACACGTCTTACACAACACAGAACTTGTTTTCTATCTTGCCAATATGGCGGTAGTTGTAGTTCAAGTCTCTCTTCCTCCTTCCTCCTGCTCACACTGAGGCATGGTGACATCATAAGGGGTGTGTCACTTCAACACTTAGCTGCTGCCTTAAAGAACTAGTATCACAGTAATACACTTTCTCTATGGTAAACTCCAATGCAAATTGGTCCTATGCTGCCATCTATTGACCAAACGAATACTACAGGCATTATACATAAAATTTTAACACAGTTTACCAGGATAATGAAACTTAGAGACATTACATGACTGTTTCTTACATGCATGTCATCTGACAGTTTATTTTCCTCAGTGAATACATTGGAGAAAAAAATATTTAACAGCTTTGCTTTCTTCTCGTCGCTCTCTGCGACTCCCCCCTCATTACTCTTTAAAGGGTCGATACCTTCAGATTTATACTTTTTTTAACATTTATATAATTGAAGGACATTTTAGGGTTAGTTTTACTCTCTTTGGCAATTAATCTCTTGGTCTCTAGTTTGGCCGCTTTTATTAGTTTTTTACATGTTCTATTTTTTTCCTTATACTTTTTCAGTGCTTCCGTGCTACCCTCCTGTTTTAGTGATTTATATGCTTTCTTTTTTGTCATTTATTGCTTTCTTTACAGTTCTATTTATCCACATTGGTTTCTTTTTGTTCCTTAACCTTTTATTCCAATAAGGTATGTACCTCTCACAATGAGATTTTAGGATGCTTTTAAAGATATCCCATTTTGTGGCTGTATTTTTGTTTTTGAGGACTTTGTGTCATGTATATTGTTGCTGGCATTAGAATGCTACAGCTAGATCACGTTTACAACCCTTAGAAGGGTGTGGTCTATACATATTCAATATTAATGTCCTGGTACTGAAGGGGTTAAGCCCATACCAGAACCGCAGATGAGTTGTTGCAGTAAAGTGTTATTACACGAATGCAACCAGTGCATGACATGTAAATCAACTCAGGAGTAGAGTTGAGCGAACACCTGGATGTTCGGGTTCGACGAGTTCGGCCGAACTTTCGAAAAATGTTCGGGTTCGGGATCCGAACTCGACCCGAACTTCATCCCGAACCCGGACCCCATAGAAGTCAATGGGGACCCGAACTTTTGGGCACTAAAAAGGCTGTAAAACACACCCGGAAAGGGCTAGAGGGCTGCAAAAGGCAGCAAAATGTAGTTAAATCCCCTGCAAACAAATGTAGATAGGGAAATGATGAGTTAACATAAAATAAATAAAAATTAAACAATATTAATTGGAGTGAGGTCCCATAGCACAGAATCAGGCTTCAAGTCACCCACCAATGGAGAAGGTCACTTACTATTATTTTGACCACAGCACCCAGACAAAGGAGAGAGGTCCCACAGCAGAGAACCAGGCATCATATCACCCACCACAGGAGTAGGCCACCATTTAGTTACTTTGACCCCTACACCCAGACGGAGGAGAGAGGTTACACAGCAGAGAATCAGGCATTTAGATCACCCACCACAGGAGTAGGCCACCATTGAATCAGACCCCGGCAACCATGTCAGATGGCACAAGCATAAGCTTTATATCAATCAGCACAGGAGAAGGCGACTTTGACAGACTTTGACCCCTACACCCGGACGGAGGAGAGAGGTTTCAAAGCAGAGAATCAGGCATTTAGATCACCCACCACAGGAGTAGGCCCCAATTTAATGGGACCCCCGGCAACCATGTCAGATGGCACAACCATCAGCTTCATATCAATCAGCACAGGAGAAGGCGACTTTGAAAGACTTTGACCCCTACACCCAGACGGAGGAGAGAGGTTTCACAGCAGAGAATCAGGCATTTAGATCACCCACCACAGGAGTAGGCCCCCATTGAATCAGACCCTGGCAACCATGTCAGATGGCACAACCATCAGCTTTATATCAATCAGCACAGGAGAAGGCGACTTTGAAAGACTTTGACCCCTACACCCAGATGGAGGAGAGAGGTTTCACAGCAGAGAATCAGGCATCATATCAACCACCACAGGAGAAGCCACCATTTAGTTACTTTGACCCCTGCACCCAGGAAGAGGAGAGAGGCACCACAGCACATATTCTGGCATCATATCAGCCACCACAGGAGAAGCCACCATTGAGTTACTTTGACCCCCGCACCCAGGAAGAGGAGAGAGGCACCACAGCACATATTCTGGCATCATATCAGCCACCACAGGAGAAGCCACCATTGAGTTACTTTGACCCCCGCACCCAGGAAGAGGAGAGAGGCACCACAGCACATATTCTGGCATCATATCAGCCACCACAGGAGAAGCCACCATTGAGTTACTTTGACCCCTGCACCCAGGAAGAGGAGAGAGGCCCCACAGCACATATTCTGGCATCATATCAGCCACCACAGGAGAAGCCACCATTTAGTTACTTTGACCCCTTCACCCAAACAGAGGAGAGAGGTTCCACATCAGAGAATCAGGCATCATATCAACCACCACAGGAGTAGGCCCACAATTTAATGGGACCCCGGCAACCATGTCAGATGGCACAACCATCAGCTTCATATCAATCAGCACAGGAGAAGGCGACTTTGAAAGACTTTGACCCCTACACCCAGACGGAGGAGAGAGGTTTCACAGCAGAGAATCAGGCATTTAGATCACCCACCACAGGAGTAGGCCCCCATTGAATCAGACCCTGGCAACCATGTCAGATGGCACAACCATCAGCTTTATATCAATCAGCACAGGAGAAGGCGACTTTGAAAGACTTTAACCCCTACACCCAGATGGAGGAGAGAGGTTTCACAGCAGAGAATCAGGCATCATATCAACCACCACAGGAGAAGCCACCATTTAGTTACTTTGACCCCTGCACCCAGGAAGAGGAGAGAGGCACCACAGCACATATTCTGGCATCATATCAGCCACCACAGGAGAAGCCACCATTGAGTTACTTTGACCCCCGCACCCAGGAAGAGGAGAGAGGCACCACAGCACATATTCTGGCATCATATCAGCCACCACAGGAGAAGCCACCATTAAGTTACTTTGACCCCCGCACCCAGGAAGAGGAGAGAGGCACCACAGCACATATTCTGGCATCATATCAGCCACCACAGGAGAAGCCACCATTGAGTTACTTTGACCCCTGCACCCAGGAAGAGGAGAGAGGCCCCACAGCACATATTCTGGCATCATATCAGCCACCACAGGAGAAGCCACCATTTAGTTACTTTGACCCCTTCACCCAAACAGAGGAGAGAGGTTCCACATCAGAGAATCAGGCATCATATCAACCACCACAGGAGTAGGCCACAATTTAATGGGACCCCGGCAACCATGTCAGATGGCACAACCATCAGCTTCATATCAATCAGCACAGGAGAAGGTGACTTTGAAAGACTTTGACCCCTACACCCAGACGGAGGAGAGAGGTTTCACAGCAGAGAATCAGGCATTTAGATCACCCACCACAGGAGTAGGCCCCCATTGAATCAGACCCTGGCAACCATGTCAGATGGCACAACCATCAGCTTTATATCAATCAGCACAGGAGAAGCCACCATTGAGTTACTTTGACCCCTGCACCCAGGAAGAGGAGAGAGGCCCCACAGCACATATTCTGGCATCATATCAGCCACCACAGGAGAAGCCACCATTGAGTTACTTTGACCCCCGCACCCAGGAAGAGGAGAGAGGCACCACAGCACATATTCTGGCATCATATCAGCCACCACAGGAGAAGCCACCATTGAGTTACTTTGACCCCCGCACCCAGGAAGAGGAGAGAGGCCCCACAGCACATATTCTGGCATCATATCAGCCACCACAGGAGAAGCCACCATTTAGTTACTTTGACCCCTGCACCCAGGAAGAGGAGAGAGGCACCACAGCACATATTCTGGCATCATATCAGCCACCACAGGAGAAGCCACCATTTAGTTACTTTGACCCCTTCACCCAAACAGAGGAGAGAGGTTCCACATCAGAGAATCAGGCATCATATCAACCACCACAGGAGTAGGCCACAATTTAGTTTATTTGACCCCTGCACCCAGGAAGAGGAGAGAGGCCCCACAGCACATATTCTGGCATCATATCACACACCACAGGAGAAGGCCTCTTTCAGTGATTTAGGCCTTTGGACCCAGACAGAGGAGAGAGGTCAGAGATTAGCTTCATATCCCCCAGCACAGCAGAAGACCGCTTTATTTGACTTAGGCCTCAGCACCCAGACAGAAGACAGAGGTAGCATGGCAGAGGTTATGGCTTCATGTCACCCGTTAGTTTAACCGGCCACTTTCATCTGGTTAGGCCCCGGCGCCCAGACAGAGAAGAGTTTCATTCAACTGTGGGTTTCATAAAATTTGTATCAAATAAAGAAGTGGCCCGTAGCACAACAAGACATGTTTTAGGCAGTTAATAAGGACTACTCTGCACAAGGGAGGGACAGGTCCTGTGGGATCCATGCCTGGTTCATCTTTATGAAGGTCAGCTTGTCCACGTTGGCTGTGGACAGGCGGCTGCGCTTGTCAGTAATGACGCCCCCTGCCGTGCTGAATACGCGTTCAGATAAAACGCTGGCCGCCGGGCAGGAAAGCACCTCCAAGGCATAACATGCTAACTCTGGCCACGTGGACAATTTCGAAACCCAGTAGTTGAATGGGGCCGAACCATCCGTCAGGATGTGGAGGGGTGTGCAGACATACTGTTCAACCATGTTAGTGAAATGCTGCCTCCTGCTAACACGTTCCGTATCAGGTGTCGGTGCAGATAGCTGTGGCGTGGAGACAAAACTTTTCCACATTTCTGCCATGCTAACCCTGCCCTCAGATGAGCTGGCCGTGACACAGCTGCGTTGGCGACCTCTTGCCACTCCTCTGCCTTCACCTTCCACCTGTTCCCCTGTGACATGTGGGAATGCTCTCAAGAGCGCCTCTATCAGCGTGCGCTTGTACTCGCGCATCTTACGGTCGCGCTCCAGTTCAGGAATTAAAGTGGGCACATTGTCTTTATACCAGGGATCCAGCAGGGTGGCCACCCAGTAGTCTGCACACGTTAAAACGTGGGCAACTCTGCTGTCGTTGCGCAGGCATTGGAGCATATATTCGCTCATGTGGGCCAGGCTACCCATGGGTAAGGACAAGCTGTCCTCTGTGGGAGGCGTATCGTCATCGTCCACCGTATCCCCCCAGCCACGCACCAGTGATGGGCCTGGGCTGCCACCCCCGCTGTGAACTTGCGTCATCCTCGTCCCCCTCCACCTCCTCCTCCTCCTCGTCCTCCAGTACAGTGCCTTGGCTGGCGACTTGTGAACCTGTCCTCTGCTGCTTAAACAAACCTCCCTCTGAGCCACTTCGAACAGACTGGCCCGAAAGTGTTAGAAACGAGCCCTCATCCTCCTCCTCCTCCTCCACCTGGGCCACCTCCTCTAACATCATTGCCCTAAGTGTTTTCTCAAGGAGACATAGAAGTGGTATTGTAACGCTGATAACAGTGTCATCGCCACTGGCCATGTTGGTGGAGTACTCGAAACAGCGCAGCAGGGCACACAGGTCTCGCATGGAGGCCCAATCATTGGTGGTGAAGTGGTGCTGTTCGGCAGTACGACTGACGCGAGCGTGCTGCAGCTGAAACTCCACTATGGCCTGCTGCTGCTCGCACAGTCTCTCCAGCATGTGCAAGGTGGAGTTCCACCGGGTGGGCACGTCGCATATGAGGCGGTGAGCGGGAAGGCCGAAGTTCCGCTGTAGCGCAGACAGGCGAGCAGCGGCAGGATGTGAACGGCGGAAGCGCGCACAGACGGCCCGCACTTTATGCAGCAGCTCTGACATGTTGGGGTAGTGGTGAATGAACCTCTGCACCACCAAGTTCAGCACATGCGCCAGGCAAGGGATGTGCGTCAAACCGGCTAGTCCCAGAGCTGCCACGAGATTTCGCCCATTATCGCATACCACCAGGCCTGGCTTGAGGCCCACCGGCAGAAACCACTCGTCGGTCTGTTGTTCAATACCCCGCCACAACTCCTGTGCGGTGTGGGGCCTGTCCCCCAAACATATGAGTTTCAGAATGGCCTGCTGACGTTTACCCCGGGCTGTGCTGAAGTTGGTGGTGAAGGTGTGTGGCTGACCGGATGAGCTGGTGGAAGCAGTGGAGGAGGAAGCCGAGTACGAGGAGGAGGCTACAGGAGGCAGAGAATGATGCCCTGCGATCCTAGGGGGCGGAAGGACGTGCGCCAAGGAACTGTCCGCCGGGGGCCCAGCCGCCACTACATTCATCCAGTGTGCAGTTAGTGAGATATAGCGTCCCTGGCCGTGCTTACTGGTCCACGTATCTGTGGTTAGGTGGACCTTGCCACAAATGGCGTTGCGCAGTGCACACTTGATTTTATCGGACACTTGCATGTGCAGGGAAGGCACGGCTGTCTTGGAGAAGTAGTGGCGGCTGGGAACCACATACTGCGGGACAGCCATGGCCATCAGCTGTTTGAAGCTGTCTGTGTCCACCAGCCGGAATGACAGCATTTCAAAGGCCAGCAGTTTAGAAATGCTGGCGTTCAGGCCAAGGGCTCGAGGGTGACTCGGGGGGAATTTGCGCTTCCTCTCTAAGGTTTGAGATATTGAGAGCTGAACGCTGCTGTGTGATATAGTGGAGACGCTAGTTGACGGTGGCGGTGGTGGTGGTGGCGGTGGCACATCCTCTGTTTGCTGCTCGGCAGGTGGCAACATTCCTCTCGAGGCGGAAGCCGAGGCAGCAGCGGTAGAGGGAGCAGGGGGAGCCTCAGCGAGTGCCTGGTTTTTAAGGTGTGTACCCCACTGCAGTTCATGCTTTGCATGTAGATGCCTGGTCATGCAGGTTGTGCTGAGGTTCAGAACGTTAATGCCTCGCCTCAGGCTCTGATGGCAGAGCGTGCAAGTCACTCGGGTCTTGTCGGTAGGACATTGTTTAAAGAAGTGCCATGCCAGGGAACTCTTTGAAGCTGCCTTTGTGGGGCTGGGTCCCTGTTGGCGATGTCCAGTAGCAGGCGAACTCTGGGGGCGGCGGCTCGTCTGCTTTGGCCCCCAGCTCCCTCTTTGGCTTCGCTGTTGTCTCGGTCTCACCACTACCTCTTCCTCTGAACTGTGAAAGTCATCGCCACGACCTTCAGTCCATGTGGGGTCTAAGACCTCATCGTCCTCTGCATCGTCTTCCACCCAGTCTCCCTCCCTGACCTCCTCCTGTTCAGTCTGCACACTGCAAAAAGACGCGGCAGTGGGCACCTGTGTTTCGTCATCATCAGAGAGTCGGTGACTCTGCTGTGGTGGTATTCCCATGTCCTCTTTATCTGGAGACATAAGTGGTTGTGCGTCAGTGCATGGTATGTCTTCCTCCACTGGGGAAGGGCTAGGTGGACGCCCCTGGGAAACCCTGGAAGCAGAGTCTTCAAACAGAAGAAGAGACTGCTGCATAACTTGTGGCTCAGACCGTTTCCCTGATATGCTTGGGGGTGATGTGACAGACTGATGGGCTTGGTTTTCAGGTGCCACCTGTGCGCTTTCCGCAGAAGACTGGGTGGAAGACCATGTGGTGAACGTGCTGGAAGCACTGTCGGCCACCCAATCGATTAATGCCTGTACCTGCTCAGGCCTTACCATCCTAAGAGCGTCATTGGGCCCCACGAGATATTGCGGTACATTCTGCCGGCTAGTTGAGGGAGTTCGTTCCCTACTGTGTGCGCCTGGGGCCGAACGGCCACGTCCTCTACCAGCAACAGAGGCTCCACGGACACCACCACGACCGCGTCCTCGTCCCTTAATAGTATTTTTCTTCATTGTTGCGATTCAACTCGCACCACAATGAAATATATTATTTTTTATAAGCAAAATCCCCTCACTGGAATACTTTCAGTCTTTTGACTGTATGGATTACAGATGGAATGACTGTTATATGTGAGTACCGCTTTCTTTGACAGATTCTAGTATGGGTACATATATGTTTTCCCAACCCCAGCACATTAGTTTGCTAATTCCAGATGTATGAAACGCAGGCCTAACTGTATCTAGTATATTGAACGCCAGATAAACTAACTTGGCCTTTTTTAAATAAAAAAAATTCCCTCACTGGAATACTTTCAGTCTTTTGACTGTATGGATTACAGATGGAATGACTGTTATATGTGAGTACCGCTTTCTTTGACAGATTCTAGTATGGGTACATATATGTTTTCCCAACCCCAGCACATTAGTTTGCTAATTCCAGATGTATGAAACGCAGGCCTAACTGTATCTAGTATATTGAACGCCAGATAAACTAACTTGGCCTTTTTTAAATAAAAAAAAATTCCCTCACTGGAATACTTTCAGTCTTTTGACTGTATGGATTACAGATGGAATGACTGTTATATGTGAGTACCGCTTTCTTTGACAGATTCTAGTATGGGTACATATATGTTTTCCCAACCCCAGCACATTAGTTTGCTAATTCCAGATGTATGAAACGCAGGCCTAACTGTATCTAGTATATTGAACGCCAGATAAACTAACTTGGCCTTTTTTAAATAAAAAAAAATTCCCTCACTGGAATACTTTCAGTCTTTTGACTGTATGGATTACAGATGGAATGACTGTTATATGTGAGTACCGCTTTCTTTGACAGATTCTAGTATGGGTACATATATGTTTTCCCAACCCCAGCACATTAGTTTGCTAATTCCAGATGTATGAAACGCAGGCCTAACTGTATCTAGTATATTGAACGCCAGATAAACTAACTTGGCCTTTTTTAAATAAAAAAAAAATTCCCTCACTGGAATACTTTCAGTCTTTTGACTGTATGGATTACAGATGGAATGACTGTTATATGTGAGTACCGCTTTCTTTGACAGATTCTAGTATGGGTACATATATGTTTTCCCAACCCCAGCACATTAGTTTGCTAATTCCAGATGTATGAAACGCAGGCCTAACTGTATCTAGTATATTGAACGCCAGATAAACTAACTTGGCCTTTTTTAAATAAAAAAAAATTCCCTCACTGGAATACTTTCAGTCTTTTGACTGTATGGATTACAGATGGAATGACTGTTATATGTGAGTACCGCTTTCTTTGACAGATTCTAGTATGGGTACATATATGTTTTCCCAACCCCAGCACATTAGTTTGCTAATTCCAGATGTATGAAACGCAGGCCTAACTGTATCTAGTATATTGAACGCCAGATAAACTAACTTGGCCTTTTTAAAAAAAAAAAATTCCCTCACTGGAATACTTTCAGTCTTTTGACTGTATGGATTACAGATGGAATGACTGTTATATGTGAGTACCGCTTTCTTTGACAGATTCTAGTATGGGTACATATATGTTTTCCCAACCCCAGCACATTAGTTTGCTAATTCCAGATGTATGAAACGCAGGCCTAACTGTATCTAGTATATTGAACGCCAGATAAACTAACTTGGCCTTTTTTAAATAAAAAAAAAAATTCCCTCACTGGAATACTTTCAGTCTTTTGACTGTATGGATTACAGATGGAATGACTGTTATATGTGAGTACCGCTTTCTTTGACAGATTCTAGTATGGGTACATATATGTTTTCCCAACCCCAGCACATTAGTTTGCTAATTCCAGATGTATGAAACGCAGGCCTAACTGTATCTAGTATATTGAACGCCAGATAAACTAACTTGGCCTTTTTTAAATAAAAAAAAATTCCCTCACTGGAATACTTTCAGTCTTTTGACTGTATGGATTACAGATGGAATGACTGTTATATGTGAGTACCGCTTTCTTTGACAGATTCTAGTATGGGTACATATATGTTTTCCCAACCCCAGCACATTAGTTTGCTAATTCCAGATGTATGAAACGCGGGCCTAACTGTATCTAGTATATTGAACGCCAGATAAACTAACTTGGCCTTTTTTAAATAAATAAAAAATTCCCTCACTGGAATACTTTCAGTCTTTTGACTGTATGGATTACAGATGGAATGACTGTTATATGTGAGTACCGCTTTCTTTGACAGATTCTAGTATGGGTACATATATGTTTTCCCAACCCCAGCACATTAGTTTGCTAATTCCAGATGTATGAAACGCAGGCCTAACTGTATCTAGTATATTGAACGCCAGATAAACTAACTTGGCCTTTTTTAAATAAAAAAAAATTCCCTCACTGGAATACTTTCAGTCTTTTGACTGTATGGATTACAGATGGAATGACTGTTATATGTGAGTACCGCTTTCTTTGACAGATTCTAGTATGGGTACATATATGTTTTCCCAACCCCAGCACATTAGTTTGCTAATTCCAGATGTATGAAACGCAGGCCTAACTGTATCTAGTATATTGAACGCCAGATAAACTAACTTGGCCTTTTTTAAATAAATAAAAAATTCCCTCACTGGAATACTTTCAGTCTTTTGACTGTATGGATTACAGATGGAATGACTGTTATATGTGAGTACCGCTTTCTTTGACAGATTCTAGTATGGGTACATATATGTTTTCCCAACCCCAGCACATTAGTTTGCTAATTCCAGATGTATGAAACGCAGGCCTAACTGTATCTAGTATATTGAACGCCAGATAAACTAACTTGGCCTTTTTTAAAAAAAAAAATTCCCTCACTGGAATACTTTCAGTCTTTTGACTGTATGGATTACAGATGGAATGACTGTTATATGTGAGTACCGCTTTCTTTGACAGATTCTAGTATGGGTACATATATGTTTTCCCAACCCCAGCACATTAGTTTGCTAATTCCAGATGTATGAAACGCAGGCCTAACTGTATCTAGTATATTGAACGCCAGATAAACTAACTTGGCCTTTTTTAAATAAAAAAAATTCCCTCACTGGAATACTTTCAGTCTTTTGACTGTATGGATTACAGATGGAATGACTGTTATATGTGAGTACCGCTTTCTTTGACAGATTCTAGTATGGGTACATATATGTTTTCCCAACCCCAGCACATTAGTTTGCTAATTCCAGATGTATGAAACGCAGGCCTAACTGTATATAGTATATTGAACGCCAGATAAACTAACTTGGCCTTTTTTAAATAAAAAAAAAATTCCCTCACTGGAATACTTTCAGTCTTTTGACTGTATGGATTACAGATGGAATGACTGTTATATGTGAGTACCGCTTTCTTTGACAGATTCTAGTATGGGTACATATATGTTTTCCCAACCCCAGCACATTAGTTTGCTAATTCCAGATGTATGAAACGCAGGCCTAACTGTATCTAGTATATTGAACGCCAGATAAACTAACTTGGCCTTTTTTAAATAAAAAAAAATTCCCTCACTGGAATACTTTCAGTCTTTTGACTGTATGGATTACAGATGGAATGACTGTTATATGTGAGTACCGCTTTCTTTGACAGATTCTAGTATGGGTACATATATGTTTTCCCAACCCCAGCACATTAGTTTGCTAATTCCAGATGTATGAAACGCAGGCCTAACTGTATCTAGTATATTGAACGCCAGATAAACTAACTTGGCCTTTTTTAAATAAAAAAAAATTCCCTCACTGGAATACTTTCAGTCTTTTGACTGTATGGATTACAGATGGAATGACTGTTATATGTGAGTACCGCTTTCTTTGACAGATTCTAGTATGGGTACATATATGTTTTCCCAACCCCAGCACATTAGTTTGCTAATTCCAGATGTATGAAACGCAGGCCTAACTGTATCTAGTATATTGAACGCCAGATAAACTAACTTGGCCTTTTTTAAATAAAAAAAATTCCCTCACTGGAATACTTTCAGTCTTTTGACTGTATGGATTACAGATGGAATGACTGTTATATGTGAGTACCGCTTTCTTTGACATATTCTAGTATGGGTACATATATGTTTTCCCAACCCCAGCACATTAGTTTGCTAATTCCAGATGTATGAAACGCAGGCCTAACTGTATCTAGTATATTGAACGCCAGATAAACTAACTTGGCCTTTTTTAAATAAAATAAAAATTCCCTCACTGGAATACTTTATGGCTTTTCACTGTATGGATTACAGGTGGACTGGTATTAGTAGGGGTGACACAAGCACACCCAAGTCCCTGATGTAGGATTTCTATGGCACAGACCACTATTACAAGTGATTAATGGACGTTGGGAGAGATTGTGCTGCAGCACTAGTCCCAAGATGGCCGCCGCCTATCAGCCCAGTAACATGTGCCACAAAATGGTCTGCACAACCTTTAAAAAAAATAGCCTTGGACTGTGCTGCTAAATCGCTATTGGTCTGAATCCCAGGTGTAGATGTCTGACTTGTTTGGAGCTTTGGAATGCACACTGTGGCAGCTTCTGCTGCAGCACTACAAGTCGCAAAATGGCGGCCGGCGGTCAGCCCAGGTACATGTGGATGGAAAAATCACTCTGGCCACTCTAAAAATAGCCAATCCCTATCAAAAAAGCAGCTCAGCTGCAGTTGTTCAGATGAATCACAGGTGGAGGAGAGAAATTTGCTTCCAGTTATTCAATTATCCCTGCCTATTCTCGCCCTAGCATCAGCTGCGTCTATCCCTGTTCTATTCACATCGGGAGTGAGCACGTCCCGACGTGCGCACAAGCTTATAAAGAGGCTGAGTCACATGCTGCACTTGGCCAATCACAGCCTTGCCAATAGTAGGCATGGCTGCGATGGCATCTTAGGGCAAGTAGTATGATGCATGTTGATTGGCTGCTTTGCAGCCTTTCAAAATGCGCCAAAATACATGCCGAACGACGAACCCGAACCCGAACTTTTACGAAAAAGTTCGGGTTCGGGTCCGTGTCACGAACACCCCAAAATTCGGTACGGACCCGAACTATGCTCGAACTGTTCGCTCAACACTAGTGGTGGTATTGTATGACTGAAAAGAGACTGAACAGTTATACTAACCATATTGTTTGTCTATCAATTGTGACTAACTTGTCGTCACTGTATTCCATGCAGATATATGGACGCATATATATTACTCTGTTTCGAGGTAGTCTCAAAGTATTGATTGGGTTATTATCCTAAATAGGCATAACATAGGGGGTAGAGAGAAAGAAGAAGGAAGAAGGAAAAGGAGAGAGGAGAGAGGAGTTGAGTCTCTAGAGGGGTCTATCAAGATGAAAGCCATGATGAGATGCGCTATGATGGACCACCCAGCTTTCCTAGGAGCAGAAGTGAGATTCCTACTAGGACTTGGTAAGAGACACAGGAAATGATATTTCATTTTATTAAGACTAATTTGATAGTATGGGTGAAAATTTACCATCTAGATTGGCGAATAAATAAATAATTAAATTAATTGATCATCTGCATATTGAGATGTAGTCTTAGGATATTGTGAGGCTTCATTCTACCTGCAGAAGAATCTAGACTCATAATCTAACAAAGCATTAAATAATTGCTTTTATATATATATATATATATATATATATATATATATATATATATTGATAGAACATTCTTCGCCAAGCTAAGTGATGGATTCCCACAGGAGAGACTTATTTCAAGTCCCTCCCATTAAGATATGGTCTAGCAAAATCCTAGATCCCTGTTATTTGTCCTAATAGTCTTACCAAAGTTATATATGTGAAAATAGTCCAGGATGGGGTGGAAGGATATAGTTATCTCTTCTAAGTTATATTCTTGGATGGATTTGCCCATGCCTGAAGCCATGTGATGTGTAGTTGGTTAGGGGGGAAGAATGTATTTAGCATTCTATATTGATGTCTAGGATTAGACATGCCCATCCTGATATCATGAGGTTTTCTCTGAACAGAAGTAATGTATATAACTTATGTTCATATTTTGATATCCTAACCTAATAATAGCTTGGTTATAATGTGACTCACATGTATTGTTAAGCTTGTAATGCTTTATATTAACGCTATATATATTCATTTGCATGTATCATTGTGTTTATTTACTTGTATATGTTTATAATCTTGTAACCAATAAATCTGCATATTTTTATAATACCTGTGTGTTCTTGTATAATGCCGAACTACATTTTATCATTAACTTCATCTCACGTCAAAAAGAACTTATTTATCTGAGGAAATAGTCGGACTCAGATGTGAATTGTATCAATTAGGTTGTCTACAATTCACCAGGTCATGATTTTAAGAATTTATGACAAATTTTATAAATTTTATTTTTTTATGGTTAATTATTTTTATGACATAATGAATAATTCTTAATTGAATTATTACCCACCGACATTTGTCCCAGTTAGTTAGGCCTATAGCCTCTCTTAGTTGGCTAAATGTAGCTTTTTTGAAGTTTGTTATTTTTGTTCCTCCCTGTAGAAACGCTCTTTGAATGATAATTGGAAGGTTATTACTTTATGTTCATTATTTCCCAGGTGTCCCCCAACCTGCACGTCTGTTGTTCTGTCAGGCCTATTGGTTAATACTAAGTCCAGTATGGCCGTCCCTTTAGTCGGGTCCTGAACCAGTTGGGAGAGGTGATTGTCTTTGGTTATTGCCAAGAACCTGTTTCCTTTATGAGATATACAAGTTTCAGTTTCCCAGTCTATATCTGGGTAGTTGAAGTACGCCATAATAGCCACCTCATTATGATTTGCCACCTTGTCTATCTCGTTTAGTAGTAGATTTTCTGTGGACTCTGGTATATTAGGTGGTTTATAGTAAACTCCTATTAGTAATTTATTATTGTTTTTAGCTCCATGTATCTCTACCCACAGTGACTTTACATGTTTATGTCCCTCACTTATATCTTCACGGAGTGTGGGCTATAGACAAGACTTTACATAAAGGAAAACCCTTCCATAAAGTGAGACTGAAAAAAAAGTATTAATCCGTCTGTAAGGTGGGTGTCGGCGGCAATTTTGTGCAACAGCAGTGCACCAGCACTGCATATGTGCCAGGGACAATCATTTAATCCTGTTTTAGTAGTTCGGTGGCCGACATATACCCATTTTTAAAGTGCACCTGCACTGCATATGTGCCAGGGGAAGGAGAAAATACCTTCTGCGAGTTCAGGGACCCAGGGGGTGACATATCCCCATTTTTTTCTGGAAAAACCTCTGAGGCCTGCACATGTGACTGACAGGCACATAAATTCAGCAAATCCATCTGTTCCATTGTAGGGGTGACATATCCACCATTTTTTATGTTAAAAACCCCTGTGCTTCATTTGTGAGAGTGAAATATAATCACAGTTAAATCCATCTGTTTCATTTAGGGTTGAAAAAAATCCTTTTTTTTGGGCAATAAAGTATGTTTTTGCCCTGTGCTGCATTTCCAGTAGTTAAAGAAATATAGTTAAATCCATCTGTTTCATTGTGTGTGAGAAAAAAAACTTTTTTGGGCAATAAAGTACCTTTGCTGTCTGCACTGCATAGCAGACCAGGCAATAAGTAAAAAAAAATTGTCTGTTCCATTGTTGGGTGACATTAACCCATTTTTCTCGTCAAAAAAAACCTGCTCTGCCTAGGTGACAGGGACATAAATTTCTGAAATTCGTCTGTTCCATTGTTGGGTGACATTAACCAATTTTGGCAGTCAAAAAAACCCTGCTCTGCATTGTTCACACGGAACTTAATTTAGTAAAAACGTCTGTTACTTCGGTGGACGTGGTGCTGCTGGTGTTGGTGGAGCTCCTGTTGCAGGGAGAGGATGTGGTCGATCTGTGCCAGCTACACGCACAAGTCAAATACCTTTCTCAGGTGCGAGTAGGCGACAGAACTTTCAGCGTTATTTGGTAGGGCTGAGTGCGACTCTACGAATGGTGAGGCCAGAAAAAGTACAGGCGACAGTAGATTGGGTGGCTGATAGTGCCTCCAGTTCCTTCACATTGTCTCCCATCCAGTCCCCTACTGAAAGATCAGAGTTGGCACCTGCAGCCCATGGCCATCAGTTTTTCACCTCACCCCTTGCAAATCAGACAAGCGGTCTGAGCCCCAAATCATGGAGCAGTTTCTTCTGCTTTTTGATGACTCTGCTAGTAGGGTTTCCCAGGGCCATCCACATAGCCCTGCCCCAAAAGTGGAAGAGATTGAGTGCACCAATGCCCAACCACTTATGTTTCAGGATGAGTACATGGGAGGACCACTGCAGCATGTCTCGGATGATGACGAAACACAGGTGCCAACTGCTGTGGCTATCTGCAGTATGCAGACTGACAAGGAGGGCAGGGGTGAAGACTGGCTGGAAGATTATGTGGAGGACAATGAGGTCCTCGACCCCACATGGAATCAAGGTCATGCGAGTGACCTGTGTAGTTCGGAGGAAGAGGCATCTCCACAATGTCCCATGGAAGCGTTCAGCTGTCCATCTCTCAAACACTGGAGCGAAAGAGGAAGTACCCCCCCTACCCACCCGCGATTCTTGGCCCTGAATGCCAGCATTTCCAAAATTCCTGGCCTTTGAAATGCTGTCATTCCATCTGTCATTGGTGGACACGGACAGTTTTAAGAATCTGATGGCAGTGGCTGTCCCACAGTACGTTGTGCCCAGCCGCCACTAATTTTCCAGGCGAGCCATCCCTTCCCTGCACAACCAAGTGCGGGACAAAATCAGGTGTGCACTGCGCAATGCAATCTCTGGCAAGGTCCACCTAAGTACGGATACGTGGACCAGTAAGCACGGTCAGGGACGTTATATCTCCCTAACAGCACACAGGCTAAATGCAGTGGCGGCTGGGCCTGAGGCGGATAGCAGTTTGGCGCATGTCCTTCCACCATCGATGATTGCAGGGCGTTTCTCTTTACCTCCTGTTGCTTCCTCCTCCTACTCCACTTCCTCATCCTCTACCGCCTCCTCATCCGGTCAGCATAACACCTTCACCACCAACTTCAGAACAGCCAGGGGTAAACGACAACAGGTAGTTTTGAAACTTATCTGTTTAGGGGAAAAAACCCACACCGTGCAGGAGCTGTGGACGGGCATGGAACAACAGACTGATGAGTGGTTGGTGCCAGTGAGCCTCAAGCCCGGCCTGGAGGTGTGCGATAATGGGCAAAATCTTGTAGCAGCTCTGGGCCTAGCTAGTTTGACACATATCCCTTGCCTGATGTATGTGCTGAATTTGGTGGTGCAGAAATTCCTGAAAAATTGCCCCAATATGTCAGAGCTGTTGCAGAAAGTGCGGGCCGTCTGTGCGTGCTTTTGGCGTTCTCACCCTGCTGCTGCTCACCTGTCAGCGCTGCAGCATAACATCGGCCTTCCCGATCACCACCTCATATGCAACGTGCCAACAAGGTGGAACTCCACCTTGCACATGCTGACCAGACTGTGCGAGCAGCAGCAGGCGATAGTTGAGTTTCAGCTGCATCACGCACAGGTGAGTCGCTCTGCGGAACAGCACCACTTCACCACCAGTGACTGTGCCTCCATGCAAGACCTGTGTGCCTTGTTGCACTGTTTCGAGTACTCCACCAACATGGCTAGTGCCTATGACGCCGTTCTCAGCGTTACTATCACACTTCTATACCTACTTGAAAAAACGCTTCGGGCGATGATGGAAGAGGATGTGGCACAGGAGGAGGAAGAGGGATTATTTATAAGGGTTAGAGGCCAGTCATTCACATGTGGCTCCGAGGGTGGGTTCCTGCACCAACATACGCCAGGTACACAATTATCCAGCCAGGGCACAGTTCTGGAGTATGACGAGGTGGAGGATGAGGAGGAGGAGATGGAGGAGTAACCAAGTTCACAGCAGGGTGGCACCCAAACAAGCTCATGGTCATGACTGGTGCATGGCTGGGGAGATACAGAGGACACAGATGATACACCTCCCACAGAGAACAGCTTGTTGTTGCCTCTGGGCAGCCTGGCACACATGAGCGATTACATGCTGCAGTGTCTCCGCAACGACTGCTGAGTTGGCCACATTCTAACTTGTTCTGATTACTGGATAGCCACGCTCCTGGATCTTCGTTACAAGGACAACGTAACGTCCTTAATTCCCTCACTGGAGCGTGATCAGAAGATGTGCGTATACAAGCGCACACTGGTAGACGCGCTGCTTATGGCATTTCCACTTGACAGTGGTGGCACAGTGGAAGCACAAGGCGAAGGCTGAGGCAGAGGAAGAAGTCACTAACGCAGCTGGGGCACCGCCAGCACCTCAGAAGGCAGGGTTAGCATGGCCGAAATGTGGAAAAGCTTTGTCAGCACGCGATAACAACCAGCACCACCAGCTGATATAGAAGATCCTAGCAGGAGGCAGAATTTCAGCAATATGGTGGAGAGGTATGTGTGCACATGCCTACACGTACTGACTGATGGGTCTGCCCCCTTCAACTTCTGGGTCTCCAAATTTTGGACATGGCCTGAGCTTGCCCTTTATGCCTATGGACCTCCAACTCCTAGATCAAGATTTTTTTTTTTTTTTTTTTACGTATTTTATGTTATTTTAGTCATTGCACTATCCACATTTGTTTGCTGAGCACTTGCAATGCTCTTAAGCACATTTTGCTGCCTTTTGCAGTGAAATATAATCAGTAAATACAACTTTGACATTGTTTGTGGAAAAAAAACACTTTTTTTTTGCCATAAAATACCTTTGCGGCCATTTGTTTCATTGTTGGTGAAAAAAATAAAATATATTCTTTTGCCAGAAAATACCTTTGCAGCCTGTGCTGCATATGTGACAGCCAGGCAAATAAATACACTAAATTCATCTGTAGGATTGTGGGGTGACATATTCACAGTTTGGTCTTTCAACTAACACTACGGCCTGTACTGCATATGTGACAGCCAGGCCAATAAATTCAGCAAATCCATCTGTTTGCATGTGGGGTGACATTTCCACGGTTATCAGGCCAATCATTCACAAGTGGCTCGGATGTTGGGTTCCTGCACCAACATAGGCCAGGTACACAATTGTACAGCCAGGGCACATGTGCAATACACAATTTTTACACCCCTGACACAGAAAGATTCATTTTTTTTTGGTGGGCACAATGCAACATCTAAAATAAATATAAATAATTTAATAATTAATCCGTCTGTTAGTTCGGTGGGCAACAAAACAATTTTTTTTGTGAAGTACACCTGCACCTGCATATGTGCCAGGGACAATAATATAGTTAATCTGTCTCTGAATTCAGGGGTTGCATATTTAGCTGTGATATACCCCTGCTCTACATAGCGGACAGGGAAATAAATTTCACTAATTCGTCTGTTACATTGTTGGGTGACATTCACCAATTTTTGGCTGTGATATACCCCTACTCTACATAGCGGACAGGGAAATACATTTCACGAATGCGTCTGTTACATTGTTGGGTGAGAAATTCTCATCTTTTGCGCTAGAAAATACATTTGTGGCCTACGCTGCATTTATGACAGTCCAATAAAACCATTAAATACTGATGTTACATTGTTGGTTGAAGAAATAACACTTTTTGGGCTAGATAGTACATTTGCAGTCTGCGCTGCATTTCTGGCAGTCAAATAAAACCAGTAAATACTGCTGTTTCAGTACATTGCTGTTTGACAAATTCTTATATTTTTTGACAGTGAAGTATTTGTATTAAATTCAACTGTCACACTGTTGTGCGACCTCAAGAATTTTTTCTCTTTATGACACCGGCACTGCCTTATTGTCAGTGTACTTAATTATTGACTATTGGCGGTTACATTGTTGCCTGACATAAACCATCTGTTAGTTTGGTGGGTGAACGCAAAGAATGAGGAGAGAGTCAAATAAGGGACGTGGCCCTGGTCATGGTGCTGCTGGTGTTGGTGGAGCTCCTGTTGCAGGTAGAGAATGTGGTCGATATGTACAAGCTACACGCCCAAGAGAAACATCTTCCTCAGGTGCGAGTAGGCGACACAACCTTCAGCATTATTTTGTAGGCAGGAATGCGGCTCTACGAATGGTGAGGCCAGAACAAGTACAGGCAATAGATTGGGTGGCTAACAGTGACTCCAGTTCCTTCACATTTTCTCCCACCCAGTCCCCTGCTGAAAGCTCAGAGTTGGCACCTACAGCCCATGGCCATCTGTCTTTCAACTCACCCCCTTGCAAATCAGGCAAGCAGTCTGAGCCCCAAGTCATGCAGCAGTCTCTTCTGCTTTTTGATGACTCTGCTGGCAGGGTTTCCATGTGCCATCCACATATGCCTGCCCCAGAAGTAGAAGAGATTGAGTGCACTGATGCCCAACCACTTATGTTTCAGGATGAGGACATGGGAAGACCACCACAGCACGTCTCTGATGATGACGAAACACAGGTGCCAACTGCTGTGGCTTTCTGCAATCTGCAGACCGACAAGGAGGGCAGGGGTAAAGAGTGGGTGGAAGATGATGTGGAGGATGATGAGGTACTAGACCCCACATGGAATCAAGGTCATGCGAGTGACATGTGCAGTTTGGTGGAAGAGGCGGTGGTAGCACAGAGGCACCAGCACAGCAAAAGAGGGAGCAGGGTGAAAAAGCGTCTGTTACATTCTTGGGTGACATTTTACTATTTTTGCCATATACAAAAATTAATCTGTTACATTGATGGTTGACATTAACCCATTTTTGCCGATGAAAAACCCCTGCTCTGCATTGCTGACAGGGAACTAAATTTAGTAAAAATGTCTGTTAATGATCAGAAGATGCGCGACTACAAGTGCACGCTGTTCGACGCGCTGCTAATGGCATTCCCACCTGACAGCGGGGGCTCAGTGGAAGCACAAGGCGAAGGCTGAGAGGGAGGAAGAAGTCGCCAACGCAGCTGAGGCACCACCAGCACCTCAGAAGGCAGGGTTAGCATGGCCAAAATGGGGAAAAGTTTTGTCAGCATACCCGCAACAACCAGCACCACCAGCTGATATGGAACGTCTTATCAGGAGTCAGCATTTCAGCAACATGGTGGAGCAGTATGTGTGCACACGCCTACACGTACTGACTGATAGGTCTGCCCCCTTCAACTTCTGGGTCTCCAAATTGGGCACATGGCCTGAGCTTGCCCTTTAAGCCTTGGAGGTGCTGGCCTGCCCTGCAGCCAGTGTATTGTCTGAATGTTTGTTTAGTACGGCAGGAGGGGGTTATCACAGACAAGCGCAGCCGCCTGTCCACAGCCAATGTGGACAAGTTCACGTTCATTAAAATATAACAGTTTGATACAAACTGATTTAGGGAACACTCCCTCTGACCTTGTGACCCCCTAATAGGCGGTCCCTATATGTATAAATATGTGTAGTCTTCTTTTCCTTAAACATGTGCAGCCCTTTGTACCTGATGAAGGGGAGTGATTCACCGAAACGTGTTGTATCGCTGCAATAAAAGATCTTACTCCTGACCCTGGTGATCTGCTGACGGTTTATTGCGCCGTGGGACGTATTTGTTTTCTACATACCACTTGTCTTCTTGGGGATTCCAGGCATCTAACAAGAAGATTCCTCTTGATCCCGTGGCTGCAGACCGCCATTTCCAGGTGTTCAGGTCCTTCTGATGAGTCTTCATTAGTGTTGTGCCTACATTTGCACAACCTCACAAGGTGAGCCTTGTAATTTATTATTCTTTTATTCACTGTTTCTCACAGAATTACCCTATGGTGCGCACATCTGTTTAATTACAGTACAAACCAAGCCTGCTATATCGTATTAAAATGAACCAGGCAGGGATCCCACAGGACTTGTCCGTACCTTATGCAGAATAGAGATGTATACCTGCCTCACCCAGCCATTGTTCTACTCCAGCGCACTCTCTCTTTGTTTTACTTTTTATATTTCCCAATGTTTTGTGGTCTACCCAAATTTAAACAAAAAATAATAATTGTAATAAAATAAAATTCTAAACAAAAAACCAGTGTTGGCTACCTCCTCCTCCACCGCCACCTCAACCTCCTACTCCATATGGACCTCCTCCTCCTAGATCAAGATTCTTTTTTATTTTTATGGATTTTATGTTATTGTAAGTCATTTCCCTATCCACATTTGTTTGCAGAGCACTTCCCATGCCCTTAACCACATTTTGCTGCCTTTTGCAACCCTCTAGGCCCTTTCCATGGACATTTTTTTAGCCATTTAGTGCTCAAAAGTCGGGTCCGGGTTCGGGGTCAAGTTCGGTCACGAACTCGAACTTTTTTGCAAAGTTCGGACGAACTTGTCGAACCCCAACTTCCAGGTGTCCACTCAACCCTAGACATATACTGACATCATCCGCAGACTGTCTTTTTGTATAAATTCAAATAATCAGCGCCACATTTATTGTCTGTAGTGTGCGTTTAATACACATCCGTGACATATACAGTACTCTATCCAAAAACTGTTTCTTTAGTGCAAATTCAACTAATCTGGCCCTAATATGGTGTCCATATTCTGTGGGTTTCTGTGACATATACTGTCCTGCCTCCGAAAACTGTCTGTATTGTAAATTCCCATAATCAGGGCCTAATTTAGTATCCATAATCTGTGGTGTTTTGTAACCAATACTGTACTACATCAGAAAACTGTATGTATTGCAAATTGCAATAAGTCGGGCCTAATATTGTGTCCATATTCTGTGGTGTTCTGTAACAAATGCTGTACTACATCAGAAAACAGTGTGTATTGCAGATTCCAATAATCTGGGCCTAATATAGTATCCTTAATCTGTGGTGTTCTGTAACCAATACTGTACTACATCAGAAAACAGTGTATTTAGCGGACTAAAACAATCTGCGCCACATCTAGTGACAAAACCAATAATATGAAGAAGGCGAGCACTAAGGGACGGGGAAGTGGGCGTGATGCTGATGCCGTGGCCCTGGGTGCAATGAAACTGTGCCTGTCGCCAGTGCACTAGAAAAAAAAATACACCGTAGCCAGCTTCATGTACAACTTAGATGGGCGGCGCAGGACAACACCGTCAAAGTCGGACCAGTGCGAACAGTTGGTCGGTTGAATTGCTGAAGATAATGCTTCCAGTAGGTTAACCACCAAGTCCAGTCTCTGTAGCCAAGAGTCTGGTCAACCGAATCCTCACTCTGATCATCCTTCCTCTCATCATGGAGAGGCTTGCCAAACGAGTGATTCCACACTCTGATATTCCGAGGATCTCTTTCCAGCGCCACTATTACATTTGACCCTTGCGCCCAGCACACTTTAAGAGGGACCTGAGATATTGTGCCCTGATTCCCAACCTCTTGAGCCTTCACAGTCTCAAGAAGATGACAGTGGTGAACGGCAATCAT
Organism: Bufo bufo; assembly: GCF_905171765.1. NCBI lineage: Eukaryota > Metazoa > Chordata > Amphibia > Anura > Bufonidae > Bufo > Bufo bufo. The sequence goes on along the minus strand of NC_053395.1, from coordinate 73,582,079 downwards.
TCGTTCACCAGGTGGATGATGATGAGACACAGTTGTCAATCACTGAGGTTGTGGTTAGGTCAAGTAAGGAGGATAAGCAGAGTGAGGAAGTGGAAGATGATGTGGTGGACGATGAGGTCACTGATAGAGTTGAGCGGACAGCTGGATGTTAGGATTCGACGGGTTCGGCCGAACTTCACAAAAAAGTTAGAGTTCGATACCCAAACTTGACCCCAAATGCCATTGAAGTCAATGGGGATCCGAACTTTGGAGCGCTAAAATAGATGTAAAAAAGTCATGGAAAGGGCTAGAGGGCTGCAAATGGCAGCACAATGTGATTAAGAGTATGGCAAGTGCTCTGCAAACAAATGTGGATAGGGAAATGACTTAAAATAACATTGAATACGTAAAAATAAAAAATAATAATCTTGATCTAGGAGGAGGAGGTCCATATAAAGTAGGAGGCTAAGGACGCTGTGGATGTGGCGGTGTAGGTGAAAGCGGCGGTGGAGGAGAAGGAGGTAGCCAACATTGGTTTTTGGTTATGTTTTTTATTTTATTATTTATTGTTTGTTTGTTTAAATTTGGGTAGACCCCAAAACATTGAGAAATATAAATTGTGATAACCCCCTCCAGCCGTTCTAAACAAACGTTCAGACAATACACTGGCTGCAGGGCAGGCCAGCACCTCTAAGGCTTAAAGGGCAAGCTCAGGCTATGTGCCCAATTTGGAGACCCAAAAGTTGAAGGGGCAGACCCATCATTCGTGTAGGCGTGTGCACGCATACTGCTCCACCATGTTGCTGAAATGCTGCCTCCAAAGCTTTTCCACATTTCGGCCATGCTAACCCTGCCTTCTGAGGTGCTGGTGGTGCCCCAGCTGCGTTGGCGACTTCTTCCTCCTCCTCTGCCTTTGCCTTGTGCCTCCACTGTGCCCCTTCTGTCAGTTGGGAATGCCACTAGCAGCGTGTCTACCAGCGTGTGCTTGCACTAGCGCATCTTGCGATCATGCTCCAGTGACGGAATTAAGGACGGTACGTTGTCCTTGTAACGGAGATCCAGCAGCGTGGCCACCCAGTAATCAGCACAAGTTAGAATGTGGCCAACTCGGCAGTCATTGCGGAGACACTGCAGCATGTAATCACTCATGTGTGCCAGGCTGCCCAGAGGCAATGACAAGCTGTCCTCTGTGGGAGGTGAATCATCTGTGTCCTCTGTATCCCCCCATCCACGCACCAGTCATGGCCATGAGCTGGTTTGGGTGCCACCCTGCTGTGAACACAGTTCCTCCTCCTTCATCTCCTCTTCCTCATCCTCCACCTCCTCATCCTCCAGAACTGTGCCTTGGCTAGAAAATTGTGTATCTGGCGTTTGTGGGAGCAGGAACCCACCCTCTGAGCCACTTGTGAATGAATGGCCTCTAACCCTTGTAAATTATCCCTCTTCCTCCTCCTCCTGTGCCACATCCTCTTTCATCATCACCCGAAGCGTTTTTTCAAGGAGGCATAGATGTGGGATAGTAACGCTGAGAAAGGCATGATCGGCACTGGCCATGTTGGTGGAGTATTCGAAACAGCGCAACAAGGCACACAGGTCTCGCATGGAGGCCCAGTCATTGTCTGGTGAAGTGTTGCTGTTCCGCAGAGCGACTCACCCATGTGTGATGCAGTTGAAACTCCACTATCTCCTTCTGCTGCTCGCACAGTCTGGCCAGCATGTGCAAGGTGGAGTTCCACCTTGTAAGCATGTCGCATATGAGGCGGTGAGCGGGAAGGCCAAAGTTACGATGCAGCGCTGACAGGCGAGAAGCAACAGGGTGAGAACGCAGAAAGCGCGCACAAACGGCCCTCCCTTTCTGCAGCAGCTCTGACATATCGGGGAAATTTTTAAGGAATTTCTGCACCAAATTCAGCACATGCACCAGGCAAGGGATGTGCGTCAAACCGACTAGGCCCAGAGCTTCTACGAGATTTCTATCGCACACCACCAGGCCGGGCTTGAGGCTCACTGGCACCAACCACTCATCGGTCTGTTGTTCCATGCCCGTCCACAGATCCTGCGGTGTGCGGTTTGTCCCCCAAACAGAAAATGAGCAGTGATAATAGTAGAATGAACTACCACCATATTTGTTCCCCAATTCGGTTACCCTGAACAAATAAAGATCTAATTCCTCCCTGCGGTCGGGCCATACGGAGCAAATCACATCTCTATACAGGCTGAAAGCTAGAAGGAACTCCGGGATGGTAAGCTTTCTGTTTAGCCTGAGATCACGGCCCCTGAGTACTACTGAGACATCACCGCACGCAATGATTTTGCTGTCTGAGAAATCCCGAGTAGCAATAAACAGGGAAGCCAAGTTGACGTCCATGCCTTCCCAAATATCTTTCTTGGTGTTGGCCGGTATGAAGTGAGCCGGAGTGATATTAGGAACGGAGACAGATGTACCGGTACACCCCACAGCGGATGTGGAATGGATGCCCAGCTCTGGACCCGGGGGAGCGAGAATGGCACCCCGGGACTCGACCGTGTCCAGTCTGGATTGAATGTCCGTGACTGATGACGTAAGATTGTTGAGCATGAGGTGAATCTGAGCGAGCGAGGTCTGGACTGTGGCCATCGAGACTTCCTCCTGACGCTGAGGACTCGCAGCGGACATGAATAGGCGGTATAATTCTGCCTTTCTGGCCGAGGCTGTAAACGGGATACCCTTCCTGGACAGCTCCGCCAACAACCTGGGTACGGTCCAATTCCGTAGTGACGGGATGCTACCCACTTCGGACAGCCTGGTGGCATTTTCGTTGACCGAGGCCTCCATTATATCAGAGGCATGAGACATGGCCCTGTACATACAGTACGTGAGAATGAGGCTCTATCATGCGACCCGAAACCAGACACCAGTGACAACCCTACCACCGAAACGATGTGGTGTGCGTACGCATGCCATCGTGAATGATGTCACCTCGTGATCAAAGATTACTGCCACTGACAGACTGAGCTGACTTACCCATAGCACGGGAGGAGCGAATAGCGGGATGAGAATACCTAAGTTAAACCGTGAGATTTTTTAGAAGACAGAATAAGAAAGCGAATCTACCACTGAAAACTTCCCTATACTACCTGTTGGAAACTAAACTGGGCCACACCCAGAATCGACGGATGACCCTGAAAGAAGGAACGTCCCTGGAGAGAGAACGGAGAAAACATACTTAAACAGACAAGGAAAACGGCTATACATGACTGGAGACGTGAGCGAGATCGATGAACATACATGCGTATAATGCGTAAACTACGAAGGTCTGAAACGAACTAGAGTGGTAATTCCGTAACTGAGGTGACTGAACACGACCCAATAAAATGTGCAAGGAGAGTTTGCTTAAACCGTAGTACGTGCACATGCACCACTGTATTTGTTTTACCCCCCTCCCTTTTTTTTTAATGAGTAATTGTGTTTATCATCCCCTTTTTTTTTTTTTTACGGAGTATGTGCATAAATAAAATAATGCCATACGTGATATTAGTATGTGTATATATGTGTTTTTTTTTTCACTTTCATCTGCAGTAGCAGGAGTGACCACCAGAGGGCGCTGATCTCAAAACCTGCTACACACTGTCTTGTGAGCTCCCCGTCCTGCGTTCTCAACTGTGGCCACCGGGGGTGCATGGAGCCGGTCAGGAACGAGCCTGGGACGCCGAGAGACCTGGAGCAAGCGGCCGGCGGCAACAGGAGAGGACACCAGCAGGGAGAGGACACCGGAAAGTAAGTTAAACAATACCCTGCCTCACTAATGGCACAGCGGCCCGTGCCAGACATTTGCAAACGAGTTCGGGACGACGCTGACCCCTGCACCCTGCCTATACTGCCGCGTGGGAACCGATGCATCCAGGCAGTTCGCTCCGGTGCAGCGTGACTCATTACCTTAGGGAGCCAGCGCTGCCGACCGGACTTTAAGCAACGGGGGCCGCTGACTGAGGCGGCATCTTACCTGAGAGGTGGGCGAACGGGGTAGACTCAGCGCACAGTGTAGACTTCGGAGCAGTAAGGCAACTAGTCCAGATGCACACGGATATGGCCACAATCTGTGATGAGCAGACGTAAGATGCATGGGAGGGGTAGATGAGCCTAAATAGCGGGGCAGTGTTTATTTACTTACAGTATATATGTTTATAACCTTGTAACCAATAAACCTGTGTATTATTTATTGTATAATGCAGAACTACATATTTATCATTTATGTTATCTCATGTCAAAAAGAACTTATTTATCCGAGGAAATAGTCGGACTCAGATGTGAATTGTATCAATTAGGTTGGCTACAATTCACCAGGTCCTGATTTTAAGAATTTATGACAAATTTTATTTCAATTTTTTTTTTTACGGTTAATTATTTTTATGACCATAATTAATAATTCTTAATTTAATTATTATTTCCCGACAAACTGCAGTATTGAATGGTTTTATTAGACTTTGACAAATGCAGCAAAGGCCCCAAATGTAGTGTCTTGAACAAATTGGGTGTTTTTTTTAAATCCAGAATATAACAGCAGTATCTAAACGCTTGTGTTGGAATGTCAGAAATGCAGCAAAGGCCGCAAATGTATTATTTTGCCCAAAATGGGTGTTTTTTTAAAACCAAAATATAATTGCAGTATTTAAAGCTTGTATTTCACTGTGACAAATGCAGCAAAAGCCCCAGATGTAGGGTCTTGCAAAAAAATGGGTGTTTTTTTAAACACTGAATATAACTGCAGTATTTAAACCTTGTATTTGACTGTCACAAATGCACATATGCTGTGCTGGTACACTGAACTTTCACAAAATGGCCGCCAATGTCCACCTAACTAACAGACGATAAAAGTTATTTTTCTGTGTCACTGGGCTCAGGGCAGGGTATCAAAATGGTGCACTGCACCCACAACAAAATCGCTGCAGATCGTTGAGTTAACAAGCACTTCTGATAACAGTTTTTTCCTATTCTCTCCCTCACAGCAGCAGCATCCTATCCCTAGACTAGTGAGAGCAGAGTGACTTGCAGCGCTACATGACCTCAGCTTATATAGAGGCTGGGTCACATGCTGCACTGGCCAATCACAGCCATGACATTAGTAGAGATGGTCGCGAACAAAAAATTTTCCGTTCGCGAACAGCGAACGCAATTTTCTGCAAATGTTCGCGAATGGGCGAACCGCCAAAGACTTCAATAGGCAGGCAAATTTTAAAACCCACAGGTACTCTTTCTAGCCACAGTAGTGATGGAAAAGTTGTTTCAAGGGGACTAACACCTGGACTGTGGCATGCCGGAGGGGGATCCATGGCAAAACTCCCATGGAAAATTACATAGTTGACGCAGATTTGGATTTTAATCCATAAAGGGCATAAATCATCTAACAATCCAAAAATTTTTTGAACAACGTGGTTTAAAACATCCAGTGTGTGTGTATACGATCAGGTATGATGTTGTATCGATCAGGTAGTGTAAGGGTTACGCCCGCTTCACAGACATTGACAGACCAAACTCCCCTTTTAATGCACCGCAAACAACCGCAAACAGTCCATTTGCCCAACCGCAAACTTCCCATTTGCACAAGGTTGGATACCAAGCTAGCCATATCCTTGTTGATGTCATTGAAGGTTTCTTCCTCCACCCAGCCACGTACAACACCAAGGGTCTCCGAAAGGTGAATTTAATTGATTTTTCGAACAGGGAGATGGTTAAAAAAACACTGGCTCCCTCCCCTTTGTTTGAATCCACGCCACGGTCACTGCATCTGCGCCGTGCAATTTACTGTCACACCCGTGAGTGTTTTTTTCTGTAGTACTATTCTCATCAGTTTAATCCCTGTATGGTCCCCAATCTGGGATCCATTTATTAAATAGATTTTTTGAACGGGGAGATGGTTAAAAAAAACGCTGGCTCTCTCCCCTTTGTTTGAATCCACGCCACGGTCACTGCGTCTGCGCCGTGCAATTTACTGTCACACCCGTGAGTGATATTTTCTGTAGTACTATTCTCATCAGTTTAATCCCTGTATGGTCCCCAATCTGGGATCCATTTATTAAATAGATTTTTCGAACGGGGAGATGGTTAAAAAAACGCTGGCTCCCTCCCCTTTGTTTGAATCCACGCCACGGTCACTACGTCTGCACCGTGCAATTTACTGTCACACCCGTGAGTGGTATTTTCTGTAGTACTATTCTCATCAGTTTAATCCCTGTATGGTCCCCAATCTGGGATCCATTTATTAAATTGATTTTTCGAACGGGGAGATGGTTAAAAAAACGCTGGCTCCCTCCCCTTTGTTTGAATCCACGCCACCGTCACTGCATCTGCGCCGTGCAATTTACTCTCACAACCGATATGAGTGGTATTTTCTGTAGTTCTCTCTTCTCATCAGTTTAATCCCTGTTACGTCCCCAATCTGGGGTCCATTTATTAAATTAATTTTTCGAACGGTGAGATGGTTAAAAAAACACTGGCTCCCTCCCCTTTGTTTGAATCCAAGCCACGGTCACTGCGTCTGCGCCGTGCAATTTACTGTCACACCCGATATGAGTGGTATTTTCTGTAGTACTATTCTCATCAGTTTAATCCCTGTATGGTCCCCAATCTGGGATCCATTTATGAAATAGATTTTTCGAACGGGGAGATGGTTAAAAAAACGCTGGCTCTCTCCCCTTTGTTTGAATCCACGCCACGGTCACTGCGTCTGCGCCGTGCAATTTACTGTCACACCCGTGAGTGATATCTTCTGTAGTACTATTCTCATCAGTTTAATCCCTGTATGGTCCCCAATCTGGGATCCATTTATTAAATTGATTTTTCGAACGGGGAGAGGGATATCCTTTTGTGAAAAAAAAATTAGGCCGGGTACCTTCGACTGCCTTCACAGTGACCGACCAAACTCTGATACACCAAACTGAAATGATTTTAGGAACCGGGAGATGGAAAAAGCAGCTTGGTTGGTCCTCTTACTCCCAAGTTGGGGCCCTGCGTGTACACGGAGCAATGTGCTGTGACACCCTATTTGAGTGGTGTCTTAACTAGTACTATTCCTATCAGTTTAATCCCTGTTAAGTCCCCTATCCGGGGACGTGTGTCGAATTGATTAACCATTGTCAAATTAACGAACCATTACGACATCCTGCAATAATTTATTTCTGAGCTTTGTACTTGCTTTGTATTGGAATTGATGGGGATTTTTTACATTGTCTGCATTATTTCTAATAAACTGTTAAGAGACTTTATTATGATTTTTTTATTTTATGTATTAAAAACCCACCCATACAACTTAAAAAAAATATATATATATGTTTTTTCTATGACAAATTATCCAGCCGATCGCTTTTGGTCTGATCATAATGAAGCAACGGCCTTATCATCTGGGGTGTGGCAACATTGCCAACACACTCATAGAGGTGATTATCGCTTCATTGTGATACGCAAGCCCCTTCACCACAACAAGGTAATGATCACGAAGGGGAATTGACATTTGTATGTGCCTTTTTTTGTTGTTTTGTTTTTGCAGCTACAGTGCAGCACCAGAGGCCAGAAAAATTAGGCATGTACACATGCCTGAAAAACAATGTTATTGTTGCAGCCGCTGTTGTAGCAGCGGCCGGAAAAATGGATGTTTTCAAGGCAGAAAGGTGACTAAAACATTGCAGCTTGAACCCTAGTTGGTGGCGGAGAATTCACGAAAGTCATCCGGTATGCAGACACTAAATACAGCAGCGTGGGGACCATTTTGAGGCCAAGGCATGTCATCAGGCCTTTTGTTAGTCAAACGTATCCCCCACTGTCAGTCCCTTCGGGATCCATGCCTCATTCATCTTAATGAAGGTGAGGTAATCAACACTTTTTTGACCGAGGCGACTTCTTTTGTCAGTGACAATGCCTCCTGCTGCACTGAAGGTCCATTCTGACAGGACACTTGAAGCAGGGCAGCCAGAAGTTCTATCGCAAACTGGGATAGCTCAGGCCACAGGTCAAGCCTGCACACCCAGTAGTCAAGGGTTTCATCGCTCCTCAGAGTGTCGATATCTGCAGTTAAGGCGAGGTATGTCTGCTACCTGTCGGTCGAGTCGTTCTCTAAGGCTGGATCCCCGAAGGGCTGTGGCGATGTGTAGGACTGAAAAAGCTCTGCATGTCCTCCATCAACAACACATCTGTAAAGCGTCCTGTCCTTGCCGCCGTGGTCGTGGTAGGAGGAGAATTACTTTCACCTCTTCCCCTGTTAGATTCCCGTTGTGCTGTGACATCCCCCTTATAAGCTGTGTAAAGCATATTTTTTTGTTTTGTTTTGAACTGCTGCATCCTTTCTGACTTTCGGTAATTTGGTAACATTTCCGCCACTTTCTGCTTATACCGGGGGTCTAGTAGCCTGGCCACCCAGTACAGGTCGTTCTCCTTCATCCTTTTTATACAAGGGTCCCTCAACAGACATGACAGCATGAAAGACCCCATTTGCACAAGGTTGGATGCCGAGCTACTAATTTCCCATTCCTCGTCCTCACTGATGTCATTGACGGTCTGTTCTTCACCCCAGCCACGTACAACACCACGGGTCCCAGATAGGTGACAACAACGAGCACCCTGGGATGCCTGCTGTGGTTGGTCTTCCTCCTCCTCAAAGCCACATTCCTCCTCTGACTCCTCTTCCTCATACTCCTCTTGCAGCGTTGCCACAGGTCCGGCAAGCGATGATGACAAGGCTGTTTCTGGTGGTGATGGTGACCACAACTCTTCCTCTTCCTCTTCACGCTCATCTATAGCCTGATCTAGCACTCTTCGCAGGGCACGCTCCAGGAAGAAAACAAATGGGATGAGGTCGCTGATGGTGCCTTCGGTGCAACTGAGTCAAAAGGACACATGAGCCTACAGGCATTGCACATGAGCGTCCAGTAACGTGGCAAACAAAATTCCCAGCTCCGCAGAGGCTGTCCTAGCACCCCGGTCATACAAATACTCGTTGACGGCTTTTTCTTGTTGGAGCAGGTGGTCGAACATTAGGAGTGTTGAATTCCAACTTGTCGGGCTGTCGCAAATCAAGCACCTCACTGGCATGTTGTTTCGGCACTGAATGTCTGAAAAGTGCGCCATGGCCGTGTAGGAACGCCTGAAATGGCCACACACCTTCCTGGCCTGCTTGAGGACGTCCTGTAAGCCTGGGTACTTAGACACAAAGCGTTGTACGATGAGATTCAACACATGTGCCATGCACGGCACATGTGACAACTTGCCCAAATTCAATGCCGCCAACAAATTGCTTCCATTGTCACACACCACTTTGCCGATCTCCAGTTGGTGCGGGGTCAGCAACTGATCCACCTGTGCGTTCAGGGCGGACAGAAGTGCTGGTCCGGTGTGGCTCTCTGCTTTCAGGCAAGTCAACCCAAAGACAGTGTGACACTGTCGTATCTGGGATGTGGAATAGCCTCTGGGGAGCTGGGGGGATTCAGTTGATGTGCAGCCAGACGCCGCAGCAGAAGAGGACTCAGCCGAGGAGGTTATGGAAGAGGATGGAGAAGGAGGAGTAGAGGAGGTGGCAGTAGGCCTGCCTGCAAGTCGTGGCGGTGTCACCAACTCCGCTGCAGAGCCACGCATTCCATGCTTGTCAGTCGTCAGCAGGTTGACCCAATGCGCAGTGTAGGTGATATACCTGCCCTGACCGTGCTTTGCAGACCAGGTATCAGTGGTCAGATGGACCCTTGTCCCAAGACTGTATGCCAGAGATGCCATGACTTCCTTTTCAATCACTGAGTAGAGGTTTGGGATTGCCTTTTTTTAAAAAAGAATTCGTCCGGGTACCTTCCACTGTGGTGTCCCAATAGCGACAAATTTTTTGAAGGCCTCAGACTCCACCAGCTGGTATGGTAAAAGCTGGCGGGCTAAGAGTTCCGTCAAGCCAGCTGTCAGACGCCGGGCAAGGGGGTGACTCTGTGACATTGGCTTCCTACGCTCAAACATTTCCTTTACAGACACCTGACTGTGGGCAGATGAGATGGAACTGCTGAAGGTGAGAGGCGGAGTGGCGGGTGGTTGAGAGGGGGCAAGGAGGACAGCAGTGGTTGACGTGGCTGAAGATGCTGGACCAAGAGGAGGATGGTGGCTTTGAGCTTGTGTGCTGCTTCTACTCGTCATCATGTGTTGATCCCATAGGCGTTTGTGATGTGAGATCATGTGCCTTCGCAAAGCAGTTGTACCTACAGTAGGTGTTTGTGAGATTGTGTTTTCAGCACGACAGCGTCGCGCTGATACTCGGCGACGTGGTGCCGAGATCTCGCACTCACTGGGATAGCGACAGCACATCCCAGCAAGCGCGTCATAGAAGCGACGGGAGATCCGACTTGGATTCCCGCCAATTCTACACGTGTGCGGCGTTTGTTATGAATCCTGAGGGGGAAGTCCCCGCCGGATTTAAATAAAAATCCGGCCTGGGTCCCGCCCTCAGGAGCATACCGGGCCCTTAGGTCTGTTATGGGTTGTAAGGAGAGCCCCCCCTACGCCGAAAAAAACGGCGTAGGGGGTCCCCCTACAATCCATACCAGACCCGTATCCAAAGCACGCTACCCGGCCAGCCAGGAAGGGAGTGGGGACGAGCGAGCGCCCCCCCCCCCTCCTGAGCCGTACCAGGCTGCATGCCCTCAACATGGGGGGTTGGGTGCTCTGGGGCAGGGGGCGCACTGCGGCCCCCCCACCTCAGAGCACCCTGTCCCCATGTTGATGAGGACAGGGCCCCTTCCCGACAACCCTGGCCGTTGGTTGTCGGGGTATGCGGGCGGGAGGCTTAACGGAATCTGGGAGCCCCCTTTAATAAGGGGGCCCCCAGATACCGGCCCCCCACCCTAAGTGAATGAGTATGGGGTACATCGTACCCCTACCCATTCACCTGCAAGAAAAGTGGTAAAAACACAAATAAACCACACAGTGTATTAAAATATTTTATTTTTCTGCTCCGGAGGCCGCCCCCTGTCTTCTTTATTAGCTCTTTTACCAGGGGGGGGCTCTTCTTCTTCCGATATCCCGACGGGTCTTCTCCGCTATCCGGGGGGGTCTTCTCAACTCTCCGGGGTTTTCCTTCTGTCTTCTCCTTCTGTCTTGTTGTCTCCTTCTGTCTTCTGTCTCCGGGGGGGGGCTCTTCTTCTTCCAATATCCCGACGGGTCTTCTCCGCTATCCGGGGGGGGTCTTCTCAACTCTCCGGGGTTCTCCTTCTGTCTTCTCCTTCTGTCTTGTTGTCTCCTTCTGTCTTCTGTCTCCGGGGGGGGGCTCTTCTTCTTCCGATATCCCGACGGGTCTTCTCCGCTATCCGGGGGGGTCTTCTCAACTCTCCGCGAGACGAAGAATCGGGGTGCGCCGAGTCTCGCGAGACGAAGAATCGGGGTGCGCCGAGTCTCGCGAGACGAAGAACCGGGGTGCGCCGAGTCAACAACAGAGAGAGGCGAAAACAAGAAGAGAAGACGAAGAATCGGGGTGCGCCGAGACAACAAGACAGAAGGAGAAGACAGAAGGAGAAGACAGAAGGAGAACCCCGGAGAGTTGAGAAGACCCCCCCGGATAGCGGAGAAGACCCGTCGGGATATCGGAAGAAGAAGAGCCCCCCCCGGAGACAGAAGACAGAAGGAGACAACAAGACAGAAGGAGAAGACAGAAGGAGAACCCCGGAGAGTTGAGAAGACCCCCCCCGGATAGCGGAGAAGACCCGTCGGGATATCGGAAGAAGAAGAGCCCCCCCCCGGAGACAGAAGACAGAAGGAGACAACAAGACAGAAGGAGAAGACAGAAGGAGAACCCCGGAGAGTTGAGAAGACCCCCCCGGATAGCGGAGAAGACCCGTCGGGATATCGGAAGAAGAAGAGCCCCCCCCTGGTAAAAGAGCTAATAAAGAAGACAGGGGGCGGCCTCCGGAGCAGAAAAATAAAATATTTTAATACACTGTGTGGTTTATTTGTGTTTTTACCACTTTTCTTGCAGGTGAATGGGTAGGGGTACGATGTACCCCATACTCATTCACTTAGGGTGGGGGGCCGGTATCTGGGGGCCCCCTTATTAAAGGGGGCTCCCAGATTCCGTTAAGCCTCCCGCCCGCATACCCCGACAACCAACGGCCAGGGTTGTCGGGAAGGGGCCCTGTCCTCATCAACATGGGGACAGGGTGCTCTGAGGTGGGGGGGCCGCAGTGCGCCCCCTGCCCCAGAGCACCCAACCCCCCATGTTGAGGGCATGCAGCCTGGTACGGCTCAGGAGGGGGGGGGGGGGGCGCTCGCTCGTCCCCTCTTCCTTCCTGGCTGGCCGGGTAGCGTGCTTTGGATACGGGTCTGGTATGGATTGTAGGGGGACCCCCTACGCCGTTTTTTTCGGCGTAGGGGGGGGCTCTCCTTACAACCCATAACAGACCTAAGGGCCCGGTATGCTCCTGAGGGCGGGACCCAGGCCGGATTTTTATTTAAAATCCGGCGGGGACTTCCCCCTCAGGATTCATAACAAACGCCGCACACGTGTAGAATTGGCGGGAATCCAAGTCGGATCTCCCGTCGCTTCTATGACGCGCTTGCTCTCCATCGCGGCAAGCCAGCTCGGCGCTGGCTCCCGCGATGGGGCTCGTATGTGCTCAATCTCGCCGAGAAATACAGCGAGATTGACACAAAATCGGGTTCACCTACTGTAGGTGGCTGTTGGATTTCCCACGACTCAGTTTCTTTTGGCACAGGTTGCAAATGGCATCGCTGTTGTCAGAGGCAGACACACAAAAAAAATGCCACACTGCTGAGCTTTGCAATGACGGCATTCTGGTGGTGGCAACAGCATGCGTTGATCGGCGTGCTGTCTGGCTGACCCCGGGTGTCGATACATGCTGTCTGACTGTGCCACTAGCTGTGCCACTAGCTTGGATGGTGCATCAAGGTTCTTAGCGGAAGCTGTTGAAGATTGGGTGTCCTGTGTAAGCCAGTCAACTATTTTCTCCGAATTCTTTGGGTTCAGGGTACGTGGCCTCTGAACACTGGGCATTATTCCAGGGCCAGTGGAAATCACAGGACCACGACCACGACGGCCCCTGCGGGGTGGCCTGCCTCTGCCTGTCATTTTTTATTAGATAAGTGTTACTATGCGTGCAAGGTACTGTGCACCCTATATAAGTGGTGGGCAGTGGGCACAGTACAGTCTGTGTGGGCCTGACACACACTGGCTTGCAACTGTGATTATATCACAGAAAAATATTAAATAGATTTTTTTTTATCTGCAAGGTATTTGTGAGTGAGTGACACCCTGTAACGGTATGAGTGGGGGCCTAGCCACTAGCCAGTGGCCACAATACAGTCTGTGTGGGCCTGACACACACGGGCTTACAAATGTGATTATATCACAGAAAAATATTAAATATAATTTTTTTTATCTGAAAGGTATTTGAGTGAGTGACACCCTGTAACGGTATGAGTGGAGGCCTAGCCAGTGGCCACAATACAGTCTGTGTGGGCCTGACACACACTGGCTTGCAACTGTGATTATATCACAGAAAAAGATTAAATATAATTTTTTTTTATCTGCAAGGTATTTTCTGTCACACCCTGTATGAATGGTGTGCACACAGTACTGTCTGTGACTGAGCCTGCAGCCTCTCACACACGTGCAGGCAACTGCAATATATATATATATATATATATATATAAAAAATAAAAAAAAAGCAGACTGATGTACCAGCCCTGAAAAGGGCTTTTTGGGGTGCTTTCAGGACGCTGTTCTTACAGCAGATGAGTCTGTGGACACAGAACACTGCCCTAGCTAACGCTTTCCCTATTAGATCAGCAGCAGCACTGTCCCTCCTCTCACTGAGAATGCAGCTTCCGAATGAATCTAAAATGGATGCTGTCCAGGAGGTGGGAGGGTCTGGGAGGGAGGGTCTGCTGCTGATTGGCTGGAATGTGTCTGCTGACTGTGAGGTACAGGGTCAAAGTTTACTCAATGATGATGTATAGGTGGCAGACCGAACATCGCATATGTTCGCCCACCGCGGCGAACGCGAATAAGCTATGTTCGCCGGGAACTATTCGCTGGCGAACTATTCGGGACATCTCTAGACATTAGTAGGCATAGCTGTGATGGCTTCTATGGGCACACAAGTTAAACGCTTGTTGCTTGGCTGCTCTGCAGCCTTTCAAAAAGCGCCATTAACTCGCTGAACACCGATCTTGAACCCAAAATTTTACTGAAAAGTTCGGGTTCGGGTCCGAGGTCCAAAAATCCTAAAGCTCGGTACAAACCCGAACTATACAGTTCGGCTTCGTTCAACCCTAGTTACTGACCCAACATCGGATGGTGAAAAGCCAAGCGAGGACAGCAGAACAGAAAGGGAGAAATCCGCAGCACCGCAACAGGCTGGAAGAGGCAGTGGGGTTGCAAAAGGGAGAAGTTGGCCCACACCAAACAGGCCCGCAAACGTTACAACGAGCACCGCCATTCATAAATCTACCTTGCCAAGGGGTAGGTGTTCCGCAGTATGGCGCTTTTTTGATGAAAGTGCAGACAACAAAAGAATGGTAGTTTGCAACCTGTGCCATACCAAAATGAGCCGGTGCGTGAACACTAGCAACCTCACCACCACCAGCATGATCCGCCAGGGTCCACAATATGTGTCTGTGGGTCACACCACTGCCTCCTCTTCCCCTGTTTGACGCACTGCTAAACAATCCCCTGTCGAAGCATCATTCACTTCCCTGTCCCAGCGCAGCGTCCAAATGTCCATAACACAGTAACTTGAATGCAAGCGCAAATACCCACCCACCCACAGGCTATAGCACTAAATGCGCAACTTTAGAAATTACTGGCCCTTGAAATGTTACCATTTAGGCTTGTGGACACTTAGGCCTTCCGCAGCATGATGTCGGCGGCCATCCCTCGGTATGCAGTACCCAGCCGCCACTATTTTGCACGGTGTGCCGTGCCCGCCCTACACTAGCATGTGTCCCAGAACATCATCCGTGCCCTGATTAATGCAGTTACTGGAAAGGTCCACTTAACCATGGACACATGGACAAGTGCTGGTGGCCAGGGATGCTACATTTCCCTGACCGCACACTGGGTGAATGTCGTGGAGGCCGGGAGTGAGTCGTACCCTGGGATGGCACAGGTGCCACCCACGCCCAGGATTGTGGGCCCTACATCCATCAGGGTTTCCGCCAGCAGCTATGTTACTGGCTCCAATCCCCACTTCTCCTCTTTCGCCGCCTCCTCCTCCACTTCCACCTCCAGCAGCAGTCAGCCATCAGTCGCTAGCTGGAAGCAATGTAGTACTGCTGTGGGTAAGCGTCAACAAGTCGTAATAAAACTGATCTGCTTACGGGACAAACAGCACACCACCGCAGAGCTGTGGCTCTCGCCCCTCAACCTACAATCAGGCATGGTTGTGTTTGACAATGGCCGTAACTTGGTGGCGGCTTTGGAGCTCGGCAACCTGACACACATCCCATGCCTAGCCCACGTCTTAAACTTAGTGGTTCAGCGGTTAATCAAAACCTACCCTAATTTGCCAGAGCTACTAGTGAAGGCGCGCCGCGTGTGTGCACATTTCCACAAGTCGTCCACAGCTTCAGTCGGTCTCTCAATGCTGCAGCAGTGCTTGCGGCTTCCAGCTCGACTGTTGTGCGACGTGAGCACGCGCTGGAACTCTACTTTCCACATGTTGGCTAGGCTTTGTAAGCAGCAGAGGGCAGTTGTGAAATACCAGCTGCAACATGGTCGTTACCTTTCGAGTCAACTGCCACTATTCACAAGTGAGGAGTGGGCATTTATGTCAGGTCTCCGTGAGGTTTTAAAAAACTTTTATGAATCCACACAGATGTTTAGTGGCAATAACGCTTTTTTTTCAGCGTAACCATCCCACTGCTGTGTCTACTCAAATGATCGCTGCTCACAATTAAGGACGACGATCTGAATGTGGCAGACGAGGAAATGGGGGAGGACATTACACAGGGTAATAGCCAGACCCCCCACAGTTAGTCTTCTAGCGTGAATTGGACCATGAAGAGGAGGAGCTGGAGACAGTTGCCTCTGCTACAGAGGGTAGTACCCATGGAACTTTAATTCCATCTGTTCAGCGTTGATGGACAGAAGAGGAGGAGGAGGATGAGGAGGTGGAGAGTCGTCCTGATGTCGACTTCGACATCTTGCCTTTTGGTACTCTGGCACACATGGCTGACTTCATGTTAGGCTGCCTTTCCCGTGACCCTCGCGTTATACGCATTTTAGATAACCCTGGGTGTTCACCCTTCTCGAACCCCGCTACAAAGAGTTCTTCTCATCTCTCATTCCTGTGGTGGAGAGGACGAGTAAAATGGTACAATACCAGAAGGTACTTGTTGAGAGATTGCTCCAAAGTTTTCCATCTGACAACGCGGCCGGCAGAGTCCGTACTACCTTAGACAACCGAGGAAGAGAGACAAGTGGAACACACAGCAGTTCCCACAAAGGCAGGGCAACACTCTCCAAGGCATGGGACACTTTCATGACCCCCCGCCAGCAACTTCACCCTGAAGCGCGACCTATTAGTACAAGGAGGGAAAAGTTTTGGAAGATGGTGAAGGAATACATAGACCATGTCAGCATCCTAAATGATCCCTCAGTGCCTTACAACTACTGGGTGTCAAAGCTGGACATGTGACACGAACTTGCGCTCTACGCCTGGGAGATGCTGGCCTGCCCTGCCGCCAGCATTTTGTCTGAGCGTGTATTTAGTGCTGCTGGTGGCATTATAACAGATAAATGTATCCGCTTGTCCACTGGCAATGCTGACAGGTTGACTCAGATAAAAATCAACAAGGCCTGGATTGCCCCTGACTTCTCAACTCCACTAGAGGAGAGCTGAGCCGATGATGAACATAAAGGCAATTTCAATCTATCATTTATTATGTACTCAATCTAATCTAGTGTATTCCCATGCTCCTTTTCCACCACAAAAAAAATAAAAAGAGTATATGGTTGAATCTTGTTTTCTCTTCCTCCTCTTCCTCATTCAGATTGTATATATTCCCTCCACTCTTATTTTTTTTATAGGGTCAGCTCAACTGCAGGCCCTCAACTAAAAAATTTTATAGGGTCAGCTGAACAACATGCACTTGCATATAATGTTTTAGAGCATCAGCTGTACAGCATGCACTTGCATATATTTTAGAGCATCATTTGAACAGCATTTACTCACATATAATGTTTTAGAGCATCAGCTCACCTGAAGGCACTCGTAAATAATGTTTTAGAGCGTCAGCTGAACAACATGCACTTGGAAATAATGTTTTAGCGCATCAGCTGTACAGCATGGACTCGCATATAATGTTTTAGAGTGTCAGCTCACCTGCAGGCACTCGCATATAATGTTTTACAGGGACAGATCACTTGCAGGCCCTTGCATATGTTTTACAGGGTCAGCTCAACTGCAGGCCCTCGTATATAATGTTTTACAGGGTCAGCTCACCTTTTAATGACAGCGAAGTCTTGCCTGTTGGTATTCTGGCACACGTGGCTGACTTCATGTTAGGCTGCCTTTCCCACGACCGCCACGTTATACGCATTTTAGACAATACGGGTTACTGGTTGTTCACCCTTCTCGACCCCCGCTACAAAGAGAACTTCTCATCTCTCATTCCTCTGGTGGAGTGGACAAGCAAAATGGTGCTATATCAGAAGGTCCTTGTTAAAAAATTGCTCCAAAGTTGATAGGGCAGGCATCTAAATGGATCGTCGCCGTCACGGGGACATGCAATCACCTAGAAGTTATTTAGAGTCAATATTTAGAGTCAATATAGCGGCAGCAGGCCCTCACCTACAAGTCCAGTCTCAGTAGCCAAGAGTCTGGTTAACACAATCCTCACCATGATGGTGTTAGCGCAATTCATGCGCTTCTCCTTCTTCTTTGTGTGGTTCCAAATCAATTAGAAGTATAAGTATGTGCATGCCATACAGCTTTATAATGAGACCAGACACGCTAGGTGGTTTCATGAAAGCATCTTCTCATCTTCCTTGAGCATGGTAGAAGAGCAGGCGAGAGCCTTTTATTCACAGTACATTCACTTAAATAGCAGACATGACATCACAAAAGGGGTGTTCCTTAAGAAGAGACTATTGGCTACTTAACCTGATAGGAGTGGTTTCACTGAGTCTATAGGTGTATTTGAAGACTGTAATGTAATCCCCTCTTTCCCCCTCCCTCATTGACCTTCTCATACATATGGTTTGCAGCCATCTAGTGGACAGAAATGTGTACTACATAATATTCTCATTATATATTCATAAAATCATAAATCCTTCTCTCACAAATCCCTCCTTTTGCGGGAAATAGACCAGAGGTGAACAGGCAAAAGTGAGGTACTCTCCCAACGCCCTAAACAGCGAAGAGCTGGACTTTCCTTATTGCTTCACCAGGTCCCCTCAACTCCCTTTCGGGTTTGCCTTCACCTTGTCCTATTACCCTGCAACCATCAACAAGGTTTTATTTACTTAAGGATGGAATAATCTTTGTCTTTGACAGGGGCACAGCACATATACACAGTGTGGGCATGGATGTATTATACATTTTCCAAACCAATTTTCCTAAAATGTAGAACTATATGACAGCCTGTTAAAACCAAATTCTAATAACATTGTAGTCGCTGAACCAGTTCCCAAAACATTATTCTGGCCATGATATTAATTTCAGAATTTTTTCCCGTCAGTTCATTTGATAAAGTTCATCAGTTTCTTCAGATCCTTGGTGATCCTTCCATCAGTTTCTTCAGATCCTTGGTGATCCTTCCATCAGGGGCAGTGTTGTCCAGGATGTAGATGCAGCCGTTCTTGTAGACCCCTCCTTTTTCTGCTGTCAAGGACCAGTCGGTTCTGTAGAGTCATCACTGGAAAAGAGCTCAGTTGTTCCACCATTCTCTGCACAGCATCACAGATATAATTCACAAATCTCTGTTGATGACAATAGATATGTTAATCCAATAAAAATTATTATTATATATTTTTTTATTTTTACTAATCATGGGAGTTAATGACTCAAATCCTGCAACTATCTGACTTTTTGCTTTAAATTCATCAGAAACTCTTCTACAGACTCCTATGGCATCTATGTATCCATGTGAGTCAAAGGATGTAGGGAGTGACCTCCTTAGTCGTGACCGGACAATGTTTTCTGATTTGATCCCACTCAGGAGGTGAGAATAGAACAAATGGCATCAGTACCCGATCAGGACTTGATCAGGTTACATTGGCCACTTCATTCCACCTGCATCCTGGGTCAGAGTTTCAAATCTCCACACAATCACCAGATATCTGCGTTTTGATCATTTTGGTTGATAAACCAACTGTCAGAGTAAACGTTAGAGTCACTACTTGTCATCTTCAGCTGAATTATGTAAGAACAATATCCTGGAGGGAAAACACCAAAGGGCTTTCCTGTATAAATCCTGTCCCTAAGGTCAGTTTGTCATTATATTTTAAATTTGGCCAAATATTTAATGTCAATTAATATGCCAAACAGAGTAAAACTAACCCTAAAATGTTCTTCAATTATATAAATGTTAAAAAGTATAAATCTGAAGGTGTCGGCCCTTTAAAGAGTAATGAGGGGGGAGTCGCAGAGAGCGACGAGGAGAAAGCAAAGCTGTTAAATATTTTTTTCTCCAATGTATTCACTGAGGAAAATAAACTGTCAGATGAAATGCTGAATGCTGAAATAAATTCGCCATTAAAAGTGTCCTGTCTGACCCAGGAAGAAGTACAACAGCGACTTAAAAAAATCAAAATAGACAAATCGCCAGGACCGGATGGCATACACCCCCGTATCCTAAGGGAATTAAGTAATGTCATAGCCAGACCCTTATTTCTGATATTTGCGGACTCTGTACTGACAGGGAATGTCCCACAGGATTGGCGCATGGCAAATGTGGTGCCAATATTCAAAAAGGGTCCAAAAACAGAGCCTGGAAACTATAGGCCGGTAAGTTTAACATCTGTTGTGGGTAAACTGTTTGAAGGTTTTCTGAGAGATGCTATGTTAGAGCATCTTATGGGAAATAAGCAAATAACGCCATATCAGCATGGCTTCGTGAGGGATCGGTCATGTCAAACTAATTTAATCAGTTTCTATGAGGAGGTAAGTACTAGACTTGACAGCGGCGAATCAATGGATGTCGTGTATCTGGACTTCTCCAAAGCATTTGACACTGTACCTCATAAAAGGTTAGTATATAAAATGAGAATGCTCGGACTCGGAGAAAACGTCTGTAAGTGGGTAAGTAACTGGCTCAATGATAGAAAACAGAGGGTGGTTATTAACGGTACATACTCAGATTGGGTCACTGTCACTAGTGGAGTACCTCAGGGGTCAGTATTGGGCCCTATTCTCTTCAATATATTTATTAATGATCTTGTAGAAGGCTTGCATAGTAAAATATCAATTTTCGCAGATGACACTAAACTGTGTAAAGTAATTAACACTGAAGAGGACAGTATACTACTACAGAGGGATCTGGATAGATTGGAGTCTTGGGCAGATAAGTGGCAGATGAGGTTTAACACTGAGAAATGTAAAGTTATGCACATGGGAAGGAATAATGCAAGACACCCGTACATACTAAATGGTAAAACACTCGGTAACACTGACATGGAAAAGGATCTAGGAATTTTAATAAACAGCAAACTAAGCTGCAAAAAACAGTGTCAGGCAGCGGCTGCCAAGGCCAATAAGATAATGGGTTGCATCAAAAGGGGCATAGATGCCCGTGATGAGAACATATTCCTACTACTTTACAAATCACTGGTCAGACCACACATGGAGTACTGTGTACAGTTCTGGGCTCCTGTAAACAAGGCAGACATAGCAGAGCTGGAGAGGGTCCAGAGGAGGGCAACTAAAGTAATAACTGGAATGGGGCAACTACAGTATCCTGAAAGATTATCAAAATTAGGGTTATTCACGTTAGAAAAAAGACGACTGAGGGGAGATCTAATTACTATGTATAAATATATCAGGGGTCAGTACAGAGATCTCTCCCATCATCTATTTATCCCCAGGACTGTGACTGTGACGAGGGGACATCCTCTGCGTTTGGAGGAAAGAAGGTTTGTACACAAACATAGAAAAGGGTTCTTTACGGTAAGAGCAGTGAGACTATGGAACTCTCTGCCTGAGGAGGTGGTGATGGTGAGTACAATAAAGGAATTCAAGAGGGGCCTGGATGTATTTCTGGAGTGTAATAATATTACAGGCTATAGCTACTAGAGAGGGGTCGTTGATCCAGGGAGTTATTCTGATTGCCTGATTGGAGTCGGGAAGGAATTTTTTATTCCCCTAAAGTGAGGAAAATTGGCTTCTACCTCACAGGGTTTTTTTGCCTTCCTCTGGATCAACTTGTAGGATGACAGGCCGAACTGGATGGACAAATGTCTTTTTTCGGCCTTATGTACTATGTTACTATGTTAATTATAGGTAAGGATGTAGGAGCCACAGAAGCAACTGAACTTTGAGATTTCTCCCTTACCAACATTCTAAATTTGCCTAGGGGATCTTGGTCACTTACACATGCTCCTAACACATATATCCCCAAATCCTGTTGTATAGGATTTCTAATGGACAGGAACAGAGGATTACATTCATCATGTTTACAACTGTTTGGTGGGGTTCCCTTCAGGATAGTCATTCTTTGGGACAAACCTTCGCCTTTACTGACTCTAGAGGTAGTTTCCACTGGTATATATTCCTAACACTTTAGATTAGTACTCCATTCTTAATTTCCAATATCCACAGTTGGTATGGTCATATTTAAATACAATTACCATAGACTGGGTCAGTTCCAGTCACACAGATGTACTTATCAGACCAAAACCAAGTGTCCTATCTGTCATCTGTCTTACAGTCCACTATACTGCAAAAGTCAACTTAGTTGTTCCTGACTCATCTTGAGAATATAAAACCGTTGGAATTTGATTTGACTGTGATTTTCCCTTTGTACAATATGGAACAAACAATAAGGCATGAAACAACATTATGGCTCTTATAGTCCTGACACTTGATTGCAATGCGATCAGTTTCTCCTTGCAATTCGACAGCAGTGGCGGCGGTTATCAGGACTTGATGTAGGTCTTCAAACCATAGCTCTAGGACTTTCCGCCCGTCTCTTGTTTCACCACTATCCAATCTCCTGATTGTGAAGAATGAATCGCTTCTATACAGTCTGGATTCTAGGAAACAACTAAAACTTGGAAATACACATTAGACAATAAACTTGTGCAACAGACAACATAATTTGGAAAACTACTATGCTGCATCTGGAACTATTGGGGAAATAGACACCTAATCCAGGAGCATTCCCAAAGAGTACTTCATAAGGACTTAGGCCTATCTTCCGGTTAGATGTATATCGGATGAAGAAAAACCCCAGGGATAGGTACTCTCACCTCAGTCAGTATCTTTTAGCTGTAGCCTTCGCTACAGGCCAAATCTCCGAATATCCTGGAAAGAGATCAATATAGACACAGACATATTCACACTGTTCCACCTTTGTTCCGAATGTAGTCAATCCGCAGTCTCTGAAATGGGTAAGATGACCTTGGCATATGCCTTCCTGGAACTCCCATAGTTCTCTCATCATTATTACAGCAACTAACCTAGTGGCAGCATTGTTGAACCCAGGAGTCATCCACCACAGAACCCAATCACACCTTCTCTCTCTCGATTTGCCCATGTTCTAAATCCATCCTCTTTAGGTAGAGTGCCCTCTGAAGGAAGAGTTTCTTACTAACTCTCCAGAGTCCTATTATCACTTCTACCTTTATCCTTTGATGTTTCCTTTCAGCCTCTGTAACCTGTATCTGAAAAAGGCAAACTTTTTGGAAGTCCACTGGCCATAAGCCATCCTTTATCACACAGATTTCCACTTAGGGTAGACTTCAGGTAATAATGTAGCCTCTACCTCCTCAGGCAGCATCAGGGCATCAAACATCTTTCATACACTCAGCATTCATTATTGATGGGCTTAGCCATGGATCCAACAAAATCTCTGCTTCACTAGATTAGACCATAATAATGAGTGATACCGAAGGCATACCTGGATGTTAGTAGTCTTACCCTCAGCCATCTTACCAACCTCAGCGAGTGTCTTCAGCTCTGTCTCCTGCACTACCATTGCTGGACGGAGTGGTTCTTTCTTGACAACATCAGATTAAGTAGGAGCAGCATATCCTGTCCGAAATGATCCATCTTCCAGGAACCTGAAATGATCTACCAGAAACTCAAAAATGTGGTTATTAATTGGATACATTAAATTTGAATTTTTAATATTTTATATTTTTATTTACTACTCCCAGCCTCCCCCCTTCCAGATGCAGCAGAGTGATCGGATCTAAATTTGCACACCCTTAAGACGGTGATTAATTGGTGAGAGGAGTAGGAATTGCATTACTATATGCTCCTACACATGTGATACTACCCTTAGCCATGAGAGATCATGGAACATGTTTGCTATGAGGCAATGTAATTAGATCCCAAGGATTATATAAATAATAGGGATCCAGTATTAGATTCTGGGTTGCTAATTTCCTATGGGTGTTTCATTTGAAGGGGCTGAACATTTGTCTTCCTCCCACAGGCGAGGAAGTGGGCAGCCACGCCCACCTTAGGTCTTTGTTTGATTTAACTTTAACAATATGACAAAATAGGGACAAAATGAACTTCTCTCAAGCCTAGCCAACACTAGACCTTTCTAGATGATTCTCAAGATCATACACAAAGGCAGCACTTAGGATTTTCTCATGCATAGCTAAAGTAATCTCAAAAATCCAAATCCACCCAACTTTTCTGGAGTCTAGTGAAAACTTTCTCCACACACTCTGTCCTGAGGACAATGTGACTGACCGATGATCTAAACACTTCATCACAGACTCACTGATCTTCACTATGCATTAAATCCCCAGCTCTACATTGGACTCAATTTTCCAAATCTCATAAATAATGTGAGAAAACTCTCCATATTTTAACTAATTTTCTATAAAGCAGCATAAGTAAGTCCTCTGAATTGGGAATTCTATTCATAATGGCAAAATTGATGTTACTACTGGGTGTAGTATATGTCATATATCATATGCAGGTACATTTTTAACTGATGGGACATACAATTGGGAAGGGTTATTTTCAGACATCACTGGATATAATCCAGTGTTGGAACTATGATAGGATTGTGTAAAGTCTTTGAGATCCACAAACACACAACATGTTACTTGCACACACACTTTCATCCCCCATAAGGGCCTAAGGAAAGAGTTTTTGGGGGGTGGGGAAAAGCTAGAGAGAGCAGAAGGCACAGTGGGTGACAGAAAAAGCAATAGGTAGTCTTTGATGGACCACAAGACCCAGGATTACTCTTTTTTTTTTTTTTTTTTTAAAGTTACAACACATGTGGTGGGGGGAAGGGAATGCCGCATGGCCAACTCTCTTTGTTCCCTATCACACCCAAATCCTCCATCTTACTATAGCAATATTGTCCATTCTCCTCAATTTCTTTCAACTTTCCATCTACAGTTTTCCACAAACTTTAATTTAATCTATCTCCTACTGCATTTGCAATCTCTAGGGGGAACTTTTACACAAAACTGCATATTTACGGATAATACCGGAAATCGCTGCTACTTAGTATGACAGAATGCTTTCAACTTTTATTTCTAACTGAAACTTTTCCTTTCTTTTCTCGCATCAACTGAGCCGCTGTTAATATCTCTTTTCACTCTGTCCTGCAACATTCGAATTTCCCATTATTGTAGTTGCACGAAGATCAAACAATTGCTACTTATCAAACCCGCAAACTTAAGCGTAGTTGCACAAAGATCAAACGGAATCCGATTACTATAAGTAATCGCCACCGAACCCACTAACTCAAGCGCAGTTGCACAAAGATCAAATGATATAATAGTATTGAGCCCACAATCTCTCAAAGTGAAGACCCCTAGTCAATTCACCGGGATACAAAATCTTAATAACTTCCAATTGCCTATGGCAATTAGTATTAACCCTTATCTCCAGATTCTCGTCAGAATCTTGGGCTGGGAAACAATTCTACGTCACAGGATATCCGGCTCAGCTGTCTAACAATTTCCGTTTAGTTTCAGCATGTTCTACCACACAAAGAAGGAATATTTCAACAGGTTCTTTCTCGCTCTCGTGGCGTTTGAATCGGAAGTTACGCAAGCTGTCTGCCTCACGCTCGGCGCCATTTTGTTAGCGCAATTCATGCGCTTCTCCTTCTTCTTTGTGTGGTTCCAAATCAATTAGAAGTATAAGTATGTGCATGCCATACAGCTTTATAATGAGACCAGACACGCTAGGTGGTTTCATGAAAGCATCTTCTCATCTTCCTTGAGCATGGTAGAAGAGCAGGCGAGAGCCTTTTATTCACAGTACATTCACTTAAATAGCAGACATGACATCACAAAAGGGGTGTTCCTTAAGAAGAGACTATTGGCTACTTAACCTGATAGGAGTGGTTTCACTGAGTCTATAGGTGTATTTGAAGACTGTAATGTAATCCCCTCTTTCCCCCTCCCTCATTGACCTTCTCATACATATGGTTTGCAGCCATCTAGTGGACAGAAATGTGTACTACATAATATTCTCATTATATATTCATAAAATCATAAATCCTTCTCTCACAATGGCACACTAGGTGAACGTTGTGGAGGCCAGGAGCAAGTTGGCTGCTGGCACCAAACTTGCCCTCCAATAGATCCTCGTTAACGGAAAGTGTACTCATTCCAATAACAGGCCGCTTAGGAGTGCTGTATTGTTATTTATCGTCACTACCTCCTCGAGTTGGGAGTGGGTATTTGCCACGCGTCTGCTGCCTTCCTTGGATGTTTCTGCTTTAATAACTTGACCCACCCTCTCTGGGTGGTTCACAATTAGGAAAAAAAAGGGGCAAGGCAACAGCAGCCAATCAGATTTCTGCCATTGACCTCTCTTGGATGTGGTATCCCTTTCTCAAGCTCTCTCTCCGGCATCGAACCCTGATTCCCCATTACCCGTGATCAACATGGTAGGCGCAGAAAAAAACATCAAAAGTTGATAGGGCAGACATTCAAATGGATTGTCGCCGTCATGGGGACGTGCAATCGACCAGAGGTTATCTAGAGTCACCAATGCGGCAGCAGACCCTCGCCCCTAAGGTTTTAGATGGTCAGATCAACAGGCCCTTGCTCCAAATGTTTGAGGGTCACCAGCAGGCCATCAATCATAATTTTTCAAGGGTGTGTATGATGCCCTCCTTTATGTGTAACAAAGGGTGTTTTGGAGTGCCGGTTCCTTGTAATTTTTGCCAGCCCTTTCACTTAGTGCATAGGCTTTATAATGACAGGGAGTGAGTGACACCCTACTATAAAAAAATAAGTTTTTTTAATTTTTTTTTTAAAATGTTAGGGCTTTGGGAGGGCTGGGAGTAAAATATTAAAAATGAAAAAATAGAAAATCTCCCAGTCTTGCAAGTGCCCCAGCCTGCCCTCATGAAGAGCACTGCTCTGCACAAGTTCCTAGTGCCACCCCTTATTCTTTCATGACCACCCTTGCTTATTTAGCGCCATATTAGTATTTTGCATTTATTAGTATATATTATTAATATAATCATATCGTCATGTGATTTTGTTGTTTGTCTTATGGATCTGATGCAATATCGCCTAAACTCTGCTATGGACTATTCTGTCTCCCCTTTCTACTGATAAATGGTTGAGGATAGTATTAGGTGATGAAGGCATGGCCTCTGGAGTTGCTGTGGTGAGATGGTAGGCTTGAGGCACTGCCGGTCATCATTGTGAGATAGCAATTCTCACCTTAGGGAATGGCGTGTGATCATGTGATCGCAATGTTATTTGCGATCTGGTCTTCGCCTCGTGCGATGGATCGCTTTACCTGGTCCGAGTGAGTCATGTGACGGCCGACGTCATCTCCTGTGATCCCGCGAGGTGACGCGATTTGTGGTGACTTGTGCGATGCACTCTGTAACCCGGCTCTAATGGGTCATGTTACGGCTGATATCATCTTCGCGTTCTCGCGGGATGACGTGACCGTCGCTGATTCGCCCAGGCCTTGCTATGTTCTGCCCGATACACACCTATTGGTCTGCGCACAGGTGAAGTGCATTTAACCTTCATTACCTAGGGTATATGTATGATGGTCTGTGGGTACATCTATATACGCCCCTTGAAAAAGCGGAGCGAAACGCGCGTCGGGGTGCGCTCTTTGCCGGTCCGGGGTCCGATCCTTTATTGTGGTCCTACTAAACTTTAGGTAATATGCTTTAGTCTGTACTACTTAGTGATTACTATTAATGTTGTCTTTAACACTGTTTATGGGCTTTCCTTCTGAGGTGCTTTGAATCTGGCCCTCATATTTACTCATATCAATGTAATCCTTGTATATTTGAGTAGGATTTACTTACATCTTATTGGGGGTTGTCCGAATATTGCTCGCTTTGTGCGGCATTTATGTTTTTTTGGAGTCTCCCCTTTATTGGGATTGGGCATACTGTTTATCCGGCAAATGAGCTGCTTGTCGCAGCGATAGCCTGCATTGCTGCTGCTATCATTATTTTCTTAATGTCTTTTGTTATGTCAATTATTGCAAGAAAATTTAGACTAAAACCTTCAGGATCACAGGTGCATATTCATGAAGCAAACATAATTACAAAAAACCAAAATGGCTCCACACCATTATATATACAAACAATAGAGCTAAGAAATGGGGGTCATTCTAGATAAAAGTGGTACAATACCGACTATAAATGAGTATACATTTAGTTTTTTGTTGTTATGTAAATTATGCAAAAAAAATTGTGATTATTTTATATGCGTGTCCCTTTGTTTATTTGGTGTAGTTATAACTTTTTGTCACACATCTGACTCGTCTTGTTGATGATTAAGTAGGTTGCACCCGCAACTTTGCAACAACAGCTAGCCAAAACTCTGCCCACCTGCTCAGCCTGTGTCTCACTGAAATATCACACATGTGCAGAGCAGCTGACTGGATGATTTCGGTGAGATGAAGCATGAGCAGGTGGGTTGAGTTTTGGCTAGCTTCTGACATTGTAGAGGAGGAGGTGGTCATGAATAAGCAATGAGCAGCACTGAGAACTTGTGTGAAGGTGGACCTGGGCACTTCATAGAGGTAGGCTTAAGCACTCTCAAGAGTGTGCTTGGGCTTCACCAACCTTTAATCACACTCTGCCGGACACTTTGAAGGCCAATTAACATATCAAAAAATCTTCATTTTTCTGATCAAAAGCTGCAAAATCCATAGCAAAGGTATGTAGCTAAGATAATGTTAAACTGACCTAACAGGCATTGTCATCTGTTAGATATGGTTCAAAGAGCTGACAGATTCCCTTTAAGAAATGATCTTATATGTCTTGTTAGAACAATGCTAATATCCCAATTTATTATGTATTTAAAAGTGACCATTTATATATCAAACTTGGGTCCAAGGCAACCTAGCCCAACCTTATATCCATATGATTCTATCTATCCATCCATCTATTTATCTATCATATTATATTATTTATACCTATTAAGTCACAAAGCAAGTCACATTTAACCCCTCAGATGCCATGGTCAGTTGTGACTATGGCATTGGAGGCGGCAGTCATCTGGGGTGCTATTCATTGCTTGTGATAGCCTTCATCCTTCTGAAGGATCCGAAGCCATCACGGCAGTGGTTCCTATGGAGGCCTAACTCAACTCCCATAGACTGCAATGCTAATTCATTGCAATTTATCGGATAAGGGACTAATCTAATACCTGTTAGATTTAACAATCACTTGTTAAAGTCCTCTACTCTGTTAAAAAATGTTTTTAAAGTTCTTAAAAATATAAAAAAATAGAATATAAAAAATCTAATTACATCCCTTTCCCCATAATAAAAAAATTAAAAAAAATAAACATAATTTGCACTGCCGTTAACCAAAACATTTAACTATTAAAATTGTAGACTTATTAATCCCATACGGTGAACTATAAAAAAAAAAAATGAGGTGGACAGAATATGGTGATGCAAGGCAAAAATCACTTTTTCCAAAATTAAAACTTTTATAGAAAAACTATACAAATGTGGTATTGTCATAATTGTACTAACCTGGAGAGTAAAGATAAAAGATCACTTAACGCATGTGAAATTATGTAAAAATGAAACCCTAAATTTAATGCAGAATAGCATATTTTTTACAATTCCAGCCCATTTGAAGTGTCTTTGCAGCTTCCCATTGAATCATATACAATATTCAACGGCGTCAATATAAAGTGAAGCTTGTCCTTTAAAAATAGTAAGCCATCACATGGATGTGAATGAAATCTTATCCGGGAAGTCCGTAAAAAACTAAAACAAAAAAAAGGAAAGGGGGGGGGGGGAGAAGGAAAATCACATGGTCCTGAAGGGGTTAAGTGAAATATAATGTCTTAGCTTATTGATTTGAAGCATAAATAAAATATAATTCTAATACTAAAGTATAAAATAATCAGCTTTTCTATCATTTCAGTTTTGACCATACAGTACATTACCGTATACATGAAACAAGATGGTAAATTACAGTGTTTCGCTTTATTTTAAATTGTAATCCAAGTACAAATTCCTTGGTTTTAGCTGTGAGGTTCCTTCCTTAATATTTTGCTAAAGCTTTAACTGGAAGGGAGAAAGACCTAGCGGCAAAGTTATTTGACAATTTTATTTACTTTCCTCGGTGACAGATACATTTTACAATCTCATCAGGTTCTGCTTTCATAAAATATGTTTAATGGCTTCAAATGCCTTTAGGATTAATCAGCCAGCATAATTTATGTATTTGAATAACAGTGAAGCTAAGTGTAATTTCCCTTGCATTGATAGTGTTACAGTTAGTTATGATGCTGCTGCTGGTGTTATTTTGTGCAATCTGTATTTTATTTAATAGCTGACTGATCAGTGACCCCATATAAAATCGACATAATCAAAAGTGCAGGAAAATAGTATTTTATCTTCAGAGTTTGATCTAGTGAGTGGAAATGTGCCAATGTTTTAAAATACAGTTTATTCCACAGTGAAGATTTCATACATACCCATTAGAGATGAGCGAATTAGAGATGAGCGAATTTCTCGATTCAGCCGTTTCGCCGAATTTTTTGAAAAAATTTGGTTTGATCCAAATTTATTCGTAGTGAAACGCGTTAAAAAACAGCTATTTCCAGGCTGTAGAGAGCCTTTATAGTAGTGTAGAAAACTGCACCTTGCAGTAACATGCATAAGGAGTCTGCTATGGTAGTAAAACAATACTGTGAGTCAGTATGACATGCAGATGACAGGCGTCACTCTTAGAATAACTGCACACTTCACTTATTTGGGCAGTTACGGGGCCAAAACTGACCAAATAACTCAAGTGTAAACTCAGCCATACAGGTCAATGTTAGCAATAAGAGGAAGCGCACACATTTTACACCGTCGGCAGCTGATTCCACATAGAAGTAGAGAATTCCCCCCCCCCCCCGACAGAGTGGAGAGGTTGTCAGTGCGTTTCTGTTGACGTCACTGATTATTTTGCCCTTGCACTGATCCAGAGCAATAACCCCCAAAAAACTGATCCTGTCTGTGGAGCATCCACCTTCACTCGGTCATCAGTATTGCTAAAGCCCCCCCAAAAAAACAGGAGTTGATCCGAAACAGATGACACGTGAATGTAATATTTGCATGTCTTCTGTGTTTTGTACCCACCCCTGCTTTTGGCTACCAAATCATGAGCCAATTCTGATGCAAAATAGGGACCATGTCATGCAGGCCTTACAGCTGTTACATAGACAGGATCCGTTGTGCGTCTCATTTTTCTTTCCTTCTGACAGATCAGAAGAAAGGTCAAATAAATGATGATGTCAGCCAGGCCGAAAGGCAAAATAGTGGCCCAGTCCTGAAGTGGGGAGGGTGGGAACAGCATGAGAAGTCAACAGAGTGGCCCTATGACAGAGTCTGGAGGTGGCAGCAACATCAGGAGGAGGCCACAGAGTGGCACAATGACAGAGCGTGGAGGTGGCAACAGCAGCATCAGGAAGAGGCCACAGGGTGGAACAATATAGAATAGGAACTTCTGGTCAGGCGCAAATCACTGGTGGAGCTGGTCTTTGTAGATAAGTCTTCTTTATTGCATAAATACCATATATATTCGGGGCTAAAAATGTCCCCTTCATCAGGTTATTAGGTAATAGTTTGACAAGCATTGGCCAGATGTTTATATAGATATGGAAAAAAAACGCCCAAAAAATGACATACCTGGAGACTGCCCACAGATAGGAGGGGCTAGTCCCAGGTGTACTGGTGTAAGATGTAAGAAACATAGTTTTCAGCATAAAAATTAATGCTACTATACCACTAGTTTAAAATACTAATTGGTTAATTAAAACGATATGGGGAAATGTATATAGTTGATAAAAGTGTTCGTGGGCCGCAGGAAAGGATCACATGATCGCCTCTCTATAGTCACATGGTGGGGGCGGGCTGGCTCAGAGTATCCCCGGCATCAGAGCGCTAGCGCATGCGCTCTGACTGCCCACAGCAATTCGGGAACAGAAGAGCCATGTGATCGCAACCTTGTGATCACATGGCTGGTATCCAAAGTGACCAAGGCAACCTTGTGATCACATGGCTGGTATCCATAGTGACCAAGAAGCTTGAGTGCGTCTGTATAGAGTGTGATGTGGGGAATACTATTGGAGGCTCAGGTGATCTATAGATAGTAGGGGAAATGTATCGCCCCTATTAGAGGTATATTACAATGTCATTTATAGAAAAATAGAAATAAATGCATATAAATAAAAAATGGAGGAGGGGCCTCCATATAAAGATGTATATGGGAATGAAGTAGATGGTATAAATAAAATGATGATATATAAATGTGTATATAAGGCATACTCATTGACCATAATACACTAATTTATGAGGTCAAGGCAAAAGAAAAAAGGGGGGGGAGGGGAAAGGGAAGGTAATCTATATACATAGGTGGAGGGATATGGTAATACAAATAAGTGGTGCCTGAATGTATGAACATATATCAAGACATACTAATTACTCATAGTACATTGGTTAGAAGCAGAGGGAACCCAACCAGAAAAACTCCATATAATGTAAGGGGTGTTGGAGAATCAGAGGTACCTATAGATGGAAATACTATCCATTTGTATTCATTGTCTCAAAGGACCGACCAATGGAAATTCATATGAAATAAATGAATAAATTACATAAAATAGATAAATATATATGAATGTATAGGTGTATACATAAAAGCTAGTAGTAAAATAATAAGAAAAAATAAAAACAATACACGCATATGAAGCATTATAAATATAGTAATGGTACTATAATAAAATGAAATAATATAATAGTAAGATTACCTAAAAGAAATGAGAATAAAAATAGGGGAAGGGGGGAAACATCCGAGTATATAGCCAGACCATAAAATATCATAAATGGTCCTTTAGTCTAGGCCAAAATATATGTTATATATATATATACAGGGGCGGACGGAGCGGTCGGGCACTTCGGACGTGGTCCGAGGGCCCGGCAGGGAAGGGGGCCGGCGGCCGGCGGCCGCAAAAAAAAAATGCCTTTTTTTTTTTTTTCACCTGTGAGTGTGACCTGTGATGACCTGTCACTGTCACCTACTTGAACCCGCCGCCCTCCGGCGCTCATCGTAGACGTCACGTCACTTAGTCAGGACAACAGTCAGGGCTACCTTCCGCCCGCCCCCCCAGCCTGCGTGTGCGTCTGAGGCAGAGTCTGTTTGAGATTCATTCATTGGCGCTCAGCGCGCCGCTCAGGCTGCCTCTGCACAGGGGGCGTGACTCGGGAGTCGTGAGTAGACACACACAGCCAGCAGCCGCGGCCCGCGCCCGAATTAATTGAATCAGAATTATCAGATTAGATCAGATGATTCATTAAGTCAGTGACTTAATGAATCATCTGATCTAATCTGATAATTCTGATTCAATTAAATGGCGGGCGCCCCCCCCCCCCAAACACCCCAGTATAAGAATCATAATTGGTGGCTCAGTGCGCCCCCCCCCTAGTATAGGAAATGTTGGTGGCACAGTGCGCCCCCCCCAGTATAAGAAACATTGGTGGCTCAGTGGGAAGTGCCAATGAGGGTTAAAAAATAATTTAAAAAAATTAACTCACCTCCTCCAGTTGATCGCGTAGCTGCCGGTCTTTCTTCAGGACCTGTGGTGACGTCACTGAGCTCATCACATGACCCATTACCATGGTGATGGATCATGTCATATATCATGTGATGAGCCCAGTGATGTCACCACAGGTCCTTTGACAGGTCATGAAGAAAGAACAGAAGACGATCAATTGGAGGAGGTGAGTTAATTATTTTTTTATTTTTTAACCCTCATTGGCACTGCCCACTGCGCCACCAATGTTTATTATATTGAGGGGGGGCGCACTGCGCCACCAATGTTTATTCTATTGAGGGGGGAGCGCACTGCGCCACCAATGTTTATTATATTGAAGGGGGGCGCACTGCGCCACTAATGTTTATTATATTGAGGGGGGCGCACTGCGCCACCAATGTTTATTATATTGAGCGGAGGCGCACTGCGCCACCAATGTTTATTATATTGAGGGGGGGCGCACTGCGCCACCAATGTTTATTATATTGAGGGGGGGCGCACTGCGCCACCAATGTTTATTATATTGAGGGGGGGCGCACTGCGCCACCAATGTTTATTATATTGAGGGGGGGCGCACTGCGCCACCAATGTTTATTATACTGGGGTGTTGGGGGGGCGCACTGCGCCACCAATGTTTATTATACTGGGGTGTTGGGGGGGCGCACTGCGCCACCAATGTTTATTATACTGGGGTGTTGGGGGGGGCGCATTTTGCCACCAATGTTTATTATATTGGGTGGGCGCACTGCGCACAACGATGGGTTAGGGAAATTTCACAGCAGAGTGCGCATGCGCTGGGAGCCTCGCCGGCGGTTAGGGTAGGGAAAAATTATGGGTCAGTGCACAGGTGCGGTGATCGGATGGATGTTCTCAGCAGGACACCGGCCGACACTGCGCATGCGCTGGGAGCCTCACCAGCGGTTAGGGTAGGGAAAAAGCACTGGCCCGTACGTAATTTTTCCCTTCCCTAACCGCTGGTGAGGCTCCCGGTGCATGCGCAGTGTCGGCCGGTATTCAGCTGAGAACATCCATCCGATCACTGCGCCTGCGCACTGGCCCATAGTTTTTCCCTACCCTAACCGCCGGCGAGGCTCCTGGCGCATGCGCACTCTGCTGTGAAACTTCCCTAACCTGACGTTGTGCGCCTGCGCGGCGCTGCACACCTCCTCACGTCATGTCCGGTGCGACCGGAAGTGACGAGGGTAGGGAAATCTCACGAAGTAGGGAAGTATAACATTACACCGGCCTTTGGGGTGTGTGGGCTGGTAACTACTTGGTTGGATAGTCAGCCAGCCTATGCCATGATGCCAGCAACAAGCAGTGTTTGTTTGTTTTTTTTGGGGGGGGGCGCCACAAGGTTAGCTCGCACAGGGCGCCTGGACACCTAAGGCCGGCCCTGGCGGGTGCGGGCCGCGGCTGCTGGCTGTGTGAGAATTATCAGATTAGATCAGAATCAGACCTGATCCATTCAGTAGTCAGTCATATAAATTCAGCAGAGTTAGACCATCTGACAGGTGACAGACGCACACTGTCACTGGCACTCTGGCAGAGACGGCAGCCAGCAGCATCAGCAGCAGCTCAGGAGACAACAGCACTCGGCAGACTTGGTCAGGACTTGTTACTTAGGGTAGGTCCCAATAGAATTTTTAAATGTTATTTTATAATAATTAATATGATCATTTTAATGATTTAAAATTAATTCTAAATGATGAGATGAGCGCCCAGGGGCCATCTGAGCGCAAAGCGCTAGGCTAGCTAGCCTATCGCACACACTGACTAGCGCCAGAGCATAGGCGCTCAGGATTAGCACTGCACAGCATCAATGATGTGTTTACATTTTTTTATGGGGGGGGTGATGCCGTGCTATTGCTAATCCTGAGCGCCTCTGCTCTGGCGCTAGTTTGTGTGACCATGACACTGACATGATGGAGCCTGGAGGGAGGGCCGGGGGGACAATGTAAATATCTGTACTCTAAGGCTACTTTCACTCCTGCGTTCGGGTGTCCGCTCGTGAGCTCCGTTTGAAGGGTCTCACAAGCGGCCCCGAACGCAGCCGTCCAGCCCTAATGCATTCTGAGTGGACGCGGATCCGCTCAGAATGCATCAGTCTGGCAGCGTTCAGCCTCCGCTCAGCGAGCAGACACCCGAACGCTGCTTGCAGCGTTCGGGTGTCCGCCTGGCCGTGCGGAGGCGAGCGGATCCGTCCAGACTTACAATGTAAGTCAATGGGGATGGATCCGTTTGAAGATGACACTATATGGCTCAATCTTTAAACGGATCCGTTCCCCATTGACTTTCAATGTAAAGTCTGGACTGATCCGTTCAGGCTACTTTCAGACTTAGAAATTTTTCTAAGTTATAATGCAGACTGATCCGTTCTGAACGGATGCAAACGTCTGCATTATAGGAGCGGATCCGTCTGATGAAACATCAGACGGACCCGCTCCGAACGCTAGTGTGAAAGTAGCCTGAGTATGTCACTGTATGTGACATGGGAATGGGGCCAGGCCGCCAGGAAGGGTCGGCCGGGGGGGGGGGGGGTGAATGGTGTGCCATGGCTGAATGATGTGTATGGACCTGGTGACTAGTGAAGACCCACTAGACCAAGTTCCATTCTGGCACAAGCTACTGCAGGCAGGCAGCGTAAATTGCTTAAAAGAAAAACAAAGTTAATGTTGGTTATGGGCCAACTTAGGTCATTGGAGGGGCTTTTTGCTGGGGACAGAGGTCAGTGGGCTATACAGCCCCATACAGCCCCATACAGCAAGTCATGATGTCTTATTGCCTTGTGATGTGTTCTTCTTAGGCCACGGCCACCTAAGAACACACAAGGCATCATGACTTGCTGTAGATGGGGCTATATAGCCCACAGACCGGTCATGGTCTCCCTGCTGACCTCTGTGAGTGAAGACCCTAGACCAAGTTCCATTTTTTTTGTTCTATTTTAATAGTATGGGCATTTTCAGTCGGGGTGATACCCATGATGTTTATATTTTATTGTTATTTAGGTATTTATATTTTTAATTATAGCCAGCCCCAGCCCCAGAGCCAGTCAGCTCCAGAGCCAGCCAGGCCTCAGGCCCAGTCAGAGCCAGCCAGGCCCAGAGCCAGCCAGCCACAGTTCTCCAGCCAGCAAGCCCACAGCCTGCCAACCAGCGAGCCCACAGCCAGCAAGCCCAGAGCCTACCAATCAGGAAGCCACAGCCTGCCATCCACCAACCATAATTAAGGTAGAAGCCAACTTGGCCTAGGTAGCAGTGAGCTATGTTGTGTTGTTATATTGTGAATAGGAACCATAGTGTTGGATAGACCCCCCTCCAGGACCCATTAGACGCCATTGTAGTCTCTAATGTGACCTGGGGAGGACTCTTTCTAAAACACTCTCTGAGATGTCCTCTGCCAGAAAGGCCGCCCTTGATGGCCCATTAGAAAGAGTCCCCTCCGTTGTAGTCTCTAATGGGGGCTGGAGGGGATTCTTTCTAATGGACACTGAGATGGCCTCTGTTAGAAATACCCCCATCCAAGTCTATTAGACTGACTCCATTGTAATGGGGCCTGGAGGGGATTCTTTCTAACACACTCTCTAAAGGACACTGAGATAGCCTCTGCCAGAAAGGCCGCCCTCGATGGCCCACGATCGTTGCCTCTGCCTCGTACCCCCCTCCCTGTTAAATAAAGACCCTTTATTTATTTAACTGATCCCTGCACCAATATCCCTCAGCACTGGGTTGATGCT
Source organism: Bufo bufo (assembly GCF_905171765.1). Taxonomy (NCBI): domain Eukaryota; kingdom Metazoa; phylum Chordata; class Amphibia; order Anura; family Bufonidae; genus Bufo; species Bufo bufo. The sequence continues at coordinate 73,545,179 of NC_053395.1, read as the reverse complement.
TCGCACCCTCCGACGTCCCACAACGAGCAGGTGCTAATGCTTGCCAAATGACATGCACGCATTAGATCTCCCAATAGGAAACCAGTGTAGTGCGTGGCTGGAGGCGGGATAGGGGCATGACTGGAGGTGGGGCATGGGCGTGGCTGAAGTTGGAACATGGGTGGGGCCTGGAAGGGGGCCCTTGATTTATTTTGCCCGGGGGCCCTGAGGGTTCTCAGTCCGCCCCTGTATATATATATATATATATATATATATATATACTGTATATATATTTCTCCAAAAAAGAGGCAGCACTCCAATGTAAAAGGTGAATTGACCCGCTTTATTCCTCTCTGCAACGTTTCAACTGCTCAATGCAGTCTTTATCAAGCATACAAACTGGTGCCAAAACATCCACATTTGTACCAACAATCCCTTGTGAGTCAATTAGTGATAATTACATAATCAAATATACAAAATGTTATAAAATACATAGTCAAGTGTAAAAAATGATATACAGTCATGTGAAAAAATTAGGACACCCTTTGAAAGCATGTGGTTTTTTGTAACATTTTTAATAAATGGTTATTTCATCTCCGTTTCAACAATACAGAGAGATTAAAGTAATCCAACTAAACAAAGAAAACTGAAGAAAAGTCTTTTCAAGATCTTCTGTAAATGTCATTCTACAAAAATGCCTATTCTAACTGAGGAAAAAGATAGGACACCCTCACATGTATTCCCTCTTAAATTGGCTCAGATCTCACACAGGTATATCACACCAGGTGCACATAATTAGTAGATCGTTACTCTGCATGTTGAATGAGGCTTGCCCTATTTAAACCTCAGACATTTAGTTTGGTGTGCTCCTGACTGTTGAAGTGAGAGTGAGCACCATGGTGAGAGCAAAAGAGCTGTCAGAGGACTTCAGAAAAAAGATTGTAGCAGCCTATGAGTCTGGGAAGGGATTTAAAAAGATCTCAAAAGATTTTTAAATCAGCCATTCCACTGTCCGGAAGATAGTCTACAAGTGGAGGGCTTTCAAAACAACTGCCAACATGCCCAGGACTGGTCGCCCCAGCAAGTTCACCCCAAGAGCAGACCGCAAGATGCTAAAAGAGGTATCCAAAAACCCTAAAGTGTCATCTCGAGAACTACAGCAGGCTCTGGCTACTGTTGATGTAGAAGTACATGCCTCTACAATCAGAAAGAGACTGTACAAGTTAAACTTGCATGGGAGGTGTGCAAGGAGGAAACCTTTGCTTTCCAAGAGAAACATCGAGGCCAGACTGACATTTGCCAGCGATAAAGTTGACAAAGACCAGGACTTCTGGAATAATGTTCTTTGGACAGATGAGTCCAAAATTGAATTATTTGGACACAACAGCAGAGGACATGTTTGGCGTAAACCAAACACAGCATTCCAAGAAAAGAACCTCATACCAACTGTGAAGCATGGAGGTGGAAGTGTCATGGTTTGGGGCTGCTTTGCTGCAGCAGGACCTGGTCAGCTCACCATCATAGAATCCACGATGAATTCTACTGTGTATCAGAAGGTGCTTGAAGAACATGTGAGACCATCAGTTAGAAAATTAAAGCTGAAGCGGAACTGGACCATGCAACATGACAATGACCCAAAACATACTAGTAAATCAACCAAAGATTGGCTGAAAAAGAAGAAATGGAGAGTCCTGGAATGGCCAAGTCAAAGTCCAGATTTGAATCCCATTGAGATGCTGTGGGGTGACTTGAAAAGGGCTGTACGTGCAAGAAACCCCTCAAACATCTCACAGCTGAAAAAGTTCTGCATTGAGGAGTGGGGTAAAATTTCCTCAGACCGATGTCGAAGACTGGTAGATGGCTACAAGAACCGTCTCACTGCAGTTATTTCAGCCAAAGGAGGTAACACTCGCTATTAGGGGCAAGGGTGTCCTATCTTTTTCCTCAGTTAGAATAGGCATTTTTGTAGAATGACATTTACAGAAGATCTTGAAAAGACTTTTCTTCAGTTTTCTTTGTTTAGTCGGATTACTTTAATCTCTCTGTATTGTTGAAACGGAGATGAAATAACCATTTATTAAAAATGTTACAAAAAACCACATGCTTTCAAAGGGTGTCCTAATTTTTTCACAAGACTGTAGAAGATACAAAACATGTAATCAAATAAGTGACATGACAACGTGTGATACATCTCGTGTTACTATGATTATTAAACCTCAAAAGTCACATACTTCATTGCATATTCGCATAAAGTGCCATGTGCATTCATAAGTCTAATCACTTGTGTGTGTTTAGATAAACGGTCAATCGGCCGCATAAATTATATAAGAAACAACTTACACAGCAGTGTACTTGGATGGCGCTCATATCGGCGCCCCCGGTCTGTCTATGCGCATGCCCGGTAACCAGGAAACCAGTACACACTGAGTCACACGACCCATCACCTGACCACATGTGATCAGTGACGTCAGTCGCGAGGTGTGAATCGGCCACCCGACTCCACCATAGGTGCACGCGACGAGCCCGGAAGAGGCGCTCCAGCTACCAGGTCACATGACGACATCACATGAGCCGTAACCCGGCAACCGTAAAGCGTCCCAAAAGCCGGCAAGTCACAGTCACCCAGGGCGACCAGGGCACCGCTAAAGCCAGACCTAAAAGGGGAATAAAAGTCACATGTGGGGCATGATAAGGTAGTCTGGTGCTGTTATACACATCATGAAGTGACAATACTGAAAAAATGGGATATCAAGCCGTCTATATAGGAAGAAAATGGAGTCATAAGTTCCCATAAGGAAACAGTGTCTCAGTATAAATAAAAGATAAGAGATAATAGGAGAGAGGGTGTAGTTTATGTGGTTATGCCACTTTAGTGACCATCACCACACACCAGTTATGGCACCAAGGTGTCAAGTGCGGTCAGCACCCAACATCCTCAGAACCAAGGTCCACCCTTTTTCCTCCTCGTGAGGCTGTAGGTGACAATCTTCCATAATCTGTCGTAGTGTCCAGAGCATGGAGGCGCTACCAGGAGACAGGCCAGTACATCAGGAGACGTGGAGGAGGCCGTAGGAGGGCAACAACCCAGCAGCAGGACCGCTACCTCCGCCTTTGTGCAAGGAGGAACAGGATGAGTACTGCCAGAGCCCTGCAAAATGACCTCCAGCAGGCCACAAATGTGCATGTGTCTGCTCAAACGGTCAGAAACAGACTCCATGAGGGTGATATGAGGGCCCGACGTCCATAGGTGGGTGTTGTGCTTACAGCCCAACACCGTGCAGGACTTTTGGCATTTGCCAGAGAACACCAAGATTGTAAAATTCGCCACTGGCGCCCTGTGCTCTTCACAGATGAAAGCAGGTTCACACTGAGCACATGTGACAGAGTCTTGAGACGCCGTGGAGAACGTTCTGCTGCCTGCAACATCCTCCAGCATGACCGGTTTGGCATTGGGTCAGTAATGCAGTAATGGTGTGGGGTGGCATTTCTTTGGAGGGCCGCACAGCCCTCCATGTGCTCGCCAGAGGTAGCCTGACTGCCATTAGGCACCGAGATGAGATCCTCAGACCCCTTGTGAGACCATATGCTGGTGCGGTTGGCCCTGGGTTCCTCCTAATGCAAGACAATGCTAGACCTCATGTGGCTGGAGTGTGTCAGCAGTTCCTGCAAGACGAAGGCATTGATGCTATGGACTGGCCCGCCCGTTCCCCAGACCTGAATCCAATTGAGCACATCTGGGACATCATGTCTCGCTGTATCCACCAACGTCACATTGCACCACAGACTGTCCAGGAGTTGGCAGATGCTTTAGTCCAGGTCTAGGAGGAGATCCCTCAGGAGACCGTCCGTCACCTCATCAGGAGCATGCAGAGGCATTGTAGGGAGGTCATACAGGCACGTGGAGGCCACACACACTACTGAGCCTCATTTTGACTTGTTTAAGGACATTACATGAAAGTTTGATCAGCCTGAAGTGTGTTTTTCCGCTTTAATTTTGAGTGTGACTCCAAATCCAGACCTCCATGGGTTGAAAAATTTTATTTCCATTTTTTTATTTTTGTGTGATTTTGTTGTACCTTCAACTATGTAAAGAACAAAGTATTTCAGAAGAATATTAAATTAATTCAGATCTAGGATGTGTTATTTTTGTGTTCCCTTTATTTTTTTAAGCAGTGTATATATATATATATATATATATATATATATAAACTCACAAATATTGCAGCAGCACAGTCAGACCACATGTACTAGGTGCAATTCCCCACAGAGGTTGGCTTCTCCTCCACGATACGTACTTTGCAAATAACGAGGCAGCACTTCCAGCTTTCGGTGACAGGGTGAAGACTAGGGATGAGCGAACCCGAACTGTATAGTTCGGGTTCGTACCGAATTTTGGGGTGTCCTTGACACGGACCCGAACCCGAACATTTTCGTAAAAGTCCGGGTTCGGGTTCGATGTTTGGCGCTTTCTTGGCGCTTTTTGAAAGGCTGCAAAGCAGCCAATCAACAAGCGTCATACTACTTGCCCCAAGAGGCCATCACAGCCATGCCTACTATTGGCATGACTGTGATTGGCCAGTGCAGCATGTGACCCAGCCTCTATATAAGCTTGGGTCACGTAGCGCTGCACGTTACTCTACTGTTACAAGTGTAGGGAGAGGTTGCAGCTGCGACGTTAGGGCGAGATTAGGCAGTGATTAACTCCTCCAAAACACTTAAGACAGTGATCGATCTACAGCTGTGGATCATTGAACTGTTGCTATTCAATTGCTCACTGTTTTTAGGCTGCCCAGAGCGTTTTTCAGTCACTTTTTTCTGGGGTGATCGGCGGCCATTTCGTGGCTTGTGGTGCGCCAGCACAAGCTGCCACCAAGTCCATTTAACCATCAATAGTGTGGTTATTTAAATCTATCCCTAAAAGGGTATATTAGATTCAAGGTGCTGATAGGGTCATTCTCAATAACTTCACACGCTACTGTGCAGATCAAAGTCTAATTCTGTCCGTAAACGTATACCTGTCACCCAGCGCCTAAATAATAGGCCTCAAATTTATATTCAGCTAAATCTCTGGCTATTGCTGTAGCTGGTTAAGTTATATTGTGTCCGTCAAAGCACAGTTTTTGTTCTGGTTTGAAATACAATTCCCAACCTAGCAATTTCCTAAATTAGTGGTTTCTGCTGTATCAGGCCTACTTTAAATCTATCCCTAAAAGGGTATATTAGATTCAAGGTGCTGATAGGGACATTCTCAATAACTTCACACACACGCTACTGTGCATATCCAAGTCTAATTCTGTCCGTAAACGTATACCTGTCACCCAGCACCTAAATAATAGGCCTCAAATTTATATTCAGCTAAATCTCTGGCTATTGCTGTAGCTGGTTAAATTATATTGTGTCAGTCAAAGCACAGTTTTTGTTCTGGTTTGAAATACAATTCCCAACCTAGCAATTTCCTAAATTAGTGGTTTCTGCTGTATCAGGCCTACTTTAAATCTATCCCTAAAATGGTATATTAGATTCAAGGTGCTGATAGGGTCATTCTCAATAACTTCACACACACGCTACTGTGCATATCCAAGTCTAATTCTGACTGTAAACGTATACCTGTCACCCAGCGCCTAAATAATATGCCTCAAATTTATATTCAGCTAAATCTGTCATTACTGCTGTGCCTGTATTAGTGTAATACGGTATCTAAATAGATAGCCAGATAGTGTTAGGTGTCTGTAAAAAAAGGCATGAATTTGAATTCAATACATTGGGCCAAATAATATTTTTCTTATTGTGGTGAACGGTAACAATGAGGAAAACATCTAGTAAGGGACGCAGACGCGGACATGGTCGTGGTGGTGTTAGTGGACCCTCTGTTTCTGGGAGAGGACGTGGCCGTTCTGCCACAGCCACACATCCTAGTGAACCAACTACCTCGGGTCCCAGTAGCCAGCAGAATTTACAGCGATATTTGGTGGGGCCCAATGCCGTTCTAAGGATGGTAAGGACTGAGCAGGTACAGGCATTAGTCAATTGGGTGGCCGACAGTGGATCCAGCACGTTCACATTATCTCCCACCCAGTCTTCTGCAGAAAGCGCACAGATTTCGCATGAAAACCAAGCCCATCAGTCTGTCACATCACCCCCATGCATATCAGGGAAACTGTCTGAGCCTCAAGTTATGCAGCAGTCTCTTATGCTGTTTGAAGACTCTGCTGCCAGGGTTTCCCAAGGGCATCCACCTAGCCCTTCCCCAGGGGTGGAAGAGATAGAATGCACAAATGCACAACCACTTATGTTTCCTGATGATGAGGACATGGGAATACCACCTCAGCGCGTCTCTGATGATGACGAAACACAGGTGCCAACTGCTGCGTCTTTCTGCAGTGTGCAGACTGAACAGGAGGCCAGGGATCAAGACTGGGTGAAAGACGATGCCGGGGACGATGAGGTCCTAGACCCCACATGGAATGAAGGTCGTGCCACTGACTTTCACAGATTGGAGGAAGAGGCAGTGGTGAGACCGAGCCAGTGGCGTACCGTCAATAGAGGCAGACCACGCACTGGCTATGGGGCCCGTGAGGTTAGGGGGCCCGGCCAGGCTGCATGGCTCCGCCCCCTTTCCGACCTGAATACACGCTGCATTAGTTAACAGTAGAGAGATAAATACTGGCAATGGGGCGTTTGGGTCGGCAGCCCTGGGCCCAGTGTCAATGAGGGGTGTACATTGCCACCCCAAACGCCCCAGTGCCATCACATATTTACATTTGGCATTATACACAGCGCTAGTGCTGCGCTGACAACAGCAGGCTGGGCTGGAAGGAGAGAAGGAGCAGGGAGAGTGAGCAGCCGATTCCTCCAATCAGGAAGCAGCTCACTGCCTGATGTGCCCGCCCCTCTGTGAGGTCTTTGGTGGAAGTTTGCTCCCACAGCTAGCAGAGCGGTAAGTACCAGCCCTGCATTTACTGTTCTCAGCAGTGATGTCCCACATGCTGACCCTCCTCTGGGTCCTCCTGCCTTCTCTATGCTTGTTAACCCCCAGCACTGCCTTCACTATTCCTAGGCTGTGTGAGAGGGCAGAAGGAAGCAAAAGTGCTCTGCATGATAGAGCTGAGGTGAGAGGAGCTGACAGCAGTGGGACTGTACTTACAGCTGTCAGGGTCAGACAGGAGGCTCTGTTCTGCTCACTGTAGTGCATACATTCTTTCATATGGGACCTGTGGCATGTGCTGGATGCTCCAGATAGACTACCTCTGAGTGAAGGATGGGACATGACTAAAATTGCTCAGCTCTGCTCCCTGTTAATAACAAAGGGAGAAGTTGAGCTGTGAGACAGAGATCTAATGCTGTGGACCTGCAGAAGATCTGTCCCAGGGGTCACATTGACCAGTGTGGACAGTCCTGCTGCAGTAATTAACCCTATAGGCTCTCCTCTGATTTACACCTATCATAAAATAAATAAAACTTAAAGGGTAAGGCCAAGTTCATGTCCCGTTTTTTCCATCCGTTTCATGTACATACAGTGGCATCCTTCATCATAGAGTTTGAAATCAAAATTTATATGTTAACCTATACGTTTTTTCTACTGGACTCTGCAGGATAGAAAAGCATAGGGTGCAGCACTTTTTTATCCCCCCCCCCCCCCCCATCATTTAAGTAAAAATGGATGGCAAAAACGTGATGTGACCACAGCCTAACCTTTTATTTAGCTCCTAATGTACCCCGCACCTTCAGTAATCAGCTTTAATTATTAAACTTTTTATTGGGGGGGCCCAATTCTGAGTTTTGCTATGGGGCCCCATGATTTCTATGTACGCCCCTGGACCGAGCCAACAGCGTAGCAAAAGAGGGAGCAGTGGGCAAAAGCAGAACACCCGCCGCCAAGAGACTCCGCCTGCTACTGACCGCCGCCATCTGGGACCGAGCACCCCAAAGGCAGCTTCAAGGAGTTCCCTGGCATGGCACTTCTTCAAACAATGTGCTGATGACAAGACCCGAGTGGTTTGCACGCTGTGCCATCAGAGCCTGAAGCGAGGCATTAATGTTCTGAACCTTAGCACAACCTGCATGACCAGGCACCTGCATGCAAAGCATGAACTGCAGTGGAGTAAACACCTTAAAAACAAGGAAGTCACTCAGGCTCCCCCTGCTACCTCTTCTGCTGCTGCCGCCTTGGCCTCTTCTGCTGCTGCCGCCTCAGCCTCTTCCTCCGCCTCTGGAGGAACGTTGGCACCTGCCGCCCAGCAAACATGGGATGTACCACCAACACCACCACCTGCGTCACCAAGCATCTCAACCATGTCACACGGCAGCATTCAGCTCTCCATCTCACAAACATTTGAGAGAAAGCGTAAATTCCCAGCTAGCCACCCTCGATCCCTGGCCCTGAATGCCAGCATTTTTAAACTACTGGCCTATGAAATGCTGTCATTTAGGCTGGTGGACACAGACAGCTTCAAACAGCTCATGTCACTTGCTGTCCCACAGTATGTTGTTCCCAGCCGCCCCTACTTCTCCAAGAGAGCCGTGCCTTCCCTGCACAACCAAGTATCCGATAAAATCAAGTGTGCACTGCGCAACGCCATCTGTGGCAAGGTCCACCTAACCACAGATAAGTGGACCAGTAAGCACGGCCAGGGACGCTATATCTCCCTAACTGCACACTGGGTAAATGTAGTGGCGGCTGGGCCCCAGGCGCAGAGCTGTTTGGTGCACGTCCTTCCGCCGCCAAGGATCACAGGGCAACATTCTTTGCCTCCTGTCTCCTCCTACTCCTACTCAGCTTCCTCCTCCTCTTCTTCCACCTGCTCATCCAGTCAGCCACACACCTTCACCACCAACTTCAGCACAGCCCGGGGGAAACGTCAGCAGGCCATTCTGAAACTCATATGTTTGGGGGACAGGCCCCACACCGCACAGGAGTTGTGGCGGGGTATAGAACAACAGACCGATGAGTGGTTGCTGCCGGGGAGCCTCAAGCCCGGCCTGGTGGTGTGCGATAATGGGCGAAATCTCGTTGCAGCTCTGGGACTAGCCGGTTTGACGCACATCCCTTGCCTTGAGCATGTGCTGAATTTGGTGGTGCAGAAGTTCATTCACAACTACCCCGACATGTCAGAGCTGCTGCATAAAGTGCGGGCCGTCTGTTCGCGCTTCCGGCGTTCACATCCTGCCGCTGCTCGCCTGTCTGCGCTACAGCGTAACTTCGGCCTTCCCGCTCACCGCCTCATATGCGACGTGCCCACCAGGTGGAACTCCACCTTGCACATGCTGGACAGACTGTGCGAGCAGCAGCAGGCCATAGTGGAGTTTCAGCTGCAGCACGCACGGGTCAGTCGCACTGCGGAACAGCACCACTTCACCACCAATGACTGGGCCTCCATGCGAGTTGTGTGCCCTGTTGCGCTGTTTCGAGTACTCCATTAAAATGGCCAGTGGCGATGACGCCGTTATCAGCGTTACAATACCACTTCTATGTCTCCTTGAGAAAACACTTAGGGCGATGATGGAAGAGGAGGTGGCCCAGGAGGAGGAGGAGGAAGAGGGGTTATTTTAGGCACTTTCAGGCCAGTCTCTTCGAAGTGACTCAGAGGGAGGTTTTTTGCAATAGCAGAGGCCAGGTACAAATGTGGCCAGACAGGGCCCACTACTGGAGGACGAGGAGGACGAGGATGAGGGATGAGGAGGAGGTGGAGGAGGATGAGGATGAAGCAGGTTCACAGCGGGGTGGCACCCAACTCAGCTCGGGCCCATCACTGGTGCGTGGCTGGGGGGAAACGCAGGACGATGACGATACGCCTCCCACAGAGGACAGCTTGTCCTTAACTCTGGGCAGCCTGGCACACATGAGCGACTACATGCTGCAGTGCCTGCGCAACGACAGCAGAGTTGCCCACATTTTAACGTGTGCGGACTACTGGGTTGCCACCCTGCTGGATCCACGGTACAAAGACAATGTGCCCACCTTACTTCCTGCACTGGAGCGTGATAGTAAGATGCACGAGTACAAGCGCACGTTGGTAGACGCGCTACTGAGAGCATTCCCAAATGTCACAGGGGAACAAGTGGAAGCCCAAGGCGAAGGCAGAGGAGGAGCAAGAGGTCGCCAACGCAGCTGTGTCACGGCCAGCTCCTCTGAGGGCAGGGTTAGCATGGCAGAGATGTGGAAAAGTTTTGTCACCACGCCACAGCTAACTGCACCACCACCTAATACGGAACGTGTTAGCAGGAGGCAACATTTCACTAACATGGTGGAACAGTACCTGTGCACACCCCTCCACGTACTGACTGATGGTTCGGCCCCATTCAACTTCTGGGTCTCCAAATTATCCACGTGGCCAGAGCTAGCCTTTTATGGCTTGGAGGTGCTGGCCTGCCCGGCGGCCAGCGTTTTGTCTGAACGTGTATTCAGCACGGCAGGGGGCGTCATTACAGACAAACGCAGCCGCCTGTCTACAGCCAATGTGGACAAGCTGACGTTCATAAAAATGAACCAGGCATGGATCACACAGGACCTGTCCATCCCTTGTGCAGATTAGACATTAACTACCTCCTCTTAACAATATATTATTGTACTCCAGGGCACTTCCTCATTCAATCCTATTTTTATTTTCATTTTACCATTATATTGCGGGGCAACCCAAAGTTGAATGAACCTCTCCTCTGTCTGGGTACCGGTGCCTAAAAATATCTGACAGTGGCCTGTTCCAGTGGTGGGTGACATGAAGCCTGATTCTCTGCTATGACATGAAGACTGATTCTCTGCTGAGTCGCTGACATGAAGCCTGAATCTCTGTTATGGGACCTCTCTCCTCTGCCTGGGTGCCTGGGCCTAAATATGTGACAATGAACTGTTCTAGTGGTGGGTGACGTGAAGCCTGATTCTCTGCTATGACATGAAGACTGATTCTCTGCTGACATGAAGCCTGAATCTCTGTTATGGGACCTCTCTCCTCTGCCTGGGTGCCTGGGCCTAAATATGTGACAATGGACTGTTCCAGTGTTGGGTGACGTGAAGCCTGATTCTCTGCTATGACATGAAGACTGATTCTCTGCTGACATGAAGCCTGAATCTCTGTTATGGGACCTCTCTCCTCTGCCTGGGTGCCGGGGCCTAAATATCTGACAATGGACTGTTCCAGTGGTGGGTGACGTGAAGCCTGATTCTCTGCTATGACATGAAGACTGATTCTCTGCTGAGTCGCTGACATGAAGCCTGAATCTCTGTTATGGGACCTCTCTCCTCTGTCTTGGTGCCGGGGCCTAAATTATATGACAATGGACTGTTCCAATGTTGGGTGACGTACAGCATGATTCTCTGCTATGACATGAAGACTGATTCTCTGCTGACATGAAGCCAGATTCTCTGCTATGGGACCTCTCTCCTCTGCCTGGGTGCCTGGGCCTAAATATGTGACAATGGACTGTTCCAGTGGTGGGTGACGTGAAGCATGATTCTCTGCTATGACATGAAGACTGATTCTCTGCTGACATGAAGCCAGATTCTCTGCTATGGGACCTCTCTCCTCTGTCTGGGTCCCGGGGCCTAAATATATGACAATGGACTGTTCCAGTGGTGGGTGACGTGAAGCCTGATTCTCTGCTATGACATGAAGACTGATTCTCTGCTGACATGAAGCCTGAATCTCTGTTATGGAACCTCTCTCCTCTGCCTGGGTGCCGGGGCCTAAATATCTGACAATGGACTGTTCCAGTGGTTGGTGACGTGAAGCCTGATTCTCTGCTATGACATGAAGACTGATTCTCTGCTGACATGAAGCCAGATTCTCTGCTATGGGACCTCTCTCCTCTGTCTGGGTCCCGGGGCCTAAATATATGACAATGGACTGTTCCAGTGGTGGGTGACGTGAAGCCTGATTCTCTGCTATGACATGAAGACTGATTCTCTGCTGACATGAAGCCTGAATCTCTGTTATGGGACCTCTCTCCTCTGCCTGGGTGCCGGGGCCTAAATATCTGACAATGGACTGTTCCAGTGGTTGGTGACGTGAAGCCTGATTCTCTGCTATGACATGAAGACTGATTCTCTGCTGACATGAAGCCAGATTCTATGTTATGGGACCTCTCTCCTCTGCCTGGGTGCCGGGGCCTAAATATCTGACAATGGACTGTTCCAGTTTTGGCTGACGTGAAGCCTTATTCTCTGCTATGACATGAAGACTGATTCTCTGCTGACATGAAGCCTGATTTTTTGCTATGGGACCTCTCTCCAATTGATATTGGTTAATTTTTATTTATTTTATTTTTATTTTTATTCATTTCCCTATCCACATTTGTTTGCAGGGGATTTAACTACATTTTGCTGCCTTTTACAGCCCTCTAGCCCTTTCCTGGGCTGTTTTACAGCCTTTTTAGTGCCGAAAAGTTCGGGTCCCCATTGACTTTAAGGGGGTTCGGGACGAAGTTCGGGTCGGGTTCGGATCCCGAAACCGAACATTTCCGGGAAGTTCGGCCGAGCTTCTCGAACCCAAACATCCAGGTGTACACTCAACTCTAGTTGTAAGATGTTCTTTGCTGGCGTCCACATGAAGGGCCGTGATCTCAGGTAGTTCCTGGGTCCCTCTAAACACATTACATAATGTGACCCTTCTTCAGAGAAAGACCCGGTCCCTTGCTGGCGCAAGCCTTTTAACCTGTAGCCGGCCCCTCCCCTCCCGGACTCAGGGAGGGGTCCACTCCCCTTCTTCTTGGCTGGCAGCAAATGACCCACAAACCCATTTAGGGTTCATAGCTCCAGACCAGCGGGTCACAGGGAGATGGTTCTGTGACCAACGGACCTGCCTGGATTACGGCTACAAGTAGAGTCCAAACCTGGTACCGTTATGTGGTTTCTATGGGGAGATATGGATCTCCCTCCCCTGACCTCGCCCCATTAAACAAAGACCATGGGCACGTACATTGTGGGCCACCGGGACACAAATATGTATCGGGTCTGCGCCTGCGATGGCCAGGCGATTCATAATTCCTTATGAAAGGTAGGTGCCAACATGTCTGGAAGGTATCGTTGATCTTGGGCAAGAGCTCATACCTCCTGCTGGGGGTTTTCCTGCAGGATTTAGCTTGGCTCCAAACTGGTTGACTGAGGTGTGACCTTCTCCACCTGGGGCCTCCTTGAAGCCTGGACCCCTGGGGCTTTCTTCCTTGCCAGCTGACACTCAGATGGCTGGGGGGGTGGAATCTTATTTTGCATGTACACTGAACATGCCAAGAGGTGAATCAAATGACAATCAGGGCTGGGGCTTTGAAGCAGGGCCCTCCTGTGGAGTTCACTACCTCCGCTATCTGTCGGCAAATGGGGGTGTGAGGACATGTCTGACAGTAAATATTAATCCATATTCCTCACATTTCCCCCTTTTAGAGGGCGCCAGGGGGCAGCACATCCCTGTGTTCCCCCGTGCGCCCATCCACACCCTGTCTTTGCCGGGATAGCCCATCGGCGTTCCCGTGGTCAGGCCCTTTTTGTGGCGAATTGTCAAGTGATACTGCTGGAGAGCTAGGCTACAGCGTAGCAGCCTCCCATTTGTCCCGGATACGGTGTTTAACCAGCTGAGGGGGTTGTGGTCGGTCTCCACAGTGAAGTGGTTCCCGTATAAATACGGCTGCAACCGTTGCAGTGCCCAGACAAATGCCAGGCACTCCTTCTCCATTGTGGAGTACGCCACATCCCTTGGCAGGAGCTTCCGACTCAGGTACAGAACGGGGTGTTCCTGGCCCGTAGTGTCAACCTGGCTGAGTACGGCACAGAGGCCAAAATCACTGGCGTCGATCTATACTATAAACGGCCGCGTGAAGTAGGCTGCCTGTAGTACAGGGAAGCTCGAGAGGGTGGCCTTCAGTGCCCGGAAGGCCATCTCGCAGTCGTTCGTCCAATCTACTGCGGAGTGCAGCTTCTTCTTGGTGAGGTCCGTCAAGGGCTTCGCCAGGCTACTATAGTGGGGGACGAACCTCCTATAGTACCCGGCGGTGCCCAGGAAGGACATCACCTGTTTTTTGGTCCCGGGGGTGGGCCAGGATGCAATAGCATCCACTTTCGCGGGCTCTGGCTTAAGGGTCCCCCGCCTACCCAGTGCCCCAGGTAGTGGACCTCACTCATGCCCAGCTGGCCCTTTTCCGGCTTGATGGTCAAGCCTGCCTGGTGGATCTGCCCCAGCACCTGCGTCAGGTGCTGTAGGTGATCCTCCCATGTGGGACTGAAGACGGCAATGTCATCCAGGTACGCGGCCGCGTACTTTTCAAGTCCCTTAAGCAGCGTGTTGACCATCTGCTGAAAAGTGGCAGGGCCATTCTTCATGCCGAACTGCATCACTGTGGATTCGTACAATTCAAAGGGGTGTTAAAGGCCAAGCATTCCTGCGCCTCCTGGGTCAGGGGAATCTGCCAGTACCCCCGGCTCAGATCCATGATGGTCAGGTATCGGGTCCCAGCCAACTGATCGAGCAGGTTATCGATGCGTGGCATAGGGTATGCAGCGGTGACCGAGACAGTATTGAGTCCCCTGTAGTCCATGCAGAACCAGGTGGTCTGGTCCTTCTTTGGGACGAAGATCACAAGCGAGGCCCAATCGCTGTTGGATGCCTGGATGACCCCTAGCTTCAGCATCTCGTCAATCTCCTGGCGCATTTGCTGCTGCACCTCCAAGGAAACCCAATATGCTGAACCCCGGATTGGGGGGTGATCCTTAATGTCCACGTGATGGACGGCTAACTCAATACTTCCGGGCTTGTTGCTGAACAACTCCCGGAAGGGGTGAAGGGTGGCCCATAGCTGGGACCGCTGGTCCTTCAAGAGCTGTTGGCCCACCTCCTCGATGGACCCACCCGCCCTCACCTGGGCGAGCATGTCCAGGAGGGTTTCCTCCGCCCCCTCTTTGGGGAGGGTGCAGACAGGGAGGGAACATGCCTCCCTCTCATGATGGGCCTTCATTATGTTCATGTGGAAGGCCTCTGCCTTCCTCGGGCGTGGTCCAGGGTGACCAGGTACGTCACGGCATTGAGGTACTGATGCACGAAGTATGGGCCTTCCCAGGCCGCCTGAAGCTTGTCCTGAGGTACGGGGACCAGTACCTATACCTTTTGACCCACCTGGTAGGTCCTCACAAGCGTTCTGGTAATAGCATCGCTTCTGGTCGGCCTGGACCCGCTCCATATTATCGTGCACCAGCTGCGACAAGGCCTGCATCTTGTTCCGGAAGCGCATGACATACTCAACGACCGACACTCCAGGGGTGGCTACCTCTCAGGCCTCTTTCACCAGAGCCAGGGGCCCCCGCACACGTCGCCCGTACAGGAGCTCGAAGGGGGAGAACCCCATGGAGGCCTGTGGGACCTCTCGGTAGGCAAACAGTAGATATGGGAGGTACCGCTCCCAGTCACGCCCGTGGGAGTCAACCAACATTTTAAGCATGTTAAGGTTAAGGTGCCATTAAACCGTTCACACAGGCAGTTTGTCTGTGGGTGGTACGGGCTGGTCACTAGGTGTTGCACCTGTGTTTGCCTAAAGAGGGACTCCATCAATTGTGACATGAACTGGGTCCCCCGGTCGGTGAGCATTTCCTGGGGAAAGCCCACTCTGGAGAAAATCTCCAGCAAGGCAGTGGCCACCTTGTCGGCCCGAATGGATGACAAGGCTACCGCCTCCGGGTGGCATAGTCTACTACCGTCAATATGAAGATTTTCCCGGAGCTGCTGGGAATGGACAGCGGTCCAATTAGATCCACAGCCACCCTCCTGAAAGGCATTTTAATTATGGGCAGCGTTACCAGTGGGGCTTTGGTACACCGCCCCGCCTTCCCCACCAGCTTGCAGATGTCACATGAACGACAGTAGGCAACCACATCAGCCCCCATCTTCACCTTGGTTCTGGGACCAACGGACCTGCCTGGATTACGGCTACAAGTAGAGTCCAAACCTGGTACCGTTATGTGGTTTCTATGGGGAGATATAGATCTCCCTCCCCTGACCTCGCCCCATTAAACAAAGACCATGGGCACATACATCGGGGCCACCGGGACACAAATATGTATCCGGTTTGCGCCTGCGATGGCCAGGCGATTCATAATTCCTTATGAAAGGTAGGTGCCAACATGTCTGGGAGGTATTGTTGATCCTGGGCAAGGGCTGATACCTCTTGCTGGGGGTTTTCCTGCAGGATTTAGCTTGGCTCCAAACTGGTTGACTGAGGTGTGACCTTCTCCACCTAGGGCCTCCTTGAAGCCTGGACCCCTGGGGCTTTCTTCCTTGCCAGCTGACACTCAGATGGCTGGGGGGGGGGTGGAAACTTATTTTGCATTTACACTGAACATGCCAAGAGGTGAATCAAATGACAATCAGGGCTGGGGCTTTGAAGCAGGGCCCTTCTGTGGAGTTCACTACCTCTGCTATCTGTCAGCATAGAAACATAGAATGTGTCGGCAGATAAGAACCATTTGGCCCATCTAGTCTGCCCAATATACTAAATACTATGGATAGCCCCTGGCCCTATCTTATATGAAGGATGGCCTTATGCCTATCCCAGAACAGTTCAGAAGGAAAGGTGTAGGGTAAAAAATATACATAAACCTCTCATATGTATGTATACTAATGCCAGAAGTCTGACTAATAAAACTGGTGAACTGGAATTAGTGATGTGTGAGGAGGACTATGACATAGTGGGAATAACTGAGACATGGCTGGATGATAGCTATGACTGGGCAGTTAATGTACAAGGTTACAGTCTGTTCAGAAAGGATCGTCAAAACCGGAGAGGTGGAGGGGTCTGCCTTTATGTAAAATCTTGTCTAAAGCCCACACTCCGTGAAGATATAAGTGAGGGACATGAACATGTGGAGTCACTGTGGGTAGAGATACATGGAGCTAAAAACAACAATAAATTACTAATAGGAGTCTACTATAAACCACCTAATATACCAGAGTCCACAGAAAATCTACTACTAAACGAGATAGACAAGGCGGCAAATCATAATGAGGTGGTTATTATGGGGGACTTCAACTACCCAGATATAGACTGGGAAACTGAAACTTGTATATCTCATAAAGGAAACAGATTCTTGGCAATAACCAAAGACCATTATCTCTCCCAACTGGTTCAGGACCCGACTAGAGGGACGGCCATACTGGACTTAATATTAACCAATAGACCTGACAGAACAACAGACGTGCAGGTTGGGGGACACCTGGGAAATAGTGACCATAAAGTAATAACCTTCCAATTATCATTCAAAGAGCGTTTCTACAGGGAGAAACAAAAATACCAAACTTCAAAAAAGCTAAATTTAGCCAACTAAGAGAGGCCATAGGCCTAACTAACTGGGACAAAGTCCTCAAAAATAAAAATACAGCCAAAAAATGGGATATCTTTAAAAACATCCTAAAATCTCATTGTGAGAGGTACATACCGTATGGGAATAAAAGGTTAAGGAACAAAAAGAAACCAATGTGGATAAACAGAACTGTAAAGAAAGCAATAAATGACAAAAAGAAAGCATATAAAACCCTAAAACAGGAGGGTAGCACGGAAGCACTGAAAAACTATAAGGAAAAAAACAGAACATGTAAAAAACAAATAAAAGCGGCCAAACTAGAGACCGAGAGATTAATTGCCAAACAGAGTAAAACTAACCCTAAAATGTTCTTCAATTATATAAATGTTAAAAAGTATAAATCTGAAGGTGTCGGCCCTTTAAAGAGTAATGAGGGGGGAGTCGCAGAGAGCGACGAGGAGAAAGCAAAGCTGTTAAATATTTTTTTCTCCAATGTATTCACTGAGGAAAATAAACTGTCAGATGAAATGCTGAATGCTGAAATAAATTCGCCATTAAAAGTGTCCTGTCTGACCCAGGAAGAAGTACAACAGCGACTTAAAAAAATCAAAATAGACAAATCGCCAGGACCGGATGGCATACACCCCCGTATCCTAAGGGAATTAAGTAATGTCATAGCCAGACCCTTATTTCTGATATTTGCGGACTCTGTACTAACAGGGAATGTCCCACAGGATTGGCGCATGGCAAATGTGGTGCCAATATTCAAAAAGGGTCCAAAAACAGAGCCTGGAAACTATAGGCCGGTAAGTTTAACATCTGTTGTGGGTAAACTGTTTGAAGGTTTTCTGAGAGATGCTATGTTAGAGCATCTTATGGGAAATAAGCAAATAACGCCATATCAGCATGGCTTCGTGAGGGATCGGTCATGTCAAACTAATTTAATCAGTTTCTATGAGGAGGTAAGTACTAGACTTGACAGCGGCAAATCAATGGATGTCGTGTATCTGGACTTCTCCAAAGCATTTGACACTGTACCTCATAAAAGGTTAGTATATAAAATGAGAATGCTCGGACTCGGAGAAAACGTCTGTAAGTGGGTAAGTAACTGGCTCAATGATAGAAAACAGAGGGTGGTTATTAACGGTACATACTCAGATTGGGTCACTGTCACTAGTGGAGTACCTCAGGGGTCAGTATTGGGCCCTATTCTCTTCAATATATTTATTAATGATCTTGTAGAAGGCTTGCATAGTAAAATATCAATTTTCGCAGATGACACTAAACTGTGTAAAGTAATTAACACTGAAGAGGACAGTATACTACTACAGAGGGATCTGGATAGATTGGAGGCTTGGGCAGATAAGTGGCAGATGAGGTTTAACACTGAGAAATGTAAAGTTATGCACATGGGAAGGAATAATGCAAGTCACCCGTACATACTAAATGGTAAAACACTCGGTAACACTGACATGGAAAAGGATCTAGGAATTTTAATAAACAGCAAACTAAGCTGCAAAAAACAGTGTCAGGCAGCGGCTGCCAAGGCCAATAAGATAATGGGTTGCATCAAAAGGGGCATAGATGCCCGTGATGAGAACATATTCCTACTACTTTACAAATCACTGGTCAGACCACACATGGAGTACTGTGTACAGTTCTGGGCTCCTGTAAACAAGGCAGACATAGCAGAGCTGGAGAGGGTCCAGAGGAGGGCAACTAAAGTAATAACTGGAATGGGGCAACTACAGTACCCTGAAAGATTATCAAAATTAGGGTTATTCACGTAGAAAAAAGACGACTGAGGGGAGATCTAATTACTATGTATAAATATATCAGGGGGCAGTACAGAGATCTATCCCATCATCTATTTATCCCCAGGACTGTGACTGTGACGAGGGGACATCCTCTGCGTTTGGAGGAAAGAAGGTTTGTACACAAACATAGAAAAGGGTTCTTTACGGTAAGAGCAGTGAGACTATGGAACTCTCTGCCTGAGGAGGTGGTGATGGTGAGTACAATAAAGGAATTCAAGAGGGGCCTGGATGTATTTCTGGAGTGTAATAATATTACAGGCTATAGCTACTAGAGAGGGGTCGTTGATCCAGGGAGTTATTCTGATTGCCTGATTGGAGTCGGGAAGGAATTTTTTATTCCCCTAAAGTGAGGAAAATTGGCTTCTACCTCACAGGGTTTTTTTTTTGCCTTCCTCTGGATCAACTTGTAGGATGACAGGCCGAACTGGATGGACAAATGTCTTTTTTCGGCCTTATGTACTATGTTACTATGTTACTGTATTTGCAGCTACCACTTCTGCAGGAAGGCTATTCCATGCATCCACTACTCTCTCAGTAAAGTAATACTTCCTGATATTACTTTTAAACCTTTGCCCCTCTAATTTAAAACTATGTCCTCTTGTAGCAGTTTTTCTTCTTTTAAATATTCTCTCCTCTTTTACCTTGTTGATTCCCTTCATGTATTTCAAAGTTTCTATCATATCCCCTCTGTCTCGTCTTTCTTCCAAGCTATACATGTTTAGGTCCTTTAATCTTTCCTGGCAAATGGGGGTGTGAGAACATGGCTGACAGTAAATATTAATCCATATTCCTCACATGTCTGTTAATTCTGTGTGTGACCTTTAGCCATTTTTGGGGATGTGACCAGTATATTTCTCTACTCTGCAAATATAAGACATAATGATCTTGAGCCAGGAGGTGGAGGTCTCAGATAGTGGTGCTGTATATTGTGGAGTGCAGACAAAGCTTTTCCACATTTCGGCCATGCTAACCCTCCCTTCTGAGGTGCTGATGGTGCCCATGCTACATTGGCAACTTCTTACTCTGTCTCCGTTTCATGCTTCCACTGAGCCCCCTGCTGTCAGGTGTTAATGATTGGCTAACTGATTGGCTGGCCGGAACACGTGATATCAGTTTATATAGGAGCCGATGTCCCATGCTCGGATCATTCAGCGTCAGGGAGAGCAGACAGTAGGCAGGGACAGATAGCGTTTTGATGGAAATTCACAGATTTAACTCCAAAAAAACTATTGAAAGACCAAACAGTCCTCTTAAGGACTACAGTATGTTTCACAGCAGTGCAGCACCATTTTTTTTATTTATTTTTTACCAGGATTTAAATTCATCAGTATCAGGGACAGGCGTCTTCAGGAAGGGACTGATAGTGCAGGGCTGGAAAAATCACCTTTTTTTTAAGTACCCAAAAGCTTTTAAAAGACAGAAAGATTTGATATTAGCGAAATCTACAGTACGCCATCAGAAAACAGTGTGTTTAGCAGACATTATAAATAGGGGCTTATTCACTAGATTGTGCCTGCTAGTGAGATATGCACCACACCAGAGAATTTTTTTTAGGTGGAAATTAACCAAATTTGTACCACATCTGTGTGTGTGTTCAATCCACAAACGTTATATACAGTATTCCAAAAAAAATATTGTATTTGGGACAAATTTAACTGTTTTGTGTCAAATATACTGTCCATATAGTGTGGCTTTCTGTGACAAATACTCTACCACATTTGAAAAGAGTGTCTGTTGCGCCAATTTAAATAATCTATGCATAATCTAGTGTCCATATTCTATTCATTACTGGGGCATATACTGACTCAAATTTTAAATCTGTGTGTCTAGGGACAATCTAAATAATGTCGTCCAAATCTAGTGTCCATAGCACGTGGATCTGTTTCAAATACAGTACCACATGTGAAAAATTTTGTGGAAAATGTAAGATTACACTCACCGGTAATCACTTTTCCATAAGCCCATGACAGCACCCTTGAGAGACCGCCTCCATCCAGGACAGGAAACAGGAACTTTCGTGGAGAGCTCTTAAGGAAGAGCATGGCCCCAAGACCACCAGTTAACCGCGAGAACTTGTCCTAGAACACACTCTTACAGAAGAGATATCTTCATTATTTATTTATTTTTTATATATATATTTTTTTATATCTATACATACAGTACAGACCAAAAGTTTGGACACACCTTCTCATTCAAAGAGTTTTCTTTATTTTCATGACTATGAAGGCATCAAAACTATGAATTAACACATGTGGAATTATATACATAACAAACAAGTGTGAAACAACTGAAAATATGTCATATTCTAAGTTCTTCAAAGTAGCCACCTTTTGCTTTGAATACTGCTTTGCACACTCTTGGCATTCTCTTGATGAGCTTCAAGAGGTAGTCCCCTGAAATGGTTTTCACTTCACAGGTGTGCCCTGTCAGGTTTAATAAGTGGCATATCTTGCCTTATAAATGGGGTTGGGACCATCAGTTGCGTTGAGGAGAAGTCAGGTGGATACACAGCTGATAGTCCTACTGAATAGACTGTTAGAATTAATTGGGAAAACTTTGAAAGTAAGGGCTATTTGCCCATGAAGGAGAGTGATGGGGTGCTGCGCCAGATGACCTGGCCTCCACAGTCACCGGACCTGAACCCAATCGAGATGGTTTGGGGTGAGCTGGACCGCAGAGTGAAGGCAAAAGGGCCAACAAGTGCTAAGCATCTCTGGGAACTCATTCAAGACTGTTGGAAGACCATTTCAGGGGACTACCTCTTGAAGCTCATGAAGAGAATGCCAAGAGTGTGCAAAGCAGTAATCAAAGCAAAAGGTGGCTACTTTGAAGAACCTAGAATATGACATATTTTCAGTTGTTTCATACTTGTTTGTTATGTATATAATTCCACATGTGTTAATTCATAGTTTTGATGCCTTCATAGTCATGAAAATAAAGAAAACTCTTTGAATGAGAAGATGTGTCCAAACTTTGGTCTGTACTGTATATATCTCTTTTTTTTTTTTTCATAAATGTAGAAAAATAAATATTATATCTATATAGGGTGGGAATAAATCCCGGTGCTGTCATGGGCTTATGGAAAAGTGATTACCGGTGAGTGTAATCTTAAATTTCCCTTACGCCCATGACAGCACCCTTGAGAGACAACTAGAATAGAAATTCTTTTTTAGGGGGGGGACTACCGCCTGGAGGACTTTTCTACCGAAAGCTAGTTGTTCCCTAGAGCCCAGGTCTAGTCTGTAGTGACAAAAGAAGGTACAGGGCGACTGCCATGTGGCTGCTCTACAAATCTGTTCTAAGGTAGCATCAGCCCTTTCTGCCCAAGAGGTGGAAACTGATCTAGTGGAATGAGCACCAAAACCTTTTGGGGGAGTCTTTCCGGCTGAAGAATAGGCCAAAGTAATGGCGCTCACAATCCATCTGGAAAGAGTTTTAGTAGAGGCTGCGAGACCCCTATTTTTTCCACTAAATTGAATGAAGAGCTTAGAGGTTTTCCTCCATTGACTTGTAATGTCCAAATAATGGGATAGACATCTTTTTACATCCAAGCAATGGAGCTTCTTCTCCTTTTCATTGCTTGGATTTTGGCACAGGGAAGGAAGGATAATGTCCTGTGTTCTATGGAACATAGAAACCACTTTCGGTAGAACGGAAGGGTCTGGCTTAATGAGCACCCTGTCATCTAAGATGTTAGTATAAGGTGGGCAAATAGAAAATGCTGAAATTTCACCGACCCTCCTGGCTGAGGTGATTGCCACAAGGAAGGCAGTTTTGAAGGAAAGGAGTCTTATGGGCAAGTGTTGTAATGGTTCAAAGGGAGGCTCCATGAGGCTAGTGAGTACTAAGTTGAGGTCCCAGGGGGGAACTGAAGGACCAAGTATCGGTCTAAGTCTGCTGATGGCTTTGAAAAATCTTCTAACCCAGGGGTGGTTAGCGATGGGGAAATAAAAAAAGGCACTTAGGGCAGATACCTGTACCTTGAGAGTACTCGGCCTCAGATTCTTTTCATGACCGGCTTGCAGGAAATCTAAGATCTTACACATAGGCGGAGGGTTTAAAGGATTCACAGGATCTTTGGCAAACTTCTGGAAGGTGTTCCAAATTCTGAGGTAAATCGAGGAAGTGACCTCCTTTCTACAGGATAGCAAGGTGGAAACTACTTTCTTGGAGAGGCCTCTACTTTCTAGGATTTTCCCCTCAAGAGCCATGCTGTTAGATGTAACTGCCTCACGTTCGGATGGATGACAGGTCCTTGAGACAGAAGATCCTGCCTCTCCGGGAGAATCCAAGGGTCTGCCAGGGATAGTTTCCTCAACCAAGTGAACCAGGTTCTTCGAGGCCAAAATGGAGCAATTAGGATCACTCTTGTTCGTTCTTGTCTTAACTTTTGGAGGAACCTTGGAAGAAGTCTTAGGGGAGGAAAGGCGTAGAGGAGCCGGTTCGTCCAATGGAGGGAGAAGGCATTTATCCCTGATGGTGAATCTCTCGCCCTGAGGGAAAAGAAAAGACGACATTTTCTGTTCTCCCTGGTAGCAAATAAGTCCAGATGTGGACGACCCCAGAGTTGAGTTATTTGATTGAAGACCATTTGATTTAGACACCATTCCCCCTGGTCTAGTGTGTTTCTGCTTAAGAAATCTGCTACCTTGTTTTCCGTACCCTTTAGATGTACTGCCATAATGGACGGAACACAAGGAATTATAAGGGAAAAGTTGTCTGCGGCCAACAGCATAAGATTTTCTGATTTGGTTCCTCCTTGTCTGTTCAGATAGGAGACAACACTGTGGCGTTGTCCGAAAAAACTTTTATAGCCTTTCCTTGAACTAGAGGAAGGAATTATTTTAATGCGAGAAGAACTGCTCTCAGCGCTCTCATGTTTTAAGAGTCTAGACTCTCTTCTTCCTTCCAAACGCCTTGCCACATGTAACCCTGGCAACAGGCCCCCCAACCGAAAGAACTTGCGTCGGTGGTAAGGGTTACAAAATTCTGTTGGTTCCAAGGGAGCCCCTGGGACAGATTTACAGGATTCAGCCACCAGCGAAAAGATTGAATCACCTGAGAGGTGAGTGTGAAAGGTGTATCTAGCGGGCAGAGGGCACCCTGCCATTCCTTGAGGATTAGCAACTGGAGGGGCCTGGAGTGAAGCTGGCTCCAACTGACCGCTGGTATAGTGGAAGTCATTCTGCCCAACACCGCCATTGCCTGCCTGATAGTAGGGTTTTTTGTAGATATCAGAGACTGAACTCCCTGTGTTAATTTCTGAATCTTGTCTTGGGGAAGGCTACAGAGTAAATTCTGCGAGTTCAGGATCATTCCTAGAAAGATTTCCCCCAGTTTATTTGCCAGCCGTGTTCTTCTAGGATCTGCACCACTTCTTTGAGATGCAACTCGAGAAGGTTCTTTGACTCCGCTAAGACCAAGAGATCGTCTAGATAAGGAACTACTAGAATGTCTCTTTCTCTTATATGGGCCATGACCTCTGCCATCACTTTTGTGAATAGCCTGGGAGCCTGAGAAATTCCGAATGGAAGGGCTGTATATTGTAGGTGATGAACGTAACCTTCTATTGAAGCTCCGACTGAGAAATTTTTGACAGTCTGCATGAATAGGGATGTGATAGTATGCATCTCTTATGTCTATTGTAGCCATGAAACAGCCCCCGATAAGATGTTTTAAAACTGCCTGGATTGACTCCATTCTGAACTTTTTGTAAGAGAGGAACTGATTTAGATCTTAAGTTTATGATGGTTCTGAATGTGCCATCTGGCTTGGGAACCAGAAAAAGGGAAGAGTAGAAACCCCTGCCTTTCTCCTTTTTTCCTAACAAAGATGCAATTTCTTGTTGTAAAGCTAGGTTTTATTCTGAATTTCTTGGGAAATTTGTGATTTTGAATCTGTCCGGTGGGCGAGAGAGAAACTCTAGGCGAAAACCTTCCTTTATGATGCTCAAAATCCAGGGGCTTGAGGAGATTTTCTCCCAAGCATGAAGGAATGAGTAAGTCTGCCACCCACAGGAGAGAAACTGTCATTGCTGAGCGGGTTTAGAAGCTGAGGAAGATTGGGAACCGAACAGGAAACCCTTGCCTTTTCTAATTTTATTGTCTGTTCTGAAGTCTTTTCTCTGTCCTTTATAAAAATCCTTTTGGTTCTTATGAAAAAAACGCTGTTTCTTGGGGGGTCTGGAGACAAGGAACCCTTTTTTATTGTCTGTCTAAAAGGTCATCTAAAACGGAACCAAAAAGATAATCGCCCTGACAAGGAATTGCGCAAAGCTTATTTTTTGACCCAGTGTCTCCCGACCACCCTTTGAGCCAAATAGCTCGCCTAGCTGAATTGGAGAGTGCGGCAGACCTAGCATTCAGTTTCAACGCATCAGCTGAGGCGTCAGAAATGAAATCGACCGCTTTAAATATAGTGGGAAAGACGGCTAGTAATTGATCTCTCGAGGTCTTATTTTGAATGTGAGATTCTAATTCCTGTAGCTATAATTTTAATGACCTAGCAGTGGATGTGGCAGCAATATTTGGCTTAAAAGCTTGAGCTGAGGTCTCCCAGACCTTTATGAGGTGAACCTCCGCTCGCCTATCCATAGGGTCTTTATGAGTGCCCAGGTCCTCAAACGGTAAGGCCGACTTCTTTGAAATTTTTGCAACAGGTGCATCCAGCTTAGGAGGCCTGTCCCAATTAACTGAGTCCGCCTCATCAAAAGGATATTTCCTTTTTAAATTTTTAGGGACAAAATTTTTTTTATCAGGTTTTTTCCATTCTTTCTGTATCAAGAATTTTATATTTTCATTCACTGGAACATATTTCGGATCTCTGGATTCATCAACCTTCATGGTAGCACGGAATGCTTTTAATAAAGCTTCCGTATCATCCGGGGAAAAAAGTGGCCTGCCAGTGGATTCTTCGTCTTGCGACGAGTCTGAGCTATCTAGGATCTCCCCTGGCTCGCTTTCTTCCAATGAATCTGAATCAGATGTTTTATTAGCCATGCCTGGCCTGCCGGAGACTACGGAAGGGAGGCTCTTTTTGAAAATTTTCAAGGAATCAGAAACCTCTGATTTCACCATATCCCTAATATTCTGAAGTAGGGATGGGGACTCTTCTTCCACTACTTTCTCAACACAACGTTGACATAACAATTTTGGCCAAGAGGGTGCAAGCTTCTTTTTACACACGGCACATTCCTTCCCTCTGGTTTTTGTGACCCCCTCTCTAGGCCCCTCTTTTATAGTCTAAAAATCAAGACAAAGGGAAAGGACTTTTAGCATGACTAAGAAAAAGGAAAAGGATAGGGAATGATCCCCCTTACCCCACCAGGAGTATCGGTCTGGTCTCATGACCCTCCTGCTGTTCAGCGCGCTGGGCACTCTCATCCTCCATGGCACTGTAGGATAGAGTGTAGTCCAGAAGAAGATCCAGATTTTTAGTAGGCTGGCTGGGCTGCTCCTGACCGCGCGCCTCTTGTGGGAGAGAAATCCCTCGGTCGGGTCCTTGCTGGAGCTATCTGCGGCCTTTAGTAGGAATATTACTTCCTACTTCCGGAACGCACGTTGCGTGCGTTCCAAACACCGGGAGTCACGCTGCGTACCTCCCATTCTCGCCTGTCCCGCGATACCTCAGCCCTCTCAGAAGCCTAGTGGAAGAGGGAGGCCCCAGCCCGCCTGAGCACTGTCAGGAAGCGCAGTGTAGTGGCAGCACGGCATAAACAGGACCCCAGGAGCGAGCACCATACTTTTATTCAGCGGCTCCGAGAGGAGACTTACACCGGATCAGGTAACCCCTCTTCAGACCAAACCCAGGGGCCCTGCAGCCTAAACATTCCACTCTCCACGGGACCGTCCTATGTCTAGGACAGGAAACAGGAACTGGTGGTCTTGGGGCCATGCTTCTCCTTAAGAGCTCTCCACGAAAGTTCCTGTTTCCTGTCCTGGATGGAGGCGGTCTCTCAAGGGTGCTGTCATGGGCGTAAGGGAAAGTAAAATATTTGTGTGTGCATTTCATACATATCACTAACATATACTGTACTTCATCCGCAGATGGTGTTATGGTAGTC
Source organism: Bufo bufo (assembly GCF_905171765.1). Lineage (NCBI taxonomy): Eukaryota > Metazoa > Chordata > Amphibia > Anura > Bufonidae > Bufo > Bufo bufo. The sequence continues at coordinate 73,518,049 of NC_053395.1, read as the reverse complement.
TCTGACATTATCATAGCTACATCCCCTGTTTTAATTTATTGGCGCGTACACGTACATATTCTACGATACAGTACGTGTGACATAATTTTAAACATTTATAACATTTAATATTAAGAAGGCTGCCAGTACGGGACATGGAAGTGGCCGTAATGCTGATGGTTCACGCAGAGGCTGTGGCCCTGGGCTCAATAAAGCAGAGTAAATATTGTAGCTTAGGGCCTCCAGGTGCGCTAACCCTCTAAAACAGTGAAGGCGATGGCAAACCTTTTAGAGACTGATTGCCCAAACTGCAACCACAAACACACGTATTTATCGCAAAGTGCCCACACGATCATTTACCCTGAATACTACAGTCCAATATAGTATATCTTCTATGTTCCTTATTATTTAGCTATAGTGGCCTGCCTACAGTCAATGTGCTGCCTGTGCCATTCATGGAGTACCCAACGCTGATGAATGGCAGGAAAAGTGTAAGGCATATTGGTGCACCATAGACTTAAGGGTAAGGGTGCCCACAGAGAGGGCTCTGAGTGTCACCTCTGGCACCTGTGCAAGAGTTTCGCTGACCTATAAAACATTATGAGTGTATATAAAAAAATAAAAAAACATGTTAATATGATGGAGAAGGAGGAGGAGAAGGACAAGAAAAGGAAGATTGAACCATTTAACCTTTTTGGTGGTGGCAGAGGTGTATGTGAATACAGTGTATTCAGTACATTACAAACAGTTATATTAATGTATGTTTGGGATGTTTGTTGTACATGGTACATATATGCTGTATGATTGCCATGTGTGTGAGCTTGCTGAGCTACAAAGCTGCCAACAACTTATGGCCATTATCAGACACAACCAACCTAGTCCCTTATACTCTGCCACAGCTCTGCCGCGGTGTGCTGTTTGTCACCCAAGCAAATGAATTTTAGCTAGGCCTGTTGCTGCTTCCCTATAAGAATTCAGAGTTTGCAGTGGAGGAAAGAGGTGGAGGCAGAGGAGAAAAGGGGGTGGGGGTGCCACAATTGTAGGTCGTGGCAGAAATCCTGATGGAAGTAGTGCCCGCAATCCTTGGCGTCAGTGGCACCTGTGCCATCCCAGGGTACGACTCGCTACCAGCCTCCACAAGGTTCACCCAGTGTGCCGTCATGGAAATGTAGCATCCCTGGCCAAAAGCACTAGTCCGTGTGTCCGTTGTTAAGTAGACCTTCCCAATAACTTTGTTGGTCAGGGCACAGGTGATGTTACGGGACACAATTGCTGGTGTAATGTGGGGATGGCACACCGAGAAAAATAGTGGTGGCTGGGGACTGAGTAACGAAGGACGGCCGCCGCCATGAGGCTGAGGAAAGCCTCAGTTTCCACAGGCCTAAATGGCAACATTTCCATCGCCGTAAATTTTGAAGGTGGGCTTTTAGTGCTATGGACTGTGGGTGGGTGGCAGCGTATTGGTGCTTACGTTGAAAGTCCTGGGGACATCTGTATGCTGTGCTTGGACACAGAAGTGGGTGTGCTAGCTGACAGTGCTTGCGAAGGCCCAGCTGCAGGGTGGGAGTCATCCAGGCCTGCGTCAAGGACAGAGGATTGGCCACCACGTAACACAGGGGAGGAAGAGGAGGCAATGATGTGACCCACAGACACTGATTGTGGACCTAGGGGTTCGGCCCACCTATTAGGGTGCTGTGATGCCATGTGGCGGATCGTGCTGGTGGTGTTGAGGTTGCTAGTGTTCCCACCCCTACTCATTTAGGCTCCAGTGTACAGTCTTCCCCCATTATGTTCCCGTGTTTGAGTTTTTATTATTATGGTTTGAGTTAGTTTATTAATAGGATGTAAAATATGTTATGGTTATTGTTATTTATGAAATGTTGAGTTCTTATTTTGGCATGGCACAGTTTGCTAATTAAAAATCATTTTTCGTCCTCACTTTCCTCAAAAATGCCCCAGACTGCGGAACACCTACCCCTTGGCAAGGGAGATTTGCGCAAGGGGGAACAGTTGCTGGTCTGTTTGTTGTGGCCCGCCTTCTCCCTTTCGCCACCCCACAGCCTCTTCCAGCCTGTTGCGGTGCTGTGGATCCCTCCCCATCTGTCCTGCTGTCCTCGCTTGGCTTTCCACCTTCCCAGGTTGGGTCAGTAATGTCATTGTCCCCCATCTCCAAATCAACTTCCTCACTCTGTTCATCCTCCTGACTTGTGTTGACCTAACAAGACCCTAATTATTGACAACTGTGTCTCATCCCCATCATCCACCAAGTGAAACACTAATTGACATCCCCCCTCCATCATCTTCGGACTTTGGAGGCTGAAGAGTTTGGGGATCAGTGCATAAGATATCCTCATGTCCCTCTTCAGGGAGGGTCAGCTCACATGCAGGCCCACGCCTACAATTTTTTGATGGTCAGCTCACATGGTATATTCTTTTCTATGTTTCAGACTTGTCACAGGTAACCACCCTTAAAACTTAACTTTTAATATCTATCTAAAATAGCTACAAACCCTCCAACACAAACCACATAACAGTAAAATAAAAAAACAAGATGGAAGATAACTTTAGGTTGATACTTCGCTTTGGGGCTAGGCATGGCAGAGATTGGGCCTAATATATAGCTATGGGCTCTCTCCCTATAGCTGACCCTCTCGCTATTTGTGCCCTGCCTACAAACGGAATGGCCGCCCCGATAGGGGCGATCCTGTATCAGGAACCTCCTGAATGCCCTTGGATGGCCCTGAGTCGGGATGTCTCTGGTAGCTATTATATGCTAACCTATTGTAATAGCTAACAACTAAAGGTACAAAAAATATATATACAGTACAGACCAAAAGTTTGGACACACCTTCTCATTCAAAGAGTTTTCTTTATTTTCATGACTATGAAAATTGTAGATTCACACTGAAGGCATCAAACCTATGAATTAACACATGTGGAATTATATACATAACAAACAAGTGTGAAACAACTTAAAATATGTCATATTCTAGGTTCTTCAAAGTAGCCACCTTTTGCTTTGATTACTGCTTTGCACACTCTTGCCATTCTCTTGATGAGCTACAAGAGGTAGTCCCCTGAAATGGTTTTCACTTCACAGGTGTGCCCTGTCAGGTTTAATAAGTGGGATTTCTTGCCTTATAAATGAGGTTGGGACCATCAGTTGCGTTGAGGAGAAGTCCGGTGGATACACAGCTGATAGTCCTACTGAATAAACTTTTTGAATTGTTATTATGGCAAGAAAAAAGCAGCTAAGTAAAGAAAAACGAATGGCCATCATTACTTTAAGAAATGAAGGTCAGTCAGTCAGCCGAAAAATTGGGAAAACTTTGAAAGTAAGGGCTATTTGACCATGAAGGAGAGTGATGGGGTGCTGCGCCAGATGACCTGGCCTCCACAGTCACCGGACCTGAACCCAATCGAGATGATTTGGGGTGAGCTGGACCGCAGAGTGAAGGCAAAAGGGCCAACAAGTGCTAAGCATCTCTGGGAACTCCTTCAAGACTGTTTGAAGACCATTTCAGAGGACTACCTCTTGAAGCTCATGAAGAGAATGCCAAGAGTGTGAAAAGCAGTAATCAAAGCAAAAGCTGGCTACTTTGAAGAACCTAGAATATGACATATTTTCAGTTGTTTCACACTTGTTTGTTATGTATATAATTCCACATGTGTTAATTCATAGTTTTGATGCCTTCATAGTCATGAAAATAAAGAAAGCTCTTTGAATGGGAAGGTGTGTCCAAACTTTTGGTCTGTACTGTATATATATACCATAAAAAGTAATGAAAGTTTAGAGACAGATCATGAAATGATTAGTCTATCTCCTGCTTATACTTGTAGATACATACTATTAGTTGTCAGATAGCACATAATCCCATATTCTAGTTAAACAGAATGTTTGACATCACCTAGAGTTGGTGGTATCAATATCCCTTTATTTTATAAATATTATGATGCCATCTAAGTTAATAACACCATTGTCCCGACGCTTTTCACCCTTACTATACTCAGGTTCATCAGGGAACCAAATTGTATTCAGAAACAGGGGTATAAATAGTGCTTTAGTATCTAAATGATTTAAATTGGTAGTTATGACATTGATAAATATTTGTCTACTTGCATATCACAGATGAGGGCGTTATACCCGATATCTCCATGTAGTAGCAGCCACCTGTAATATGATATAATATAAATAAAACACAATTTTGCTTTTAGGTGCCATAAATTTGCATACAACAGTTTTAAAAAAATTGGATACCTGGTTCTGGTTGGCTTTAGGAGTTGTAACATGCAGAAAGATGTGTCTGTATTGCCGTGTGTAGTACTGACTAATTGCCGGGGTCCAGTAATCAGAAGGACATAATACTACTTCCATGGTGTCTCCGCAGACCTTTTAGATCAGGCATCCTCAAACTGTGGCCCTCCAGCTGTTGTAAAACTACAACTCCCACAATGCCCTGCTGTAAACTGATACTTATAGGCTGTTCAGGCATGCTGGGAGTTGTAGTTTTGCAACAGCTGGAGGGCCGCAGTTTGAAGATGCCTGTTTTAGATGGTAAATCTACGGGGCCCAGTCCATGTATGATAACTCTGAACCAGTGACACTGCCATCTATATCAGAATCAGAACAATAGGTTAAGATGTATAGTCTCTTATTTACCAAGGAGTCATCCCAGCTCAGTAAAATCACTAATGCAGGGGCAGAGGCTTTGGTCCATAATACATTAGCAATTATATTGTTTCTGGGCCCGCTGATGACGTCACGGGGCCACATGATCAGAGCTTGGTCATGTGATGTATCACATGCTGATGACGTCACAGGGTCCCATGATCAAGTTCTAATGTATCACATGACCGCAGTGTTTCAAAGGTCCTTGATCCCTGCACTGAGCTACAGAATTATATTTCTAGCATTTGAAAAAAGACCAGCTTAACCATATTTCGGTAAAAACCATCTCATTGGAATAAAGATGGATGTGTTCATCTTATAGGTAGCATAATTTAATTTTATTTTAATATTTATTATATCAGTCATATCTACCAAAATATTAAAGTAGTATATAGTGTGTAATATAGAAACTTATCGTTATAACATCTTCTGTGAGAGGATCAAAAACAGGTTTTTCCAATACACTATGGAGAGCCATTGGAGTCACTATAGACCCCCTATGTTATTTGGCTATTCCATAATTATATCAAGGGATGTAGGACCCCTGCATATGATAATGGTTCTGGACTATAGAAAGCACACAAAATCTATTCCATCATTAATACCTTGTGGAACCATAGTTCTGAGGGTGAAGATCCACCTGAACTCTTTTTGTCTCAGGATAATGTCTAGATCCCCCCTCATATTGATGGTTTGATGGTTTCGATTATAGAGAAATGTATTGATTTGACATTTCCCTCATGGTACAGTAAAACATGTCTGGCTAGGGGTTTATCTCGTCTATTTCGTATATCCCCTATATGTTCTAAAATCCGTTTTTATGAATGGCCTGCAAGTTTTTCCTACATATTTTAAATCACAGTCACATTGTGCCGAATAGACTAATACCGTTGTGTTACAATTGGCAAAGCTCCGTGCTGAATACATTTTATTTCCTTAGCTGTTCGTGAATGTGCTACCCATGATAATAAAAGGACACACCTTACACTTTCCACATCTGAACGTACCCAAGCTCCTGTTCTGGAGCCATGTATTTTTATGTTGAGACTCAAGATGACTGTGGACCAGTGTGTCCCCAATACTTCGACCTCGTCTGTACGTAATCGCTGGACTATCAGGTAGACATTTTTCTAGATCTGGATCTGTTTTTAGTAATGACCAATATCGGTTCATAACATCTCGTACTTGTTTGGCCTCAGTATTATATGGCACTCTAATTAGTTCTTGTGATGTATCTCTTTTTGATTGGAACAGTGACGACCAATCCACTGATTGTGCATGGGCCCAAGCCTCATAGAGGCAAGAGTAGGGGTAACCTATTGAACAGTTTCTGCACCTCCGCAGCAAAATCCTCTTGTTCAGTGCAATTCCTGCAAATTCTCAGGAACTGTCCCTTCGGTATACCCGTTTTTAGTGGGACTGGATGAAAACTGTCCCACCTCAAAAGACTGTGTCATGGTCTTACCTGCTTGCTGCTCTCCTTCGTTTGACATGTGCTGGCGGCCATCTTGGGTCCTGGGTTTCTTGTAGCCTTCCACCCTGCGGCTCCTCCTTCCCCTGGGAGGAGCTGGATGCCTAGCTCATATATATAGGAGGTCTGTGGCTTTAGTTCCTTGCTTGGTCCTCTTGTGTTCACATGCTTCTAAGACTGCTGCTGCTTCTGGTTCCTGATCCTGGCTTCGTCTGACTACCCTGCTGGTTCCTGATCCTGGCTTCGTCTGACTACCCTGCTGGTTCCTGATCCTGCCTTCGTCTGACTACCCTGCTGGTTCCTGATCCTGGCTTCGTCTGACTACCCTGCTGGTTCCTGATCCTGGCTTCGTCTGACTACCCTTCTGGTTCCTAACCTCTGGCTTCGCAAAGACTCTGCTCGGTTTCACCATCCGTTTGGACTTTTGCTTTACAGCTTTATTTTCAATAAAGCCTTCTATTTTCACTTATCTCTTGTTGTACGTCTGGTTCATGGTTCCGTGACATTAGGACCAAGCCATGAATTCTGACGGTACAGGGCCATCCTCGCTACCCACGCTGGTTGCCAGACTTGATCAGCAGGATCACCTGTTGGGTCGGTTCGCTGTGGCGTTGCAAACCCTGCTTGAACGCACGGCTCATTTCGCTCCCGTTGCCGATGGGTCGGTTGTCGCTCCTGGGCTCGCTCCTACTGCCGCTCCGGTTGTTGCGCCAGAGTCTACCCCGACACCTGTTGTTGCGCCTGCGGTGTTTCGGGGTATGACCGGTTCTGCCCCTCTTCCACAGCGCTTTGGGGGAGAGCCAACTCAGTGCCGAGGTTTCCTTAACCAGGTGGGCATTTATTTCGAGTTGCTGCCACATGCCTTTCCTACTGAGAGATCAAAGGTGGGCTTCTTGATCTCGCTGCTCTCGGACAAGGCCTTGGCCTGGGCCAGCCCTTTATGGGAGAACAAAAATCCGGTGGTTGCCGAGTTTTCCGGTTTTGTTGCTTCTCTTCGGAAGGTATTCGATGTGCCGGCTCGTGCTGCCTCTGCTGCGAAGCTCCTTATGTCCATCAGACAGGGTTCACGATCCGTAGCTGAATACGCCATTGAGTTTCGTACCCTGGCAGCAGAGGTGGGCTGGAATAATGAGGCTCTGGTCGCTGCTTTCTCTCATGGTCTCTCGGATGCCTTGAAGGATGAGGTTGCAGCTAAGGACCTACCAGTTGAGCTCGAGTCTCTTATTTCTTTCCTGATTTTGATTGACACCAGACTCAGGGAGAGACCTTCCTTTAAGGAGAACCTGCGGAGGTCTTCTAACAGATTGGTGCCTACGTTTGCTGTCCCACCCGTGCCTCCCTCTCCTCCCACGCCTCCTGGGGATGACTTGTCTGGGGGTGAACCCATGCAGCTGGGGTTTGCTCGCCTGTCCGAGGGGGAGAGGGCACTCCGGAGACGCGAGGGCCGATGCATGTACTGTGGTCTCGGTGGGCATTTTCGGTTGGCATGTCCGAAACGTCCGGGAAACGCTCGTACCCTGAGATCCTGTCGGGGGCAGATCTTGGGTGGAGTCTCCTCGTCCCCGGTTTCCCATGTTGACAAACCACTGATCACTGTTGTCCTCTCCTGGGTCGGGGGCTCGGTGACGACCCAGGCGTTGGTGGACTCTGGTGCTGGTGGTTTGTTCATTGATAGTGTGTTCGCTGCCGCCAATTCCATTCCTCTGCAGGCTCGAGGTTCCCCACTGGCTCTTGAGGCGATAGACGGCAGACCCCTTCTGCCGCCACACGTGACTCATGAGACCCTTCCAGTGGGGATAGCCATTGGTGCCGTTCACAGAGAGTCGGTCTGCCTCCAGGTTATTTCGTCTCCACACTACTCGGTGGTCTTGGGGTACCCCTGGCTCCAGAAGCATAATCCGACTTTCGATTGGAGATCGGTCGAGATCCTCTCGTGGTCACCGCAGTGTGGGGCTAATTGCATCCATGGGTCTGTCAAGTTGCTGTGTACTTCCTCGGACTCTCTGTTGCCTCCTGAATACGAGGAGTACCGGGATGTATTCGATAAGGTGCGCGCGGTTGCCCTACCTCCGCACCGCCCATACGATTGTGCCATAGAGTTACAATCTGGTGCCGTTCCTCCTCGTGGCAAAGTCTATCCACTGTCGGTAGCGGAGAATGAGGCCATGGAGGAGTACGTGAGGGAGGCGCTTTCACGCGGACACATTCGCAAATCTTCGTCCCCGGCAGGGGCTGGATTTTTCTTTGTGAAAAAGAAGGGCGGTGAGTTGAGGCCTTGCATCGATTACAGGGGTCTCAATCGCATCACGATCAAGAACGCTTACCCGATACCCTTGATTTCCGAGCTGTTCGATCGCCTTAAAGGGGCCACGGTCTTTACCAAACTCGACCTGAGGGCGGCATATAACCTGGTAAGGATCAAGGCGGGCGATGAGTGGAAGACCGCGTTTAACACCAGGACCGGTCATTACGAATCCTTGGTTATGCCCTTTGGGTTGTGCAATGCGCCCGCAGTCTTTCAGGAATTCATCAACGATGTTTTCCGTGACCTGTTGCAGCAGTGTGTGGTAGTCTATTTGGATGACATCTTGGTATATTCTGAATCCATGGAGGCCCACATTCTGGATGTCAGACGAGTGTTGCAACGGTTACGAGAGAACAAGCTGTTCGGTAAGCTTGAGAAATGCGAATTTCACCGATCCCAGGTAACCTTCTTAGGTTACATCATTTCCGCTGAGGGGTTTTCCATGGATCCTGAGAAGGTTTCGGCTGTCTTACAGTGGCCCCAGCCCAGTGGTCTTCGTTCCCTGCAGCGCTTTTTGGGCTTCGCCAATTATTATCGGAAGTTCATCAGGGACTTTTCCATGCTGGCCAAGCCTCTCACGGATCTGACCAGGAAGGGCAGTAATTCCCAGGTCTGGCCGCTCGAGGCCATCCGAGCTTTTGAGGCCCTAAAGTCCGCCTTTGTGTCGGCTCCGATTCTGTCGCATCCCAACCCTGGGTTGCCCTTTGTCCTCCAGGTGGACGCGTCTGAGACGGGAGTAGGCGCCCTTCTGTCTCAGCGTAGAACACCAGAGGGTCCTCTGCTTCCTTGTGGGTTTTACTCCCGGAAACTGTCTTCCGCGGAGTGCAACTATCAGATTGGTGACAGGGAGTTATTGGCCATCGTGCAGGCCCTTAAAGAATGGAGGCACTTGCTCGAGGGTTCGGTGGTTCCGGTTCTCATCCTGACGGACCACAAGAATCTGACCTACCTTTCTGAGGCCAAGAGATTGACACCACGTCAGGCCAGATGGGCTCTGTTCTTGTCACGTTTTAATTACGTGGTCTCCTACCTACCCGGTTCCAAGAACATCAGGGCGGATGCCTTATCACGGCAGTACTCCGAGCTGTCCAGGGAGGAGTCGATTCCGACTTCGGTCATACCTCCGAATCAGATCCTGGCCGCCATTCGCACCAGCCTGACCTCTCCCCTGGGTGAGCAGATTTTGGCGGCTCAATCTGGTGCTCCCTCTGGGAGACCCAACGGCAGATGTTTTGTGCCTGAGGAGTTGCGCACTCGGTTGTTGCGAACCTACCATAACTCCAAGACCGCGGGGCATCCTGGAAAGAATCAGCTGTCCTGGGCTGTTTCACGTCTGTTCTGGTGGCCTTCCCTACGTTCCGACATCGCCGCATATGTAGCGGCATGCTCCGTTTGTGCCCAGAGTAAGTCCCCTCGGCACCTTCCGTTGGGCCTTCTGCAACCCATAGCCACCGGGGAGCGCCCATGGTCACACCTGGGGATGGATTTCATTGTGGACCTCCCTGCATCCCGAGGCCATACGGTCATTCTCATGATTGTGGATCGGTTTTCCAAAATGTGCCACTGTGTTCCTCTCAAGAAGTTACCCTCTGCACAAGAGTTGGCCACGATTTTTGCCAGGGAGGTCTTCCGGTTGCACGGTTTGCCCAAGGAGATTGTGTCGGATCGGGGGAGTCAGTTTGTGTCCAGGTTCTGGCGCGCCTTTTGCTCCCAGTTGGGGATTCATCTCTCCTTCTCCTCGGCCTACCACCCTCAGTCCAATGGGGCCGCAGAACGATCCAATCAGGCCTTGGAGCAATTCCTTCGTTGCTATGTCTCCGATCACCAAGACAATTGGGTTGACCTCCTGCCTTGGGCTGAGTTTGCCAGGAACACGGCGGTGAACTCTTCCTCTGGGACGTCTCCCTTCATGGCCAATTATGGGTTCCAACCTGCCGTGTTACCGGAGGTATTCTCTCCCCAGGATATTCCGGCTGTGGAGGATCACCTTTCCGTCCTACGTGCTTCTTGGGTACAGATCCAGAAGTCCCTTGAGGTCTCTGCGCAGCGCCAGAGATTCCAGGCTGATCGCAGACGTGCGCCTGCTCCTTCCTACCAGGTCGGAGACCGTGTATGGTTGTCCACCCGCAACCTCAACCTTCGAGTGCCCACTCCCAAGCTGGCGCCTCGCTTTGTTGGTCCCTTCCGAGTGCTTCGCAGGGTAAACCCGGTAGCCTATGCCCTTGCGCTTCCTCCTGGCATGCGGATCTCCAACGTGTTTCATGTCTCCCTGTTGAAGCCACTGGTGTGTAATCGTTTCACTTCCTCGGTTCCTCGGCCTCGTCCGGTCCAAGTGGGCAATCGTGAGGAATATGAGGTGAGCAATATCCTGGACTCACGCCTGGTCCGCGGTCGGTTGCAGTTTTTGGTCCATTGGCGTGGTTATGGTCCAGAGGAGCGTTCCTGGGTTCCCTCCGCAGATGTCCATGCTCCTGCCTTGCTCCGAGCCTTCCACGCACGCTTCCCTCAGAAACCGTTTTGTGCTCCGCGGAGGAGGGGCCCTTGAGGGGGAGGTACTGTCATGGTCTTACCTGCTTGCTGCTCTCCTTCGTTTGACATGTGCTGGCGGCCATCTTGGGTCCTGGGTTTCTTGTAGCCTTCCACCCTGCGGCTCCTCCTTCCCCTGGGAGGAGCTGGATGCCTAGCTCATATATATAGGAGGTCTGTGGCTTTAGTTCCTTGCTTGGTCCTCTTGTGTTCACATGCTTCTAAGACTGCTGCTGCTTCTGGTTCCTGATCCTGGCTTCGTCTGACTACCCTGCTGGTTCCTGATCCTGGCTTCGTCTGACTACCCTGCTGGTTCCTGATCCTGCCTTCGTCTGACTACCCTGCTGGTTCCTGATCCTGGCTTCGTCTGACTACCCTGCTGGTTCCTGATCCTGGCTTCGTCTGACTACCCTTCTGGTTCCTGACCTCTGGCTTCGCAAAGACTCTGCTCGGTTTCACCATCCGTTTGGACTTTTGCTTTACAGCTTTATTTTCAATAAAGCCTTCTATTTTCACTTATCTCTTGTTGTACGTCTGGTTCATGGTTCCGTGACAGACTGTTTGTAGATGTCTTTTTCCTAAACAGGGTGGTTTTGATGGAATCATTGTGCCCACGTTCAATTTGAATATCTAAAAAAGTGATCTGATCGTGTTGGAGCTCAGGTGTGAAGTAAAGGCCTATATGGTTACAGTTGAGATCACTCATAAATAGATTGAACGCTGCCTCCGTGCCTGCCCATAGTAACAGAATGTCATCAATAAACCTGGACCAAAGCACAATGTGCTTCGTCCAGTGATACATTGACTCTGTGAAAACCACAGTGTCCTCCCACCAGCCCAGGAGCAAATTAGCATATGTCGGCACACAGGGGCTACCCATCGCAGTGCCCCTGAGCTGGTGGTAAAAGTGGTCCTCAAACACAAAATAGTTATGTGTTAATACAAAGTTCAATAGTTGAATGACAAAATGGTTGTGCTCAGACAACTCTTTGGACCTTGGATCTAAGTAGTATTTAACAGCTGCCAGACCTTTGTTATGAGGTATTGATGTGTATAATGCATCTACGTCAATGGAGGCTAGCCACGTGTTTGATTCTATTGTAATTCCCTCTAGGCGTTGAAGAAGGTCAGTCGTATTCCTCAGATATGACGGTAAGGCTGTAACGAAGGATCGACGGGATCTGATCAATATAAGTCCTTGTGTTCTGTGTGAGGGAATCAATCCCAGACACTATCGGGCGCCCTTTGAGGGGACATAGACCTTTGTGTATTTTCGGGAGTGCATAAAAGATAGCTACCTTTGGGGCTCCAGGTCTAAGATATTCAAACTCCTTCCTATCAATGAGTTTTTGTTCAAGGGCCGCTTGGAGGATAAAAATGAGTTCAGCTGAGTACATATCTGTAGGGTCCATTCTGAGACGCTCATCATTTTGTTCCTCTTGTAACAGGGAGAGACACATTTCTCTATATTGATGGCGTGTGAGAATAGTGATGTTGCCCCCCTTGTCCGCGGGTTTGATTACAACATCCTTATTTTCACTTAATGACTTAAGGGCCTCCATTTCTATCCTAGAATAATTTCTGTCAGTAGTTTATAGCTGGATATTTTCTAGGTCCCTAACCGCTGATTTTAAGAATAAATCGATATTCGCCTCATTTAGGGACCTCGGGGGCATTTTGGTACTTTTGTTCCTAAGTGATGTAAAAGGACCTTGTCCCTTTGGGTAGTCCTCCCTTATTTAACAATTGTACCAGAGTGTCTACTCCTTGCAGATCATTTATTTACAGTCCTAGTTCCTGACATATTTTCTGGTCTGAAGATGCAAAGATTTCAAGCCATCTAAGTTTTCTCGTGGACAAGGACAAGCTTTTTTTTAGGATAGCCACTTCTGTCTTAGGGCTCTTTCACACTTGCGTTCTTTTCTTCCGGCATAGAGTTTCGTCGTCGGGGCTCTATGCCGGAAGAATCCTGATCAGTTTTATCCTAATGCATTCTTAATGGAGAGAAATCCGTTCAGGATGCATCAGGATGTCTTCAGTTCCGGACCGGAACGTTTTTTGGCCGGAGAAAATACCGCAGCATGCTGCGCTTTTTGCTCCGGCCAAAAATCCTGAACACTTGCCGCAAGACCGGATCCGGAATTAATGCCCATTGAAAGGCATTAATCCGGATCCGGCCTTAAACTAAACGTCGTTTCGGCGCATTGCCGGATCCGATGTTTAGCTTTTTCTGAATGGTTACCATGGCTGCCAAGACGCTAAAGTCCTGGCAGCCATGGTAAAGTGTAGTGGGGAGTGGGGGAGCAGTATACTTACCGTCCGTGCGGCTCCCCGGGCGCTCCAGAGTGACGTCAGGGCGCCCCACGCTCATGGATGACGTGTCGCATGGATCACGTCATCCATGCGCATGGGGCGCTCTGACGTCATTTTGGAGCGCCCCGGGAGCCGCACGGACGGTAAGTATACTGCTCCCCCGCTCCCCACTACTACTATGGCAGCCAGGACTTTAATAGCGTCCTGGCTGCCATAGTAACACTGAACGCATTTTGAAGACGGATCCGTCTTCAAATGCTTTCAGTTCACTTGCGTTTTTCCGGATCTGGCGTGTAATTCTGGCAAATGGAGTACACGCCGGATCCGGACAACGCAAGTGTGAAAGAGCCCTTAGACAGCGGAATTCCTGCAAGATTCAGTACCGTCAATTGTTATCGTTAGTACAAACCGGATTCCAAAAAAGTTGGGACACTATACAAATCGTGAATAAAAACTGAATGCAATGATGTGGAGGTGCCAACTTCTAATATTTTATTCAGAATAGAACATAAATCACGGAACAAAAGTTTAAACTGAGAAAATGTACCATTTTAAGGGAAAAATATGTTGAATCAGAATTTCATGGTGTCAACAAATCCCCAAAAAGTTGGGACAAGGCCATTTTCACCACTGTGTGGCATCTCCCCTTCTTCTTACAACACTCAACAGACGTCTGGGGACCGAGGAGACCAGTTTCTCAAGTTTAGAAATAGGAATGCTCTCCCATTCTTGTCTAATACAGGCCTCTAACTGTTCAATCGTCTTGGGCCTTCTTTGTTGCACCTTCCTCTTTATGATGCGCCAAATGTTCTCTATAGGTGAAAGATCTGGACTGCAGACTGGCCATTTCAGTACCCGGATCCTTCTCCTACGCAGCCATGATGTTGTGATTGATGCAGAATGTGGTCTGGCATTATCTTGTTGAAAAATGCAGGGTCTTCCCTGAAAGAGATGACGTCTGGATGGGAGCATATGTTGTTCTAGAACCTGAATATATTTTTCTGCATTGATGGTGCCTTTCCAGACATGCAAGCTGCCCATGCCACACGCAATTATGCAACCCCATACCATCAGAGATGCAGGCTTCTGAACTGAGCGTTGATAACAACTTGGGTTGTCCTTGTCCTCTTTGGTCCGGATGACATGGCGTCCCAGATTTCCAAAAAGAACTTCGAATCGTGACTCGTCTGACCACAGAACAGTCTTCCATTTTGCCACACTCCATTTTAAATGATCCCTGGCCCAGTGAAAATGCCTGAGCTTGTGGATCTTGCTTAGAAATGGCTTCTTCTTTGCACTGTAGAGTTTCAGCTGGCAACGGCGGATGGCATGGTGGATTGTGTTCACTGACAATGGTTTCTGGAAGTATTCCTGAGCCCATTCTGTGATTTCCTTTACAGTAGCATTCCTGTTTGTGGTGCAGTGTCATTTAAGGGCCCGGAGATCACGGGCATCCAGTATGGTTTTACGGCCTTGACCCTTACGCACAGAGATTGTTCCATATTCTCTGAATCTTCGGATGATGTTATGCACAGTTGATGATGATAGATGCAAAGTCTTTGCAATTTTTCGCTGGGTAACACCTTTCTGATATTGCTCCACTATCTTTCTGCGCAACATTGTGGGAATTGGTGATCCTCTACCCATCTTGGCTTCTGAGAGACACTGCCACTCTGAGAAGCTCTTTTTATACCCAATCATGTTGCCAATTGAACTAATTAGTGTTAATTGGTCTTCCAGCTCTTCGTTATGCTCAAATTTACTTTTTCCAGCCTCTTATTGCTACTTGTTCCAACTTTTTTGGGGATTTGTTGACACCGTGAAAATTGGAATCAACGTATTTTTCCTTTAAAATTATACATTTACTCAGATTAAACGTTTGATCTGTCATCTACGTTCTATTACAAATAAAATATTGACATTTGCCATCTCCACATCATTGCATTCAGTTTTTATTCACAATTTGTTTAGTGTCCCAACTTTTTTGGAATCCGGTTTGCATGTTCTATGACTTTTTTGGTACCTACAGTCTCTCTCTGAGTCCATAGGTATTCACTGGCATCTGACCTAAGAGAGGCTGGACTTCCTTTGATTGTATTTGTTGCTTTGCTATATTGGCCATAGTTAGTGTGGACTGAGGATCTGTAGGGGCCCATTGTTTGTATTGATGACCTCTTTTATGTTCACTATTAGGGTTAAGTGAGCCCGAACTGTAAAGTTCGGGTTCGTACCGAACTTTAGGATTTTTGGACCCCGGACCCGAACCCGAACATTTCAGTAAATGTTTGGGTTCGTTGTTCGGCGATTTCTTGGCCTCTATATAAGCTAGAGTCACGTAGCGCTGCACGTCACTCTGCTGTTCTTAGTGTAGGGAGAGGATGCTGCTGCTGCTGTGAGGGAGAGAATAGGACAGAATCTGTTATCAGAACTCCAATTGAACTCAGCGATCTACATATATTTAGTTATGTGGGTGCAGTGCACAATCTTTTTACCCTGCCCTGAGCCCAGTGACAGAAAAAAATTACTTTTAACCATCTGTTAGTTAGGTGGGTGGCGGCGGTCATTTTATACAAGCTCAGTGGACATTCAAATCCAAGCTTGAAATACTGCACTAATAATCTGGTTTAAAAAAAAAAACACCCTTTTTTGGCAATATACAACATCTGGTGCCTTTGCAGGATTAGTCAGTGTGCAATTTAAGCTAGAAGTGCAGCCATAATTATCTGGGTTTTTAAAAACGCCCTTTTTTGGCAAAATACACTATTTTACAGCCTTTGCTGCATCAGCACGTGTGAAATTCAAGCGTTATATACAGCTTTCATATTCTGTTAGTAAAAAAAAACACTTTTTTGGCAATATACAACATTTGGCAATATACAACATTATTAAACAAACACCAATTTTGGGCAAAATACTTTAATTGCGGCCTAGTCTGCATCTGTACATGTGAGATACACCCTTTACATACCTTGGTTCTATTCAGTTATTTGAAAAACAGCCATTTTGGGCAAAAAACTTAAATTGCTACCTAGTCTAGATCTGCACGTGTGGGATACACACTTTAGATACTGTGTTTTTTTTTCAGTTATTTGAAAAACAGCCATTTTGGGCAAAAATCTTAAATTGCGGCGTAGTCTGGATCTGCACGTGTGAGATACACATTTTAGATACTGTGGTTATATTCTTCTATTAATAAAACACCCTTTTTGTGCAAAATACACAATTTTACAGCCCTTGCAGCATCAGCACGTGTGAAATTCAAGGGTTATATACTGCTGTCATATTCGGTTATTAAACAAACACCCATTTTAGGCAAAAAACT
Organism: Bufo bufo; assembly: GCF_905171765.1. Lineage (NCBI taxonomy): Eukaryota > Metazoa > Chordata > Amphibia > Anura > Bufonidae > Bufo > Bufo bufo. The sequence continues at coordinate 73,501,464 of NC_053395.1, read as the reverse complement.
TTAATTGCGGCCTAGTCTGCATCTGTATGTATGAGATACACCCTTTACATACTGTGGTTATATTCTGCTGTCATATTCTGTTATTAAACAAAAAACCATTTTGGGCCTCTCCTGGCTAACATTTCCAAATCCAAAATACCACAGTGACATTCCCTATAATTTTTTATTAATCATTCCAATCACAGGGCATCTTAAGAGTACTGTACTGTTATTTATCGTCACTACCTCCCCGAGTCGGGAGTGGGTAATTGCCACGCGCCCCCTCCTTAACTTGGAAGCTTATTCTTCAATACTTTTTCCCACATTTCCACTCGATTGCATTTAATTTCAGCTCCCTCTCCGGCCTGGAACCCTGAATCCCCGCCACCCGTAATCACCATGGTAGGCGCATGAAAGAACATCAAAAGTTGATAGAGAAGATATCCAATTGAATTGTGGACATTACGGGGACGTGCGACATGGTGGAGCAGTATGTATGCAAACGCCTAAACGTACTGAATGATGGGTCTGCCCCCTTCAACTTCTGGGTCTCCAAATTGGGCACATGGCCTGAGTTTGCCCTTTATGCCTTGGAGGTGCTGGCCTGCCCTGCAGCCAGTGTATTGTCTGAACGTGTGTTTAGCACGACTGGAGGGGGTTATCACAGGTTATATTTCCCAATGTTTTGGGGTGTACCCTAATTAAAAAATATATAAATAAATGAAAAACCAAGAAACTGTGTAGGCTACCTCCTCCTCCTCCAACGCCGCTTCCACCTACACCGCCACATCCACTGCCTCCTCAACTCCTACTCCATATGGACCTCGTCCTACTAGATCAAGATTATAATTTTTTTTTTTTTTGTATTTTATGTTATTTCAAGTCATTTCCCTATCCACTTTTGTTTGCAGAGCACTTGCCAGGCTCTTAACCACATTTTGCTGGCATTTGCAGCCCTCTAGCCCTTTCCATGACATTTTTACAGCCATTTTAGTGCTCAAAAGTTTGGGTCCCCATTGACTTCAATGGGGTCAAGTTCGGGTCCTGAACTCAAACTTTTTTGTTAAGTTCAGCCGAACCCGTCGAACCCGAACATCCAGGTGTCCGCTCAACTCTATTCACTATCTCTTGAGCCAAATCTTTAGTATCTCTGTCTACCTCTATACCATCCTCTACCTCTCCAATTGCTCCTCTGGTTGATTTGTTGTTGTCCTGAATAAAATTCTGGGTCAGAACTATCTAACTCCGATACAGATGAGTCTGTTACAGATCCTTTCTGGTTCGGAAGTGTGTTCTCATATGCTATTTTATTACGGAATTCAGTAAGGTTCTTAATAAATTGTCTATGTTTACGTTCAGTTAGGGATGTCTTAAATTTATCAATGTTACTTTGCAATTCTAGTTCTTTTTTGGGGAACTGTGTGTGGTCCCTAAATTTGAGAGCTATCTCCATTACTTGTTCCAGCTGTGTTTCAATCTCCAAACTACAAATTGGAGTGGTATTAAAAAGCAGGAAGTGCTCAACCTCATATGCAGTGGTGCATCTATACCGGGGGACAGATCCTGCACTTGTGGCCCGTTGCTAATGGCAATCCCCAGCAAAAATGCATACAATGGAGGATGCCTGCAGCGGACCACAAGTACCACAATGGACATCCTACACAGGATAGCAATTGTGTGGATGTGATAAACAGTCAAAATAACATAACAGAAACAAATATAGGTGCACTCTGTGGTCTTACTAACCCTCGTACTGGTGTAAAATTTGAGAATTAGCCAACATATCCTGCTTGGAGGACATGTCTGAGCCCGAGCACCACGCCAAGGTTTCTCAAGTAGCTCGGTAACCTAACGCTAAACCTACCTGGGCCGTATGGGCAATACCAGGAGCCAGTGGGCGAATTACAGGTGTGCAAGGTCCGACTCAAAGCAATCTCCCAGTAACCTCCAGCATGTGACCATGCATACAATGGGAGGAGGCAGAGAGCTCTGAGCCCCACCCAAGACTGGCTGATATAGCCCGGGCCTCACATGTGCACCAGAATGCTGCCTGTGGATGGAAATGAAGACACATTCAGACTAGGAGTTTCTACACCTCCAAAAATTCAAAATACAAACTACAAATTGGCGTGGTATTAAAAAGCAGGAAGTGCTCAACCCCATATGCAGTGGTGCATCTATACCGGGGGACAGATCCTGCACTTGTGGCCCGTTGCTAATGGCAATCCCCAGCAAAAATGCATACAATGGAGGATGCCTGCAGCGGACCACAAGTACCACAATGGACATCCTACACAGGATAGCAATTGTGTGGATGTGATAAACAGTCAAAATAACATAACAGAAACAAATATAGGTGCACTCTGTGGTCTTACTAACCCTCGTACTGGTGTAAAATTGAGAATTAGACAAACATATCCTGCTTGGAGGACATGTCTGAGCCCGAGCACCGCGCCAAGGTTTCTCAAGTAGCTCGGAAACCTAGCGCTAAACCTACCTGGGCCGTATGAGCAATACCAGGAGCCAGTGGGCGAATTACAGGTGCGCAAGGTCCGACTCAAAGCAATTTCCCAGTGTTTCAATCTCTAAGAACTTTATATTTTCTTGTTCTATTAATAACCCCATCAACCGTCGGGAGCTTGCTGCTACTTCCACCCTGTTACTAGATAAGTAATTCAGGGGTGCAGATTCGTTTTGCAGATGCCTTTTTATGTACCTTTAGTCGTTAACTATTACAAAAACGATTAACTAATAGGTTAGCATACAATAGCTACCAGGGACATCCCGACTCAGGGCCATCCAAGGGCATTCAGGAGGTTCCTGATACGGGATATCCCCTATCGGGGCGGCCATTCCGTTTGTTGGCAGGGCACAAATAGCGAGAGGGTCAGCTATAGGGAGAGAGCCCATAGCTATATATTAGGCCCAATCTCTGCCATTCCTAGCCCCAAAGCTAAGTATCAACCTAATGATATCTTCCATCTTGTTTTCTTATTTTACTGTTATGTGGTTTGTAATGGAGGGTTTGTAGCTATTTTAGATAGATATTAAAAGTTAAGATTTAAGGGTACCTGTGACATTGTTAATTGCAATATGCCACCCCAAACACATAAGACCTGCAAATGGGTTATTGTCTGAACTGTGAAACTCCTATGTTTCAGACTTGGAAGGAAACATAATTTGCTTTCCTTCGATGGTGAATCTTTCACACATGTGTTTTTTGCAGGATTCGGGTTTTATACATTTGCACTGGGGAAAATATTTCAAACTTTTTTCTTAGCCGGTGCTTAATGACATTCCCTGCTCTCAATCTGCAGAGTAACGTTTGCGCATGCAAAATATAGTTGTGAAATGCAATGTAATTTTTTCGTAGCCGGTGCTGACCATTAGAGTTTAGCGGACACCTGGATGTTCGGGTTCGGCCGAACTTTACAAAAAAGTTCAAGTTCGGGACCTGAACTTGACCCGAACTTGACCCCAAACCTGAACCCTATTGGTCAATGGGGACCCAAACTTTTGAGCACTAAAATGGCTGTAAAAAAGTCATGGAAAGGGCTAGAGGGCTGAAAATGGCAGAAAAATGTGATTAAGAGCATGGCAAGTGCTCTGCAAACAAATGTCGATAGGGAAATGACTTCAAATAACATAAAATACGTAAAAATTAAAAATAATACTCTTGATCTTGGAGGACGAGGTCCATATGGAGTAGGAGGATGAGGAGGCGGTGGTGTGGCGGTGTAGGTGGAAGCGGCATTGGAGGAGGAGGTGGCCTACACTGCTTTTTGGTTTTATTTTTTATTTTTTTATTTTTTAAATTAGGGTACACCACAAAACATTGGGAAATATAACCTGTTATAACCCCCTCCAGCCGTGCTAAACAAACGTTCAGACAATACACTGGCTGCAGGGCAGGCCAGCACCTCCAAGGCGTAAAGGGCAAGCTCAGGCTATATGCCCAATTTGATGACCCAGAAGTTGAAGGGGGCAGACCTATCAGTTAGTACATGTAGACGTTTGCACACATACTGCTCCACCTTGTCGCACGTCCCCGTGATGTCCACGATCCAATTGGATATCTGCTCTATCAACTTTCGATGTTCTTTGCTGCACCTACCATGTTGATCACGGTTAGCGACGAATCAGGGTTCCACGCCGGAGAGGGAGCGTGAGAAAGGGAGACCATATCCAAGGGAGATCAATGGCTGCAATGTGATCAAGCTGAAATGTGGGACAAATTATTAAAGCAAAAGGATCGAATGAAAGGGCCAATTAAAAACAAATTTTAGAAATTTAAGTCCCTGTCACCTATGCAGAGCAGGGGTTTTTCATTGCCAGAAATGGGTTAATATCACCCATCAATGGAACAGATGATTTTAAAAAATTTCGGTCCCTGTCACCTATGCAGAGCAGGGGTTTATTCAAGGCAAAAAGAATGTAACAGAACAAGAATGTAAAATGTAAAAATGTGTAAAATGTATTAACCTGTCTACTAGGTAGAGCAGGGGTACATCACAGCCAAAAATTGGTGAATGTCCCCCGACAGTGTAACAGAAAAATTTGTGAAATTTATTAACCTGTCTACTAGGTAGAGCAGGGGTATATCACAGCCAAAAATTGGTGAATTTCATCCGAAAATGTAACAGACAAATTATTTAAATGACATAAAATAAAATACGTACAAATTAAAATAAATAATCTTGATGCATGAGGTGGAGGTCCATATGAAGTAGGAGGTTGAGGAGGCGGTGGACGTAGCGGTGTAGATGGAAGCGGCGGTGGAGGAGGACGAGGTAGTCAACACTGGTTTTTGGTTAAGTTTTTTTATTTTATTTTTTAATTAGGGTACACCCCAAAAGAGTGGTAAATATCAAAAATACAACAATGAGCAATTGCAATGTATTATAACAATGGCTGGGTAAGGCCGGCATACATGTCTATTCTGCACAAGGTACAGACAAGTCCTGTGGTATCCATGCCTGGTTCATTTTAATGAACGTGAGCTTGTCTACATTGGCTGTGGACAGGCGGCTGCGCTTGTCTGTGATGACGCCCCCTGCTGTGCTAAACACACGTTCAGACAATACACTGGCTGCAAGGCATAAAGAGCAGCCTCAGGCCATGTGCCCAATTTGGAGACCCAGAATTTAAAGGGGGCATTCCCATCATTCAGTACGTGTAGGTGTGTGCACACATACTGCTCCACCATGTTGCTGAAATGCAGCCTCCTGCTAAGACGTTCCATATCAGCTGATGGTGCTAGTTGTTGTGGCGTGCTGACAAAGCTTTTCCACATTTCGGCCATGCTAACCCTACCTTCTGAGGTGCTGGTGGTGCCACAGCTGTGTTGGCGACCTCTTCCTCCTCCTCTGCCTTCGCCTTGTGCTTCCACTGTGCCCCTTGCTGTCAGGTGGGAATGCCACCAGCAGCGCGTTTACCAGCGTGCGCTTGTACTCGCGCATCTTACGATCACGCTCCAGTGACAGAATTAAGGATGGTACGTTGTCCTAGTAACGGGGATCCAGCAGCGTGGCCACCCAGTAATCAGCACAAGTTAGAATGTGGGCAACTTGGCGGTCGTTGCGGAGACACTGCAGCATGTAATCGCTCATGTGTGCCAGGCTGCCCAGAGGCAATGACAAGCTGTCCTCTGTGGGAGGTGTATCATCTGTGTCCTCTGTATCCCCCAAGCCACGCTGGTAATGGCCATGAGCTGGTTTTTGTGCCACCCTGCTGTGAACAGAAGTGGGATAGTAACGCTGAGAACGGCGTTATCGGCACTGGCCATGTTGGTGGAGTGCTCGAAACAGCGCAACAAGGAAAACAGGTCTTGCATGGAGGCCCAGTCATTGGTGGTGAAGTGGTGCTGTTCCACAGAGCGACTCACCCGTGCGTGCTGCAGCTGAAACTCCACTATCGCCTGCTGCTGCTCGCGCAGTCTGGCCAGCATGTGCAAGGTGGAGTTCCACCTTGTGGGCACGTCGCATATGAGGCAGTGAGCGGGAAGGCCGAAGTTAAGTTGCAGCGCTGACAGCCGAGCAGCAGCAGGGTGAGAACGCCGAAAGCGCGCACAGACGGCCCGCAGTTTCTGCAGCAGCTCTGACATATCAGGGTAATTTTTAAGGAACCTTTGCACCACCAAATTCAGCATATGCGCCAGAAAAGGGATGTGCGTCCAACCGGCTAGTCTCAGAGCTGTTACGAGATTTCGCCCAGTATCGCGCACAACCTGGCCGGGCTTGAGGCTTACTGGCACCATCCACTCATCGGTCTGTTGTTCCATGCCCATCCACAGCTCCTGCATGGTGTGGGGTTTGTCCCCCAAACAGATAAGTTTTAAAATTGCCTGCTGTCGTTTACCCCTGGCTGTGCTGAAGTTGCTGGTGAAGGTGCTACGCTGACTGGGTGAGGAGGTGGTAGAGGATGAGGAAGCAACAGGAGGCAAACTGAAGCGCCCTGCAATCCTCGGTGGTGGAAGGACATGCGCCAAACTGCTATCCGCCTCAGGCCCAGCCGCCACTGCATTTACCCAGTGTGCTGTTAGGTAGATATAAGGAGAGGAAGCAGGAGGAGCCAGAGACCTTTCTTTGTTTTTGAGGTGTCTACTCCACTGCAGCGCGTGCTTTGCACTTAGATGCTTGGTCATGCAGGTTGTGCTCAGGTTGAGAACGTTTATGCCTCGCTTCAGGCTCTGATTGCACAGCATGCAAACCACTCGTGTCGTCAGCACATTGTCTGAAGAACTGCCATGCCAGGGAACTTCTTGGAGATGGCTTTGGTGTGCTCGGTCCCTTGCTGCATTGGGCAGTAGCAGGCGTACTGTCTAGGGGATGGCCGCTCCGCTTTTGCACCCTGCTCCCTCTTCTGCTGTGCTGGTGGCTCAATCGCATGACCTTGATTTTATGTGGGGTCATTGTCCTCCACATTATCTTCTACCCAGTCTTCACCCCTGCCCTCCTTGTCGGTCTGCACGCTTTCAAAAACCACAGCAGTGGGCACCTGTGTTTCGTCATCATCCGAGACGTGCTGCAGTGGTCTTCCCATGTACTCATCCTGAAACATAAGTGGTTAGGCATCGAGCACTCAATCTCTTCCACTTCTGGGTCAGGGCTATGTGGATGGCCCTGGGAAACCCTGCTAGCAGAGTCATCAAAAAGTAGAAGAGACTGCTCCAAGACTTGGGGCTCAGACTGCTTGGCTGATTCGCAAGGGGTTGAAGTGAAGGACTGATGGACATGGGCTGCAGGTGCCAACGCTGATCTTTCAGCAGGAGACTGGGTGGGAGACAATGTGAAGAAACTGGAGGCACTGTCATCCACCCAATCTACTATCGCCTGTACTTGTTCTGGCCTCACCATTCGTAGAGCCGCATTCGTCCCTACCAAATACCGTTGAAGGTTCTGTCGCCTACTTGCACCTGAGGAAGGTGTTTCACTTGCACATATCGACCACGTCCTCTCCCTGCAACAGGAGCTCCACCAGCAGCACCACAACCGGGGCCACGTCCCTTATTTGACGCTCTCCTCATTCTCTGCAAATTTAGTATTTAGCCCAAAATGGGTGTTTTGTTTAATAACAGAATAGAACACCAGTATCTAACATGTGTATTTCACACTGACAGATGCAGCAAAGGCTGCAAATTTAGTATTTTGCCCAAAACTTTAGTTTTTTTAATGGCAGGATATAACAGTGGTATCTAACGCTTGTATTTCACACTGACAGATGCAGCAAAGGCTGCAAATTTAGTATTTTGCCCAAAACTTTTGTTTTTTTAATGGCAGGATATAACAGTGGTATCTAACGCTTGTATTTCACACTGACAGATGTAGCAATGGCCGCAAATTTAGTATTTGGCCAAAAATGGGTGTTTTCTTTAATAACAGAAGATAACAGCAGTATCTTAACGCGTGTATTTTACATTGACAGATGCAGCAATGGCCGCAAATTTAGTATTTAGCCCAAAACTGGTGTTTTCTTTAATAACAGATTTGTCACTGGGCGCCGACGGCAGGTTCCCCCTATTCACCGCCGTCAGCGCTCTGCATTTCATACGTAACAAGGCCGTGCGCTACGACCTCGTCTCCACAGCAATGAGGGACGGGGAGGATCTGGCTGCGCGTATTCCCTTGGCGCAGTCAGCGTCCTTCGCGTCCATGGCAACTGCGGTAAGCCTGAGCGCCGAGCTGATCACTCGGTGCTCGGCTGGATTCAGGAGAATGAGTCATGTGATGCTGGCCACGTCACATGACTCCTCTTCTCCACTATTTAACAGGCAGCCTGCTGGCCACAGGTTGCCCGTGAATTCAGTTTCTTCCTGAACTTAGTGGTAGGTTGTGGTGGCTCACTAGCAAGTAGTTAAGGTATGGTGCTGCAAGCTCATATAGAGGGAATCACCCCACCCTCTCTTAAAGGCAAATGTAGTAATAGAGTAATGAGCGAGCACTCATACACTTGGCAACCAAATTGACATGTGCAGAAAATATTTATTATATCCCCATAAAATACAAGTAATAAAATTTATAAGAACAATGTAGCAATAATATACAACATTACAGTCACATATATTGTGGTAGATATGATCGACACTATATTCATATGACTCAATAGTGTCGATAAATTCAATAATATATATCACACCAAGAAACTTCAAGTATATGCTGTTATTTGGGAAAGAGGGGGTATTATCTTCTAGAGCTCTATCCCAATTTGGGAAACTGAATGTCACTGAAAATGTTGTAGGTGTATTCACTGGGAGCGCAATATGTTCATAAAGTGTCCACAGGACTCCTGATAATGTGAAAAGTCTCTTATAGCATATCCTTTTAAGCTCGATATGAGCTTTGGATTGGAGAAAACTTTAAATCGATGTTTGGCTTACCGTCTAGCGTCTGCTGTCTCCCTATTGCTTCAATGGAGCTTTAAATATTTGCCGGCTTATTCAGTCGCTCCATACAGCAAGCTGGTTTAAATTTCGCAGGAGTTCCAAAGATCGCAGGAGTTGCCACTCTGTTCCGCAATTTCCTTTGGTGCAGCTTTCGACGATAAGAATAGTTAATCCTTTACTGTAGAGATTTTCTTCTGTATGGCCATACAGTATTATCGGAGGCTTTTCAATGCAGGTACATCACTTGTTTCACCATACGCGTTACGGGTAGATTCACTCTCCCTTCCTCAGTGGTCCACTGAGGAAGGGAGAGTGAATCTACCCGTAACGCGTATGGTGAAACAAGTGATGTACCTGCATTGAAAAGCCTCCGATAATACTGTATGGCCATACAGAAGAAAATCTCTACAGTAAAGGATTAACTATTCTTATCGTCGAAAGCTGCACCAAAGGAAATTGCGGAACAGAGTGGCAACTCCTGCGATCTTTGGAACTCCTGCGAAATTTAAACCAGCTTGCTGTATGGAGCGACTGAATAAGCCGGCAAATATTTAAAGCTCCATTGAAGCAATAGGGAGACAGCAGACGCTAGACGGTAAGCCAAACATCGATTTAAAGTTTTCTCCAATCCAAAGCTCATATCGAGCTTAAAAGGATATGCTATAAGAGACTTTTCACATTATCAGGAGTCCTGTGGACACTTTATGAACATATTGCGCTCCCAGTGAATACACCTACAACATTTTCAGTGACATTCAATTTCCCAAATTGGGATAGAGCTCTAGAAGATAATACCCCCTCTTTCCCAAATAACAGCATATACTTGAAGTTTCTTGGTGTGATATATATTATTGAATTTATCGACACTATTGAGTCATATGAATATAGTGTCGATCATATCTACCACAATATATGTGACTGTAATGTTGTATATTATTGCTACATTGTTCTTATAAATTTTATTACTTGTATTTTATGGGGATATAATAAATATTTTCTGCACATGTCAATTTGGTTGCCAAGTGTATGAGTGCTCGCTCATTACTCTATTACTACTTCTTCCTGAACTTGTTCAGCGTGACATGCGGCTAGATTCCCGGCTCTGTTCCCGGAGCTCCCTGCATTTATTGGCTTCTCCTAGTTTGACCTTTGGCGTGGAGTTGACTTCTCTTTAATTATCCTTTTGAGCTTTAGCGACATCCTGGTTCTGACTCGGCTTGCTGACATATCTGTTGTTTGTCTTGTATGTCCCTCCGCACTTACCCAGGCTAGGGAACATCGTCCAGTTGTACCTCGTTGCCTAGGACGAGTGGTGCAAGTAGGCAGGGACAGGGGTGTGGGTGGAGCCAGTGGTCACTACCCTCTACCCCTCTTTGTGACAAGAATATAACAGCAGTATCTAACATGTGTATTTCACACTGACAGATGCAGCAAAGGCTGCAAATTTAGTATTTGGCCTAAAATGGGTGTTTTGTTTCGTCCTCCAGTAGTGGGCCCTGGCTGGCCAAGTTTGTACCTGGCCTCTGCTGTTGCAAAAATCCTCTTTCTGATCCACTTCTAAAAGACTGGCCTGAAAGTGTTAGAGATGACCCCTCTTCCTCCTCCTCGTCCTGGGCCACATCCTCTTCCATCATCGCCCTAAGTGTTTTCTCAATGAGACATAGAAGTGGTATTGTAACGCTGATAACGGCGTTATCGCCACTGGCCATGTTGGTGGAGTACTCGAAACAGTGCAACAGGGCACACAGGTCTCGCATAGAGGCAGGGCCTGTGCAAGGATTTTTGCCACCCTAGGCAAGATAAAAATTGCCGCCCCCCCCCCTTATCAGATGATCTGCCCATATCATGACATCACATATGTTCCACCCCTTTCTCAGCATTTAAATGAAAAGAACTGCTATGTTTCACTTAGGGTTAATCAAGCTTCTTGTAGCTGTCTCTTTTTGCGGAACGGAATTGCGGACCCATACGGATCCGCAATTCCGATCCTGAAAAAAATAGAACATGTCCTATTCTTGTCCGCAATAGCGGACAAGGATAGGCATATTCTCTTAGTGCCGGCGATGTGTGGTCCGCAAAAAGCGGAACGCACATTGCCGCTGTCCGCGTTTTGTGGATCCGCAAAACACACACGGATGTGTGAATGGACCCAAAATGTAAGGTAAATTAGTTTCCAATGTAGTATTAATAACTAAACAATTAAATAATAAACATATTGCATTGTCTACTTACCACCAGGACAATAAGATGATCTGGTCTCTGGCTGCAGTCTGGCTCTTGGTCTGGCTCTGGGGACTCCCTTGTCACTCTCTTCTCCCGGCGGCAGGATGGCAAGGGATGTGCGTCAAAACGGCTAGTTCCAGAGCTGCAACGGGTTTTCGTCCATTATCGCACACCACCAGGCCGGGCTTGAGGCTCACTGGCAGCAACCACTCGTCAGTCTGTTGTTCTATACCCCGCCACAACTCCTGCGCGGTGTGGGGCCTGTCCCCCAAACACATCAGTTTCAGAATAGCCTGCTGACGTTTACCCCTGGCTGTGTCGAAGTTGGTGGTGAAGGTCTGTCGCTGACCGGATGAGGAGGTGGTAGAAGAGGAGGAGGAAGCCGAGTAGGAAGAGGAGGCAACAGGAGGCAAAGAATGATGCCCTGCGATCCTTGGCGGCGGAAGGACTTGCGCCAAACAGCTCTCCGCCTGGGGCCCAGCCGCCACTACATTTACCCAGTGTGCAGTTAGGGAGATATAGCGTCCCTGGCCGTGCTTACTGGTCCACGTATCTGTGGTTAGGTGGACCTCGCCACAGATGGCGTTGCGCAGTGCACACTTGATTTTATCCGATACTTGGTTGTGCAGGGAGGGCACGGCTCTCCTGGAAAAGCAGTGGCGGCTGGGAACGACGTACTGTGGGACAGCAAGTGACATGAGCTTTTTGAAGCTGTCCGTGTCCACCAGCCTGAATGACAGCATTTCAAAGGCCTGTAGTTTAGAAATGCTGGCATTCAGGGCCAGGGATCGAGGGTGGCTAGGTGGGAATTTACACTTTCTCTCAAAGGTTTGTGAGATGGAGAGCTGAATGCTTCCGTGTGACATGGTGGAGATGCTTGGTGACGGAGGTGGTGGTGTTGGTGGCACATCCTCTGTTTGCTGGGCGGCAGGTGCCAACGTTCCTCCAGAGGCGGAGGAAGATGCCAAGGCAGCAGCAGAAGAGGGAGCAGGAGGGGCCTGAGCCCTTTCTTGGTTTTGAAGGTGCTTACTCCACTGCAGCCCGTGTCTCGCATGTAGATGCCTGGTCATGTAGGTTGTGCTAAGGTTCAGAACGTTAATGCCTCGCTTTAGGCTCTGATGACACAGCGTGCAAACCACTCGGGTCTTGTCGTCAGCACATTGTGTGAAGAAGTGCCATGCCAGGGAACTCCTTGAAGCTGCCTTTGGTGTGCTCGGTCCCTGGTGACAGTGGCCAGTAGCAGGCGAACTGTTTTCGCAACGACTGCTCTGCTTTTGCACCCTGCTCCCTCTTTTTTTTTGACAATTTTTATTGTTTTATATTTATCATAGCAAGGTACAAGCTTGAAGACAAATTGCAACAACAGAACAAGTGACATAAAAGAAGGTAGCATATATAGTCAAGAAATCATCACAAGTTTTTGTAACAGGCGGGCGATTTGGCCCAACATTGACAGGTATTAGCTATTAATAGGCTTAAGTAGGTTTCTGGTTAAACAGAATGACACGGATAACAGGGCATATTTCCTGAGATGAAATAAAATAAAGCAAAATAAAATAGAGTATAATAAAATAAAATAAAATAAAAATAAGAATAAAAGTGGGGGAGGGGCTATGTGAGGCTACCAGGTTTTACCCAAGAGAATACGAACAAGCGATCATCTGCAAATGGGAACACATTGACAAAATTTGTTATACAAATCCTCTATATGTTTTCCATGGGGACCATATTTTCAGGAAAGAAGGTCTAGAGTGTGATTCCCAATGTGAGATTTCCTCCAGTCTATATATCTGGTCCACTTTATTGATCCAGTGGTCAATACTGGGGATGTCAGAAGAGAGCCAGTGGATGGGTAAGAGTAGTCTAGCCGCTGCTAGTAAGAGTGAGAAGAGGGATGTTTTATGTGGTCCCAAGTTACCCATCCCCAGAGATATAAGGGCTAGTTCAGGTGTACAGGGGAGAGATGTCTGACAAATCTGGTTACAAAGTTGGAGTATCTTGTGCCACCAAGGCTTAATTAGGTCACAGGACTACCAGATGTGCATGAACGTGCCTTTTGATGTATGGCATCTCCAGCAAACATCAGAAGCTGTTGAGCTGTACATACAAGTTTTATCTGGGGTCTTGTACCAACGCATGAGAATTTTGTAGCTATTCTCCTGTATGCGTATACATCTGGACAGCCTGTGAGGAGAAGATAGAAGTTTGGTGATCTCTTGGGATGATAGATTACGCTGTAGGTCTCTTTCCCAAAGGCCTACAATCGCGGGTTTAGGAGGGGAGGGAGGTGATTTCAGATGTCTGTATATTTTAGAAATGGTTTTAAGTGGATATATCCTACTACTCAGCATTGTCTCAAACCAGCTGGATTCCCCTATCTGGGAGGTTTGTTTCGCCCAGAGAAGAGCTTCTGCTTTGAAGAAGTGCTGTAGTACTGGATTGCGAATCTGTGCATCCAATAGTGTGTACATTTCAGAGTCAGAGAGAACACAACCCTCTTTATCAATTAGTTGTGAGGTGGCAATTTCTGAATATCTCATGGTTGTTGGGCAGCTCTCTTTTAGTTCTTTGGGTGCCAAGTCAATGATGTCTTTAATAAGCAGAAGGGGGGAAGGAAGTGTGGGACTTTCAGAGCGGGACGTGAACCACTTGCAGACCTTTAGGGTGTTGCACGTGATAGGATTAGTAATCAGGCTAGGTAGCGGGAGTGGCTTATTAGCCAGTATAAGGGCCCGAATAGGGAATGGGAGTAGAGCCTTTTCTAATTTTGGCCAAAATTTATGACTAGGTTCTCTGATCAAGTCTATAACTCTGGATAGTTGGATAGCATTCATATAGGTCTCAGGATCAGGGAGACCAATACCACCTGTAGCTCTAGACTTGGTCAACGTGTCAAAGGTGATGCGAGGACTTTTACCTTGCCAAATAAACTTGTGAATGCATTTATTAAGAGAGGTAAAATATGATTTAGGTATTTCTATAGGAAGAACCTGCATCAGGTAGGTGAGTTTCGGCATTATCAGAGACATAAAAATGTTTTTTCTACCAAACCAGGAGAGATATTGAGAGTCTAGGGAGTTCATCTGGGTCTGTATAGACACTAATAGGGGCATGTAGTTTAGTCGGAATAAGTCATGTAAGTGTGGGGAAAGTTTGACCCCTAAGTAGGTTAATTGTTGGGTTTGCCAATTGAATGGGGAATTTGCTTTAACCACCTGCCATCTGGGCCATTTGCCCCCTTCCTGACCAGGCCAAATTTTGCAAAACGGACATATCTCACTTTATGTGGTAATAACTTTGGAACGCCTTTTTTTTATCCAAGTCATTCAGAGATTGTTTTCTTGTGACACATTGTACTTCATGATAGTCATAAATTTGAGTCAAAATATTTCACCTTTATTTATGAAAAAATCCCAAATTTACCCAAAAATTTGAAAAATTCGCAATTTTCTAAATTTCAATTTCTCTGATTTTAAAACAGAAAGTGATACCTCATAAAATATTTATTATTTAACATTCCCCATATGTCTACTTTATGTTGGCATCATTTTGGAAATGTCATTTTATTTTTTTAGGACGTTAGAAGGCTTAGAAGTTTAGAAGCAAACCCACTTTTTAAGGACCAGTTCAGGTCTGAAGTCACTTTGTGGGGCCTACATAGTGGATACCCCCATAAATGACCCTATTGTAGAAACTACACCCCTCAAAATATTCAAAACCGATTTTACAAACTTTGTTAACCCTTTAGGCGTTCCACAAGAATTAAAGGAAAATGGAGATCAAATTTTTAAATTTCACTTTTTTTGCAGATTTTCCATTTTAATCAATTTTTTTCTTTAACACATCGATGGTTAACAGCCAAACAAAACTCAATATTTATTACCCAGATTCTGCGGTTTACAGAAACACCCCACATGTGGTCATAAACTTCTGTACGGGCACACGGCAGGGCACAGAAGAAAAGGAACTCCACATGGTTTTTAGATGTCATGTCCCATTTGAAGCCCCCTGATGCACCCTTACAGTAGAAACTCCCAAGAAGTGACCCCATTTTGGAAACTAGGGGATAAGGTGCCAGTTTTATTAGTACTATTTTTGGGTACATATGATTTTTTGATCATTCATTATAACACTTTATGGGGCAAGGTGACCAAAAAATTGGTTGTTTTAGCACAGTTTCTATTTATTTATTTTTACAGCATTCACCTGAGGGGTTCATTCAAGTGACATTTTTATAGAGCAGATTGTTACGGACGTGGCGATACCTAATATGTATACTTTTTCTCATTTATTAAAGTTTTACACAATAATAGCATTTTTGAAACAAAAAAATTATGTTTTAATGTGTCCATGTTCTGAGAGCTATAGTTTTTTTATTTTTTGAGAGATTTTCTTATGTAGGGGCTCATTTTTTGCGGGATGAGGTGACGGTTTTATTGGTACTATTTTGTGGGACATACGCATTTTTGATCACTTGATGTTGCACCTTTTGTGATGCAAGGTGACAAAAATTGCTTGTTTTGACACAGTTTTTTTTTTGTTTTTTTTACGGTGTTCACCCGAGGGGTTAGGTCATGTGATATTTTTATAGAGCTGGTTTTTACAGACGCGGCAATACCTAATATGTATACTTTTTTTTATTTGTTTTACTTTAACACAATAATAGCATTTTTGAAACCAAAAAAATGATGTTTTAGTGTCTCCATGTTCTAAGAGCTATAGTTTTTTTATTTTTTGAGAGATTTTCTTATGCAGGGGCTCATTTTTTGCGGAATGAGGTGACGGTTTTATTGGTACCATTTTGTGGGACATACGCATTTTTGATCACTTGGTGTTGCACCTTTTGTGATGCAAGGTGACAAAAATTGCTTGTTTTGACACAGTTTCTTTTTTTTTTTTTTACGGTGTTCACCCGAGGGGTTAGGTCATGTGATATTTTTATAGAGCTGGTTTTTACGGACGCGGAAATACCAAATATGTCTATTTTATTTTATTTTTTCTATTTTTAACTTTTTTTTTTCATTCCTTACTTGGGGACTTTTTTTTTTTACATGTGAAACTTTTTTTTATTTTTTTATTTTCAACCTTTTATTTTTATTTTTTTTATTTTACACTTTTCGTCCCCCATAAGGTCATACAAGACCTCTGGGGGACATTTACTTCACTTTTTTTTTTTTTTTTCACTGTTGATTTCTCCTGTAACTGGGGCTGACATAGTAGCCCCAGTTACAGGACAAATACACCCCTAGAGAGGCTGTACAGCAGCAATCCAGCGCTGTACAGCCTCAGAGCAGGGCTGATCGAGGTCTCTGAGAGACCTCACACAGCCCCTGCACTCTCCGGTCACGGCGGTCACATGACCGCCGGGCCGGAACAGGAAGCGCATAGCGCTTCCTTCTCTGCATACACAGCGCTCGGTGAGCGCTGTGTCTGCAGCGATCCGGAAGGCAGGGACACCTGGGCACTGTCCCTGCCTTGTCTTAGGGTTGCCCTGCTGTCACTGACAGCGGGCAACCCGATCAGCAGCTGCACGATTAGCGTGCAGCTGCTATTTCTGAAAGGACGTTCTAAAACGTGCTTTCAGAAATAGAGGTCCACCCATAGGACGTTTATATCTTATGGGCGGACGTAAAGCAGTTAAGGGAGGAGATACTAGCGGGAGAGAGGCCTATATGAAGGACCTGGGACTTTGAAGGGTTAATTTTGAAATTAGAAAGGGAACCAAAAAGGTTAAGTGACAATAGGATCTTGGGCATGGATTTATAAGGATTGGTGGTGGTGATCAATAAGTCATCAGCAAATGCAGCTAACTTAAATTCTCGTGCACCTATTTTCAGACCACTAATATCACTTTTTTGTCTAAGGGCCTGTAGAAGGGATTCCATCACTAGTACAAATAAAAGGGGTGAGAGGGTGCACCCCTGCCTCGTCCCATTTCTTATGGGAAAACAGGGGGATAGTATTTCGTTGACTGACACGGACGCCGAGGAGCACGTGTACATTGCAAATATTGCATTGATATATGGTTCTGGGAACTGAAATTTTGAGAGAGTCAATCTGATATATAGCCAGTCCTTTCTGTCAAATGCTTTCTCGGCGTCCGTGCCAATCAGGACCAAGGGGGTGCGTTTATGAGAAGCATAGAACAAGGAGTCTAATATTTTTGTGGTATTATCCTTCCCCTCTCTCCCTTTTACGAAACCTACCTGGTCCGGATGGATTAGTTCAGGTAGGAAGCTTTGTAGCCTAGTAGCTAGCATCTTGGCTGTAAGTTTAAGGTATACGTTAAGTAGAGAAATTGGGCAATAATTGGAGCATAATGTAGGGTCTTTGCCTTCCTTGGGTATTATTGTTATAGTGGCCCTTGTCATATCAGATGAAAGTGAAATATTGGACATAGCTAAATTACAGACAGGGAGCAGATATGGTAGGAGTATGTTTTTGAAAGCATAAAATTAAGATATAGGGAGACCATCTGGGCCAGGGCATTTACCTCTAGGGGTAGATTTAATGGCAGCTTCTAATTCCGAGACAGTGAAAGGTTTGGCTAAGAATTCCCGCTGTATTGAGGTTAAGGCTGGGAGGTCAAGTGTGTCAAGAAAGGAGTTAATGTTGGTTTCTCTGGAAGTAGAAGGGTCAGGTAGGTCTTGGATTGGTAGATTATAAAGGGAATTATAAAATATCCTGAATTGATCAGCTATTTCCTCCGCCTTGAACAAAAGGTTACCCTGCTGAGACCTAAGGGATTGAATAGCGGGAACTTCTCCTTTGTTTAATATTGTTCATCACGTATCTGGAGACTTTATTGCCATGGGCAAAAATTTTCTGCTGTACCGACAGAAAAAATTTGGCTGAGCGTTCGTTTAAAAGGTTTTTTAATTGGGCTCTGAGAGAGGAAAGTTCCGCTAGTTGTAGATCTGACATGGATTGTTTGTGAGCTTTCTCTGCCATGTGGATCTTTGATAACAAGTCACTGAGTTTTTTCTCTGATTCTCTCTTCAGAAAGGAGCAGAGACCAATCAGCCTGCCTCTAACGTACGCTTTATGAGCGTCCCAAAGGGTTTGAGGGGAGGTCTCAGGAGTAGCATTTATTAGGAAATATTCCTCAAGGTAAGAGGAGATGAGAGCAGTGTGCTTTGCTTTGTTCAGAAGGGACTCGTTAAATCTCCAGTTGGTTTGTCTGTTAGTTTTCTGGTCTGAGTGGATTTCACAATAAATTGGGGCATGATCGGACAGGGTAATATTTCCAATTTTTGGGAATGAGCAGAATTGCAGCTTTTCTTTCGGGATTAAAATATAGTAAATTCTACTGTATGACTTGTTCGCAGGGGAATAGAAGAAATAATCAATCGCTTCGGAATTGTGGCAGCGCCAGACGTCTAAGACTCCCAAGTTATGAAATTTTGTGTGTAACAAACTGAGAGTTTTTGCCGATACTGGAGATTTTTTGGAAGAGGTGTCTATTGAGGGATTTAAAGCTATATTGAAGTCACCTGCCATAATCAGAAAACCCTCTCTGTGTTTCTCTATAAGAGAGAGTACTGGGGTGAGCCAGCCGCTCTGGTCTACGTTTGGGGCATATATGTTTGCAAAAGTAAAGATGGATTGCCCTACTTGGCCTATGGGAATTAGGTACCGACCTTCCGGGTCTTGAACATGGGATTTATATTGAAAGGGAAGCCCCCTACCAAAGCCAATGCTGACTCCCTTCGAGGCCGCACCCCCAGCACCACAATGGTACCAACTAGGAAATTTTGAGTGAGAAAGATTGGGATAATTCCCATGTTTGAAATGTGTCTCCTGCAAAAAGATCACTGAACATCTCTCTCTTTGCAAGAGAGAGAAAATCTGGGATCTCTTAGAGGGGGATCTCATCCCCTTGACATTGTATGAGACTAATTTAAAATCCGCCATGTCTCTTCAGAGAGAGGGGGAAAGGTTCTAAATGTAGTAGCAAAGAAAATCTGACCAACCAGGAGCAAAGTGGAGGAAAAAGCGCGGCCACAAGGGGAGCTCAGGAGCATCCACACATTGGGGGGATCTCAGCTTGCGAGCCCTGAATCCGTGAGGACATCAGTCCACCCATTTGAGAGAGTATTGGAGTAGTCACAGAGTACTTGTAAAAACAATAACAATTAGGAACATAAAATAAAACAGTGAATAAAGGCAAAGGATGAATAAACGTCATCAAAACCAGGTAGGTCATATCAATCATGCCTTTCTGCTTAGGCATCATGTAGGGGGAAAAGGGTATAACACCCAGAAGCACTACCCTCTGTAGTGCCAATTATACTGGAATATTTTGATATAGGTATTATTAGTAGAAGAGTCGGGGAATCTACAAGGATATAAAGAAAACCCTTATAATTTTTTCCTCGATACGAACCATGCAGGGAATAGGTGGCATATGGGAGTGATCAGACTACATCAATTGGAGGAGAGGATAAAGTGAAGTGTTAAAAGGTATAGGTGGGCAGCTTTAGGTGTCTCACACTGCTACCAAGGTATGGGAGGGTACATTTATACTGGAGGTAGCTTGATCTTGATACTTAGCAATGTGACTGGTCTAACCTTACAACAGATGGGAAATTCAAGAAAGAGATCCCTACTGTTTCATCGTCATATACTGGGCAGAAGGCAAAGTATGATTCAAGAAAATGAAAGAAGAGTATAAGCCCGGCTCTCTACCCAGTATACAAGGAGTCATCACACAGTAAACAGTTTAACAATAACATAAAATCCGTACGTCCCATATGATGTATGTAGTCCACCTAAACTTAGGAAGAGCATAACACATTACTTTTCCACCATGGACAAACGCTTGGGGGTGGAGAAGGAGTTCCCCCTTCTGCTTCTCTGGGGCTTTGGGGTACTTAAAGATTCCCAGGGGGTCACCTGAGGGAGGTTAGGTAAGGAGCTCAAATTCTGAGCCACGTCCCAGTTCTCAATGAGCAATGGGGTAATCTGGAGAAGGTCGTAGGCTTTATCCAGATCAGTAAAAGAGGAGATGTGAACACGTCGACCGTCATGCAGGAAAGATAAGCCGAACGGGAATGAATGTCCGCCTGTAGATAATTCTGTGCTGTCGCAGCCATTCTGTGAGAGGTCTCAGGGCTTTGCGTTTCTTAAGAGTTGACTGCGCCAAGTCCTGGAATATGGTGATAGTGTTTTCCTCCCACTCAACGGAGCTAGAATTTCTAGCATTTGCCAGTATGGCTTCTTTTACAGGGAAGTGTAAAAATTTACATATTACATCTCTGGGGGGCTCATTCGCTTGTGGTTTAGGCCTGAGAGCTCTATGGGCCCTTTCAAAGCAGTACCTCGTGTGCAGATTCAGGCCCCAGAATTTTCAGGCATTTCTGAATTATTGTTTCAGGAATGTCCATGGCTGAGACAGTTTCCGGAATGCCTCTGAAGCGCAAATTGTTGCGCCTGCTCCTGTTCTCCTGATCCTCCATGGCTGTGTATAAGGAGTTAATGTGGCATTGAGCCAGGGACAGGCAAGATGAGACTTCGGACTGGTGCTGCAGGATCGCGGTCTGGGTTTCCTCTAAAGCCTCCACCCTCCGGCCTATGTGCTTGACGTCCTCTTTTATTGAGGAGATATCCAGGCTAAGGGGACCCAGGGCTTCTGCTAGGGCCTCCTTTAGGAAAGCCCTAGATATGGGCAAACAGTCTGCATCGCTGGGATCAGGGCTCGAGTCCTGCGGGAACGCGTGGGAACGGCGTTCCTGCACTTTTTTCTTAGCAGGAACGCCGTTCCCTTTCAGCAGGGCAGCGCATTGTGCCCCTCAACACTGTCGGCGCCCCGCTCTGGCGCAGCATGAAGAGAGGGACTGACAGGAGGGAAGCGCCTCAAGTGTAGCATGGCCGAGCTCTGCCCGGTCCGTGGTACAGCTTTTGTTTCCTGTACCCGGCCGGACTGACAGGAAGTGCTCACTTAGTGTGCACTTCCTTTCAGTCCGGCCGGGTACAGAAAACAAATGCTCCTGTACCACGGACCGGACAGAGCTCGGCCACACTACACCCGAGGTGGGTGGGGAGAAAGCGAGAGTGACAAGAGAGGGAGGGATGGGGGAGAAAGAGAGTGACAAGGGAGGGAGGGGGAAGAAAGAGAGAGAGTGACAAGGGAGGGAGGGGGAAGAAAGAGAGAGAGTGACAAGGGAGGGAGGGGGAAGAAAGAGAGAGAGTGACAAGGGAGGGAGGGGGAAGAAAGAGAGAGAGTGACAAGGGAGGGAGGGGGAAGAAAGAGAGAGAGTGACAAGGGAGGGAGGGGGGAAGAAAGAGAGAGAGTGACAAGGGAGGGAGGGGGGAGAAAGAGAGAGAGTGACAAGGGAGGGAGGGGGGAGAAAGAGAGAGAGTGACAAGGGAGGGAGGGGGAAGAAAGAGAGAGAGTGACAAGGGAGGGAAGGGGAAAGAGAGAGAGTGACAAGGGAGGGAAGGGGGAGAAAGAGAGAATGATAAGGGAGGGAGGGGGGAGAAAGAGAAAGTGACAAGGGAGGGAGGGGGGAGAAAGAGAGAGTGACAAGGGAGGGAGGGGGGAGAAAGAGAGAGTGACAAGGGAGGGAGGGGGGAGAAAGAGAGAGAGTGACATGGGAGGGAGGGGGGAGAAAGAGAGAGAGTGACAAGGGAGGGGGGAGAAAGAGAGAGTGACAAGGGAGGGAGGGATTGAAAAATAAGCCACTTGCTTGCTCCTCCTCCCGACCTTCCCTGCCCTTTGCGTACGCCGCGTGACGTGACTTCACGCGGAGGCACTGGATCTTGGGTGAGTTCCCACACTTTTTTTCCCAGGACTTGACCCCTGTCTGGGATCATCCCCTACCTTGTCACCACCGGATGCTGCTGATTGCTTGTGTGCTGAGCGTGGTGTGCCGGGCGCTATCTTGGATTCGCGGCTCACTGCCGCAGCGGCTGCCTTTTTAATAAATCTCTCCATTTCCCCAGCTTGATTCTGGGAGCGATTGTTGCCCGATTGCTTTGTGGGCTTCTGGCCCCCGATTTTAACCATTGTGGGATCCAGAGAGCTTATAATATGGTGCTGTGAGGGTTATGCAGGCAGGAGAGCCGTCCTTCACACGTCCATTCACTTCAAGTGCAGGCTCCGCCCCCCCTGCTCTCTCTTTTGCTACGCTGTTGGCTCGGTCTCACCACTGCCTCTTCCTCCGAACTGTGAAAGTCAGTGGCACGACCTTCATTCCATGTGGGGTCTAGGACCTCATCGTCCCCTGCATCGTCTTCCACCTAGTCTTCCTCCCTAAACCTCCTTTTCGGTCTGCTCACTGCAGAAAGACGCAGCAGTTGGCACCTGTGTTTCGTCATTATCATAGACGTGCTGAGGTGGTATTCCCATGTCCTCAACAGGAAACATAAGTGGTTGTGCGTCAGTGCATTCTATGTCTTCCACCCCTGGGGAAGGGATAGGTGGATGCCCTTGGGAAACCCTGTCAGCAGAGTCTTCAAACAGCATAAGAGACTGCTGCATGACTTGAGGCTCAGACAGGTTCCCCGATATGCACAGGGGTGATGTGACAGACTGATGGGCATGGGTTTCAGGCGCCACCTGTGCGCTTTCTGCAGAAGACTGGGTGGGAGATAATGTGAACGTGCTGGATCCACTGTCGGCCACCCAATTGACTAGCGCCTGTACTTGCTCAGGCCTTACCATCCTTATAACGGCATTAAGCCCGACCAAATATCGCTGTAGATTCTGGCGGCTACTGGGACTTGAGGTAGTAGGTCCAGTAGGACGTGTAGCTGTGGCAGAACGGCCACGTCCTATCCCTGAATCAGAGGCTCCACCAACACCACGGCCATGACCGCGTCCCTTATTTGATGTTTGCCTCATAGTTAGCGTTCATCAAGCAAAGTAAAAAGTGGTTAAGACTGTTAAAAATAATTTACCGCCAATAAAAATCCTGATGTAGGTTATTGCACTAAATTATTTATTTTTTAACTCTATATGACAGCAGTATTTGTGGCCTAAATTTCACAGTAATTTATGCACGTCTAATCCCAGATGTGCAGTATATCAGAGGGTTTTTATAACCCCAGTAACCAAAAAGCCGTATTTCTGGCCTAAATGTGAGACTCACTTATGCATGTCTAATCCCAGATGTGCAGTATATCAGAGGGCTTTTTAACCCCAGTAAGCAAAAAGCCGTATTTGTGGCCTAAATGTGACACTCACATATGCACGTCTAATCCCACATGTGCAGTATATCAGAGGGTTTTTATAACCCCAGTAACCAAAAAGCCGTATTTGTGGCCTAAATGTGACATTCACTTATGCACGTCTAATCCCAGATGTGCAGTATATCAGAGGTTTTTTTTAACCCCAGTAACCAAAAAGCCGTATTTGTGGCCTAAATGTGACACTCACTTATGCACGTCTAATCCCAGATGTGCAGTATATCAGAGGGTTTTTATAACCCCAGTAACCAAAAAGCCGTATTTGTGGCCTAAATGTGACACTCACTTATGCATGTCTAATCCCAGATGTGCAGTATATCAGAGGGTTTTTTAACCCCCAGTAAGCAAAAAGCCGTATTTGTGACCTAAATGTGACACTCACTTATGCACGTCTAATCCCAGATGTGCAGTATATCAGAGGGTTTTTTAACCCCAGTAAGCAAAAAGTCATATTTGTGGCCTAAATGTGACACTCACTTATGCACCTATAATCCTAGATGGATTATACAGGACTGGAAAAAACAGGACTGACCTTGTACAAAAAAACTATAAAACTCCAATACCTAAAAAAATCGTACGGTGCATCGGCACCTTTGATATCAAACATCAAGAAGTGAGTAAAATCTTAAATAAATATTGGAATGTTTTAAAATTGGATGTTGACATCAAAAATGTCATATCGGAACATCCTACAATAACATACAGAAGAGGAACCAATCTAAAAGAACAACTAGTACACAGCCACTTTCAAGAAAACTACCAAAAAACAGAAGTAAAAACAACATGGCTCACCACTAAAGGGTCTTATCCGTGTGGCAATTGTCAGTTCTGTAGCAAAATGAGAGCATGTAAGCAGTTCCAAAATCCAGTCGACAATAAAATCTATAAAATTGATCAATATATCAACTGTAAAACTACAGGAGTGGTCTATGCTATAGAATGTGGATGCCCCAAAATATACGTGGGAAAAACCATCCAAGAGCTCCGTAGAAGAATTTCAAAACATCTCAGTGATATAAATCTTAAAACAGATACCACTCTATCTAAACATATTCAAGCTGAGCATAATGGTAAAAGCGACAGTTTAAAAATATGGGGCATAATAAAACTTAAGTCTGGCCCTAGACAGGGTGATCTAGACAAAAAATTACAGCGTGAAGAAACACGCTGGATATACAGACTAAAAAGTCTTTCACCCCAGGGACTCAATGAAGGATTTACCTATGCATCCTTCCTGTAAAAATTGACACATTAATATCGCTAATAACAATTATTATTATTAACAATTATTACAATAATTCTATGATTATATAAAAAATAATAAATAACAAATCAGAATCAGACCACCTACCATACAATAATAGATAAGTGACAAGCGAAGAACCATCAACAACAACTAATAGAAAAAATAGTAAAAATTAAAAATCTTAACTAATAAGTATAAAAAATAAATTACCTCTGAGTAGATCCAATCCAATCTAAAAAGAAAAAAAGAAAAAAAGAAAAAGCAATTATTACTAGTTCATATCAAAAAATAATAAACAATAAAAAATAAAAAATAAAAAATAATGTGATAAAACACGAATATTAGCTATTCATATCAAAATAATAAAATAAAAAATAAAAAAATAAGATTTGGACAACATAATATCAAAAAACAAAAAATAAAAATAAAAATGTTATGTAAAACCAATATATTTGAAAATAATCAAAAGCAAAGATCCAATAATAACAATAATAATAATAATAATAATAATAATATCAATATTAATAATTAATCATATTAAACATAGTACAACATACAAAGTAAAGATAGCATGCTAATATCAATAAAAAACATCATTAGCTAATATAGCATATTAAAAATTTAAAACTAAGTGTCTGAGCAAGCGCAGAAGAATCGAAAAAAGCCCCACAGTAATGACAGATTATTCTCTGAGGATATATATAAGGATGGGAGCATGCGCAGAACTATCAGTAGGCTAGCATACGAAATCTTTATTAAATGTAACATAATAAAGCTAAATCACCTGCATGATAGTAAGTGCCCAAAAGAACTACAGATACTTCTGCTCAATATATAATTCACAGCACCGGCTAACGTATCGTCAGGAGAACAGCATTAAGACAGAGAGGAAAAAATCTAAGTGCGGTGACATGCGTGAGATCTCGGATTCTATCGCGAGATCTTAGACGTCACCAAAACAAAGCAGACTAACAAGAAGAACTAACGAATCAGGAAGTCCGATACTGAGAACAACACAATAAGGTACAAAATAACTAGCTAGTGACGGACTACGTCACAAAAGAGGAGGTTATAAATAGGTCGCGTCACCCGTATCTCATTGTAGACTGCCCGTGCCCCTGAAGACGCCATGTATATGGCGAAACATGTCGGGGGGCAGTGTATAAGTTTTTAGGCTACAATAGACCTCTGACAGCTCGATATAGATTCCACATAGCATCATCGAGTGGTAACTGGAGCAAGCGCGCCGCTACCAGGCCACTACTACAATAGCACAGCTAATAGAACAAACGGTACATCAGAGGCCATATTAGATAGTTTTAATATTAGGTTAGGTAGTTCATATTATTTTAAGCAGTTAGTAATAAAAGCTATATTTTAATGTCAATGATTAATTACACATGTCAAGAGTAGGCAATTAGTAGTATTGCACTATATGAAAATAGAATCATTAATGCCTCTACATGTGTATGGTATATCTTTGGAACAAGTATAATCCTAGATGTGCACTAAATGAAACAGATGTTTTTTTTTCACCCCAGTCTCTCAAAGCAGTATTTCTGGACTTGCAGACATGCAGATATCTTGTGTTGGTGCACTATCGTTGCATAAAATGGCTGCCGATTATGTATTGATATTGACTAACTGAAGGAAAAAAAGTTCCTTTTCAGTAGTAGTTGGCTCAGGGCAGGCTTAAAACAATTGTGCACTGCACCCACAAAACACATTTGCTGTAGATCGCTGAGTAAAGAAGCAGTTCTTCATAAGATTTCTCCCTGATCTCTCCCTCACAGCAGCTGCAGCCTATCCCTACACTAATCTGAGCAGAGTGATGGGTGGCGCTACGTGGCTCCAGCTTAAATAGAGGCTGGGTCACATGCTGCACTGGCCAATCACACCCATGCCATTAGTAGGCATGGCTGTGATGGCTTCTAAGGGCACGCAAGTTAAACGCTTGTTGATTGGCTGCTCTGCAGCCTTTCAAAAAGTGCCATTAACTCGCCGAACACCGAACCTGAACCCAAACTTTTACTGAAAAGTTATGGTTCGGTTCCGGGGTCACTTATGCACGTCTAATCCCAGATGTGCAGTATATCAGAGTTTTTTTTTTAATCCCAGTAACTAAAAAGCCGTATTTGTGGCGTAAATGTGACACTCACTTATGCACGTCTAATCCCAGATGTGCAGTATATCAGAGGGTTTTTATAACCCCAGTAACCAAAAAGCTGTATTTGTGGCCTAAATGTGACACTCACTTATGCATGTCTAATCCCAAATGTGCAGTATATCAGAGGGTTTTTTAACCCCAGTAAGCAAAAAGCCATATTTGTGGCCTAAATATGACACTCACTTATGCACCTATAATCCTAGATGTGCACTATATGAAACAGATGTTTTTTTTTCACCCTAGTATGCCCCAGTAAATTTCACAGTCACTTATGCACGTCTAAATTTCACAGTCACTTATGCACGTCTAATCCCAGATATGCAGCATATCAGAGGGTTTTTTAACCCCAGTAAGCAAAAAGCCGTATTTCTGGCCTAAATGTGACAGTTAGAGTTGAGCGAACACCTGGATGTTCGGGTTCGAGAAGTTCGGACGAACTTCCCGGAAATGTTCGGGTTCGGGATCCGAACCCGAACCGAACTTCGTCCCGAACCCGAACCCCATTGAAGTCAATGGGGACCCGAACTTTTGGGCACTAAAAAGGCTGTAAAACAGCCCAGGAAAGAGCTAGAGGGCTGCAAAAGGCAGCAACATGTAGGTAAATCCCCTGCAAACAAATGTGGATAGGGAAATGAATTAAAATAAAAATTAAAAAAATAAAAATTAACCAATATCAATTGGACAGAGGTCCCATAGCAGAGAATCTGGCTTCACGTCAGCAGAGAATCAGTATCTTCATGCCATAGCAAAGAATCTGGCTTCATGTCAGCAGAGAATCAGTCTCTTCATGCCATAGCAGAGAATCTGGCTTCATGTCACCCACCACTGGAACAGGCCACTGTCACACATTTAGGCCCAGGCACCCAGGCAGAGGAGAGAGGTCCCGTAACAGAGAATCTGGCCTTATGTCAGCGCAGAATCAGTCTTCATGTCAAGGCAGAGAATCAGGCTTCACGTCACCCACCACTGGAACAGGCCACTGTCACACATTTAGGCCCAGGCACCCAGGCAGAGGAGAGAGGTCCCGTAACAGAGAATCTGGCCTTATGTCAGCACAGAATCTGTCTTCATGTCATAGCAGAGAATAAGGCTTCACGTCACCCACCACTGGAACAGGCCACTGTCACACATTTAGGCCCAGGCACCCAGGCAGAGGAGAGAGGTCCCGTAACAGAGAATCTGGCCTTATGTCAGCGCAGAATCAGTCTTCATGTCATAGCAGAGAATCAGGCTTCACGTCACCCACCACTGGAACAGGCCACTGTCACACATTTAGGCCCAGGCACCCAGGCAGAGGAGAGAGGTCCCGTAACAGAGAATCTGGCCTTATGTCAGCGCAGAATCAGTCTTCATGTCATAGCAGAGAATCAGGCTTCACGTCACCCACCACTGGAACAGGCCACTGTCACACATTTAGGCCCAGGCACCCAGGCAGAGGAGAGAGGTCCCGTGACAGAGAATCTGGCCTTATGTCAGCGCAGAATCAGTCTTCATGTCAAGGCAGAGAATCAGGCTTCACGTCACCCACCACTGGAACAGGCCACTGTCACACATTTAGGCCCAGGCACCCAGGCAGAGGAGAGAGGTCCCGTAACAGAGAATCTGGCCTTATGTCAGCACAGAATCTGTCTTCATGTCATAGCAGAGAATCAGGCTTCACGTCACCCACCACTGGAACAGGCCACTGTCACACATTTAGGCCCAGGCACCCAGGCAGAGGAGAGAGGTCCCGTAACAGAGAATCTGGCCTTATGTCAGCACAGAATCTGTCTTCATGTCATAGCAGAGAATCAGGCTTCATGTCACCCACCACTGGAACAGGCCACTGTCACATATTTAGGCCCAGGCACCCAGGCAGAGGAGAGAGGTTGCGTAACAGAGAATCTGGCTTCATGTCAGCACAGAATAAGTGTCACGGGGTTCCGAAGGTGCACTCGGTCCCCCATTGCCCGCAGAACTGTTGCTTAGCTTTTGGAATGAGGTTCTGTTTTTGACCTCATTCCCAGGGCGGCTTTACTAGCTGGGTGGCTCCTTGCTCCTAAGTCTGCCTTGAGCGCCGAGCTGATCACTCGGTGCTCGACTGGTTGGTCTGTCGGTCATGTGACGTTGGCCACGTCACATGACCCTCACTCCCCACTATAAATACAGGCAGCCTTCTGGCTACAGGTTGCCTGTTAATTTCTAGGTTCCTGGCTATTTGTTGGACTGCTGAATACTTACCTGATCCTGTTCCTTGACCATCCTTTTGCCTGATCCTCCTGTACTGCGCATCCGTCCTGGTATTGTGACCTCGGCTCCCACCTGACTACTCTCTTAGGACTCCTCTTGTACTTCTCTGCTCTCCTGGTATTTATGACCCCGGCTTCTCCTGACAATTCTCTGCTTGCTCCTTTTGTACTTTGCAGCTTTCCTGGTATTGACTCGGTCCGTTCACGTCCTGTTGTTTGTCTGTCTGTCATCCCTGCACTTACTCCAAGTTAGGGATTGCCCTCCAGTTGTCCCCTGTCATTAGGACTCGCGAGGCAAGTAGGCAGGGCCAGGGGTAAGGGTGGAGCGCAGTGGTCACTTCCCGCCCCCCTGTGTGTGTGTGTACGCGACCGTTACAGATTAACAGGCCCAATAACCACTGTATTATGAATCCTCTGGTGACCCTGACTGACTATGTCTCTAATCTGACGCAGATGGTGCAGGAGTTAGGGGAAAAACTCAGCTCTTTTGAGTTAGGGCAAGGCTCTTCCACTCCTCAGGCCTCCAGTCCGCATTTTGAGCACCAGATTAAGCTCCCAGAAACCTTTTCTGGAGACCGGAAGAAGTTTCTCTCTTTTAAGGAGAGTTGCAAACTTTACTTCCGTTTGCGCCCCGTGTCCTCTGGCCCCGAGAGTCAACGCGTGGGCATTATCATTTCCCGATTACAGGGTGATCCCCAGGACTGGGCGTTCTCTTTACCTGCTGGCGCCAGTTGTTTATATTCTGTGGAGGGGTTCTTTCAGGCCCTAGGTACCCTCTATGATGAACCAGACAGGGCTCTAGTAGCCGAGACGGCTCTAAAGGCACTGGTTCAGGGCAATTTACCAGCGGAGGATTATTGCACCCAATTCAGAAGGTGGTGTGTCCCCTCAGGATGGAACGAACCAGCCCTGAAGAGTCAGTTCAGGTCAGGTCTGTCTGATAAATTAAAGGATCTTCTGTTCAGTTATCAACTTCCAGAGACCTTAGAGGAGATGATGACCCTTGTTGTCCGACTTGACCGACGGGTTAGAGAGAGACGACAGGAACAACAGTTCTCTTCCCAGATGGTGGTCCAGCCAGAGGCCTATCCCAGAGACAATGCTGAGTTCTCCACGAGGAACCCATGCAGGTTGGCATGACCCGAGGGAATCTTCGCTGCAGACGTGGAGAATGCTTTTACTGTGGAGATTCTGACCATTGGATCAACCAGTGTCCTAAGAAGGTCCTCTCTGTCAAGTCTCCTAAGGCAAGGCAACCTAAAGACCAGGTACACCCTGAATTTTCTAAATGTAAGCTTTCGGTACCCATTACGATTTCTCTGGGAGTAGATAAATGACCGGGTAAGGCCTTTATTGATTCTGGCTCAGCGGCTAGCTTTATTGACTCTGAGTATGCTGTTAGATTGGGTATTCCTATGTTTGCCTTACCAACTCCTATCCATGTCATGGCTATTGATGCTACTCCTCTTATTGGTGGTACGGTGAGCTTATGTACCTCGGAGATTTCTCTAACAGTGGGTGTGTGCCACTCAGAGAGATGTTCGCTTCTAGTCCTGGAGAACCTACCTGCTGAGGTGGTACTAGGGTTGCCTTGGCTCCGACTACATAACCCCACTATAGATTGGTCCAATGGGGAGTTGGTGAGATGGGGGCCTAAGTGTGACTCGTGCCTGTCCGTGGTACAGGCTGGGGTCTCAGTAAAGTCTGATACTTTACCCTCTGTTGTTAGAGAATATTCTGATGTATTCTCATCACCAACCCCGGAGGTTCTGCCCCCCCATAGACCTTATGATTGTACCATAGAGCTAGTAGAGGGGGCCAAGTTTCCTAAAGGACGAATTTATAATCTTTCTATGCCCGAACGCAAGGCCATGGAAGATTATATTAAGGAGAGCCTTGGTAAAGGGCATATTAGACCTTCTGTCTCTCCTATGGGGGCGGGGTTTTTCTTCGTTAAGAAAAAAGATGGTGGTCTTAGGCCATGTATCGATTACCGGAGATTAAATAAAATCACTGTCCAGAATAGATACTCCCTCCCATTGATTCCGGATTTATTTAACCAGGTCCTGGGGGCAACCTGGTTTTCCAAAATTGACCTGAAAGGGGCATACAATCTAATCCGAATCAAGGAGGGAGACGAATGGAAGACGGCGTTCAATACTCCGGTAGGACACTTTGAATATCAGGTGATGCCTTTTGGACTCAGCAATGCCCCAGCTGTGTTCCAAAACTTCATGAATGACATTCTTAGGGAGTTCTTAGGTAAATTTGTTATTGTCTATCTTGACGACATTTTGATATTCTCTCCTGACTTCGAATCCCATGTGTCTCATGTTAGACAAGTATTAGAGGTGTTGAGGGAGAATCAGCTATCCGCTAAACAAGAGAAATGTGTCTTTGGTGTGCAGGAGATTCTGTTTCTAGGGCATGTTCTGACTCCTCACGCCTTCAAGATGGATCCTGGTAAGGTACTAGCAATTAAGGAATGGATAAGACCTTCATCCTTAAAGGCCTTACAACGGTTCTTAGGTTTCGCCAATTACTATCGTAAATTTATTATGAATTTTTCCGTAATTGCTAAAC
The DNA here is from genome assembly GCF_905171765.1 of Bufo bufo. Lineage (NCBI taxonomy): Eukaryota > Metazoa > Chordata > Amphibia > Anura > Bufonidae > Bufo > Bufo bufo. The sequence continues at coordinate 73,469,968 of NC_053395.1, read as the reverse complement.
CGTTAACCGACCTTACTAAGAAAGGGGCGGATTTGGAGAATTGGTCTACTGAGGCCATTTCTTCATTTGAAAAATTAAAAAAGGCATTCAGTAGCGCTCCCATTCTGATCCAGCCTGATCAGGAGAAACCTTTTATTGTGGAGGTGGATGCGTCCGAGGACGGCGCAGGAGCAGTCCTTTCACAAGTCCTGCCAGCCTCACTAATCTGAGACCATGTGCCTTCTTCTCCAGGAAATTCTCTCCCACGGAGAGAAACTACGACATAGGGAATAGGGAGCTGCTGGCCATTAAATGGGCATTTGAGGAGTGGAGGCATTTTCTGGAGGGGGCAAGGCATTGTGTAACTGTTGTCACTGACCATAAAAACCTTATGTTTCTCGAGTCTGCTAAGAGGTTGAATCCCCGTCAAGCCAGATGGGCTCTTTTTTTTACTCATTTTGATTTTTCCATCACGTTTAGGCCGGGAAGTAAAAATGTGAAGGCGGACGCATTATCTCGGAGCTTCCAGGCTTTTCAACCTACTGAGGTATCACCTGAATCCATCCTACCAGCAAAAATCTTCTTAGCATCTCTTACCCAGGATATCTCGGCTCGCATTAGGTCGGAACAACATCTGGCACCGGTATCCACCCCAACAGATAAGTTGTTTGTTCCCGTACAATTTCGTCTCCAGCTGTTGGGCGAGTGTCACGATTCTGCCTTTTGTGGACATCCGGGTGTTGAGGGCACTAAGGATCTGGTTTCTAGATCTTATTGGTGGCCCACTCTAACTAGGGATGTCAAGTCCTATGTGTCAGCCTGTGAGGTTTGTGCCAGGTCCAAGACACCTAGGACTCGCCCTGCTGGTAACCTACGACCCCTACCCATTCCCAGTAGACCCTGGTCCCATATCTCGATGGACTTTATAACTGACCTACCGCTGGCGGAGGGTAAGACTGTAGTGTGGGTAGTGGTGGATAGGTTTAGCAAGATGGTCCATTTCATTCCCCTGTCTAAACTCCCGAATGCCAAAACCCTGGCGTCTATTTTTGTGAAAGAAATTGTTCGATTGCATGGTATTCCGGAAAATATTGTTTCGGACAGGGGTGTGCAGTTTGTGTCCAAATTCTGGAGGGCCTTCTGTCAAAGATGTAAAATTTTGTTGTCTTTTTCTTCCGCCTACCATCCTGAGAGTAATGGGCAGACTGAACGCCTTAATCAGTCTGTGGAACAATTCCTGAGGTTGTATGTTGCTGATGACCAGCAATTATGGGTCAAATTCCTTCCGTTGGCTGAATTTGCTCTGAATAACCGTGTCAATTCTTCTGCTGGGGTCTCCCCTTTCTTTTGTAACTATGGTTTTCATCCCCGTTTTCATTCTGGGTCGTCCGTCTCCTCCTCTAACCCTGAAGCTGATAAACTCTCCTCCGAACTGTGCACAGTTTGGGCCCGGGTTCAATCGAACCTATAAAAGGCTCAATGTTCTCAAAAACTCAAGGAAGATAGGAGACGTTCAAGGGGGGTAAACTTTCAGGTTGGGGATAAAGTATGGTTGTCCTCCAAGAATCTATCTCTCAAGGTAACTTCTAAAAAATTTGCTCCTCGTTTTATTGGACCATATAAGATCACGGAAGTGATTAACCCGGTATCTTTTAGGTTGGAGCTGCCTGAGTCATTCCACATTCATAATGTGTTCCATAAATCTCTGCTTAAAAAATATTTTGAACCGGTAGTACCATCAAAAGCCTCGCCTCCGCCAGTTCTTGTTAATGATGCTGTCGAGTATGTGGTGTCTAAAATAGTGGATGTCAGGAAGGTGCGTAATTCCTTGCAGTACCTGATTCACTGGAAGGGGTATGGACCTGAAGAGAGATCTTGGGTACCTGCCAGGGAGGTTCATGCTGCTAGACTTGTTCGTAAATTTCATTTAGAACACCCTGAAAAGCCATCGCCTGAAGTCTTGGGTCCGGTGGCCCCTCGTAAAAGGGGGGGTACTGTCACGGGGTTCCGAAGGTGCACTCGGTCCCCCATTGCCCGCAGAACTGTTGCTTAGCTTTTGGAATGAGGTTCTGTGTTTGACCTCATTCCCAGGGCGGCTTTACTAGCTGGGTGGCTCCTTGCTCCTAAGTCTGCCTTGAGCGCCGAGCTGATCACTCGGTGCTCGACTGGTTGGTCTGTCGGTCATGTGACGCTGGCCACGTCACATGACCCTCACTCCCCACTATAAATACAGGCAGCCTGCTGGCTACAGGTTGCCTGTTAATTTCTAGGTTCCTGGCTATTTGTTGGACTGCTGAATACTTACATGATCCTGTTCCTTGACCATCCTTTTGCCTGATCCTCCTGTACTGCGCATCCGTCCTGGTATTGTGACCTCGGCTCCCACCTGACTACTCTCTTAGAACTCCTCTTGTACTTCTCTGCTCTCCTGGTATTTATGACCCCGGCTTCTCCTGACAATTCTCTGCTTGCTCCATTTGTACTTTGCAGCTTTCCTGGTATTGACTCGGTCCGTTCACGTCCTGTTGTTTGTCTGTCTGTCATCCCTGCACTTACTCCAAGTTAGGGATTGCCGTCCAGTTGTCCCCTGTCATTAGGACTCGCGAGGCAAGTAGGCAGGGCCAGGGGTAAGCGTGGAGCGCAGTGGTCACTTCCCTACCCCCTGTGTGTGTGTGTACGCGACCGTTACAATAAGTCTTCATGTCATAGCAGAGAATCAGGCTTCACGTCACCCACCACTGGAACAGGCCACTGTCACACATTTAGGCCCCGGCACCCAGACAGAGTAGAGGTTCATTCAACTTTGGGTTGCCCCGCAATATAATGGTAAAATAAAATTAAAAATAGTATTGAATGAGGAAGTGCCTGGAGTAGAATAATATATTGTTAAGGGGAGGTAGTTAATATCTAATCTGCACAAGGGATGGACAGGTCCTGTGGGATCCATGCCTGGTTCATTTTTATGAACGTCAGCTTGTCCACATTGGCTGTAGACAGGCGGCTGCGTTTGTCTGTAATGACGCCCCCTGCCGTGCTGAATACACGTTCAGACAAAACGCTGGCTGCCGGGCAGGCCAGCACCTCCAAGGCATAAAAGGCTAGCTCTGGCCACGTGGACAATTTGGAGACCCAGAAGTTGAATGGGGCCGAACCATCAGTCAGTACGTGGAGGGGTGTGCACAGGTACTGTTCCACCATGTTAGTGAAATGTTGCCTCCTGCTAACACGTTCCGTATCAGGTGGTGGTGCAGTTAGCTGTGGCGTGTTGACAAAACTTTTCCACATCTCTGCCATGCTAACCCTGCCCTCAGAGGAGCTGGCCGTGACACAGCTGCGTTGGCGACCTCTTGCTCCTCCTCTGCCTTCGCCTTGGGCTTCCACTGGTTCCCCTGTGACATTTGGGAATGCTCTCAGTAGCGCGTCTACCAACGTGCGCTTGTACTCGCGCATCTTCCTATCACGCTTCAGTGTAGGAAGTAAGGTGGGCACATTGTCTTTGTACCGGGGATCCAGCAGGGTGGCAACCCAGTAGTCCGCACACGTTAAAATGTGGGCAACTCTGCTGTCGTTGCGCAGGCACTGCAGCATGTAGTCGCTCATGTGTGCCAGGCTGCCCAGAGGTAAGGACAAGCTGTCCTCTGTAGGAGGCGTATCGTCATCGTCCTGTGTTCCCCCCCAGCCACGCACCAGTGATGGGCCCGAGCTGCTTTGGGTGCCACCCCGCTGTGAACATGCTTCATCCTCATCCTCATCCACCTCCTCCTCATCCTCGTCCTCCTCGTCCTCCAGTAGTGGGCCCTGTCTGGCCACATTTGTACCTGGCCTCTGGTGTTGCAAAAAACCTCCCTCTGAGTCACTTCGAAGAGACTGGCCTGAAAGTGCTAAAAATGACCCCTCTTCCTCCTCTTCCTCCTGGGCCACCTCCTCTTCCATCATCGCCCTAAGTGTTTTCTCAAGGAGACATAGAAGTGGTATTGTAACGCTGATACCGGCTTCATCGCCACTGGCCATGTTGGTGGAGTACTCGAAACAGCGCAACAGGGCACACAGGTCTCGCATGGAGGCCCAGTCATTGGTGGTGAAGTGGTGCTGTTCCGCAGTGCGACTGACCCGTGCGTGCAGCAGCTGAAACTCCACTATGGCCTGCTGCTGCTCGCACAGTCTGTCCAGCATGTGCAAGGTGGAGTTCCACCTGGTGAGCACATCGCATATGAGGCGGTGAGCGGGAAGGCCGAAGTTACGCTGTAGCGCAGATAGGCGTGCAGCAGCAGGGTGTGAACGCCGGAAGCGCGAACAGACGGCCCGCACTTTATGCAGCAGCTCTGACATGTCGGGGTAGTTGCGAATGAACTTCTGCACCACCAAATTCAGCACATGCGCCAGGCAAGAGATTTCGCCCATTATCGCACACCACCAGGCCGGGCTTGAGGCTCACCGGCAGCAACCACTCGTCGGTCTGTTGTTCTATACCCCGCCACAACTCCTGTGCGGTGTGGGGCCTGTCCCCCAAACATATGAGTTTCAGAATGGCCTGCTGACGTTTACCCCGGGCTGTGCTGAAGTTGGTGGTGAAGGTGTGTGGCTGACTGGATGAGCAGGTGGAAGAAGAGGAGGAGGAAGCTGAGTAGGAGGAGGAGGAGACAGGAGGCAAAGAATGTTGCCCTGTGATCCTTGGCGGCGGAAGGACGTGCGCCAAACAGCTCTCTGCCTGGGGCCCAGCCGCCACTACATTTACCCAGTGTGCAGTTAGGGAAATATAGCGTCCCTGGCCGTGCTTACTGGTCCACGTATCTGTGGTTAGGTGGACCTTGCCACAGATGGCGTTGCGCAGTGCACACTTGATTTTATCGGACACTTGTTTGTGCAGGGAAGGCACAGCTCTCTTGGAGAAGTAGTGGCGGCTGGGAACAACATACTGTGGGACAGCAAGTGACATGAGCTGTTTGAAGCTGTGTGTGTCCACCAGCCTAAATGACAGCATTTCATAGGCCAGTAGTTTAGAAATGCTGGCATTCAGGGCCAGGGATCGAGGGTGGCTAGGTGGGAATTTACGCTTTCTCTCAAATGTTTGTGAGATGGAGAGCTGAACGCTGCCGTGTGACATGGTTGAGATGCTTGGTGACGCAGGTGGTGGTGTTGGTGGTACATCCCATGTTTGCTGGGCGGCAGGTGCCAACGTTCCTCCAGAGGCAGAGGAAGAGGCCGAGGCGGCAGCAGCAGCAGCAGCAGAAGAGGCCGAGGCGGCGGCAGCAGCAGAAGAGGCCGAGGCAGCAGCAGCAGAAGAGGTAGCAGGGGGAGCCTGAGTGACTTCCTTGTTTTTAAGGTGTTTACTCCACTGCAGTTCATGCTTTGCATGCAGGTGCCTGGTCATGCAGGTTGTGCTAAGGTTCAGAACGTTAATGCCTCGCTTCAGGCTCTGATGGCACAGCGTGCAAACCACTCGGGTCTTGTCGTCAGCACATTGTTTGAAGAAGTGCCATGCCAGGGAACTCCTTGAAGCTGCCTTTGGGGTGCTCGGTCCCAGATGGCGGCGGTCAGTAGCAGGCGGAGTCTCTTGGCGGCGGGTGTTCTGCTTTTGCCCACTGCTCCCTCTTTTGCTACGCTGTTGGCTTGGTCTCATCACTGCCTCTTCCTCCGAACTGTGAAAGTCAGTGGCACGACCTTCATTCAATGTGGGGTCTAGGACCTCATCGTCCCCTGCATCGTCTTCCACCCAGTCTTGATCCCTGACCTCCTGTTCAGTCTGCACACTGCAGAAAGACGCAGCAGTTGGCACCTGTGTTTCGTCATCATCAGAGACGTGCTGAGGTGGTATTCCCATGTCCTCATCATCAGGAAAAATAAGTGGTTGTGCGTTAGTGCATTCTATCTCTTCCACCCCTGGGGAAGGGCTAGGTGGATGCCCTTGGGAAACCCTGGCAGCAGAGTCTTCAAACAGCATAAGAGACTGCTGCATAACTTGAGGCTCAGACAGTTTCCCTGATATGCATGGGGGTGATGTGACAGACCGATGGGCTTGGTTTTCATGCGCCATCTGTGCGCTTTCTGCAGAAGACTGGGTGGGAGATAATGTGAACGTGCTGGATCCACTGTCGGCCACCCAATTGACTAATGCCTGTACCTGCTCAGGCCTTACCATCCTTAGAACGGCATTGGGCCCCACCAAATATCGCTGTAAATTCTGCTGGCTACTGGGACCTGAGGTAGTTGGTTCACTAGGACGTGTGGCTGTGGCAGAACGGCCACGTCCTCTCCCAGCACCAGAGGATCCACTAACACCACCACGACCATGTCCACGTCCGCGTACGCGTCCCTTATTAGATGTTTTCCTCATTGTTCCCGTTCACCACAATTTTGAGAATGGCAAATTTGGGAATAGTTTTTCAACCCAGAACAAAAAGTGTGCTTTTACGGTCACTACAAATAACTTGACCAGCTAAAACTGTACAGATTTGGTTGAATAGAAATGTCAGGCCTGTTTTTCTTTGCACTGTGTGACAGGTATAGGTTTAATCACAAAATCAGACTTCTATCTGCACGGTAGCGTGTGTCTTAGGTTTTTCTGAATGACACTATCAGCACCTTCAATGTAAGATATTCTTTTTGGGATAGATTTCAAGTAGGCCTCATATACCAGAAACTAGTTATTTTGAGAATGGCAAATTTGGGAATAGTTTTTCAACCCAGAACAAAAAGTGTGCTTTTACGGTCACTACAAATAACTTGACCAGCTAAAACAGTACAGATTTGGTTGAATAGAAATGTCAGGTCTATTTTTTAGGCGCTGGGTGACAGGCTCAACTTGCCCCTGATGTAGTATATGGCCAAAAAATAACCACACTATTGATGGTTAAATGCACTTGGGTGACACAGGCTCAGCCTGCACCAGATGTAGTATATGGCCAAAAAATAACCAGACTGTTGATGGTTAAATGCACTTCGGTGACACAGGCTCAGCCTGCAGCTGATGTAGTATATGGCCAAAAAATAACCAGACTGTTGATGGTTAAATGCACTTCGGTGACATAGGCTCAGCCTGCAGCTGATGTAGTATATAGCACAAAATAACCACACTATTGATGGTTAAATACAGTTGGTGATAGCTTGTGCTGGCGCACCACAAGTCACAAAATGGCCGCCGATCACCCCAGAAAAAAGTGATCTAAAAACGCTCTGGGCAGCCTCAAAAAAGTGATCAAGTTGATATTAGCACTTCGATGATCCACAGCTGCAGATCGATCACAGAATGAAGTCTTTTGGAGGAGTTAATCTGCCTAATCTCGCCCTAACGTCGCAGCTGCAACCTCTCCCTATGCTTGAATCAGCAGAGTGACGTGCAGCGCTACGTGACCCAAGCTTATATAGAGGCTGGGTCACATGCTGCACTGGCCAATCACAGCCATGCCAATAGTAGGCAAGGCTGTGATGGCCTCTTGGGGCAAGTAGTATGACGCTTGTTGATTGGCTGCTTTGCAGCCTTTCAAAAAGCGCCAAGAAAGCGCCGAACACCGAACCCGAACCCGGACTTTTACGAAAATGTTCGGGTCCGTGTCACGGACACCCCAAAATTCGGTACGAACCCGAACTATACAGTTCGGGTTCGCTCATCCCTAGTGACAGTCACTTATGCTTGTCTAATCCCAGATTTGCAGTGTATTAGAGGTTTTTTTTCACCCTAACCAAAAAGCTGTATTTCCTTCCTAAATGTGACAGTCATTTATGCAAGTGTAATCCCAGATGTGCAGTATATTAGAGGCTTTTTTCACCCCAGTATGACAAAGCCGTATTTGTGGCCTAAATGTGACACTCACTTATGCACGTCTAATCCCAGATGTGCAGTATATCAGAGGGTTTTTTCACCCCAGTAAGCAAAAAACTGTATTTCTGGCCTAAATGTGACACTCACTTATGCACGTCTAATCCTAGATGTGCACTATATGAAGCAGATTTTTTTTTTCACCCCAGTGTCTCAAAGCAGTATTTCTGGACTTGCAGACATGCAGATATCTTGTGTTGGTGCACTATCATTGCATAAAATGGCTGCCGATTATGTATTTATATTGACTAACTGAAGGAAAAAAAGTTCCTTTTCAGTAGTAGTTGGCTCAGGGAAGGCTTAAAACAATTGTGCTACGTGACTCCAGCTTAAATAGAGGCTGGGTCACATGCTGCACTGGCCAATCACAGCCATGCCATTAGTAGGTATGGCTGTGATGGCTTCTAAGGGCACGCAAGTTAAACGCTTGTTGATTGGCTGCTCTGCAGCCTCTCAAAAAGTGCCATTATCTCGCCGAACACCGAACCTGAACCCAAACTTTTACTGAAAAGTTCTGGTTCGGTTCCGGGGTCCAAAAATCCAAAATTTCGGTACAAAGCCGAACTTTATAGTTCGGGTTCGCTCAACCCTACTGACCGCCATTCACTGCACTAACTCTGCTATGTGACGTTAATGTTATCTCTATCCCTCCACCCCCAAAAAAAAAATAAAAAAAATTGAAAATAGTCATTCTTTCTTGGTAGCCTCGCTGACCGGGTCACTTAACTTCTTAGATGGTCAGATCAACAGGCCCTTGCTCCGAATGTTTTGGAGGCTCTCCAGCGGGCCATCAAGAGTAATTTTTCAAGGGTGTGTGTATGATGCCCTCTTTCATGTGTAAGAAAGTGTGTATTGGATTGTCGGTTCCTTCTAATGTTTGGCAGCCCTTTCACTTAGTGCATAGGCGTAGGAGTCCTACTACCTGAACTATTGTACCACAATGTGAATGAGGCCCTCCTTTATGTGAAATACAGGCTGTATTGGAGTACTTTTTTTTTTTTTTTTTGGGGGGGAGTTTGTGCGTATTTTTGTCAGTCTGTAAAAATGGTGTACAACTCGGATAACATGGTTCCCAGCAGCGACATTGAAGTCCAAGATGCATCCAGACATGGTCCCCCTGCTGTTCCTGATCGATTTCAGAGGTGCTCACTTTGGTGCTCGCTCATCACTAGAATTCAGCTGACAGCAAAGAACTTTGGATTCTGTGGCTGGAAGTACATTAGGCGGTCACAGGATAAATATGTAACTGTCGTTCAGTACAGGCCCCAAAAATTAGCCAATAGGAATTCACCTGACAGCAAAAAACTTTGGATTCTGTGGCTGGAGGTGCATTAGGCGGTCACAGGATAAATATGTAACTGTCAGCCAGTACAGGCCCCAAAAATTTGCCAGTAGGCATTCACGTGACAACAAAGAACTTTGGATTCTAAGGCTGGAGTTACATTAGGCGGTCACAGGATAAAAATGTAACTGTAGTCCAGTACAGGCCCCAAAAATTAAGCCATATCCCCTGCTGCACTGAACGTCCTTTCAGACAGGACACTCAACGAGTAGTGATGAGCGGGAGGTGACATATTCGATTTCGACAAAATTTGCGAATATTCGTCTCATATTCGTCATTATTCTAGTTATCGCGATTAATATGCGATTTAAATAATCGCGTATTGCGATTTTAACCTATTGGTTTGATATCTAGAATTAGCGAAGATGACGAATATGACGAATGTATTTGTCATATTCCTCAAAACGAAGATAACGAAGTATTCTCCATCTTCGTTTTAGCTCCATATTCGTCAACTTTGCTAATTCTAGCAATCAAATAGAAAAGTTGACTAGAGACAGCTAAGTTTTTAATTTGCTATGCGATAATATTACTTTGCTTTTTTTTATAAATAAAATAATTATAATACTTGATAATTATTATAATTATTCTATTTATTAAAAAAAAATGCAAAGTAATATAATCGCATAGCGAATTAAACACAGCTGTCTCTATAGTCAACTTTTCTATTTGATTGCTAGAATTTGCAAAGTTGACTAAGGCCTCTTTCACACTTGCGTTGTCCGGATCCGGCGTGTACTCCACTTGCCGGAATTACACTCCGGATCCGGAAAAACGCAAGTGTACTGAAAGCATTTGAAGACGGAACCGTCTTCCAAATGCTTTCAGTGTTACTATGGCACCCAGGACGCTATTAAAGTCCTGGTTGCCATAGTAGGAGCGGGGAGCGGGGGAGCGGTATACTTACAGTCCGTGCGGCTCCCGGGGCGCTCCAGAATGACGTCAGAGTGCCCCATGCGCATGGATGACGTGATCCATGCGATCACGTGATCCATGCGCTTGGGGCGCCCTGACGTCACTCTGGAGCGCCCGGGGAGCCGCACGGACGGTAAGTACACTGCTCCCCCGCTCCCCGCTACACTTACCATGGCTGTCAGGACTTTAGCGTCCCGGCAGCCATGGTAACCACTCTGAAAAAGCTAAATGTCGGCTCCGGCAATGCGCCGAAACGACGTTTAGCTTAAGGCCGGATCCGGATCAATGCCTTCCAATGGGCATTAATTCCGGATCCGGCCTTGCGGCAAGTGTATCGGATTTTTGGCCGGAGCAAAAAGCGCAGCATGCTGCGGTATTTTCTCCGGCCAACAAACGTTCCGTACCGGAACTGAAGACATCCTGATGCATCCTGAACGGATTACTCTCCATTCAGAATGCATTAGGATAATCCTGATCAGGATTCTTCCGGCATAGAGCCCCGACGACGGAACTCTATGCCGGAAGACAATAACGCAGGTGTGAAAGAGCCCTAATATGGAGCTAAAACGAAGATGGAGAATACTTCGTTATCTTCATTTTGAGGAATATGACGAATACATTCGTCATATTCGTCATCTTCGCTAATTCGACCAAGCCAACCATAGTAAACCAGGTCTAAGTTGAAATCGCACTGCGATTACTTTAAGTTATATTAATCAAATTGCGATTTCAACTTAGAGCTGTGTTTCTAATGGGTCAGCTTGCTAGAATTAACGAAGTTAACGAATATGGAATATAGCAGTGCTAAGTTAAAATCACAATTCGATTAATATAACTTGAAGTAATCGCATTGCGATTTCAACTTGAGTCTCACATCTGACAGTACATTCTAGTATGGAGGCGTTGCCATGGTGATGGGGACACTCCATGAGCACGGAAGTCGGCAGAAGCGGCAACGGGCACTGACTGGAGCAGCCAGGAAGCCAGGAATCCTCAGGACAGGTAAGAACTACTTTTGGGAAGTGGGAAAGAAAAAAATCTAACAATAAAAAAAAAATATGAATATTCAAAATAGCGAATTTATAGTGCTATATTAGAAATATTCGCGAATTAGCAAAGTGCCGATATTCGCAAAAGAAAAAAGCTATTCGAATATTCGCACTCAACACTATCAACGAGGGGCAAGCCAAGAGTTTCATGGCAAATTGTACCAGCTCTGGCCACAGGTCAAGCCTGCACACCCAGTAGTCAAGGGGTTCCTCGCTTCTCGGAGCGTCCACATCGGCCGTTAACCCGATGTAGTAGGACACCTGTCAGTCTAGGCGTTCCCTGAGGCTGGATCCGAAGGACGGCTGTCGATGGGTTGGCTGCAAGAATGATCTCATATCCAAAGTGACCAACACATCTTCAAACCGCCCTCTTTTTACATGCGTGGTAGGATTGGTACCCGCACCTGTTTCGCTGTGGGTGGAAATTCCTCTGCCAGTGTTTGCAACATCAAAATTCAGAATCTCTCGCAGCAAGGTCTGGAAATGCTTCATTCTGACAGCCCTCTGTGATGCTGGTAACATGTCTGCCATTTTGTGTTTGTACCGGGGGTCTAAGTACATTGCCACCCAGTACAGATCCTTGACCTTTATACTTTTTATACAATGCTCCCTCTTCAAACACTGGAGTATGAAGGCCCCCATTTGCACTAAATTGGAAGCGGTGGTGCGCCCTGGCTCCTGCTCATCACCCAGGACAATGTCGTCCTCGGTCTCCTCCCCCCAGCAACGAACAACACCCGGGATCCATGAAAAGTTTAAAGCCTGCTCTTCTTGCTCCTCCTCCTCCTCATTATCCCCTCAACCACCTTCCTCCTCTTCAGACTCCTGCTGACTTGTCTCAGATGGAGTAGCCTACCCGGGAATTCATTCCGCATTGTAACTTCCTCATCTTCCAGCTCCTGCTCATCAATGGCTTGAACAATGACACGACGCAATGCAAGCTCCAGAAAGAAGGCGCAAGGTACGATGTCACTGATGGCACCCTGGCTGCGACTGACCAGTTTGGTGATCTCATCAAATGGCTGCAGAAGTCTGCACGCGTCACACATGAGCAGCCACTGGCGCAGTGAAAAAAAAACAAGCTCCCAGAACCTCTCCTGCCGCAAAATTCGTACAGGTAGTCATTAACGGCGTGTTTCTGCTGGAGCAGCCAATAAAGCATATACAAGGTGGAGTTCCAGCGCGTCGGTCAGTCACAAATCAGATGTCTGACAGGCAAGTGGTGTCACCGCTGAATGTCAGCAAGGTGAGCCATGGCCGTGTAAGATCTTCCAAAAAGGCTAGGTATTTTCCTGACCTGCCAAAAGACATCCTTGACCCCGGGGTATTTGGCAACGTATCACTGCGCGACTAAGTTCAGGACATGTGCCATGCACTCATGTGCCATGTCATTTTGCCCTGTTTCAGCGCAATCAGCAGATTGGCATCATTGTCGCACACCACTTTACCAACTGTCAAATTGAGAGGGGTTAGCCACTGATCAGCCTGTGACCGCAGAGCTGAAAGGAATGCAGGACCTAGGTGGCTCTTGGCTTCCAGGCACAACAGCCGCAGCACAGCATGGCAACGTCTCACCTGGCACGTCAAATAGGTTCTGGGGAGCTTGGGGGGTGCAGCGGAAGAGGCGGTAGCAGTATAACACCAAATCCACACGGGTGCCACGGGTTGCATGCTTGACGGTCGTCAGAAGGTTCACCCAGTGGGCAGTAAAAGTTATGTACGGAAGGTGCCTGTGTTTGCTAGACCACGTGTATGTAGTCAGATGTATCTTGGCACCGACACTGTGTGCCAGAGATACATTCACTTGCCGCTGAACATAGCCATATAGCTCGGGATGCCCTTCTGGGAGAAATATTTCCTTCTGGGGACCGTCCATTGCAGTGTGCCAATGGCCACAAATTTTCTAAAGGCCTCAGAGTCCACCAATTTATATGGCAGTAGTTGGCAGGCTAGCAGTTCCGACAAGCCAGCGGTCAGCTGTTGGGCAAGAGGATTATCCATCATCATAATTTTTTTACGCTCCAACATTTGCTCCACGGAAGTCTGAATTTTGCCAGATGAACGTGACAACGGCACGGTGGAAGGTGGAAAACAAATGGGAGGAGAGAAGAGAAGAGGCAGTACGTGGAGCGCCAGGAGTGTGGCTTTGTGGGTTCTGACGACGTTGCTACCACTGGGCTCGGTGATGGGAGGTCAGTTGCTTTCCTATGGTGGTCGTCCCTAGGTGAGTGTTGGGCTTACCGCGACAAATGCGTTGACAGCACAGGTTGCAGATGGCAACACTATTATCAGCAGCTGACACGTTAAAAAAAGCCCACACTGCGGAGCCATGTGCCGGCGTCCTGGGAGTGCAAGATGTGACCGTGTATGGTGGATGGCTCTCTCCAGATACATTTGCAGTCTGCTTTTTGCCTCCTGTGCACTATGAGTTCTGCCTGCTTTTCCTCCTTCTCCTCCCTATCTGCTGCTCCATCTCTCTCTCTGAACTCCCCTCCTCTTCCTCTCTTCTGGGCACCCATCGACAAGTCATCATCGTCACCTTCACCACCACTCACATTAGAGATCTCGGAGTAGGCAGCAACAGTGGGGACCACCCTCCTTGGGCTGATCTGGGTACTGTCGTCAGACCGCTGGGTGGCAGCCGTTGCTACCTCCTCTTCCTGATCCGATGCCAAGAATGGCTGTGCATCGCTAAGTTCTGGGAATGGATGGGAAAATAATTCATTTAACTCAAGTGGAGGGGCTATGGTGGTGGTAGTGGTGTTTTTAGGGGTGCACACAGCAGAGAGTGAGGAGCGTGCAGGAGGATAAGGATGGTGCAGAAGCGGAAGGCTGAGTGAGCCACTCAACCAACTCTGGTGCGCACGCACCTTCTCCAACTTCCCACTTAGGTGCGCCTGCCTGACCTCTACCATCCCTGTGGAACCGTCTGCCTCTTCCTCTGCCTGTCATTTTCTAATTAACCCTCTGCCTAAGTCCGTAGAAAAGAGCAGTATTTGTGGAACAAGGTATATTGCAGCCCTCAATCAGTATTTGGTGAAAGAAGGTATATAGCAATAGAACCCCTCAATCAGTATTTTGTGGAAGGCGGTATATTGCACCCCTCATTCAGTATTTGGCGGAAACAGGTATATAGAACCCCTCAATCAATATTTGGCGGAAACAGGTATATGGCATCCCTCAATCAGTATTTGGTGGAAGAAGGTATATAGCAAAAGCATCCCTCATTCAGTATTTTGTGGAAGATGGTATATGGTAACCCTCAATTAGTATTTGGCAGAAACTGGTATATAGCACCCCTCAATCAGGATTTTGTGGAAGAAGGTATATGGCACCCCTCAATCAGTATTTGGTGGAAACAGATATATAGCATCCCTCAATCAGTATTTGGTGGAAACAGGTATATGGCACCCCTCAATAAGTATTTTGTGGAAGCAGGTGTATCGCAGCCCTCAATCAGTATTTGCTGGAAGAAGCTATATAGCACCCCTCAATCAGTATTTGGCGGAAACAGGTATATAGCACCCATCAATCAGTATTTGGCGGAAACAGGTGTATGGCCCCCCTCAATCAGTATTTTATGGAAGCAGGTGTATCGCAGCCCTCAATCAGTATTTGGTGGAAGAAGGTATATAGCAATAGCACCCCTCAATCAATATTTTGTGGCAGAAGGTATATGGCACCCCTCAATCAGTATTTGGCTACTTTTACACTGGCGTTTCACAGATCCGTTTAAAACTGATCCCTCTTAAGAATTGCAAAACTGATGCATACGGTGACCTTTTTATCGGATCCATTCAAACGGATACACCTGCAAATCGGATACGTTGTTTCCGTTTGCATCCGTTTTGGCTTCTGTTCAGCTGATCCGTTATTTACTAAAAAGGTGTGTCTCACAGAGTCCACCCACTTTGAAAGAGTATTAAAGCAGGTACAACTCCATTCATGCTCATTGTATTTTGGAAACATGTTGCCTGCACACTTGCGTCTCCGATTGAGACCAGGAAAGAAGAAGACGCCGCTATTGGATACACCCTATTAGTTCCAAACAGATGACCAGAGGGTTTTTTCAGTACTGTTTTTGGAGCTGCGTGCGAATCCTGAATTTTTTTTCCAATTATATGTGCATGATGGTTGACAGTTATGACCAGCTCCTGCAGCACATTTCATCTAGCAGTGAAAGACAGGATACCCGATACAGAAGGGTCATTTCACTGGCAGAGTGGCTAATGGTGACAATAAGGTAAAAGTTTCTTTATTTTTAGATAGCGTTTTATATAATATTAGTTCATTTTTTTAAATGTATTCTTTTTTAAAAGGTTTCTTGCTACAGGAGAAAGTCTGACATCGTTACATTACCAATATCTCATTGGAATTTCTACACTCTCCATCTCCAGAGTAGTCAAAGATACTTGTTGTGCATTGTGGGCGGTATTGCAGAAGATGCCCCCATGGTGCTCCTCTCCCCCTTCTTCATTGTGCCCCCCATGTGTGCCAGTATATAAAATAGGGTCCCAATAGTACTCCCTCCCTCCATAGTGCCCCCATGTGTGTCAGTATATAAAATAGGGCCCGCCATAGTGCTCCTCCCCCTCCATAGTGCCCCCCATGTGTGCCAGTATATAAAATAGGGCCCCCATAGTACTCCCCCCTCCATAGTGCCCCCCATGTGTGTCAGTATTTAAAATAGGGCCCTCATAGTGCTCCTCCTCCTCCATAGTGTCCCCCATGTGTGCCAATACATAAGATAGGGCCCCTAGTAGATTCCTCCATGAGTGCCAGATAGGGCCCCTAGTAAAGTGTAAATAAAAAAATAAACTCACATACTTACCTCCTTGCCGCTTTCAGCGAGGCGATGCAGGCCTCTTCCAGCCTGTGTCCCGCACTGTACGGCTAAGGCGGCATAATGACATCATTGCGCCACCTGCGTCGCCCTCTTATAGGTTGCAGGCCTAGTGTGTCACGGAACCATGAACCAGACGTACAACAAGAGATAAGTGAAAATAGGAAGGCTTTATTGAAAATAAAGCTGTAAAGCAAAAGTCCAAACGGATGGTGAAACCGAGCAGAGTCTTTGCGAAGCCAGAGGTCAGGAACCAGAAGGGTAGTCAGACGAAGCCAGGATCAGGAACCAGCAGGGTAGTCAGACGAAGCCAGGATCAGGAACCAGCAGGGTAGTCAGACGAAGCCAGGATCAGGAACCAGCAGGGTAGTCAGACGAAGCCAGGATCAGGAACCAGAAGCAGCAGCAGTCTTAGAAGCATGTGAACACAAGAGGACCAAGCAAGGAACTGAAGCCACAGACCTCCTATATATATGAGCTAGGCATCCAGCTCCTCCCAGGGGAAGGAGGAGCCGCAGGGTGGAAGGCTACAAGAAACCCAGAAACCAAGATGGCCGCCAGCACATGTCAAACGAAGGAGAGCAGCAAGCAGGTAAGACCATGACAGTACCTCCCCCTCAAGGGCCCCTCCTCCGCGGAGCACAAAACGGTTTTTGAGGGAAGCGTGCGTGGAAGGCTCGGAGCAAGGCAGGAGCATGGACATCTGCGGAGGGAACCCAGGAACGCTCCTCTGGACCATAACCACGCCAATGGACCAAAAACTGCAACCGACCGCGGACCAGGCGTGAGTCCAGGATATTGCTCACCTCATATTCCTCACGATTGCCCACTTGGACCGGACGAGGCCGAGGAACCGAGGAAGTGAAACGATTACACACCAGTGGCTTCAACAGGGAGACATGAAACACGTTGGAGATCCGCATGCCAGGAGGAAGCGCAAGGGCATAGGCTACCGGGTTTACCCTGCGAAGCACTCGGAAGGGACCAACAAAGCGAGGCGCCAGCTTGGGAGTGGGCACTCGAAGGTTGAGGTTGCGGGTGGACAACCATACACGGTCTCCGACCTGGTAGGAAGGAGCAGGCGCTCGTCTGCGATCAGCCTGGAGTCTCTGGCGCTGCGCAGAGACCTCAAGGGACTTCTGGATCTGTACCCAAGAAGCAAGTAGGACGGAAAGGTGATCCTCCACAGCCGGAATATCCTGGGGAGAGAATACCTCCGGTAACACGGCAGGTTGGAACCCATAATTGGCCATGAAGGGAGACGTCCCAGAGGAAGAGTTCACCGCCGTGTTCCTGGCAAACTCAGCCCAAGGCAGGAGGTCAACCCAATTGTCTTGGTGATCGGAGACATAGCAACGAAGGAATTGCTCCAAGGCCTGATTGGATCGTTCTGCGGCCCCATTGGACTGAGGGTGGTAGGCCGAGGAGAAGGAGAGATGAATCCCCAACTGGGAGCAAAAGGCGCGCCAGAACCTGGACACAAACTGACTCCCCCGATCCGACACAATCTCCTTAGGCAAACCGTGCAACCGGAAGACCTCCCTGGCAAAAATCGTGGCCAACTCTTGTGCAGAGGGTAACTTCTTGAGAGGAACACAGTGGCACATTTTGGAAAACCGATCCACAATCATGAGAATGACCGTATGGCCTCGGGATGCAGGGAGGTCCACAATGAAATCCATCCCCAGGTGTGACCATGGGCGCTCCCCGGTGGCTATGGGTTGCAGAAGGCCCAACGGAAGGTGCCGAGGGGACTTACTCTGGGCACAAACGGAGCATGCCGCTACATATGCGGCGATGTCGGAACGTAGGGAAGGCCACCAGAACAGACGTGAAACAGCCCAGGACAGCTGATTCTTTCCAGGATGCCCCGCGGTCTTGGAGTTATGGTAGGTTCGCAACAACCGAGTGCGCAACTCCTCAGGCACAAAACATCTGCCGTTGGGTCTCCCAGAGGGAGCACCAGATTGAGCCGCCAAAATCTGCTCACCCAGGGGAGAGGTCAGGCTGGTGCGAATGGCGGCCAGGATCTGATTCGGAGGTATGACCGAAGTCGGAATCGACTCCTCCCTGGACAGCTCGGAGTACTGCCGTGATAAGGCATCCGCCCTGATGTTCTTGGAACCGGGTAGGTAGGAGACCACGTAATTAAAACGTGACAAGAACAGAGCCTATCTGGCCTGACGTGGTGTCAATCTCTTGGCCTCAGAAAGGTAGGTCAGATTCTTGTGGTCCGTCAGGATGAGAACCGGAACCACCGAACCCTCGAGCAAGTGCCTCCATTCTTTAAGGGCCTGCACGATGGCCAATAACTCCCTGTCACCAATCTGATAGTTGCACTCCGCGGAAGACAGTTTCCGGGAGTAAAACCCACAAGGAAGCAGAGGACCCTCTGGTGTTCTACGCTGAGACAGAAGGGCGCCTACTCCCGTCTCAGACGCGTCCACCTCGAGGACAAAGGGCAACCCAGGGTTGGGATGCGACAGAATCGGAGCCGACACAAAGGCGGACTTTAGGGCCTCAAAAGCTCGGATGGCCTCGAGCGGCCAGACCTGGGAATTACTGCCCTTCCTGGTCAGATCCGTGAGAGGCTTGGCCAGCATGGAAAAGTCCCTGATGAACTTCCGATAATAATTGGCGAAGCCCAAAAAGCGCTGCAGGGAACGAAGACCACTGGGCTGGGGCCACTGTAAGACAGCCGAAACCTTCTCAGGATCCATGGAGAACCCCTCAGCGGAAATGATGTAACCTAAGAAGGTTACCTGGGATCGGTGAAATTCGCATTTCTCAAGCTTACCGAACAGCTTGTTCTCTCGTAACCGTTGCAACACTCGTCTGACATCCAGAATGTGGGCCTCCATGGATTCAGAATATACCAAGATGTCATCCAAATAGACTACCACACACTGCTGCAACAGGTCACGGAAAACATCGTTGATGAATTCCTGAAAGACTGCGGGCGCATTGCACAACCCAAAGGGCATAACCAAGGATTCGTAATGACCGGTCCTGGTGTTAAACGCGGTCTTCCACTCATCGCCCGCCTTGATCCTTACCAGGTTATATGCCGCCCTCAGGTCGAGTTTGGTAAAGACCGTGGCCCCTTTAAGGCGATCAAACAGCTCGGAAATCAAGGGTATCGGGTAAGCGTTCTTGATCGTGATGCGATTGAGACCCCTGTAATCGATGCAAGGCCTCAACTCACCGCCCTTCTTTTTCACAAAGAAAAATCCAGCCCCTGCCGGGGACGAAGATTTGCGAATGTGTCCGCGTGAAAGCGCCTCCCTCACGTACTCCTCCATGGCCTCATTCTCCGCTACCGACAGTGGATAGACTTTGCCACGAGGAGGAACGGCACCAGATTGTAACTCTATGGCACAATCGTATGGGCGGTGCGGAGGTAGGGCAACCGCACGCACCTTATCGAATACATCCCGGTACTCCTCGTATTCAGGAGGCAACAGAGAGTCCGAGGAAGTACACAGCAACTTGACAGACCCATGGATGCAACTAGCCCCACACTGCGGTGACCACGAGAGGATCTCGACCGATCTCCAATCGAAAGTCGGATTATGCTTCTGGAGCCAGGGGTACCCCAAGACCACCGAGTAGTGTGGAGACGAAATAACCTGGAGGCAGACCGACTCTCTGTGAACGGCACCAATGGCTATCCCCACTGGAAGGGTCTCATGAGTCACGTGTGGCGGCAGAAGGGGTCTGCCGTCTATCGCCTCAAGAGCCAGTGGGGAACCTCGAGCCTGCAGAGGAATGGAATTGGCGGCAGCGAACACACTATCAATGAACAAACCACCAGCACCAGAGTCCACCAACGCCTGGGTCGTCACCGAGCCCCCGACCCAGGAGAGGACAACAGTGATCAGTGGTTTGTCAACACGGGAAACCGGGGACGAGGAGACTCCACCCAAGATCTGCCCCCGACAGGATCTCAGGGTACGAGCGTTTCCCGGACGGTTCGGACATGCCAACCGAAAATGCCCACCGAGACCACAGTACATACATCGGCCCTCGCGTCTCCGGAGTGCCCTCTCCCCCTCGGACAGGCGAGCAAACCCCAGCTGCATGGGTTCACCCCCAGACAAGTCATCCCCAGGAGGCGTGGGAGGAGAGGGAGGCACGGGTGGGACAGCAAACGTAGGCACCAATCTGTTAGAAGACCTCCGCAGGTTCTCCTTAAAGGAAGGTCTCTCCCTGAGTCTGGTGTCAATCAAAATCAGGAAAGAAATAAGAGACTCGAGCTCAACTGGTAGGTCCTTAGCTGCAACCTCATCCTTCAAGGCATCCGAGAGACCATGAGAGAAAGCAGCGACCAGAGCCTCATTATTCCAGCCCACCTCTGCTGCCAGGGTACGAAACTCAATGGCGTATTCAGCTACGGATCGTGAACCCTGTCTGATGGACATAAGGAGCTTCGCAGCAGAGGCAGCACGAGCCGGCACATCGAATACCTTCCGAAGAGAAGCAACAAAACCGGAAAACTCGGCAACCACCGGATTGTTGTTCTCCCATAAAGGGCTGGCCCAGGCCAAGGCCTTGTCCGAGAGCAGCGAGATCAAGAAGCCCACCTTTGATCTCTCAGTGGGAAAGGCATGTGGCAGCAACTCGAAATAAATGCCCACCTGGTTAAGGAAACCTCGGCACTGAGTTGGCTCTTCCCCAAAGCGCTGTGGAAGAGGGGCAGAACCGATCATACCCCGAAACACCGCAGGCGCAACAACAGGTGTCGGGGTAGACTCTGGTGCAACAACCGGAGCGGCAGTAGGAGCGAGCCCAGGAGCGACAACCGACCCATCGGCAACGGGAGCGAAATGAGCCGTGCGTTCAAGCAGGGTTTGCAACGCCACAGCGAACCGACCCAACAGGTGATCCTGCTGATCAAGTCTGGCAACCAGCGTGGGTAGCGAGGATGGCCCTGTACCGTCAGAATTCATGGCTTGGTCCTAATGTCACGGAACCATGAACCAGACGTACAACAAGAGATAAGTGAAAATAGGAAGGCTTTATTGAAAATAAAGCTGTAAAGCAAAAGTCCAAACGGATGGTGAAACCGAGCAGAGTCTTTGCGAAGCCAGAGGTCAGGAACCAGAAGGGTAGTCAGACGAAGCCAGGATCAGGAACCAGCAGGGTAGTCAGACGAAGCCAGGATCAGGAACCAGCAGGGTAGTCAGACGAAGCCAGGATCAGGAACCAGCAGGGTAGTCAGACGAAGCCAGGATCAGGAACCAGAAGCAGCAGCAGTCTTAGAAGCATGTGAACACAAGAGGACCAAGCAAGGAACTGAAGCCACAGACCTCCTATATATATGAGCTAGGCATCCAGCTCCTCCCAGGGGAAGGAGGAGCCGCAGGGTGGAAGGCTACAAGAAACCCAGAAACCAAGATGGCCGCCAGCACATGTCAAACGAAGGAGAGCAGCAAGCAGGTAAGACCATGACATAGTGCCTGTAGCCTATGAGAGGACTGGGGAAGGGAGACGCCTCTCCCCTGCCCCGCCACAGCCTCCATCTGTATCGCCATCTAAAGGACAGTGATACAGATGAATAGAGATGAGAGCTTCCACAATGGAAGTGCTCATCTCCCCCTGCTGCCAGTAAGAAGGGGCCCCCTCCTGCTCTGGGCCCCTGTGCACCTGCAGCTACAGTCCACAGACTATTATTCAAACACACTGTTTGTAGGAATTCTCCGCCAAGCAGTGTGTTATTTTCAGCCCTTTCTATGCGTGATCCAACGCATGTCAAGGGAGAGCATTCCAGCTTGAACTGCTGAGTTCTTTGGCTCGGCACAGTTACATATTTGGCTCTAAACCCGGTCAAAGACTGACAGCATTATGTTCATTTCATGTCCCTTGTGGTAATGACGATAATTTATGTGCCAGCTTCATCTTTGCTAAAGAGCAAAATACAGTATAAATATTTTTACTCTCTAGTATTCAATTGTTGATGAGGCCGATTCACATGTACCGTGAGTCACACAAGGGTTCATGTGGATTTGAACCAGATTGGCTGATGAACATGCTTTTGCTTGTTCATGAGCCAATCAGCTTGAATCTGATCACTAAGGAGCTTTTATAAAGCCCATTATTGATCGTGCTCTCTCAAATTTTATTCTACCTTTGGTACTACAGGCGTGGGAAAAATACATTTCCTATAAACCTTTTTTTTTATTATTAAGCAACTCTAATTATATTTTTCAAAGGAATTTTACTTTCCCCACAGCTTTAGTGGACACAGTTGTTGAGATAGAAATAAATAAAAAAATCACACACAGTATTGTAAATAATTAAACATATTTATTTTTAACATAACAAAATTAATGTAATTTTAATCATTTAAAAAAAATTATAAAATAAAAACTACAAATTTGAATACATAACCTACATAGAAAAATGCCAGACCGCTGGTACTCATTAAATTCTTTATTACAAAACACATTATAATTTAATAACATACATGATTAAAAGAATCGGTGCAGGAGATAAAAAGCAACATTGCTGGAGGAGACATACAGTGGACATTAGTCCCTATCTCTTCAACATGATTATTCAGAAAATGCATACATGAAATTCATACAAGACAGGAAAATAGGACAATTACCCATACTGAGTCTCCTCCAGGATGGCGCCAACCCCAACGCGCGTTTCGGCGTACCTTCGTCTAGACCCCCAGACGAAGGTACGCCGAAACGCGTGTTGGGGTTGGCGCCATCCCCAACGAAGGGATAGAGACTAATGTCCACTGTATGTCTCCTCCAGCGATGTTGCTTTTTATCTCCTGCACCGATTCTTTTAATCATGTATGTTATTAAATTATAATGTGTTTTGTAATAAAGATAAATCCAGCAACAAAAAACCCCTATATAATAGATAACTAATGTTTATTAGAGGAATGACAAACTAAACTATATAATTACCCAGGTAGGACCACACTAGGCTAAGTGGATCTAGCTAATGGGTGGGGAAGGTGTCCCTATACTGCTACCCTAGTCTAAGACCTCAGCCCAGGGACGTCCCCTGGTGGTGGGGACTCCCTGTCCTCGAGCCTAGCCTCAACTCCTGTCTGGCCCTGACAGGAGGTGAAAGCTGGTGTCAGAGTGGCCTACCGTGGGATGACTATCAAAATGACAAACAAAATAGGAAAAAGGTGCCCACTGTATGCGACCCTTGTGACGGTACGCCAGGAGGTACAGGGTGCACGGAGTATGATAAAAGCACATACGAAACACAAAATAGGAGATAGGAGACAAAGAACCCGACGCGTTTCACCCACAGAGTGGGATCATCAGGGGGTGGTAGGGGGTGAATATATGATGATATTCAAAAATACCTGAAGGTAAAACAAGTACGAACGTCAAACAGGCCCGGTTGGGCACCAATGCGTTATAAGGTATTGTATTAGACAATCTTAGAGTCAGACCCAACCTTAAAATGAAGGTGACTAGATAAATAAATAGATAGATGCCGGATGGCAAAGTACATACGATCAGTTGAGCAGTATGTGATGGACACACAGAGTGCACAGGCCCCTGTGGAGAAAAGGGGAGACATAGATACATATATATATATATATATATATATATATATATATATATATAGATATAGATATAAATGTATTGTACAATGCCTGTGCGCGGTATGGCCATTAATGAAGGTTACCTTGATTAGGGGGTAGATGACTGGCAATTCAGCGGTACCAAAAATCCAGTGCTGTATGATCACACTGGGTGGATGCCATTTAGGACCTAGAGTGTAATAAGAGCCTAATAAGCCTTCCTGTGGGCCAAATTGATGTGGTGGAGACCATGCAGAAAGTCAGTACTTACATCAAGGAGCCATCCAGCAGGGGTGACAAGGTTACCCTGAGGGTCTGATGCAAGGTGTGCTAGTGGTCAGCCTATTTTTATGCCCCTCCCTAAGATTACCAGGGCGTGATTAGCACCTGGTCCATGTAGACTAACTAACATGTGCGGCGGCCGAACACGTGCATGCGTTCCAGCGTGGAACGCATGCAGAGATGAGTACTTCCGGGCAGATGCCGGCCGGATATCCGGTCAGTGGAATGCACACACGCCGGTAAATGGAACGCGAATGTTGCGGTCGCCTCACACACCTCCTGGGCGATGTGCAGAGGAGTGGAGGCATGTCAAGTCCAGGGTAGGCGTGCCCAGGGGGGAATATGAATAATAAAGCCGATTTAAGCAATGTTAAAACAGCTACCGCCGCATCATTGGTATAGATACAGTGGAGGAATACAGAGAGGAAGTCGGGAGGGCACTAGAGAGGGGGAAAGGGGGATAGAAAGCTATATAGCATGGTTCATATGGATCTCTGATAAGTAAGGCCCCTTACAGATGACAAGGTGGCACATAATAAGGCATGGACAGATAAAGGTCCATCAAAGAGGATACTACATTCGGGTACTCTATGTACCCAGGCCTAGTAGCGGGGCCATACATTTTACTGATGACAAATATGCTGACTGGACAACCCTAGTAAAAGGGACATCCAGCAGCCGGGCCAGGGGGTCAAGCAAACATGGCAAAAGTGATGTACAAAAGTGGCAATAAATTAGAGGTGTAGAAATAAAGATGCTGGGAAAAAGGAGGATGACAATGAGATGTTTATAAAAAACATGAAAAAGTGAGTCGCTCATTGAGGCCACTAGGGGATTGTGATCGAAATCTATGGATCCACTCACTCTCTTTTTGTAAGATACGCCTATCCCAGTCCCCGCCACGTGGTGAGGGAGACACTAATTCAAGGACAGTGAAAGTGAGAGAAGACGGGTCACCCCCGTGACACTCATTGACATGGGTGGCTACAGGGGTAGCCTCTTTTTGATCACGTCATTGATGTGTTCAAGTATTCTCCGCCTGAATTCCCGTATGGTCTTACCCACATAGTCCATGGGACATGGACATTGGCAGACATAGACTAATTCTTTAGACAGACTAGGGTTGTCCTGTCAGCATATTTGTCATCAGTAAAATGTATGGCCCCGCTACTAGGCCTGGGTACATAGAGTACCCGAATGTAGTATCCTCTTTGATGGACCTTTATCTGTCCATGCCTTATTATGTGCCACCTTGTCATCTGTAAGGGGCCTTACTTATCAGAGATCCATATGAACCATGCTATATAGCTTTCTATCCCCCTTTCCCCCTCTCTAGTGCCCTCCCGACTTCCTCTCTGTATTCCTCCACTGTATCTATACCAATGATGCGGCGGTAGCTGTTTTAACATCGCTTAAATCGGCTTTATTATTCATATTCCCCCCTGGGCACGCCTACCCTGGACTTGACACGCCTCCACTCCTCTGCACATCGCCCAGGAGGTGTGTGAGGCGACCGCAACATTTGCGTTCCATTTACCGGCGTCTGTGCGTTCCACTGACCGGATATCCGGCCGGCATCTGCCCGGAAGTACTCATCTCTGCATGCGTTCCACGCTGGAACGCATGCACGTGTTCGGCCGCCGCACATGTTAGTTAGTCTACATGGACCAGGTGCTAATCACGCCTTGGTAATCTTAGGGAGGGGCATAAAAATAGGCTGACCACTAGCACACCTTGCATCAGACCCTCAGGGTAACCTTGTCACCCCTGCTGGATGGCTCCTTGATGTAAGTACTGACTTTCTGCATGTTCTCCACCACATCAATTTGGCCCACAGGAAGGTTTATTAGGCTCTTATTACACTCTAGGTCCTAAATGGCATCCACCCAGTGTGATCATACAGCACTGGATTTTTGGTACCGCTGAATTGCCAGTCATCTACCCCCTAATTAAGGTAACCTTCATTAATGGCCATACCGCGCACATGCATTGTACAATACGTTTATATATATATATATATGTATCTATGTCTCCCCTTTTCTCCACAGAGGCCTGTGCACTCTGTGTGTCCATCACATACTGCTCAACTGATCGTATGTACTTTGCCATCCGGCATCTATCTATTTATTTATCTAGTCACCTTCATTTTAAGGTTGGGTCTGACGCTAAGATTGTCTAATACAATACCTTATAATGCATTGGTGCCCAACCGGGCCTGTTTGACGTTCGTACTTGTTTTACCTTCAGGTATTTTTGAATATCATCATATATTCACCCCCTACTACCCCCTGATGATCCCACTCTGTGGGTGAAACGCGTCGGGGTTCTTTGTCTCCAATCACTCTATAATATACATCCAAAAAATAGAGTGTGTGTGTTGTGCGTTTTTGTGTTTCGTATGTGCTTTTATCATACTCAGTGCACCCTGTACCTCCTGGCGTACAGTCACGAGGGTCGCATACAGTGGGCACCTTTTTCCTATTTTGTTTGTCATTTTGATAGTCATCCCACGGTAGGCCACTCTGACACCAGCTTTCACCTCCTGTCAGGGCTAGACAGGAGTTGAGGCTAGGCTCGAGGACAGGGAGTCCCCACCACCAGGGGACGTCCCTGGGCTGAGGTCTTAGACTAGGGTAGCAGTATAGGGACACCTTCCCCACCCATTAGCTAGATCCACTTAGCCTAGTGTGGTCCTACCTGGGTAACTATATAGTTTAGTTTGTCATTCCTCTAATAAACATTAGTTATCTATTATATAGGGGTTTTTTGTTGCTGGATTTACCTTATTAATTATTACCCTCATTTATCCACTATTATCATCCTTGCTGGACTTTTAGTTTTGTAATAAAGAATTTACCAGTACCAGCGGTCTGGCATTTTTCTATGTAGGTTATGTATGTATTGTACTGCCAAAGGCTTGGTTAATACTTGAATAAGGATTTATTCTATGGTTGAGGTATACAGTTGCAAGAAAAAGTATGTGAACCCTTTGGAATGATATGGATTTCTGCACAAATTGGTCATAAAATGTGATCTGATCTTCATCTAAGTCACAACAATAGACAATCACACTCTGCTTAACCTAATAACACACAAAGAATTAAATGTTACCATGTTTTTATTGAACACACCATGTAAACATTCACAGTGCAGGTGGAAAAAGTATGTGAACCCCTAGACTAATGACATCTCCAAGAGCTAATTGGAGTGAGGTGTCAGCCAACTGGAGTCCAATCAATGAGATGAGATTGGAGGTGTTGGTTACAGCTGCCCTGCCCTATAAAAAACACACACCAGTTCTGGGTTTGCTTTTCACAAGAAGCATTGCCTGATGTGAATGATGCCTCGCACAAAAGAGCTCTCAGAAGAGCTACGATTAAGAATTGTTGACTTGCATAAAGCTGGAAAGGGTAATAAAAGTATCTCCAAAAGCCTTGCTGTTCATCAGTCCACGGTAAGACAAATTGTCTATAAATGGAGAAAGTTCAGCACTGCTGCTACTCTCCCTAGGAGTGGCCGTCCTGTAAAGATGACTGCAAGAGCACAGCGCTGACTGCTCAATGAGGTGAAGAAGAATCCTAGAGTGTCAGCTAAAGACTTACAAAAGTCTCTGGCATATGCTAACATCCCTGTTAGCGAATCTGCGATACGTAAAACACTAAACAAGAATGGATTTCATGGGAGGACACCACAGAGGAAGCCACTGCTGTCCAAAAAAACATTGCTGCACATTTACAGTTTGCACAAGAGCACCTGGATGTTCCACAGCAGTACTGGCAAAATATTCTGTGGACAGATGAAACCAAAGTGGAGTTGTTTGGAAGAAACACACAACACTATGTGTGGAGAAAAAGAGGCACAGCACACCAACATCAAAACCTCATCCCAACTGTGAGGTATGGTGGTGAGGGCATCATGGTTTGGGGCTGCTCTGCTGCGTCAGGGCCTGGACGGATTGCTATCATCGAAGGAAAAATGAATTCCCAAGTTTATCAAGACATTTTGCAGGAGAACTTAAGGCCATCTGTCCACCAGCTGAAGCTCAACAGAAGATGGGTGTTGCAACAGGACAACGACCCAAAGCATAGAAGTAAATCAACAACAGAATGGCTTAAACAGAAGAAAATGCGCCTTCTGGAGTGGCCCAGTCAGAGTCCTGACCTCAACCTGATTGAGATGCTGTGGCATGACCTCAAGAAAGCAATTCACACCAGACATCCCAAGAATATTGCTGAACTGAAACATTTCTGTAAAGAGGAATGGTCAAGAATTACTCCTGACCGTTGTGCACGTCTGATCTGCAACTACAGGAAACGTTTGGTTGAAGTTATTGCTGCCAAAGGAGGTTCAACCAGTTATTAAATCCAAGGGTTCACATACTTTTTCCACCTGCACTGTGAATGTTTACAGGGTGTGTTCAATAAAAACATGGTAACATTTAATTCTTTGTGTGTTATCAGTTTAAGCAGACTGTGATTGTCTATTGTTGTGACTTTGATGAAGATCAGATCACATTTTATGACCAATTTGTGCAGAAATCCATATCATTCCAAAGGGTTCACATACTTTTTCTTGCAACTGTATATTTTTTCGGTTGGTACAAATTTGAATAACTGTGAGGGGAGGTGGAGCGTTGAGGGGTGGACCTATGAGAACCGGCAGCAGTAGCCCCCCTGTCTTCTGTTGTGGAATGAAAACGACAGGCCGCAGGAAAAGATTCAGGATGAGTTCTGGGGGTGTGAAGGGTCGGAACTGGATTGTTCCCGAGCATGTGTAGAAGGAGTAGGGAAAGAAGTTGGAGCATGATAGTGAAGAGGAGAAGGTGTGGAAGAAAAAGAAGGCAGATTGTACACATGGGATTGTACACATTGGGAAAGGGACGGATGGTGGAAATATAAAGGTTGGCGGATGGGGGCATGTTGAAAATAGTGGGATGGGGGTAGGTGGTGGCTGGGGGGCGGTGCATAATTTCCCACGACCCGTTCTCCATCAAATTTCTGAACTCATGCACCTGTTCAGGAATCATTTGGTCCATTCGGAGGACATAGGTTAGTAGGTAATGTTCGTTCTCAGAGAGTTGACGCACAGACTCCGCACCCTGCCACTCGGCATGCCAAGTCATCCAAAGCTTGACGCATCTCATCTGCAAAACCTTCTAGAGCATCGGAAACGATCATTACAAGGTACCCATAGTTCTCCCGACGGCTCCTACTGGATCTCCTGCTATTCAGCGTAGCTCTCACATTTTGTCTCCAATTTGAGCGTGCCCGCTGAAAAGAGGGACCCGGTAGGGGACCTGGATTGACCCGAACAGGTGTGTGAGGGACAGGAGGGCTGGTGGTGGCAGCCGCTTCCGGGGCCGCTTAAAGTGATGGTTCAGGCTGGCAGTTCTGTGGAGAGAAAAAAATATAAGGCCTCGTATTAATACTTAGGCCCCTTGCAGACGAGCGTGTCTGGATTAGGTCCGGATGCGTCCCGGTGCATTGCGGCAAACCCGCGCGAGTAGGTACGCAATTGCAGTCAGTTTTGACTGCGATTGTGTTCCGTTGTTCAGTTTTTATTGCGCGGGTGCAATGCGTTTTGCACGCGCGTGATAATAAACTGAATGTCAGCGGGAAAATAATAATGATCGGGTCCCCATCCCGATCGTAACCTAGCAACCGTGCATGAAAATCGCACCGCATCCGCACTTGCCTGCGGATGCTTGCGATTTTCACGCAACCCCATTCATTTCTATGGGGCCTGCATTACGTGAAAAACGCACAAAGAGGAGCATGTTGCGATTTTCCCGCAAGTGATGCGTGAAAATCACCGCTCATGTGTACAGCCCCATAGAAATGAATGGGTCCGGATTCAGTGCGGGTGCAATGTGTTCAGAAATCTCGCCTGTGTGAAAGGGGCCTTACAGTATATGACATTGTCGACTTCATAATGTAGGGGGCTGCAAGAGAGAAAGGTGTCAAACAATCTTTTGTCTAACACAACCCTCTGCAGACAGAATTGTGGATCAATTGTCCCTTCTGACTGTAGGGGGCTGCATGAGAGAAAGGTGTCAAAGATTCCATTGTCTCACACAACCCTTTGCAGACTGAATTGAGTATTAATTGTCCCTTCTGACCATAAGGCGCTGCATGAGAGAAAGGTGTCAAACATTCCTTTTTCTCAGACAACCCTTTGCAGACAGAGGGTGATGAAAGCCAAATCATTTTAAAATTGAAAATAAAAAAGAAAATTTACATTCTAAGGGCCAGCGTTCTATGTATGAACCCCAGGGCCGCACTGTACACATATGTCATCCCTGAGGCTGCTCCGGAACCACTCGTGGCCTGAACTTCCTTGATGTAGTCCCTCTTGAAGCGATCCCGCATTGACTGCCACCGAGTGGTAACCTTGTCCACTGTGGAGAAATAAATGGTTAATTTAAGAATATTATTGTGGACTAGGTTTACATTATACATGAGTTAGTGCTATACTTACCACATTCTTTCTGATCCGCCGCACTGAGATCCTCCGAGCCACATTCAGATATATGCCCTTTAGAGCCGGTGGGTCAGGTGATGGTCTGCATGGTGCCGGTCTGTGTGGTCCCATAATGCGCGACGCGCCTCCACCAGCTGGATAAGGAGATCGTTGTCTATACGAGGGACAACAAACTCCCTATCTTCCCCGGTGGAGACTCTGGAACCCTGGAAGAAAATGGAAAAAATACATTACAGAATGTACAAATGAAAAATTCTATGAAAAAAAAAAGTCTTTGATACTTACACATCCCCAACCATCACGGCCTTTCCCACTGACTCTGGAGGGGACTGGGGGATCCTGCCTGGCGGATCTAGTAGAAGTTTCCTAATAAACAATAAAAAAAATGGTTAAAACATTAAAGTTTTTGAAATAAAATAGATATAGAGAAATATACTTACTTGCATCCGGTCCTGGTCAATCCTATCTCCACCTCCCCTCAGTGATTCTGAGGCCCGGGACGACCAGGCCTCAGCAGGTGATGCTGCTGGCGTGGCAGCAGAGCTGGTCGATGATGAAGACTAGAAAAATTGGAAATAATATATAATAAAAAGAAATGTTATTCTAAAATAAAAAACTATTGTTGCGTGTACTTACCGTTTCTTGAATTCGGCGACGCCTTCTTGGAGGCCTTGGTTTTGCACCTTGTTCTGATTCGGACATCTGTAGAGATATAATGCAAAAGTATATTTTAACATGCAAAACAACCTTATTGACATAGATATCCCAAATTTTTGTTAC
The DNA here is from genome assembly GCF_905171765.1 of Bufo bufo. Taxonomy (NCBI): domain Eukaryota; kingdom Metazoa; phylum Chordata; class Amphibia; order Anura; family Bufonidae; genus Bufo; species Bufo bufo. The sequence goes on along the minus strand of NC_053395.1, from coordinate 73,438,918 downwards.
TTACTTTTGGATAATTTTTCAATGGATGGATGTCACAATTTTTCTCTTGTTTGAGTCTTAGATGCTAAAAGAAAAATATTCTAATAAACATACATAAAATTTTATTGATTACCAAACTCAGTGCCGTCTGTCCACCCCCATTTCCATTGGTTGCATTGCATTGCCATCTGCCTCCACCTGTACCATCTGCCCCCATTCCGTGCCATATTTGACACACCCCACACGTGCAGTAATCTGCACCCTATTCCTGGGCAAAGTGCGTCGGTCACACCCCCAATTGCCATCAACCAAAACTCTGAGCCATCACTAGCCAACCCCCCCCCCCCCCGTAAACTTGCAATAATCAGCCCCCTTTTCAATATCCGCACAAATAATCACAGCCCACACCCCTGTGCTCGGCCACACCTGTTTTAAATCTGCCCCCAATCACTGCCATATTTGCCCAACCCCACACGTGCAATAATCGTGCCCCTATTCACTGACCAAACCAACGTGTGTATTTCATGCTCAGAATTGCCATCAACCCTACCGCTGACCCATATGCCCAACTCTCCCCCTCGCCATTCGACAATCGGCCACCTATTACATGACCACACCAAAATTTCATAAAAAAAAACCAGCACACCAAACCCCTACCCCACCATTAGGCCCATGTTCAATGAACCAAACACCCCCCCATGCCATTGGCCCCACACCACTTCGCTGACATCTGCAAAAACACGCACATGCAAGCGCCATTATATGCCCCCATGATAGATAGAAAGATTTTATGAAAATGTACAGACAGAGAGAAAAAAAAGAGAAAAAAATAGAGATAGAGAGAGAGAGAGAGAGAGAGAGACAGAACTTTTCTGTACACACCTGTTTGTGACTTGTGCATCCAAGATGGCCGCTGGGTTTTCAGGGGGAGGAGCCATGCAGGGGAGGGGAAAATACATTCTGAGCATGCTCAGATATTGCAAATCAATGGAAATGGATCCGTCTCTGACGAAGCCATCACAGACGGATCCGTCTCCATTGACTTCTATTGTTTGTTCGGGCGGATCCGTTAGGCTACGCTTCGTGTTAAAATCGTTTACTGGCCTAATTTAGTACAAAAAGAAGAATGTATACCCACTTCACTTTAGAAGTTATTTGTGGTGAAAGCGTATAGTGGCCTATTTCATAAAAAAAAAAAAAAAACTATATTCTCAGTTCAGTTCTGCAGTTATATGTGTTTAAAGCATTTAGTGGCTTATTTTAGTACATAAAGAAAAATATATATGGACTTCACAGTTATTTGTGGCTAAAGCGTTTAGTGGCCTATTTCAGTACAGAAATACAAATATATTCTCAGTTCACTTCTGCAGTTATATGTGTTAAAAGCGTTTACTGGCCAATTTTGGTACAAAAAGAAAAATATATACTCACTAGACTGTAGCAGTGTTTTGTAGTGAAAGCGTATAGTGGCCTATTTCAGTACTAAAATATAAATATATTCTCAGTTCACTTCTGCAGTTATGTGTGTTGAAAGCGTTTAGTGGCCTATTTCAGTACAGAAAGAAAAATATATTCTCAGTTTACTACTGCAATTATATGTTTTGAAAGCGTTTAGTGGCCTATTTCAGTACAAATAGAAAAATTATATACGCATTTTATTGTTGCAGTTATTTGTGGAGAAAGCGTTTAGTGGCCTATTTCAATACAAAAATATATTCTCAGTTCAATACTGCAATTATATGTTTTGAAAGCTTTTAGTGGCCTATTTCAATACAAAAATAAAAATATATTCTCAGTTCACTTCTGCAGTTATGTGTTGTAAAGAGTTTAGTGGCCTATTTCAGTACAAAAATAAAAATATATACGCACTTCACTGTTGCAGTTATTTTTGGCAAAAGCGTTTAGTGGCATATTTCAGCACAGAAAGAAAAATATATTCCTAGTTCACTTTAGCAGTTATATGTGTTAAAAGCGTTTACTGGCCTATTTTAGAACGAAAAGAAAATCGGGGCACAAGTCAAAAATTTTGAAAATTAGCAAATTTCCAAATTTCAATTTCTCTGCTTTTATAATAGATAGTAATACCTTCAAAAATAGTAAATACTTTACATTCCCCATATGTCTACTTCATGTTTGGATCATTTAAAAAATTACATTTTATTTTTTGGGGACGTTAGAATGCTTAGAAGTATGGAAGCAAATCTTGAAATTTTTCGGAAAATTTCCAAAACCCACTTTTTAAGGACCAGTTCAAGTCTGAAGTCACTTTGTGAGGATTACATAATAGAAACCACCCAAAAATGACCCCATTTTAGAAAATACACCCCTCAAGGTATACAAAACTGATTTTACAAACTTTGTTAACCCTTTAGGTGTTCCACAAGAATTGATGGAAAATGGAGATGAAATTTCCGAATTTCACTTTTTTGGCAGATTTTTCATTTTAATCCATTTTTTCCAGTAGCAAAGCAAGGGTTAACAGCCAAATAAAACTCAATATTTATTACTCCGATTCTGCGGTTTACAGAAACACCCCACATGTGATCGTAAACTGCTGTACGGGCAGGAAGGAAAGGAACGCCATGTGGTTTTTGGAAGGCAAATTTAGCTGAACTGGTTTTCAGATGCCATGTCCCATTTGAAGCCCCCCTGATGCACCCCTACAGTAGAAACTCAAAAAAGTGACCACATTTTGGAAACTACGGGATAAGGTGCCAGTTTTATTGGTACTATTTTGGGGTACATATGATTTTTTATTGCTCTATATTACGTTTTTTGTGAGGCAAGGTAACAAAAAATTTTGGCACCGTTTTTATTTTTATTTTTACAGCGTTTACCTGAGGGATTAGGTCATGTGACTTTTTTTTATAGAGCAGATCGTTACGCACGTTGCAATACCTAATATGTCTACTTTTTCTTATTTATTTAAGTTTTACACAATAATAGCATTTTTGAAACCGAAATAATGATATTTTAGTGTCTCATAGTCTGACAGCCATAGCTTTGGAATTTTTTGACCGATTCTCTCAGGTAGGGTCTCATTCTTTGCGGGATGAGGTGATGGTCTGATTGGTACTATTTTGGGGAGCATACGCCTTTTTGATCACTTGCTGTTGCAATTTTTGTGATGTAATGTGACGGTGTACGGTGTTCACCTAAGTGGTTAGGTCATGTGATATTTTTATAGAGTTGTTTGTTATGGACGTGGCGATAACTAATATGTATACATTTTTATTTATTTTTTTCACTTGAGCACAATAATAGCAGTTTTGAAGCAAAAAATTTTCATATTTTAGTGTCTCCATAGTCTGAGAGCCATTGCTTTTTTATTTTTTGACCGATTCTCTTAGGTAGGGTCTAATTTTTTGTGGGATGAGGTGACGGTCTGATTGGTACTATTTTGGGGGGCATACGCCTTTTTGATCACTTGCTGTGATGTAATGTGACAAAAATTGCTTTGTGACATCTGTATTGTAATGCATTGCCTGTTAGTGTATGACACTGAGTCATACACTAACAGGTTGCCTAGGAGACACAGCCTGCGGCTGGATCTCCTTGGCTCCCGTAGAAGGCAGTTCCCGATGCCGTGCAAGGCATTGGGCAGCCTCTGCACATCATCGGGCTGCCTTGTGTCGCATCGGGTCCCCGCCACAGCAGCCTGGGGACTCTATGCGATCGTTCACCTGACACAAACCTCTTCTATGTCGCGGTCAGCGCGGACCGCGGCATATAAGGGGTTAATTCGCCGGCATCGGCTTTTACAGCGATGCTGGCGGATACAGCAGGGGCCCGGCTACCACGGACTGCCGGGCCCCTGCAGTGATCGCGCGCGTACCGCTCCAGTGCCCGCGCAATCACTATGACGTACTATTACGTCAAATTGCGGGAACTCAGTGGTTCCCATGACGTAACAGTACATCAAAGGTCGGGAAGGGGTTAATGACTATTGTGTGTGGTTGGCAGCAATTTATTTTAGCAAAGTAGTACTCACATTTTTTTTTACATACTTTGCAAAATAGCTGTTCTTTTTCTATATAGAGGGTGTCTGCAGTGACTTGTGACATCTGTGCAAGGGGCAGAGATAAGAAGAATATTAGTGAAGACAATAATTTTTTTCCCATAATTTGTCCACATTTTTGCTGTAAACTGTGTCATCCGTGAATTGTGTGATCTGTGCTTCAATACATTGTGTGGTTGTCAGGCCCAGATATAGGGAAAAAATTCTAAAACAGAAAACATTTTTTTTCCCCCATAATCTATCCACATTTTTGCTGTCAACGGTGTAATCCGTGAATTGTGTGATCTGTGCTTCAATACATTGTGTGGTTGTGAGGCCCAGATCTAGTAAAAAAATATATAAATATAAATATAAAGTACATCAGAAAACAGTGTCTGTACCGCAGATTCCAGTAATATGGGCCAAAATAGTCTCCATATTCTGTGTGTTTCTGTGACATATACTGTCCTGCATCCCAAAAAAAATTCTTTAGGGCAAATTCCAAAAATCTGGCCCAAATCTAGTGACCATATTTTGTGTATTTCTGTGACATATACTGTCCTGCATCCAAAAACTGTTTCTTTAGGGTAAATTCCAAAAATCTGGGCCTAATCTACTGTCCATATTCTGTGAGTTTCTGTGACATTCACTGTCCTGCATCCAAAAACGGCGCCACATCTAGTGACAAAACCATTAATCTGAGAAAGGCAAGCACTAAGGGACGGGGAAGTGGGCGTGATGCTGATGGTGCACGCAGAGGCTGTTGCCTTGAAAGCTGAGTGCACCAGAAAAAGACAAACATCCATCGTACCTAGCTTCATGTCCAACCTAGCTGGGCTTCGCAGGGCAACACTGTCCAAGTCGGACCAGTGCGAACAGGTGGTCGGTTGGATTGCTGAAGATAATGCTTCCAGTCGGTTAAGCACCATCCTCTCTTCCACCAAGTCCAGTCTCTGTAGCCAAGAGTCTGGTCAACCGAATCCTCTCTCTGATCATCCTTCCTCACACCATGGAGAGGCTTGCCAAATGAGTGATCCCACACTCGGATATTCCGAGGAGCTTTATCCAGCGCCACTATTACATTTGGCCTTTGCGCCCACCACGCTTGAAGAGGGACCAGAAATATTGTGCCCCGATTCCCAACCTCTTGAGCCTTCACAGTCTCAAGAAGATGACGGTGGTGAACGGCAATCATTCGTTCATGAGGTGGATGATGATGAGACACAGTTTCCAATCACTGAGGTTGTGGTTAGGTCAAGTCAGGAGGATGAGCAGAGTTAGGAAGTGGAAGAGGAGGTGGTTGACGATGAGGTCACTGACCCAACAAGGGAAGGTGAATAGCCGAGCGAGGACAATAGTACAGTGGGGGAGATATCCACAGCACCGTAACAGGCTGGAAGAGGCAGTGGGGTTGCAAAAGGGAGAAGTCGGCCCACACCAAACAGGCCCGCAACCGTTAAACCGAGCACCCTATGCGTAAATCTACCTTGCCGAGGGGTAGGTGTTCTGCAGTATGGTGCTTTTTTGAGGAAAGCGCAGATGACAAAAGAGTGGTACTGTAGTTTGCAACCTATGCCGTACCAAAATGAGCCGGGGCGTGAACACTAGCACCACCACCAGCATGATCCGCCACATGGCATCCAAGCACCCTAACAAGTGGGCCGAACGCCTGGGTCCACAATCTGGGTCTGCGGGTCACATCATTGCCTCCTCTTCCCCTGTGTTACGCACTGCTGGCCAATCCCCTGTCGAAGGCGCAGGCCCGGATGCCCCTCGCCCTGCAACTGGACCTTCGCATGAACCATCAGCAACAACATCCATTTCCCTGTCCCAGTGCAGCATCCAAATGTCCATAACACAGTCATTTGAACGCAAGTGCAAATTTCCACCCACCCACCCACAGGCTATAGCACTAAATGCGCAACTTTCGAAATTACTGGCCCTTGAAATGTTGCCATTTAGGCTTGTGTATACTAAGGCCTTCTGCAGAGTGATGTCGGCGGCCGTCTCTCAGTACGCAGTCCCCAGCCACCACTATTTTGCACTGTGTGTGCCGTGCCCGCCTTACACCAGCATGTGTCCCAGAACATCACCCGTGTCCTGACCAACGCAGTCACTGGGAAGGTCCACGTAACCACAGACAAGTGCTGGTGGCCAGGGACGCTACATTTCCCTGATCGCACACTGGGTGAATGTTGTGGAGGCCAGGAGTGAGTCTTACGCTGAGATGGCACAGGTGGTACCCAGGATTGTGGGCCCTACGTCCATCAGGGTCTCCACCAGCAGCTATATTACTTGCTCCAACCACCACTTCTCCTCCTCTGCCTCCTCCTCCTCCACTTCCACCTCCAGCGGCAGTAAGCTATCAGTGGCTAGCTGGAAGCAGTGTAGCACTGCTGTGGGTAAGAGTCAACAGGCCGTACTAAAGCTGATCTGCTTAGGGGACAAACAGCGCGCCGCCGCATAGCTGTGGCAGGGTATAAGGGACCAGACCGAGCTGTGGCTCTCGCCACTCAACCTACAACCAGGCATGGTTGTGTCTGACAATGGCTATAACTTGGTGGCGGCTTTGGAGCTCGGCAACCTAACACACATCCCATGCCTAGCCCACGTCTTAAACTTAGTGGTTCAGCGGTTTATCAAAACCTACCCTAATTTGCCAGAGCTACTAGTAAAGGCATGCCGCGTGTGTGCCCATTTCCGCAAGTCATCCACAGCTTCAGGCGGTCTCTCAATGCTGCAGCAGCGCTTGCGGCTTCCAGCTCACCGACTGTTGTGAGCAAATCACCATTACTACTCTGTTCATATAAATTTCTAAATATACTGGTGATCAAGTCATCAATTTAGCTTATAGCTCCTCCTAGCTATGACGTGAGCACGCGCTGGAACTCTACGTTCCACATGTTGGCCAGGCTTTGTAAGCAGCAGAGGGCAGTTGTGGAATACCAGCTGGAACATTGTCGTCACCTTTCGAGTCAACTGCCACTATTTACAAGCGAGGAGTGGGCATTTATGTCAGGTCTCCGTGAGGTTTTAAAAAACTTTGATCAATCCACATAAATGGTTAGTGGCGATAACGCTATTATCAGCGTAACCATCCCCCTGCTGTGTCTACTCAAATGATCGCTGCTCACAATTAAAGACGACAATATGAATGTGGCAGATGAGGAAATGGGGGAGGACATTACACACAGTGATAGCCAGACCACCCACAGTTCGTCTTCTCAGCGCAAATTGGAGCATGAAGAGGAGGAGGAGGAGCTGGAGACAGTTGCCTCTGCTACAGAGGGTAGTACCCATGGAAATTTAATTCCATCTGTTCAGCGTGGATGGGCAGAAGAGGAGGAGGAGGATGAAGAGGTGGAGAGTCATCCTGATGTTGACATTGACGTCTTGCCTTTTGGTACTCTGACACACATGGCTGACTTCATGTTAGGCTGCCTTTCCCACGACCCTCGCGTTATACGCAATTTAGATAACACGGATTACTGTTCACCCTTGTCGACCCCCGCTACAAAGAGAACTTCTCATCTCTCATTCCTGTGGTGGAGAGGACGAGTAAAACGATTCAATACCAGAAGGTACTTGTTCAGAGATTGGTCCAAAATTTTCCATCTGACAATGCGGCCGGCAGATTCCGTACTTCCTTAGGCAACCGAGGAAGGGAGACAAGGGGAACACACAGCAGTTCCAACAAAGGCAGGACAACACTCTCCAAAGCATGGGACACTTTCATGACACCCCGCCAGCAACCTCTCCGTGAAGCAGTGGTACAAGGAGGGAAAAGTTTTGGAAGATGGTGAAGGAATACATGGCAGACCATGTCAGCGTCCTAAATAATCCCTCAGTGCCTTACAACTACTGGGTGTCCAAGCTGGACATGTGGCACGAACTTGTGCTCTACGCCTTGGAGATGCTAACCTGTCCTGCCACCAGAGGAGAGCTGAGCTGATGATAAACATAAAGGCAATTTCAATCTATCATTTATAATGTACTCAATCTACTGTAGTGTATTCCCATGCACATTTTCCTCCACAAAAAAAGAGTATATGGTTGAATCTTGTTTTCTCCTCCTCCTCCCCCTCATCCAGTTTGTCTATATTCCCTCCACTCCATTTTTTTTAATAGGGTCAGCTCACAAGCAGGCCCTCACCCCTAATGTTTTATAAGGTCAGCTCAGCAGCAGGCCCTCGCATATAATGTTTTAGAGCGTCAGCTCACCAGCAGGCCCTCTAGGGTTGCCACCTTTTCTTCAAGCCAAACCCGAACAGAAGGGAGGGAGGGCCCCCTTCCAGGCCCCACCCATGTCCCGCCTCCAGCCACGCCCATGTCCTGCCTCCAGCCACGCCCATGTCCTGCCTCCACCCCTGGTCGCATAACGCCCCTGAAGAGGCTCATTAGCATATTATAAGTCTTTATTTTAAGAGAACGGCGGCAGCGGCAGGCAGGGAGTTATAAAACACACTGTTATGTACTGCTGACATCAGCCCATCGTTAATGTCAGTCAGCTACATAACGTAACGTTTTTTCTGATGATTGACAGATTCAGAAACCTGTTTAAACACTGTTACATTTACACACTTCAAATGTTTTATATACCTTTTTAGAAGTGAATATCTAGGACAGGTGTCAGGACTGTCTTGGTCACACACAGGTTGAAAAACCACTCTGCAGGCAGCGCACAGTGGGCACTGGGCTGGGCACTACTTGGGCAGGCTGCTGGAGCTGGACTGGAGTCTGGAGAAGAAGAATAATTTCAATTCTCCCTCCCTGCCTCTCTCTCTGATGTCACTTCCTGTGTGGACCTGACTTCCTTATCAGAGAGAAGGAGGGAGGGACTGGGAGGCAGGGGAGGAGCGAGGAGACCGGAGACTGATTGAACAGTGAGTGAGACGCTGCGCTGCCTGGCATCACTGTAGTGTACTTTGAATGAATAATCCTGTGCCCGGGTCTAAGAAAGGCTTGTACCCGGGCACAGGATTACAAACCCGGACTGTCCGGGTTAATCCCAGACGGGTGGCAACCCTAAGGCCCTCGCATATAATGTTTTAGAGCGTCAGCTCACCAGCAGGCACTCACATATAATGTTTTAGAGAGTCAGCTCACCAGCAAGCCCTCACCCATAATGTTTTAGAGCATAGGTGTCAAACACAAGGCCCGTGGGCCGAATCCAGCCCGCCAGACCTCGTCATGTGGCCCGTGCAGCCGCTTCCAGCCGCCAGCCTTCACCTTTTATTCTCGCTATTTTTTCTTTTGACACAAGAAAGCCGCCTCTTCAGCGCATGCGCGGCAGCCTACAAGCCAGAGAACGTCTGCCCTCTAGCGGCGCCGGCCGTTCTACACAGGAAATAAGTGTATATCCTAATTGCTTGTGTAGAATGCAGGCAGGCCGGGCGGGCGGCAGCGTAACTCCCTGATGTCACGTGCCTGCACCGCCTCCTTTATGAATGAAGCAGGCGGCGCAGGCAAGTGACGTCAGTGAGTGACGCGCCGGCCGCCCGTCCTGCCTGCCGGCATTATACACAAGCAATTAGGATATATGGTACAATTAGGAGTGAGGGGGGCATGTTTAATAACTTTTAATTCAATAATACATTTTATATTTGTATACTGGGGGGGGTTTACACGGAATCTGTGGATGGCACAGTTAAGGGGTGGGGGTCTGTGGATGGCACTGTTATGGGGTGGGGGGTCTGTGGATGGCACTGTTATGGGGTGGGGGGTCTGTGGATGGCACATATATAACACTGCCATCCACAGATCCCCCCCCATAACAGTGCCAGCCACAGATCCCCCCCCTGTAACAGTGTCTGTCATCCACAGATCCCCCCATAAGTGTCTGTCATCCACAGATCCCCCCCATAAGTGTCCATCATCCACAGATCCCCCCATAAGTGTCCGTAATCCACAGATCCCCCATAACAGTGTCCGTCATCCACAGATCCCCCCATAACAGTGTCCGTCATCCACAGATCCCCCCATAACAGTGTCCGTCATCCACAGATCCCCCCATAACAGTGTCCGTCATCCACAGGTCCCCCATAACAGTGTCCGTCATCCACAGATCCCCCCATAACAGTGTCCGTCATCCACAGATCCCCCCATAACAGTGTCCGTCATCCACAGATCCCCCCATAACAGTGTCCGTCATCCACAGATCCCCCCATAACAGTGTCCGTCATCCACAGATCCCCCCATAACAGTGTCCGTCATCCACAGATCCCCCCATAACAGTGTCCGTCATCCACAGATCCCCCATAACAGTGTCCGTCATCCACAGATCCCCCCATAACAGTGTCCGTCATCCACAGATGTTTAAAAAAAAAAAAAATTATTCTGACTATGTTTCTGCTTTCAGAGCTAGTTATTACTTACATTATTACAAAAAACAGTAATAATTGAATGCAGTGACAATAATTTATGATAATAAAGAGTGGACACATAGTCCTACAGATACAACCGGCCCTTTGAGGGTGACCAAACTGCTGATGCGGCCCCCGATGAATTTGAGTTTGACACCCCTGTTTTAGAGGGTCAGCTCAGCAGCAGGCCCTCGCATATAATGTTTTAGAGCAGGCATCCTCAAACTGCGGCCCTCCAGCTGTTGCAAAACTACAACTCCCAGCATGCCCGAACAGCCTACAGGTATCAGCCTACAGCAGGGCATTGTGGGAGTTGTAGTTTTAGAACAGCTGGAGGGCCGCAGTTTGAGGATGCCTGTTTTAGAGCGTCAGCTCACCAGCAGGCCCACACCTAAAATCTTTTACTTGGTCAGCTCACCTGCAGGCCCGCAACTCAGTGTGAATGAGGCCCTCCTTTATGTGATATACATGTTGTATTGGAGTGCCTCTTCCTTGTAATTTTTGGCAGCACTTGCACTTTATATACAATAAAATATACAGGAAAGAATGTTTTCAATCAATTTGTCCTATAAAATCAATTTTTTACTTTGGTTTTGTGCGTAAAACCTTAATTAGATTGTGGGCCTGGTGATCACTTTAAGCCCTTTTAAACTGCATCAGCAGCAGCATGGTGATCAAAATGAGTAGCAAGGTGACATACTGGGAGATGGAATCATGAGGAGGCCACATAGTGGCACAATGACTGAGTCTGGATAAAAGACTGAAGCCACAGATTGTTTAGAAAGATGCAGATGGAAACCATTTGTGGATCTGTATCACGGTCACCTGCAGATTAATGCAGACCAGGGCATTAGCTATAGGGGAAGCAGGTGAAGCTGCAGCTTTGGGTCCCTGACCCAGAAGAGGCCCATCCAGGAGGAGGAGGACTAAAGGATTTGGTCAGGGCTCCCTCAACAGTATTACACATTGAAATTATATACAGTGACAGTATAGACAGTGTAAAACGTATGGAACAGCTGCCGACCCTGATCTAAGAGAGTGATCTTTACTAGCCACAGGAATGGGGGCGGCATGAAAGGAAGGGGTCACTAAAAAATTACTGTGGGATGGAGCCCCATTAAAAAATTTGCTGTGGGGCCTAGTTAATTCAAGCTATGCCACTGATGCAGCCCACAAAAGCAAGTTGGGTTTATCGATTTCAAAACCTTATTAAATTGTGGGCCTGGTGATCAGTTTAAGGCCTTTTAAGCAGCATTAGCAGCAGCAGCAAGGTGATAAAAATGAGTGGCAAGGTGACATGGTGTGGAGATGGCAGCATGAGGAGGCCACATAGTGGCACAATGACTCAGTCTGGATAAAAGACTAAGGCCACAGATTGCTTAGAAAGATGCAGATGGAAACAATCTGTGGAGCTGTATCACTGTCACCTGCAGATTAATGCAGCCATCCAATTCAAGTTAGGTTTGTCGGTTCCACCTCAGCTCACTAGCAGACCCGCACCTAAAATCTTTTACTGGTTCAGCTCACCTGCAGGCCCGCAACTCGAATCTTTTACTGGGTCAGCTCAAATGCAGGCCTGCGATTAAATCTTTTACAGGGTCAGCTCACATGCAGGCCCGCAACTCATGCTGCCTTGCTTTGAAGTAGTAGCCGTAGCCGCTTACCAGGCTCCCTCTCCGAAATCGAACAATGATTTCCCGTTACCGGTGGTCACCAGGTTAGGCGCATAAAAGAACATCGAAAGTTGATAGGGAAGATATACAAATGGATTGTGGACGTCACGGGGACGTGCAATCAGGCAGAAGTTATCTAGAGTCAACAAAGTGGCATCAGGGCCTCTCCTGTATAACGTTTCCTCATCCTAAATACCGCAGTGACATTCCCTGGAATTTTTTATTACTCATTCCGATAACAGGGCATCTTAAGAATCCTGTATTGGTATTTATCGTCACTACCTCCCTGAGTCGGGAGTGGGTAATTGCCGCCTGCCTGCTGCCTTTCTTGCAATTTTGTGCTTTAATAACTTGACCCATCCTCTCTGGGTGGTTCACAATTATGAAAAAGTGGCAAGGCAAAAACAGCCAATCAGATTTCAGCCATTGACCTGCCTTGCATTTGGTATTCCTTTTTTAGGCTCTCTCTCCGGCATCGAACCCTGATTCCCCGTTGCCCCTTATCACCATGGTGGGCGCACAAAATAACATCGAAAGCTGATAGGGCAGACATCCGAATGGATCGTCGCCGTCACGGGTACGTGCAATCGCCCAGAGGTTATCTAGAGTCATCAATGTGGCAGCAGGCCCTCGCCCCTAAGGTTTTAGATGGTCAGATAAGCAGGCCCTTGCTCCAAATGTTTTTGAGGGTCACCAGCAGGCAGTCAATAATAATTTTTTAAGGCTGTGTATAATGCCCTCCTTTATGTGTAACAAACAGTGTATTGGAGTGCCGGTTCCTTGTAATTTTTGGCAGCCCTTTTACTTGCATAGGCTTTATGAGTGTAGGAGTCCCACTACCTGAACAATTGTACCACAATATGAATGAGGCCCTCCTTTATGTGATATACAGGTTGTATCGGAGTGAGTCTTCCTTGTAATTTTATTGCAGCACTTGCACTTTATATACAATTGAATATACAGGAAAGAATGTTTCCTAACAATTTTTGGGGGTTTTGTGCGTATTTTTGTCAGTCTGTAAAAGTGGCATACATCGGACAACATGGTTCCCAGCAGCGACCTGGGAGTCCAAGATGCATCCAGACATCATCCCCATGGTGTTCCCGATCCATTTCGGTGGTGTTTCTGTCACTTTCTGACCTTTTCCAATGGACCAGGCACCCTCCCCTCTTCAGAGCAGGGGGTGCCTGGTTGTCTCCCATTGACCTCCATTATACTCGGGAGCTCGGCCAAACACACAAATATAGTAATGTGTTCGGCATGAATACCCAAATACTTTGGTACTCGATCATCACTTGTTGCAGTTATTTGTGGTGAAAGCGTTTAGAGGCCTATTTCAGTACAAAAAGAAAAATCTATAGGCACTTCACTGTTGCAGTTATTTGTGGTAAAAGCATTTAGAGGCCTATTTAAGTACAAAAATAAAACTATATTCTCAGTTCACTTTAGCAGTTATATGTGTTGAAAGCGTTTAGTGGCCTATTTCAGTGCAAAAATAAAAATATATTCTTAGTTCACTTCTGCAGTTATATGTGTTGAACGTGTTTAGTGGCCTATTTCAGTTTAGAAAGAAAAAATATATACGCATTTTTTTGTTGCAGTTATTTGTGGTGAAAGCATTTAGTGGCCAATTTCAATACAAAAATAATAATATATTTTCAGTTCTCTACTGCAGTTATATGTGTTGAAAGTGTTTAGTGGCCTATTTCAGCACAGACAGAAAAATATATACGCACTTCACTGTTGTAGTTATTTGTGGTGAAAGCGTATAGTGGCCTATTTTAGCACAAAAAGAAAAATATATTAGTCGTTTTTACTGGTGTTTTAATTTGCTTTTAATTTAATTAGTTCAGCTAAAATGATGTCAGACAGAGAAGTGCCAGGCCTTTCACAGAGGAGTGGCAGACACCTAAATGTTTCTGGAGCTGGCAGAGGTCACAGCAGAGTACTTTCACACTTGCATTATGAGGATCCGGCAGGCAGTTCCGTCGCCGGAACTGCCTGCTAGATCTAGAAATCAGTATGAAAACAGATATCATTTGTAGACGGATCCGGTTTCGGATACGTCTGACAAATGCATTGAAATACTGGATCCATCTCTCCTGTGTCATCCAGAAAAAATGGATCCAGTATTTTGTATTTTCTCATTTTTAAAGGACAGTTATTGTGCCACTCGGTGGCCTCCTCATACTGCTGCCACCTCCAGACTCTGTCATTGTGCCACTCAGTGGCCTTCTCCTGATGCTGCCAACTCCACACTGTGTCATTGTGCCACAGTTTTTTTCTCCTGATGTTGCCAACTCCAGACTCTGTCATTGTGCCACTCTGTGGCCTCCTTATACTGCTGCCACCTGCAGACTCTGTCATTGTGTCACTCGGTGGCCTCCTCATACTGCTGCCACCTGCAGACTCTGTCATTGTGTCACTTGGTGGCCTTCTCATACTGCTGCTATCTCCAGACTCTGTCATTGTGCCACTTGGTGGCCTCCTCATGCTGCTTCCACCTGAAGACTCTGTTATTGTGCCACTCGCTGTCCTCTGGCCTCTCATACTGCTGCCACCTGCAGACTCTGTCATTGTGACACTCGGTGGCCTTATCCTGATGTTGCCACCTCCAGACTGTGTCATTGTGTCACTCGGTGGCCTCCTCATACTGCTGCCACCTTCAGACTCTGTCATTAGGCCACTCGGTGGCCTCCTCATACTGCTGCCACCTCCAAACTCTGTCATTGCGCCACTCAGCGGCCTTCTCTTGATGCAGCCAACTCCAGACTGTGTCATTATGCCATTCGGTGCCCTTCTACTCACGGCTCACCTTGTTGTTCTACAGGGAGTGCAGAATTATTAGGCAAGTTGTATTTTTGAGGATTATTTTATTATTGAACAACAACCATGTTCTCAATGAACTCAAAAAACTCATTAATATCAAAGCTGAATATTTTTGGAAGTAGTTTTTAGTTTGTTTTTAGTTTTAGCTATTTTAGGGGGATATCTGTGTGTGCAGGTGACTATTACTGTGCATAATTATTAGGCAACTTAACAAAAAACAAATATATACCCATTTCAATTATTTATTTTTACCAGTGAAACCAATATAACATCTCAACATTCACAAATATACATTTCTGAAATTCAAAAACAAAACAAAAACAAATCAGTGACCAATATAGCCACCTTTCTTTGCAAGGACACTCAAAAGCCTGCCATCCATGGATTCTGTCAGTGTTTTGATCTGTTCACCATCAACATTGCGTGCAGCAGCAACCACAGCCTCCCAGACACTGTTCAGAGAGGTGTACTGTTTTCCCTCCTTGTAAATCTCACATTTGATGATGGACCACAGGTTCTCAATGGGGTTCAGATCAGGTGAACAAGGAGGCCATGTCATTAGATTTTCTTCTTTTATACCCTTTCTTGCCAGCCACGCTGTGGAGTACTTGGACGCGTGTGATGGAGCATTGTCCTGCATGAAAATCATGTTTTTCTTGAAGGATGCAGACTTCTTCCTGTACCACTGCTTGAAGAAGGTGTCTTCCAGAAACTGGCAGTAGGACTGGGAGTTGAGCTTGACTCCATCCTCAACCCGAAAAGGCCCCACAAGCTCATCTTTGATGATACCAGCCCAAACCAGTACTCCACCACCACCTTGCTGGCGTCTGAGTCGGACTGGAGCTCTCTGCCCTTTACCAATCCAGCCACGGGCCGGGCCCATCCATCTGGCCCATCAAGACTCACTCTCATTTTATCAGTCCATAAAACCTTAGAAAAATCAGTCTTGAGATATTTCTTGGCCCAGTCTTGACGTTTCAGCTTGTGTGTCTTGTTCAGTGGTGGTCGTCTTTCAGCCTTTCTTACCTTGGCCATGTTTCTGAGTATTGCACACCTTGTGCTTATGGGCACTCCAGTGATGTTGCAGCTCTGAAATATGGCCAAACTGGTGGCAAGTGGCATCTTGGCAGCTGGACGCTTGACTTTTCTCAGTTCATGGGCAGTTATTTTGTGCCTTGGTTTTTCCACACGCTTCTTGCGACCCTGTTGACTATTTTGAATGAAACGCTTGATTGTTCGATGATCACGCTTCAGAAGCTTTGCAATTTTAAGAGTGCTTCATCCCTCTGCAAGATATCTCACTATTTTTGACTTTTCTGAGCCTGTCAAGTCCTTCTTTTGACCCATTTTGCCAAAGGAAAGGAAGTTGCCTAATAATTATGCACACCTAATATAGGGTGTTGATGTCATTAGACCACACCCCTTCTCATTACAGAGATGGGCATCACCTAATATGCCTAATTGGTAGTAGGCTTTCGAGCCTATACAGCTTGGAGTAAGACAACATGCATAAAGAGGATGATGTGGTCAAAATACTCATTTGCCTAATAATTCTGCACGCAGTGTATATGGGGCGGGTGCTCCAGCCAATATAGACACACCCTGTCTATGAGGTAGAAAATAAATATAAAATGTAGGTTGGTTGTGCACACCTCATATGGAATATGTATATAAATACACAAAGGCTTCCTTATATGTGTATTAAATATTTATTGTACATATAAAACAATGTGTTAAAATATTGTATGAAATCACTGATATTCAAGATATTCGTCAATAAAGGTCTTGATATATGGTAACCGTAGTGGGATAAAACTTTGATATGGTTCGATCCCTGGGATGATTGTCTCTTAATAGAACCTGATATTTTGCCAGCGAACTAATAATATATATATATATATATATATATATATATATATATATATATATATATATAAAAATAAATAACTATGTGAATTAATCTATCACAATTGATCCAAGATAACACCACAATATGATATGTGCAAAATGATGTGCCAAAATTATGTGAACCTGCAACCTACATATTCCATATGAGGTGTGCACAACCAACCTACATTTTATATTTACAGATACGGAAGTGTGGATCCGCAAATGCAGATGTGGATCCGCAAATGCGGATGCGGACAGCACATTCCGGCCCCATTGAAAATAAATGGGTCTGCACCCGTTCCGTAAAATTGCGGAACGGATGTGGACCCATTTTGCGGACGTGTGAATGGAAAAGATATCCCTCAAAATGAAAATAAATTAAATGATTAAAGTTAACCAAAAAGCATAGATGTGGTAGGCAATAACAAGTGCTCGGCGGCACTAAATCAGGTGCTCAGCGGCACCAATTCAGAAACCATATGTCCTAGCACAATCCGGGGGGTTCCAGTGCAGATCGATGAATCCAGGAGGGAAAGCAAAAAAACATCTATCCCTGGGCTAGATGATGATGTGGTATTGAAGGACAAGGTGGGCAAAGAACTGTCCCTGATATTGCCCTACAGGGGGGTGCTATTCTGGCCGTGATAGCCTAACCACAGACCACCCGCCCTGATAAGAGCGACCCCATCCGGAACTTTACCCTATATAAAAATGGCCCTAGTAAGCCCCTAGCCCCTAGGCCCTTGACTTCCAGGTGATCACTATATAGATCTATGTGTTTTTGACTCATTATAAAAGTATAAGTATCACACATATTGATAGCACACCCATACCAGTCCTTTAAAGGACTTTTATGGCCCTATTAGCTAGCGATTTGTGTCCCTAACAGCCTGTCCCTGCTCTACACAGCAACCTCTCTCTACACTGGCAAAACACTGAATGTAAAATGGCGGCCAGATCAGGTTTATTTATAAGGTAGGGGGTATGTCCATGTGCTGAAATGTCTCAATTGGCTGTCCTGTACCACCTGATGGATGTGTCATGGGTCAAAGTTCTTCACAATATAAAAGAATATGGCGGGCGCGAATTTCTCCATATGTTCGCATGTTCGGCGAATGGCGAACACGCAAAGTTCGCCGCAAAACAACCGCCAGGCGAACCGCAAGGCCATCTCTATACACCACTATAAAGGCTCTCTGCAGCCAGGAAATAGCAGCTTTTAACGTAATTCACCGTGAATAAATTTGGATCGAACCAATTTTTTTAAAAATTTGCTCATCTTTTGCAACCATGAAAGGCAAATATATTTGTATTTCGCCAGTAATACACGGCTAACTGGGCTTTAAAATATCTCACTGCACCGCAGAACGGCAATTAGGCCCTATTTTTTTCTATTTTTACACAAAAGGTTTTTTAACATATAATTGCAATGATGAAAGGCGAATATAGTTGTATTTCGCCAGTAATATGTGGCAAACTAGGCTGTAAAATATCTCACTGCACCGCTGAGAGGCAAAGATATTTTTCCTTTTCTACTAATAAATGCAAAAAAGGGATTTAAACAGATAACTGCACCGCTAGGAGGCAAAGATATCTTTCCTTTTTCCACTAATACACGCAAAAAAGGGCTTTAAAACGGATAACTGCACCGCTGAGCGGAAAATATATTTTACTTTTGCCACTAATACACGACAAAAAGGGCTGTAATTTTCGCTCTTCACACAATGGCTAATAAGCCATTTTTTCTCCACTAATAAAAGCCAAAAAAGGCTTTAGAACATATAGTTACAATTATTTCCTTGTAATAAACCCTGTTAAAGCCTGTATCAAACAGCACTTGCACCCTAATAAGAACGGTTTGCTGGAATTACAGAGCTGTATAATGGCAATTTGTATCGCCAGTCAGTGCAGCAAAGCATAATCTGATTGTTCCTATTAACCAGGCTGTCACCTCCCCGACTGAACCCTGTTTAACAGAAATGCAGTGGAATGATTCCTCCCTATCCTTTCCCTACACCTTGAATAATCTTTCCCTGCACTTGTAAATCGTTTTTATTTTAGCACAATGACAATTTTTTTTAACACTGTCCCTAGAGCCTGCAAAAACGTCTCTCCCTGCACTAATTACGCTGGTGAATGGCAGAACCTAAGATCACTGCCCGGGGCAACCAGGTGCTATAAATTGACCCACTTACACTCTTCAGAGCCTGCTCTTCCTGAGGCTTGCTCTACTAAGTGGCTTCTTATTAAGTGGAGTTAAAAACCAAGGAGTTCTAGAGCTGTGTGTGGTTTTTGTGGGAGTGATTGCAGGTGGCTGAGTGTGGATTGCAGCAGAGATCATTGAAAGTTAAGTGTTTGTATTCTAGTACTGCCATTTAAAATCGCTTTTTTTTTTCTTCTCTCTGCTTAATTAAGGCGAGTGCCCTGGGAAACCAGGTGCTATAAATTGACCCACTTACACTCTTCAGAGCCTGCTCTTCCTGAGGCTTGCTCTACTAAGTGGCTTCTTATTAAGTGGAGTTAAAAAACAAGGAGTTCAAGAAAAGGAGTTTGGAAACTAAGGTTGGATATAATTTCCTTGTGTGTTGTTGGCTTAATTTTACGTGGTCCTTCGACTACAGCAGACAGGGTCTAAATCTAAATCATTTATACTGTTTTACTTTTTTTACTGTTGTAATCCCCATTTAGTATGTGTTGCACAATTTACAACGCAGTCCAGTGCACATCTTGCATGATTTATGCAGTCCTGGAACAGGAGTTCAAGGGTGTATATCTTTGTTCTAGATGTGAGCAAATTACCCGTTTGGAATCGCAGATCGAGTCTCTAAATGGGCACGTTGCAACACTGAGAGGCATTGATAATTTGCAAAAGAGTTTGCTTCTCACCGAGCAAGCACTCTTTGGGGTAGATGAGGGGGAGGGTGACAGAGAGGAGGCTGAGGAAAATGAGGTAGCTAGCCTGGTAAAAGTTAGAAAGCAGGGTAGAGGGAAGAGTGCCAGGGAGGCTAGCCCTGATCTGACACACCCCAACAAGTTTGCACGTTTGGCAGATGAGGGGGATGTCAGTCCGGGGACGGCACTGCTGCAGCCAGACACTTCCTCTGCCAGTCAGGGGAATGTCAGCTCCAGTAAGCAGGGAACCAGGAGAGCAGGGCAGGCCAGACAGGTGCTGGTAGTGGGAGACTCCATTATTAGGGGAACAGATAGGGAAATCTGTCACAAAGACCGTGATCGCCGAACAGTGTGCTGTCTTCCTGGCGCTAGAGTTCGACACATCGCGGATCGGGTTGACAGATTACTGGGAGGGGCTGGAGACGATCCAGCGGTCATGGTCCATATCGGAACCAATGACAAAGTTAGAGGTAGGTGGAGAGTCCTTAAAAATGATTTCAGGGATTTAGGTCAAAAGCTGAGGGCAAGGACCTCAAAGGTAGTATTTTCCGAAATACTGCCTGTACCACGAGCCACACAAGAAAGGCAATGGGAGATTAGGGAGATTAACAAGTGGCTCAAGAACTGGTGTAGGAAGGAGGGGTTTGGGTTCCTGGAGAACTGGGCCGATTTTTCTATCGGCTACAGGCTCTATCGTAGGGACGGGCTGCACCTCAATGGGGAAGGGGCAGCTGTGCTGGGGAGAAAGATGGCTAGAAGGTTGGAGGAGTGTTTAAACTAGGGACTGGGGGGAGGGTAATTACGTTATAGGAGGATAGGGCAGATAGAGACCGGGGGCAAGGTAGTAAGAATGGGGGAGAAATGGAAGGAGGGACTAGAACAGTTCAGAAGGAAAGGTGTAGGGTAAAAAATATACATAAACCTCTCAAATGTATGTATACTAATGCCAGAAGCCTGACTAATAAAACTGGTGAACTGGAATTAGTGATGTGTGAGGAGGACTATGACATAGTGGGAATAACTGAGACATGGCTGGATGATAGCTATGACTGGGCAGTTAATGTACAAGGTTACAGTCAGTTTAGAAAGGATCGTCAAAACCGGAGAGGGGGAGGGGTCTGCCTTTATATAAAGTCCTGTCTAAAGCCCACAGTCCGAGAAGATATAAGTGAGGGACATGAACATGTGGAGTCACTGTGGGTAGAGATACATGGAGCTAAAAACAACAATAAATTACTAATAGGAGTTTACTATAAACCACCTAATATACCAGAGTCCACAGAAAATCTACTACTAAACGAGATAGACGAGGCGGCAAATCATAATGAGGTGGTTATTATGGGGGACTTCAACTACCCAGATATAGACTGGGAAACTGAAACTTGTATATCTCATAAGGGAAACAGGTTCTTGGCAATAACCAAAGACAATTACCTCTCCCAACTGGTTCAGGACCCGACTAGAGGGACGGCCATACTGGACTTAGTATTAACCAATAGACCTGACAGAACAACAGACGTGCAGGTTGGGGGACACCTGGGAAATAGTGACCATAAAGTAATAACCTTCCAATTATCATTCAAAAGAGCGTTTCTACAGGGAGGAACAAAAATACCAAACTTCAAAAAAGCAAAATTTAGCCAACTAAGAGAGGCCATAGGCCAAACTATGGGATATCTTTAAAAACATCCTAAAAACTCATTGTGAGAGGTACATACCGTATGGTAATTAAAGGTTAAGGAACAAAAAGAAACCAATGTGGATAAATAGAACTGTAAAGAAAGCAATAAATGACAAAAAGAAAGCATATAAAACACTAAAACAGGAGGGTAGCACGGAAGCACTGAAAAACTATAAGGAAAAAAATAGAACATGTAAAAAACAATTAAAAGCGGCCAAACTAGAGACCGAGAGATTAATTGCCAAAGAGAGTAAAACTAACCCTAAAATGTTCTTCAATTATATAAATGTTAAAAAGTATAAATCTGAAGGTGTTGGCCCTTTAAAGAGTAATGAGGGGGGAGTCGCAGAGAGCGACGAGGAGAAAGCAAAGCTGTTAAATATTTTTTTCTCCAATGTATTCACTGAGGAAAATAAATTGTCAGATGACATGCAGAATGCAAAAATAAATTCCCCATTAAAAGTGTCCTGTCTGACCCAGGAAGAAGTACAGTACATCAGCGGCTTAAAAAGATTAAAATAGAAAAATCGGCAGGACCGGATGACATACACCCCCGTATCCTAATTGAATTAAGTAATGTCATAGCCAGACCCTTATTTCTGATATTTGCAGACTCTATACTGACAGGGAATGTCCCACAGGATTGGCGTGTGGCATATGTGGTGCCAATATTCAAAAAGGGGCCAAAAACAGAGCCTGGAAACTATAGGCCGGTAAGTTTAACATCTGTTGTGGGTAAACTGTTTGAAGGTTTTCTGAGAGATGCTATATTAGAGCATCTCAACGGAAATAAGCAAATAACGCCATATCAGCATGGCTTCGTGAGGGATCGGTCATGTCAGACTAATTTAATCAGTTTCTATGAGGAGGTAAGTTCTAGACTTGACAGCGGCGAATCAATAGATGTCGTATATCTGGACTTCTCTAAAGCATTTGACACTGTACCACATAAAAGGTTAGTATATAAAATGAGAATGCTCGGACTGGGAGAAAACATCTGTATGTGGGTAAGTAACTGGCTGAGTGATAGAAAACAGAGGGTGGTTATTAACGGTACACACTCAGATTGGGTCACTGTCACTAGTGGAGTACCTCAGGGGTCAGTATTGGGCCCTATTCTCTTCAATATATTTATTAATGATCTTGTAGAAGGCTTGTATAGTAAAGTATCAATTTTCGCAGATGACACTAAACTGTGTAAAGTAATTTACACTGATGAGGACAGTATACTACTACAGAGGGATCTGGATAGATTGGAGGCTTGGGCAGATAAGTGGCAGATGAGGTTTAACACTGATAAATGTAAGGTTATGCACATGGGAAGGAAAAATGCAAGTCACCTGTACATACTAAATGGTAAAACACTCGGTAACACTGACATGGAAAAGGATCTAGGAATTTTAATAAACAGCAAACTAAGCAGCAAAAACCAGTGTCAGGCAGCTGCTGCCAAGGCCAACAAGATAATGGGTTGCATCAGAAGGGGCATAGATTCCTGTGATATGAACATAGTCCTACCACTTTACAAATCGCTAGTCAGACCACACATGGAGTACTGTGTACAGTTCTGGGCTCCTGTAAACAAGGCAGACATAGCAGAGCAGGAGAGGGTTCAGAGGAGGGCAACTAAAGTAATAACTGGAATGGGGCAACTACAGTACCCTGAAAGATTATCAAAATTAGGGTTATTCACTTTAGAAAAAAGACGACTGAGGGGAGATCTAATTAATATGTATAAATATATCAGGGGTCAGTACAGAGATCTATCCCATCAGCTATTTATCCCCAGGACTGTGACTGTGACGAGGGGACATCCTCTGCGTCTGGAGGAAAGAAGGTTTGTACACAAATATAGAAGAGGATTCTTTACGGTAAGAGCAGTGAGACTATGGAACTCTCTGCCTGAGGAGGTGGTGATGGTGAGTACAATAAAGGAATTCAAGAGGGGCCTGGACGTATTTCTGGAGCTTAATAATATTACAGGCTATAGCTACTAGAGAGGGGTCGTTGATCCAGGGAGTTATTCTGATTGCATGATTGGAGTCGGGAAGGAATTTTTTATTCCCCTAAAGTGGAGAAAATTGGCTTCTACCTCACAGGGTTTTTTGCCTTCCTCTGGATCAACTTGCAGGATAACAGGCCGAACTGGATGGACAAATGTCTTTTTTCGGCCTTATGTACTATGTTACTATGTTACATCAAAGGGCTGGCTGGCTGCTGATTGGCTGCATGCATGTCAGTATGGGTGATCCCGCCTTCCCAGACTTCCTTTCTCCATGTCCTCACACGTGCAGCAGCCATTTTAGGAAAAATGTGATTCGTTACTACAAAGCGCGAAGGAAGTTCGCATTCGGTGCGAATCAAATTTTTCCTGAAATTCTGAACGAATTCCACTTTGTTAGCTTTGATTTGCTCATCTCTAGTTAAGAGTTTATGTGACCTAGAGGAAGCGCACTAACCTAAACTTTTTTTCCTGCTTCTTTTCACTGCATATCCAACTTAAGTCCACTTTATTGTGTTATATCTAGCAGTAACAGCAGCCTTCATGGTGTGCCTAGTTGGCAATATAGTCCTTACATATGTTGCTTGAGAACCTTTCATACATAGGTCCGCCTTTGCCTGATGTTATAACTCTATGGAGATATTTATCTCTTTGTCACTTTTTCATAGCCTATCTGCTTAACTAATGATTATTTCTAGTAGCCCTATCATTGGGACACTCTAGTCAGAATATGAGTGTGTTTTTGTACACTAAAAGTGGAATTCCTTAGATTTACACTTCCTGCCATATTTCAGAGTGATATGCTAAAGTGTATGGTTAGACTTTCTGGTGACACTTTAGTAAGCAATATAGTTATTAAAGACAACAGTATTTAAAAGTGGCCATAGGCATTAGACAAATATCAGCTGAGCACATTAATTTTGGCAGGACCAGCCAACCACTTAAAGGAGGATATTCTTCCATTAAATTGGAAATTGTTTGCTAGCAGTCCTAGAATACACAGTCAACGGGTTGTGTCCAGCTTTAGAGTGTGAGAGGGTGAGAGGGGGGCCTTGCTTTACTACCACTCCGATCTGGAGCCTGCTGCATGTAAAGGTTTTTCTTCTCCTATCACCCTGATGGCATATCACAAGCACAGATCACATAACTTCAATCTAATTTGTAAAGAACTCTGTGGAGAACCCCTTTAATAATCCAGAATTGATACTTGCCATCATGTCTGAGACAATTTTACCTTCATTTTCCCTTACCTTAATTTTCTTAATCATGTTATACTAATTTTGCATATAATAATTACTAGAGTTTAATTGTCATGCTGTTTGTCTGTCATATATACAGCTAAACAAAAAGAAATAGGAGACTTAGTTGCACTTCTTGTCATATAAATCAAGTTATAATATCCTGTGCATTCACAGTGGAAAGTGATATACGATGTTGATTACACTTCAAGAAAGGAGACAGAGTATTTCCTGCAGAGTTTCAAACTCCATCTATTTCTGTCCTTGTCACTTGCTTGCATAAAAAAGTGAATGATTTTATCACGTATGGGAAGCTGGAAACATGTAGTTACTATATCAGTTGTTGGATGTACTGTATATCATGTGGAGCTTTTAAAACTATGTTTTCTGTCAGATTTATTGTGCTTTAACTTTCCCCTGGCTTCAGAAGCAATTTAGTTTTCGTATAATATTAATTTCATGTCGAAGGAGAAAAAAAAAACTCTTATTTTGTGCAGCTAATGTTACATAGAGTGTGGAAGCTATCTTAATGTACTCCTGGATGTAATTCTCAATCCTTTTCCTTGTTAATATACTTTGTAATCAATCAAGAGCAGGTTCTCTGCTTTGGTTCTGCCCTAGTACACCAAGGTGGTCTGATAAACTACCTTTCTAACTAAACGTGCTTGGTGATCATTATATGACTCAAATAATAAATTATTCAGTGTAGCTTCCTGCATCTTACTTAAGTAGTTTGGCAATGTTCTGATTTAGTTTTACTTAGTCTTAGTGTTATTTCTGCTGTTGCAAATATATTTTTCAGGTAAGTGAACATAATTCCCAGTATGGAAGAAACAGCTTTTTGTTCTCTTGAGTGAGAGTATTGGGCCCCTTTCACACGGGCAATTCAGCGTGGGCGCAATCCACGTTACCAGTAGATATTTCTATAAAACAAGAGAGAATCATTCCAAAGACAGAAACATCTTACAAAACCAGTGATGCGCAATCACTACAAATGTTGCCTCTAGTCCAAAGAAACCAGTTACAACTGGAGATAACAGTTGGAGAGTTTGTGTTACCACTGCACCATTATAATAAGGCTTTTATCTTCGAGATGATTTTTTTTTCTTGTTTTCTAGAAGCATCTACTGGTATTACGGAACTCTTATCTAGAGTAAAGGTTACTTGCCTGGCCACTCGTTTGTAACAAGACATGTATTGAGTGGTACAATTAGTCATAATAAAATAAGTATATCAAGGTGAATTGTCATAATACTGTGGTCCAAAATGGTGAATATACTGTATGTATTAAACCTATAGATATTGGTTTATTTTATTCATTCATTGATCTAAGTGTCTGCATATGTCCATCAAAGTAATTAAGATGTAGGGGGCAGTCCCAAAGAGTTGGGAACTGCCCTCAGATGTGTCTTTTTGGTGCCATTTTTGTACCTATTTATATTGCAACTATTGTGTGTCATATTATTGACAGTAATCTAGGTGTGGTAAGGAGAGTATAGGGAATGTAGGGATCGTCTCTTATTTGGGCGTCATTCTCACAGAATTATCTTCATAACCACTGGGTTTCAGGTGCAAACAGTGTGATTTATTTGACATTCTTCATACACAGCATGGCATAAAACAAAAGCCTGCCCGTCTGGGCTCTACCTAAACATAATAAACATTGTCTAACTCGGCTATACGATAGCGTTCACACATGGAACCAGGTGCGGCTTACCACAGACATACAGATCATCACCCCTTAGGCTGTAACAAGTGCAGTACCTTTGGAGGGGTTTGTGGTCTAGCAGTCCTCCCGACTAAGACCTTTCCACGCTTGTTCCCGGGCGTCGCTGAGTCCCCCAAAGTCCAGGCTATTGCATAGCCTCGTGGCCCCTCAGCCTTGCCTAGCTAAGACCACACTGACAGAGCCTTATCAGGCCTCTGTCTGCACACTCTCCAGAGTGAGACACACCCAATTCCAGAAACCAGATTAAGGGCTGTTTCACACGAGCGAGTCCATTGCGGGAATCACACTCCGTGTGTGAGTGTGATCCTCCGCTCTGGACTTGCAGGAGCGCACGGCATTATCATAATTTATATCGCTATGTGTCTCTGCATGGCCTTATTCCACAGAATCATAGTGACATAAAGCTGTCAGTATGATTATGCAGAAATAAGGTCAAGCAGAGGCACATAGCATTATAAATCATGATAATGCCGTGCGCTCCTGCAAGTCCAGAGCAGAGGATCACACTCACACACGGAGAGTGATTCCCGCAATGGATTTGCTCATGTGAAACAGCCCTAAATGGAATCCCTGGACGTGAGCATGCCCTAAGTCCCGGACTGGAACCGGGGGAACAGTCACCCACCCAACACATTGCCTGTTCCCAGTAAAATCCTGCCCCGGACTGCCTGGAACCAGCTATTCTAACTATATTGGTGTCCACCAGCTAACTTAGTGGCCACCTATCTAGGAGCCTTTACTCCACCAAGGCTGGGCCCCTTGGTGACAAGCTCCCGGTGCCAACAACACCCCTTTTATCATGCTTCCCCGGGACTTTACTGCACATCTCAATGTTCACATTGCCATAGGAAGTATAAGGACATATTTAATTAGGTAAATCGGGGTTTTATCAAGGAATGCACAAGAAGGTAGGGACTGGTTTGTTTCATACAGCTGCTTGAAATTGAGAAGTTAATTTTAAATTCTGCAATGATCCTGCAAAAACCTCATTTTTGTAAATGAACAGCCATCCAGCCTTTTTTGTGTAAAACCCTCCAGTTTCTTCTAGCATCAATAGTAGAGATGAGCGAATTTTTCAAAAATTACATTTGCAGGTTCGTTGTTTTTTTGGGGAAAAATTTGGTTCGACCCGAATTTATTTGCGGCAAATTACATTAAAGCGAACCTTTCACCTGCATTTCACTTAATAAACTATCAAAAGTACCTTATAGATCATCCTCATTGTGTTATCATACAGTCTTGTCCCGCTTTTCTGCCATGTATATGCATGAAAAAAATCGCCTTATAAAGTACTCTTCTCCAGCTCCACAAGTCACGTTAGAAGTCAAGGGGGTAGCCCTTCCCTCACTCCAGGCTGTAACTCCCCTGCCCTAACCCCGCCTCTATGCAGTCTAATTGACACCCGGCTCAGTCGCCGGGACCGCGCTTGTACAGGCGGCACATGCGCCGTCGGACTCAAGCGCGATCCTGTAACTGAATCGTGCATGCGCCGTCCCCGATGCCTGTCTTCTCTTCCTCACGCGCGCATGCGCCCCGATCTTCACGCTCCATGCGTCCACGTGATTCAGTTACAGGATCGCACTTGAGTCCGACGGCGCATGCGCCGCCTGTACAAGCGCGGTCCCGGCGACTGAGCCGGGTGTCAATTAGACTGCATAGAGGCGGGGTTAGGGCAGGGGAGTTACAGCCTGGAGTGAGGGAAGGGCTACCCCCTTGACTTCTAACGTGACTTGTGGAGCTGGAGAAGAGTACTTTATAAGGCGATTTTTCTCATGCATATACATGGCAGAAAAGCGGGACAAGACTGTATGATAACACAATGAGGATGATCTATAAGGTACTTTTGATAGTTTATTAAGTGAAATGCAGGTGAAAGGTTCGCTTTAAAAATTGCTATTTCCTAGCTGCAGAGAGCCTTTATAGTGGTGTAGAACACTGTGCCTTGCAGTAACACGTATAGGGAGTCTGCTTTGGTAGTGAAATAATACTGTGAGTCCGAATGACATACAGATGACAGGCGTCACACTTAAAATCACTGCATACTTCAATTATTTGGGCAGTCACGGGGTCAAAACTGACCAAATAGCTCAAGTATGAGATCATCCTTACAGGTCAATGTTAGTGCCAAGAAGAAGCTCACTCCTTTTACACTGTGGTCAGCTGATTCCACATATATGTCTACAGGACCTGTTCTATTAAACGCTTATACAAGTAGAACCCCCCCTGACAGAGTGGAGAGGGTGTCAGCAGTAAGTTTGTGTTGATGTCACAGATTATTTTGCCCTTCCTCTGATCCGTCAGAACAATAACCCACAAAAAAAGGATCCTGTTTGTGGAGCATATGCCTTCACTCGGTCAGCATTTGCTCAATAATCCATCAGTATTGTTAATGTAAAAAAAAACTGAGATGACACGTGAATGGAATATTTGCATTTCTTCTGAGTTTTGTACTCACTCCTGCTTTTGGCCACCAAATCATAAGGCAATTCTGATGGGACCATACAGGCCTTACAGCTGCTACACAGACAGGATCCGTTGTGAGTCTCATTTATCCTTGCTTCTGATAGATAAGAAGAAAGATCAAATAAATGTTTATGTCAGCCAGGCCGAAAGCCAAAACAATGGACCATTCACGAAGTGAGGAGGGTAGGAACAGCATAAGTCCACAGAGTGGACCTATGACATAGTGGTGAGGTGGAAGCAGCATGATGAGTCTACAGAGCAGCCCAAGGACAGTCTGGAGACGGTGGCAGCATCAGGAGGCCACAAAGTAGCATGACGATGAGAGATTGTGTAGGTGGCAGCAGCATAAGGAGGCCACAGAGTAGCACGATGACAAGAGTTTGTGGAGGTGGCAGCAGCATGAGGAAACCACGGAGTAGCACTACGACTAGAGATTGTGGAGGTGAAAGCAGCATGAGAAGACCCCAGAGTAGCACGACTACAAAGAGTAGAGGTGTCAGTAGCATGAGGAGGCCACAGAGGAGCACAACGATGAGAAATTATGGAGGTGGCAGCAGCATTAGGAGGTCACAGAGTATCACAACGACAAAGTGTGGAGGTGTCAGCAACATGAGGAGGCTAGAGTAGCATGACGACGAGAGATTGTGGAGGTGGCAGCAGCATGAGGAGGCCACAGAGTGTCACGACGACGAGAGATTGTGGAGGTGTCAGCAGCATAAGGAGACCACAGAGTAGCACAATGATGAGAGATTGTGAAGGTGGCAGCAGCATGAGGAGGCCACAGAGTGGCACGACGACAAAGTGTAGAGGTGTCAGCAGTATGAGGAGGCCACAGAGTGGCACGACGACGAAAGATTGTGGAGGTGACAGCAGCATTAGGAGGCCACAGAGTGGCACAATGACGAGAGATTGTGGAGGTGTCAGCAGCATGAGAAGGCCACAGAGTAGCATGACAAGAGATTGTGGAGGTGTCAGCAGCATGAGGAGGCCACAGAGTGGCATGATGACAAGAGATTGTGCAGGTGTCAGCAGCATGAGGTGGCCACAAAGTAGCACGACAATGAGAGATTGTGGAGGTGGCAGCAGCATCAGGAGGCCATAGAGTGGCACGACGACAAGAGATTGTGGAGGTGGCAGCAGCATGAGGAGGTCATGGAGTAGCACTACGACTAGAGATTGTGGAGGTGGCAGCAGCATTAGGAGGCCACAGAGTATCATGACGACAAAGTGTGGAGGTGTCAGCAACATGAGGAGGCTAGAGTAGCATGACGACGAAAGATTGCGGAGGTGGCAGCAGCATGAGGAGGCCACAGAGTGTCACGTCGATGAGAGATTGTGGAAGTGTCAGCAGCATGAGGAGGCCACAGAGTAGCACGATGACGAGAGATTGTGAAGGTGGCAGCAGCATGAGGAGGCCACTTCGATCTGCACGATTTAATGATACACCTCCTCCAGCACAAAAGGCTTGGCAAATTGATTGTCCGGGAATTTCCATGGAAGATTGGGATAATATATTAGTGAATTTAAGTTCAGTTTATTATAATTTTAATCAAATTTTGGTTCCATTTGATATTAAATATTTGTTAAATTTAATTTAAAAAAATTAAGTGTTGACTAAGACAGGAGAGAATCGGCCTCTCAACGATGAGAGATTATGGAGGTGACATCAGCATGAGGAGGCCACAGAGTGGCACGACGACAAGAGATTGTGGAGGTGTCAGCAGCATGAGGAGGCCACAGAGTAGCACAAGGACTAGAGATGGTGGAGGTGTCAGCAGCATGAGGAGGCCACAGAGTAGCACGTCAACAAGAGATTGTGGAGGTGTCAGCAGCATAAGGAGGCCACAGAGTGGCACGAGGACGAGAGATTGTGCTGGTGTCAGCAGCATGAGGAGGCCACAGAGTAGCACGACAACAAGAGATTGTGGAGTTGTCAGCAGCATTAGGAGGCCACAGAGTAGCACAACAACGATATTGTGGAGGTGGCAGAAGCATGAGGAGGCCAGAGTAGCACAAAGACGAGAGATTGTGAGGGTGGCAGCAGCATAAGGAGGCCACAGAGTGGAACTTCGACTCTGCACAATTTAATAATAAACGTTCTCTGGCTCAAAAGGCTTGGCAAATTGATTGTCTGGGATTTTCCATCGAAGATTGTGATAATATATTGGCGAATTAAAGTTTAGTTTCTTATAATTTTAATCAAGTTTTGGTTCCATTTAATATTAATTATTTAATAAATTTAATAAAAGAAAGTTAAGTGCTGCCTAAGATAATTGGCCCATCTTCTGGTTATTCGTCGACGTGGTTGCGAAGGAGAAAGCATTCCAAAAAATTATTTCTCTCCACCTGGAGACGAATCCTATCAAAATTGATGGAAGCGTGTTATCGGCTGCTCATCGAGCTAGATACTTCTTTCCAGTCATCATTGATGGAAAGGAAGAAATCCTGTGGTGCATGGAGATGGAGAGGGTCTTTGGATTCCCCCCGCACTATACGGACGTCTCAGAAATGAACCACTGCTCCTGACAGAAGCTTCTGTGAAGGTCATGGAGCGTTCAGTCATCCGGCATCTATTCGCTCTGCTGAAGAATTATTTTTAAACAGTGTAGAAGCAACACGGGGCCCCCACACTGCAGATTTATCATGGAGACACAGAATTTTATCATATTAAATTATTATATTAAAAAAAAATAAAGAAAAAAAGAAGTCCATTAGTCACCTAGCTCCCAAGTGCGATCAGCTACATCATCATCATCGAGTATTGTCTGCACGTCACTGATGTCTAGTGATGGACGAACATCACCCGGGACGTTTCACTAACGCACGTTCGCGAACAAATGTTCGCGAATCGCGCATTCGCGGTGGGCCACATTAACGTTAATGACAGGCGAACCTGAAAAACCTTCAGGTCATATTTGCAGCCACCAAATTCTTACTAGACGTGCACAAATAGTTCCACAACATGGACAGTGACATACCAGAGAGGGGTCATTGGCAAAAATTCCCACAAAAAATATGTTTTTTAATCAGGGGCCATTTTTATACGTCTTATACGAAAGCTTTCAAAAATGTGCCCTGCTGGAGCCTATAAAATTTTTATTTTAGGCCACAGGAGTACAGGCCCCAAAAATTAGGCATTCACCTGACAGAAAAGAACTTGTGATTATGTGGCTGGAGGTAAATTAGGCAGTCACTGGAATCAAATTTTACTGTAGGCCAGTACAGGCCCCAAAAATTAGGCATTCACCTGACATAAAAGAACTTGTGATTATGTGGCTGGAGGTAAATTAGGCAGTCACTGGAAACAAATTTTACTGTAGGCCAGTACAGGCCCCAAAAATTAGGCATTCACCTGACATAAAAGAACTTGTGATTATGTGGCTGGAGGTAAATTAGGCAGTCACTGGAAACAAATTTTACTGTAGGCCAATACAGGCCCCAAAAATTAAGCATTCACCTGACATAAAAGAACTTGTGATTATGTGGCTGGAGGTTAATTAGTCGGTTACTGGATAAAATGTTTACTGTCAGCCAGTACAGGCCCCAAAAATGAGGCATTCACCTGACAGAAAAGAACTTGTGATTATGTGGCTGGAGGTAAATTAGGCGGTCACTGGATACAAATTTTACTGTCGGCACGTACAGGACCCAAAAATTAAGCATTCACCTGAAAGAAAAGAACTTGTGATTATTTGGCTGGAGGTAAATTGGGCGGTTACTGGCTAAAAATGTTACTATAGACCAGTACAGGCCCCAAAAATAAGCCATTCACCTGACAGAAAAGAACTTGTGATGATGTGGCTGGAGGTACATTAGGTGGTCACTGGATACACACTTTACTGACGGCCAGTACAGGCCCAAAAAATTAAGCACTTGTGATTATGTGGTTGGAGGTAGATTAGGCGTTCACTGGCTATAAATTTTACTGTAGGTCAGTAATGGACCCAAAAATTAAGCATTCACCTGACAGAAAAAAACTTGGGATGATGTGGCTGGAGGTACATTAGGCGGTCACTGGATACAAATTTTATCCTCCTCCTGAGGAAGCGAACAACACGCGAAACGCGCGTCGGGGAGCGCCATTGCCCTGGTGTCTGTCCCAGTCCTGTTGGTATGTAGCCTCATTTTCTTATGCACTACCTGGCATTTTTGACTTGTTGTCTGTGATCTAGGTATTAATGCACATTAGTTTTTTGAGGCGTGTACTCAACCCCAGTAGATCTCTCATTCATGTGGCATCACATCCATCTGGATATTTGGCCATTCATTTGTTTCATGCATAGAGATTCAAGCATATTCATCCATCAGGTGGGGCAGACAGCAGTGTGATGTAGGATTGTGGTAGTCCCTGCTTATTTACCTATATATATTATGCATCATGTATGTCTTTTATGGATATAATAATAAAATTGATTTGCATTTTTTCATATCGGTGTGTCATGCACTCCTTTTCTTTGTTGTGTAAATTTTACTGTAGGCAAGTACAGGACCCAAAAATTAAGCATTCACCTGAAAGAAAAGAACTTGTGATTATTTGGCTGGAGGGAAATTGGGCGGTCACTGGCTATAAATTTTACTGTATGTCAGTATATGCCCCAAAAATTAGGCATTCACCCGACAGAAAATAACTTGTGATTGTGGCTAGAGGTACATTAGGTGGTCACTGGATAAAAATTTTACTGTAGGCAAGTAATGGACCCAAAAATTAAGCATTCATCTGAAAGAAAATAACTTGTGATTATGTGGCTAGAGGTACATTAGGTAGTCACAGGATACAAATTTTACTGTAGGCAAGTACAGGACCCAAAAATTAAGCATTCACCTGACAGAAAAGAACTTGTGATTCTGTGGCTGAAGGTACATTAGGCGGTCACTGGCTTTAAATTTTACTGTCGGCCAGTACAGGCCCCAAAAATTAGGCATTCACCTGACAGAAAAAAACTTGTGATTATGTGGCTGGAGGTACATTAGGCAGTCACTGGATACAAATTTTACTGTAGGTCAGTACAGGTCCAAAAAATTTGGCATGCACCTGACAAAATAGAACTTGTGATTATGTGGCTGGAGGTACATTAGGCGGACACTGGAAATAAATTTTACTATAAGCATGTACAGGACCAAAAAACTAGGCATTCACCTGACAGAAAAGAACTTCTGTTTATGTGGCTGGAGGTAAATTAGTCGGTTACGGGATAAAAATGTTACTGTCAGCCAGTACAGGCCATCATAAATTAGGCATTCACCTGACAGAAAAGAACTTGTGATTCTGTGGCTGGAGGTACATTAGGCGGTCACTGGCTTTAAATTTTACTGTCGGCCAGTACAGGCCCCCAAAAATTAGGCATTCATCGGACAGAAAAGGACTTGTAATGATGTGGCTGGAGGTACATTAGGCATTTCGCTGGAAACAAATATTACTGTAGGCATGTACAGGCCCCAAAAATTAGGCATTCAACTGACAGAAAATAACTTGTAATTTTGTGGTTAGAGGTAAATTAGGCGGTCACTGGCTAAAAATGTTACTGTCAGCAAGTACAGGCCCCAAAAATTAGGCATTCACCTGACAGAACAGAACTTGTGATTATGTGTCTGGAGGTAAATTAGTCGGTTACTGGCTATAAATTTTACTGTCAGCCAGTACAGACCCCAAAAATTAAGCATACACCTGACAGAAAATAACTTGTGATTATGTGGTTGAAGGTAAATTAGTCTGTCACTGGCTATAAATTTTACTGTCAGCCAGTACAGGCCCCCAATAATTAAGCATACACCTGACAGAAAAGAACTTGTGATTTGAGGTACAAACGGCGGTCACTGGCTTTAAATTTTACTGTTGGCCAGTAAAGGCCCCAAAAATTAGGCATTCACCTGACAGAAAAGGACTTGTGATGATGTGGCTGGAGGTACATTAGGCGGTCACTGGATACAAATTTTACTGTAGGCATGTACAGGACCCAAAAATTAAGCATTCACTTGACAGAAAAGAACTTGTGATAATGTGGTTGGAGGTAAATTAGGCGGTCACTGGCTAAAAATTTTACTGTCAGCCAGTACAGGCCCCATAAATTAGGCATTCACCTCACAGAAACGAACTTGTAATTTTGTGGCTGAAGTTACATTAGGCGGTCACTGGCTTTAAATTTTACTGTTGGCCAGTACAGGCCCCAAAAATTAGGCATTCTCCTGACAGAAAAGAACTTGTGATTATGAGGCTGGAGGTACATTTGGCCTACACTGGAAAATAATTTTACTGTAGGCATGTACAGGACCTTAAAACTAATCATTTACCTGACAGAAAAGAACTTGTGATTATGTGGTTGGAGGTAAATTAGGCGGTCACTGGCTAAACATTTTACTATCAGCCAGTACAGGCCCCAAAAATTAGGCATTCACCTGTCACGGCCTTTGGTGTACGCTGTGACACTGTTGCTATACTTGCGGTTGCCCGCGGCAACGTGTTGCTGTTAGAGCATGCGGTGGCAGTGTCTCGGCCTTCTGGGTGATTGCCGTGACATGGTTGCCACGCATGCTGTTGCCGTTGGTAAAGTGTGGCTTAGTTGGCTGGTGTGTGCACTTCCCCTTTAAGTGTCTTCTTTCCCCTGTCTGGTGATGTAAGGGTTAACTACCTTGCTGGGTGTGGTCATTTGTGCTTCATATACCTGTGGCTTTAGGTCAGGAGGCAGTGTTACTCCAGCCTTGGTGTGTGCTGGAGTTATGCTCTGTCTGGTTGTTCCATCTGTCCAGTGAGGGCCACCCTTGTGATCATCAATGTTATCCCGGTGTCTCCTTCCCTTCCTGTTCTTATTTGTATGGAGTGGGTTATAGTCAGGGTGTAGGTATGTTTAGTTTGGTGTTTCATGTCTGGCGGTGTTTGGTGTCCAGCATGTTTGGCTAGACATCCCCCTGTCTTATGTTTATTGCAGCTATGGGTGTCCAGGGTCCCTGTGTGGTTTGTGGTGTGTGCTGTGTCCTTATGTTGGTGTGGACAGCAGCACTAGTGCATGGGTTCCAGTCAGTGTGTCTGTGGCAGGTAAGTGTGTTATAGGTCTAGCTTACCTGCCATCTCTATAGCTGTATGTGTTCCCCTCTCCTTTTAGCCTGGCCTCAGATAGAGACTCCTGTTCCTCCATGACTGGGATGAACAGGTTGTCGCTCCCCTGCTCCTAAGTGAGGGATTACCAAGGCGACTTAGGCCCCTTTCACACGGGCGAGTATTCCGCGCGGATGCGATGCGTGAGTTGAACGCATTGCACCCGCACTGAATCCTGACCCATTCATTTCTATGGGGCTGTGCACACGAGCAGTGATTTTCACGCATCACTTGTGCGTTGCGTGAAAATCGCAGCATGCTCCTCTTTGTGCGTTTTTCACTTAACGCAGGCCCCATAGAAATGAATGGGGTTGCGTGAAAATCGCAAGCATCCGCAAGCAAGTGCGGATGCGGTGCGATTTTCACGCACGGTTGCTAGGTGACGATCGGGACCCGATCATTATTATTTTCCCTTATAACATGGTTATAAGGGAAAATAATAGCATTCTGAATACAGAATGCATAGTAGAATAGGGCTGGAGGGGTTAAAAAAATAATAATTTTTTAACTCTCCTTAATCCGGCTTCTCTTCAGTCTTTAACTGTGAGCAATAGGACCTTTTGATGACGTCACTACGCTCATCACATGATCCATCACCATGGTGATGGATCATGTGATGGACCATGTGATCAATGCAGTGACGTCATCAAAGGTCCTATTGCTCACAGTTAAAGACAGAAGAGATGTCGGCTGCGCGAACAAGTGGATTAAGGTGAGTTACATTTTTTTAAATTATTTTTTTTAACCCTTCCAGCCCTATTCTACTATGCATTCTGTATTCAGAATGCTATTATTTTCCCTTATAACCATGTTATAAGGGGAAATAATACAATCTACACTACAACTAACCCAAACCTGAACTTCTGTAAAGAAGTTCGGGTCTGGGTACCACAGTCGGTTTTTTATCACGCGCGTGCAAAACACATTGCGGGTTTGCCGCAATGCACCGGGAAGCATCCGGACCTAATCCGGACACGCCCGTGTGAAAAAGGCCTTAGGGCTGTTTCACACGAGCGGATGCCGTGCGTGACATCCGCTGCGTGAATGACAGCCAAGACCCGATGCAGACTGCAGAAGCACGGAGCATTAACATGATTGATAATGCTCCGTGCCTCTCTGTGATCTCTTTACTACGAAATCACAGTGAGATAAAGTTGTCACTATGATTTTGTAGTAAAAAGGTCACAGAGAGGCACGGAGCATTATCAGTCATGTTAATGCTCCGTGCTTCTGCTGTCCGCATCGGGTCTTGGCTGTCATTCACGCAGCGGATGTCACGCACGGCATCCGCTCGTGTGAAACAGCCCTTAGGGTTTCTAGGAATCCTGAGTATGAGTCGTCCTACCATTGGGGTCCGCTCATACAGTGAGGAGTCAGGTAGAGGATTAGGGACGCGGTAGGAGGTGACCTGCTCCCTTATTACTCCTTTAGGCCAGGCTGATCCCCTTTACCCTTTGACACCGCACGGTGAGGGGTTTCCCCCACTCCCCGCCTTGACATCACCTGACAGAAAATAACTTATGATTCTGTGCTGGAGGTACATTAGGCGGTCACTTGCTATAAATTTTACTGTCGGCCAGTACAGGCCCCAAAAATTAGGCATTCACCTGACAGAAAAGAACTTGTGATTATGTGGCTGGAGGTACATTAGGCGCTCACTGGATACAAATTTTACTGCCGACCAGTAAAGGCCCCAAAAATTAGGCATTCACCAGACAGAAAAGAACTTGTGATTATGTGGCTGGAAGTACATTAGACGGTTACTGCATACAAATTTTACTGTCAGCCAGTACAGGCCCCAAAAAATAGGCATTCACCTGACAGAAAAGAACCTATGATTAAGTGGCTGGAGGTACATTAGGCGGTCGCTGGATACAAATTTTACTGTAGGTCAGTATATGCCCCAAAAATGTGGCATTCACCTGACAGAAAAGGACTTGTGATGATGTGGCTGGAGGTACATTAGGTAGTTCGCTGGATACAAATTTTACTGTAGGCCACTGGAGTATAGGCCCCCAAAATTAGGCATTCACCTAACAGAAAAGAACTTGTGATTCTGTGCCTGGAGGTACATTAGGCAGTCACTGGAAACAAATTATACTGTCGGCCAGTACAGGCCCCAAAAATTAGGCATTCACCTGACATAAAAGGCTTTTTTTGCCGCTGTATATAAATAAGACAAGGACCATTCTTTGTTCTCGTGGTGGCGGATATGTGTGGGCTGGCATGAGGAAATTAAATTACACTTGGTCGTCACAGGTGTTGAATTCTTCTGAGATCCATGCCTTATTCATTTTTAGAAATGTGAGGTAGTCCACACTGTCATGAGCTAGGTGAGTGCGCTTATCGGTTACTATTCCCCCTGCTGCGCTGAACATCCTTTCGGATAGGACACTCAACGAGGATGCAACCCACGGCAAATTGTGACAGGTCTGGCCACAGGTCAAGCATGCATACCCAGTTGTCCAGGGGTTCCTCGCCTCTCAGGGCATCCACATCGGCCGTTAACCCGATGTAGTCGGACACCTGTCATCCTGGCATTTCCTGAGGCTGGATACGGAGGGCTGCTGTCGATGGATTGGCTGCAAGAATGATCTCCTATCCGAAGTGACCAACACATCACAAACTGCCATCTTCTTGCAGGCGTGGTAGGATTGGTACCCGCACCTGTTTCACTGTGAGTGGAAATTTCTCTGCCAGCGCCCGCAACAGAAGAATGCAGCATCTCTCGCAGCAAGGTCTGGAAATGCTGCATTTTGCCAGACCTCTGTGATGCTGGTAACATGTCCACCATTTTGTGTTTGTACCAGGGTACTAAGTAGGTTGCCACCCAGTACTGGTCCTTGCCCTTTATGCTTTTAATACGGGGGTCCTTCTTCAAACACTGGAGCCTGAAGACCCCCATTTGCACTAAATTGGAAGCAGTGGAGTGCCCTGGCTCCTGCTCATCACCTAGGAGATGTCGTCCTCGGTTTCCTCCCCCAGCCACGGACAACACCAGAGATCCCCGAAAGTTTAAAGTCCACGTCAAAGCCTTCTCTTCTTGCTCCTCCTACTCCTCCTCCACCCCCAGCCACCATCATCCTCTGACTCTTCTTCAGACTCGTGCTGACTTGTCTCAGATGGAGTAGCCCCCCCTGGGAATTCATTCAGAATTGCGACTTCCTCATCTTCCAGCTCCTGCTCCTCGCAGGCTTGATCAATGACACAACGCATTGCACGCTCCAGAAAGAAGATGTAAGGTACAATGTCACTGATGGGCCCTGGCTGCGACTGACTAGTTTGGTGATCTCATCAAATGGCCGCAGAAGTCTGCATGTGTCGCGCATGAGCAGCGGTGAAAAGAAACTAAGCTCCCCAGAACATGTTCTGTTGCAGAGTTCGTACAGGTAGTCGTTAACAGCACGTTGCTGCTAGAACAGCTTATCAAGCATATACAAGGTGGAGTCACAAATCAGACGTCTTATGGGCAAGTGGTGTAGCCGCTGAACGTCAGCAAGGCGAGTAATGGCCATGTAATATATTCTAAAATGGCCAGAGATTTTCCTGGCCTGCCGCAAGATGTCATGGACCCTGGGGTATTTGGCAATCAATCGCTGCACGACTAAGTTCAGGATGTGTGCCATTTTGCTCTGTTTCAGCACGCTCAACGGATTGGCACCGTTGTTGAACACCACTTTACCAACTGTCAAATTGAACGGGGATAGCCACTGATTGGCCTGTGACCGCAGAGCTGAAAGCAGTGTGGCTCTTGGCTTCCAGGCAAAACAGCCGCAGCACAGCATGGCAACGTCTCACCTGGGACGTTGAATAGGTTCTGAGGAGCTTGGGGGGTTTAGTGGAAGAGACGGTAGCAGTGGAAAAGGAGGAGTCAGCCAAGGAGGAGACGGAAGATGGAGCAGGAGGAGGAGAAGAAGAGGCAGGCCTGCATGCAATCCTTGGCGGTAACACCAAATTCACACAGAAGCCACGATTTACATGCATGACGACCGTCAGAAGGTTCACTCAGTAGGCAGTAAAAGTTATGTATCTTCCCTGCCCGTGTTTGCTAGACCACGTGTTTGTGTTCAGATGTATTTTTGCACCGACACTGTGTGCCAGAGATATATTCACTTGCCGCTGAACATGGCCATATATCTCTGGGTTGCCATTCTGGGAGAAATATTTCCTTCCGGGGACCTTCCATTGCGCTGTGGCAATGGCCACAAATTTTCTAAAGGCCCCTGAGTCCACCAGTTTATATGGCAGTAGTTGGCGGGCTAACCGTTCCGACAAGCCAGTGGTCATCTGTTGGGCAACAGGGTTATCCGGCGTCATCAACTTTTTATTCTCAAACATTTCGGCCATGGAAGCCTGCCTTCTGCCAGATGAACGCGAAGACTGCATGGTGGAAGATGGAGCAGAGGACAAATGGAAGGAGAGAGGAGAAGGAGAAGAAGCAGGACGTGGAGCGCTGGGAGTGTGGCTTTGTGGGTTCTGACGGCATTGCTCCCACTGGGCTTGGTGATGGGAGGCCAGGTGCCTTCTTAAGTCGGTCGTCCCTAGGTGAGTGTTGGGCTTACCGCAACTTATGTGTTGATAGCACAGGCTGCAGATGGCAACACTATTGTCAGCAGCTGACACATAAAAAAAAGACCACACTGCAGAGCCATGTTCAGGCGTCCTGGGAGCGACAGAAGTGACCGTGCATGGTGGATGTCTCCAGATACATTTGCAGTCTGATTTTTGGCTCCTGTGCCCTGCAAGCTCTGCCTGCTTCTCCTCCTCCTCCTCCCTCTCTGCTGCTCCGTCTCTCCCTCTGAACTCTCCTCCTCTTCCTCTCTTTTGTGCACCCACGTGACGTCCATCGACACGTCATCATCGTCACCTTCACCACCACTTACATTAGAGATCTCGGAGCAGGCAGCAACAGCGGGGACCTTCCTCCTTGGGCTGATCTGGGTACTGTCGTCAGACCGCTGGCTGGCGGCCGTTGATACCTCCTCTTCCTCATCCGATTTCGAGAATGGCTGCGCATCGGTAAGGTCTGGGAATGGATGGGAAAATAATTCCTCTGACTCGTCTGGAGGGGCTATGGTGGTGGTGGTGGTGGATTTGAGGGTGCACACAGCTAAGAGTGAGGAGGGTGCAGATACAGAGGATGAGGAGGGTGCAGAAGCAGAAGGGTGAGTGAACCATCCAACCAACTCTGGAGCATCCTTTGAAGTAATCGCACACGCCTTCTTCAACTTCCCACTTAAGCTCCGGCCTTGTGCACCTGCCCGACAACGCCTACCACCCCTGCGGAATGGCATGCCTCTTCCTCTGCCTGTCATTTTCAAAATGACCCTGTGCCATAGTCCCTATAGAAGAGCAGTATTTGTGGAAGCAGGTATATCGCAGGCCTCAATCAATATTTGGTGGAAACAGGTATATTGAACCCCTTTATCAGTATTTTGTGGAAACAGGTATATCTTAGCCCTTAACCAGTATTTTGTGGAAGCAGGTATCCCGCAGGCCTCAATCAATATTTAGTGAAAAACAGGTATAGCGAACCCCTTTATCAGTATTTTGTGGAAGCAGGTATCTAGCTTTCACTATTTGGTGAACGCAGGTATTCCACAGGCCTCAATCAATATTTTGTGGAAGCAGGTATATCGAACCTCTTAATCAGTGTTTTGTGGAAGCAGGTATCTCGCAGGCCTCAATCAATATTTGGTGGAAGCAGGTATATCAAGCCCCTTAATGAGTATTATCTGGAAGCAGGTATATCATAGACCTCAATCAATATTTGGTGGAAACAGGTATATCAAACCCCATAGTTAGTATTTTGTGGAAGCAGGTATATCGCAGGCCTCAATCAATATTTTGTGGAAGCAGATATATCAAACCCCTTAATCAATATTTGGTGGAAGCAGGTATCTTGCAGGCCTCAATCAATATTTGGTGGAAGCAGGTATATCAAACCCCTTAATCAGTATTTTGTTGAAGCAGGTATTTCACAGGCCTCAATCAATTTTTGGTGGTTATAGGTATTTCAATCCCCTTAATCAGAATTTTGTGGAAGCAGGTATCTCGCAGGCTTCAATCAATATTTGGTGGAAGCAGTTATATCAATCCCCTTAATCAGTATTTTGTGGAAGCAGGTATATCATAGTCCTCCATTAATATTTGGTGGAACCAGGCATATCGAACCCCCTTAATTATTTTTTTGCCACAACAGTTATATCACACCACCCTGTTTATTTGGGGCAACAGGTATATCGCAGCCCTCAATCAGTATTTTGTGGAAGAAGGTATATCACACTCCTCAGTCAGTATTTTGTGGGCAACAGGTATATCACACCCATTGCAAATAGTTGTTCCAATAGCGCTTGTCCCTCTATATAGCTGCAGTATCGCAGCAGAAACACACACAACTGCTGCACAATACAAATGCACAATAATATACTTTCTATGTTAGAAAGTATATTATAAGAATATCACAACCCTCAGTATATCACACCTATCGATAGCACACCTATACCAGTTCCTAAAATGACTTTTGTGGCCCTATTAGCTAGCGTTTGGTGTCCCTAACAGCCTGTCCCTGCTCCACAAAGCAACCTCTCCCTACACTGGCAAAACACAGAATGTAAAATGGCTGCCAGATCGGGTTCTGTGATAGGGTAGGGGTGTGTCCATGTGCTGAATTGTCTCAATTGGCTGTCCTGTCCCACCTGATGGACGTGTTATGGGTCAAAGTTCGGCGCAATGCAAAAGATTATGGAGCAGACGGACATCGCCATTTGTTCGGATGTTCGGCGAATCATAAACACGAAAAGTTCGCCGCAAAATGACCGCCGGGCGAACCGCAAGGCCATCTCTACTGATGTCCTCCTCAACTGTCTCTGGGTCAGACGCCTGACCCCTCGCAACACAAGGGTTGTGTCTGACAAACCCACCGACTATTGACTTGGGCTGTCTGATGTCACTTGGGATGAAGTGGATGACCGAGTTAGCCAATCAAGGACCTCTGGGTTGCTGGTCAAGACACGACCGCTAGATGACACTGGGAGCGCAGGCTTCTCACTGCGACTCCTGCTGCCACGCCCCCTTACTCTGCTGCGACCTGTCCCTCCGCCAGAGACATTTAGGCCTCTGCCACTTCTCTGTCTGACATACTTTAAAGGGAGTCTGTCGCCTCCATATGGCCATATACAGTGCTTACATGGCTCTGTTACTAATGTCCATTTGGACTGAATATCACCAGTTTTCCTGCACCTACCTACTTAACTAAGACTTAACTTTTAATTCTTATTGTTTAATATTACTGGTGTGATTGACTAATTGGTTTAAAACTTTCAGTAATCACTGGCCTTTATATGTCACATAGACC
Source organism: Bufo bufo (assembly GCF_905171765.1). Classification (NCBI taxonomy): domain Eukaryota; kingdom Metazoa; phylum Chordata; class Amphibia; order Anura; family Bufonidae; genus Bufo; species Bufo bufo. The sequence continues at coordinate 73,395,736 of NC_053395.1, read as the reverse complement.
ACCTTGTCAGGGCTGTCACCTGACTGGGTTAGTAAGGTTGATGCACACTTGTGCCACCAGGCTGCGCGCTGCCTGTGTTTAGATATGCACTGTGCGATTCATTTCCCTTATGCTAATAGGCCTCAGTGATTTACTGCCATAAAATCAGAGCTTCACGCTGCCCCCCGACATGTTTCGCCGTTACACGGCGTCTTCAGGGGTTAGGGCAACGGCGAAACATGTCGGGGGGCAGCGTGAAGCTCTGATTTTATGGCAGTAAATCACTGAGGCCTATTAGCATAAGGGAAATGAATCGCACAGTGCATATCTAAACACAGGCAGCGCACAGCCTGGTGGCACAAGTGTGCATCAACCTTACTAACCCAGTCAGGTGACAGCCCTGACAAGGTGGTCTATGTGACATATAAAGGCCAGTGATTACTGAAAGTTTTAAACCAATTAGTCAATCACACCAGTAATATTAAACAATAAGAATTAAAAGTTAAGTCTTAGTTAAGTAGGTAGGTGCAGGAAAACTGGTGATATTCAGTCCAAATGGACATTAGTAGTAGCGTATGTTGGTTAACACACCATATCCCTGCTCTTAAAGGGGAAGTACAAAAATTGTAGTACATGGCTCTGTAGCACACCTATACAGGATTGTAACGGTACCTTTGTTCTTTTCTTTAGACTTGCATAGGCAGGAAAAACAAAGTTTTATTCATATGCAAATGAGCACTCGCAAGTGCCCATGGGCGGTGTTCAGTGAGTAGGTGCCCAGGCTGCTCTGCCTTCTTTTCACTTTACTCCTCCCCAGCCTCTTCCTTTGCCCGCCCTCCAAGTCTCTTGCCTCATCGATAGGTCCGGACTTGGAGGGCGGGCAAAGGAAGAAGCTGGGGAGCCTTCGTTTTTCCTGCTTGTGCAAGTCTAAAGAAAAGAACAAAGGTACCGTTACAATCCTGTATAGGTGTGCTACAGAGCCATGTAAGGACTGTATATGGCCATATGGAGGTGACAGACTCCCTTTAAGCTGAACTAAATAAATTAAAAGCAAATAAAAAAAAAACTAAAAGCAACAAATATATTTTTCTTTCTGTACTAAAATAGGCCGCTAAACGGTTTGACCACAAACAACTACAACAGTGTAATGCATATATATTTTTCTTTTTGTACTGAAATAGGCCACTAAACGCTTTCAACACACATAACTGCAACAGTAAAGTATGTATATATTTTACTTTTTGTAATGAAATAGACCACTTAATGCATTCACCACATATAACTGCAGAAGTGAACTGAGAATATATTTTTCTTTTTGTAATGAAATACACCACTAAACGCTTTTAACACATATAGCTGCAGAAGTGAACTACGTAAATATTTTTCTATTTGTACTGAAATGGGCCACTAAACGCTTTCAACACATATAACTGCAGAAGTAAATTGGTAATATATTTTCATTTCTGTACTGAAATAAGCCACTAAACACTTTTGCCACAAATATCTGCCACAGTGAAGTGTGTATATATTTTTCTTTTTTTACTGAAATAGGTCACTAAACGCTTTTACCACAAATAACTGCAACTGTGAAGTGAATATATATTTTTATTTTTGTACTGAAATAGGCCACTAAACGTTTTCAAGACATATAAATGAAGAATTGAGTTCAGCGGAAACCTGGATGTTCGGGTACGACTGGTTCGGCCGAACTTCACAAAAAGTTTGAGTACGGGACCTGAACTTGACCCCGAACTTGAAGCCCATTGTCAATGGGAACCCGAACTTTTGAGCACTAAAATGGCTGTAAAAAAGTCATGGAAACAGCTAGAGGGCTGCAAATGGCAGCAAAATGTGGTTAAGAGCATGGCATATGTGGATAAGGAAATGACTTAAAATAACATAAAATACGTAAAAATAAAAAATAATAATCTCAATCTTGGAGGACGAGGTCCATATGGAGTAGGGGGTTGAGGAGGCGGTGGATGTGGCGGTGTACGTAGAAGCGGTGGTGGAGGATGAGGAAGCAGCCTATAATGCTTTTTTTTTTTTTATTAGGGTACACCCCAAAACATTAGGAAATACAACCTGTTATAACCCCCTCCAGCCGTGCTAAACAAACGTTCAGACAATACACTGGCTGCAGGGCAGGCCAGCACCTCCAAGGCATAAAGGCCAAGCTCAGGCCATGTGCCCAATTTGGAGACCCAGAAGTTGAAGGGGGCAGACCCGTCATTCAGTATGTGTAGGCATATGCACACATACTGCTCCACCATGTTGCTGAAATACTGTCTCCTAACTAAGATGTTCCATATCAGCTGGTGGTGCTGGTTGTTGTGGCGTGCTGACAAAGCTTTTCCACATTTTGGCCATGCTAACCCTGCCTTCTGAGGTGCTGGTGGTGCCCCAGCTGCGTTGGCGACCTCTTACTCCTCCTCTGCCTTTGCCTTGTGCTTTCACTGTGCCCCCGCTGTCAGGTGGGAATGCCACCAGCAGCGCGTCTACCAGCATGCGCTTGTACTCGCACATCTTACGATCACGCCCCAGTGACGGAATTAAGTACAGTACATTGTCCTTGTAACGGGAATCAAGCAGCGTGGCCACCCAGTAATCAGCACAAGTTAGAATGTGGGCAACTCTGCGGTCGTTGCGGAGACACTGCAGCATGTAATCGCTCATGTGTGCCAGGCTGCCCAGAGGCAATGAAAAGCTGTCCTCTGTGGGAGGTGTATAGTCTGTGTCCTCTGTATCCCCCCAGCCACGCACCAGTGATGGCCATGAGCTGGTTTCGGTTCCTCCTCCTCCTCCTCATCCTCCACCTCCTCATCCTCCAGAACTGTGCCCTGGCTGGACAATTGTGTACCTGGCGTTTGTGGGTGCAGGAACCCACCCTTGCAGCCACTTGTGAATGACTGCCCGGAAACCCTATGAAATGATCTGTCTTACTCCTCCTCCTGTGCCACATCATCTTCCATCATCGCCAGCAGCATTTTTTCAAGGAGGCAGAGAAGTGGGATAGTAACGATGAGAACGGCTTTATCGTCACTGGCCATTTTGGTGGAGTACTCGAAACAGCGCAACAAGGAACACAGGTCTCGCATGGAGGCCCAGTCATTGGTGGTGAAGTGGTGCTGTTCCGCAGAACGACTGCAGCTGAAACTCCACTATCGCCTGCTTCTGCTCGCACAGTCTGGCCAGCATGTGCAAGGTGGAGTTCCACCTTGTGGGCACGTCACATATCAGGTGGTGAGCAGGAAGGCCGAAGTTATGCTGCAGCACTGACAGGCAAGCAGCAGGGTGAAAACGCCAAAAGCGCGCACAGACGGCCCGCACTTTCTACAGCAGCTCTGACATATCGGGGTAATTTTTAAGGAACCTCTGCACCACCAAATTCAGTACATGCGCCAGGCAAGGGATGTGCGTCAAACCGGCTAGTCCCAGAGCTGCTACGAGATTTCGACCATTATCGCACACCACCAGGCCGGGCTTGAGGCTCACTGGCACCAACCACTCATTGGTCTGTTGTTCCATGCCTGTCCACAGCTCCTGCGCGGTGTGGGGTTTGTCCCCCAAACAGATACGTTTTAAAACTGCCTGCTGTCGTTTACCCCTGGCTGTGCTGAAGTTGGTGGTGAAGGTGTTACGCTGACCGGATGAGGAAGCGGTAGAGGAGGAGGAAGCAGAGTAAAAGGAGGAAGCAACAGGAGGCAAAGAGAAGCGCCCTGCAATCCTCTGTAATGGAAGGACATGCGCCAAACTGCTATCCGCCTCAGGCCCAGCCGCCACTGCATTTACCCAGTGTGCTGTTAGGGAGATATATAACGTCCCTGACCGTGCTTACTGGTCCACGTATCCGTAGTTAGGTGGACCTTGCCACAGATGGCGTTGCGCAGTGCACACCTGATTTTGTCTCCACTTGGTTGTTCAGGGAAGGGATGGCTCGCTTGGAAAGGTAGTGGTGGCTGGGCACAACGTACTGTGGGACAGCCACCACCATAAGGCTTTTAAAATTCTCAGTCTCCGCCAGACGGAATGACAGCATTTCAAAGGCCAGTAATTTTGAAATGCTGGCATTCAGGGCCAGGGATCGCGGGTTGGTAAGGGGTACTTTCTCTTACGTTCCAGTGTTTGGGAGATGGAGAGCTGAACGCTTCTGTGGGACATTGTGGAGATGCTTGGTGACCCAGGTGGTCGTGTTGCTGGCAGATCCTCTGTTTGCAGAGTGGCAGGTGGCACTGTCACTCCAGAGGTAGATAAAGAGGCCGAGACTGCAGCAGAAGAGGAAGCAGGAGGAGCCAGAGACCTTTCTTGGTTTTTGAGGTGTCTACTCTACTGCAGCTCGTGCTTTGCACTTAGATGCATGGTCATGCAGGTTGTGCTCAGGTTGAGAACGTTTATGCCTTGCTTCAGGCTCTGATTGCACAGCGTGCAAACCACTCGTGTCTTGTCATCAGCACATTGTCTGAAGAACTGCCACACCAGTAAACTTCTTGGAGCTGGCTTTGGTGTTGTCACGGAACCATGAACCAGACGTACAACAAGGGATAAGTGAAAATAAGAAGGCTTTATTGAAAATAAAGCTGTAGAGCAAAAGTCCAAACGGATGGCGAAACCGAAGCAGAGTCTTTGCGAAGCCAGAGGTCAGGAACCAGAAGGGTAGTCAGACGAAGCCAGGATCAGGAACCAGCAGGGTAGTCAGACGAAGCCAGGATCAGGAACCAGCAGGGTAGTCGGACGAAACCAGGATCAGGAACCAGCAGGGTAGTCGGACGAAACCAGGATCAGGAACCAGAAGCAGCAGCAGTCTAGAAGCATGTGAACACAGGAGGACCAAGCAAGGAACTGAAGCCACAGACCTCCTATATATATGAGCTAGGCATCCAGCTCCTCCCAGTGGGAAGGAGGAGCCGCAGGGTGGGAGGCTACAAGAAACCCAGAAACCAAGATGGCCGCCAGCACATGTCAAACGAAGGAGAACAGCAAGAAGGTAAGACCATGACAGTACCTCCCCCTCAAGGGCCCCTCCTCCGCGGAGTAAAGAACGGTTTCTGAGGGAAGCGTGCGTGTAAGGCTCTGAGCAAGGCAGGAGTATGGACATCTGCGGAGGGAACCCAGGAACGCTCCTCTGGACCATAACCACGTCAATGGACCAAAAACTGCACCCGACCATGGACCAGGCGTGAGTCCAGGATATTGCTCACCTCATACTCCTCACGATTACCCACTTGGACCGGACGAGGCCGAGGAACCGAGGAAGTGAAACGATTACACACCAGTGGCTTCAACAGGGAGACATGAAACACGTTGGAGATCCGCATGCCAGGAGGAAGCGCAAGGGCATAGGCTACCGGGTTTACCCTGCGAAGCACTCGGAAGGGACCAACAAAGCGATGCGCCAGCTTGGGAGTGGGCACTCGAAGGTTGAGGTTGCGGGTGGACAACCATACACGGTCTCCGACCTGGTAGGAAGGAGCAGGCGCTCGTCTGCGATCAGCCTGGAGTCTCTGGCGCTGCGCAGAGACCTCAAGGGACTTCTGGATCAGTACCCAAGAAGCACGTAGGACGGAAAGGTGATCCTCCACAGCCGGAATATCCTGGGGAGAGAATACCTCCGGTAACACGGCAGGTTGGAACCCATAATTGGCCATGAAGGGAGACGTCCCAGAGGAAGAGTTCACCGCCGTGTTCCTGGCAAACTCAGCCCAAGGCAGGAGGTCAACCCAATTGTCTTGGTGATCGGAGACATAGCAACGAAGGAATTGCTCCAAGGCCTGATTGGATCATTCTGCGGCCCCATTGGACTGAGGGTGGTAGGCCGAGGAGAAGGAGAGATGAATCCCCAACTGGGAGCAAAAGGCGCGCCAGAATCTGGACACAAACTGACTCCCCCGATCCGACACAATCTCCTTGGGCAAACCGTGCAACCGGAAGACCTCCCTGGCAAAAATCGTGGCCAACTCTTGTGTAGAGGGTAACTTCTTGAGAGGAACACAGTGGCACATTTTGGAAAACCGATCCACAATCATGAGAATGACCGTATGGCCTCGGGATGCAGGGAGGTCCACAATGAAATCCATCCCCAGGTGTGACCATGGGCGCTCCCCGGTGGCTATGGGTTGCAGAAGGCCCAACGGAAGGTGCCGAGGGGACTTACTCTGGGCACAAAACATCTGCCGTTGGGTCTCCCAGAGGGAGCACCAGATTGAGCCGCCAAAATCTGCTCACCCAGGGGAGAGGTCAGGCTGGTGCGAATGGCGGCCAAGATCTGATTCGGAGGTATGACCGAAGTCGGAATCGACTCCTCCCTGGACAGCTCGGAGTACTGCCGTGATAAGGCATCCGCCCTGATGTTCTTGGAACCGGGTAGGTAGGAGACCACGTAATTAAAACGTGACAAGAACAGAGCCCATCTGGCCTGACGTGGTGTCAATCTCTTGGCCTCAGAAAGGTAGGTCAGATTCTTGTGGTCCGTCAGGATGAGGACCGGAACCACCGAACCCTCGAGCAAGTGCCTCCATTCTTTAAGGGCCTGCACGATGGCCAATAACTCCCTGTCACCAATCTGATAGTTGCACTCCGCGGAAGACAGTTTCCGGGAGTAAAACCCACAAGGAAGCAGAGGACCCTCTGGTGTTCTACGCTGAGACAGAAGGGCGCCTACTCCCGTCTCAGACGCGTCCACCTCGAGGACAAAGGGCAACCCAGGGTTGGGATGCGACAGAATCGGAGCCGACACAAAGGCGGACTTTAGAGCCTCAAAAGCTCGGATGGCCTCGAGCGGCCAGACCTGGGAATTACTGCCCTTCCTGGTCAGATCCGTGAGAGGCTTGGCTAGCATGGAAAAGTCCCTGATGAACTTCCGATAATAATTGGCGAAGCCCAAAAAGCGCTGCAGGGAACGAAGACCACTGGGCTGGGGCCACTGTAAGACAGCCGAAACCTTCTCAGGATCCATGGAGAACCCCTCAGCGGAAATGATGTAACCTAAGAAGGTTACCTGGGATCGGTGAAATTCGCATTTCTCAAGCTTACCGAACAGCTTGTTCTCTCGTAACCGTTGCAACACTCGTCTGACATCCAGAATGTGGGCCTCCATGGATTCAGAATATACCAAGATGTCATCCAAATAGACCACCACACACTGCTGCAACAGGTCACGGAAAACATCGTTGATGAATTCCTGAAAGACTGCGGGCGCATTGCACAACCCAAAGGGCATAACCAAGGATTCATAATGACCGGTCCTGGTGTTAAACGCGGTCTTCCACTCATCGCCCGCCTTGATCCTTACCAGATTATATGCCGCCCTCAGGTCGAGTTTGGTAAAGACCGTGGCCCCTTTAAGGCGATCGAACAGCTCGGAAATCAAGGGTATCGGGTAAGCGTTCTTGATCGTGATGCGATTGAGACCCCTGTAATCGATGCAAGGGCTCAACTCACCGCCCTTCTTTTTCACAAAGAAAAATCCAGCCCCTGCCGGGGACGAGGATTTGCGAATGTGTCCGCGTGAAAGCGCCTCCCTCACGTACTCCTCCATGGCCTCATTCTCCGCTACCGACAGTGGATAGACTTTGCCACGAGGAGGAACGGCACCAGATTGTAACTCTATGGCACAATCGTATGGGCGGTGCGGAGGTAGGGCAACCGCGCGCACCTTATCGAATACATCCCAGTACTCCTCGTATTCAGGAGGCAACAGAGAGTCCGAGGAAGTACACAGCAACTTGACAGACCCATGGATGCAACTAGCCCCACACTGCGGTGACCACGAGAGGATCTCGACCGATCTCCAATCGAAAGTCGGATTATGCTTCCGGAGCCAGGGGTACCCCAAGACCACCGAGTAGTGTGGAGACGAAATAACCTGGAGGCAGACCGACTCTCTGTGAACGGCACCAATGGCTATCCCCACTGGAAGGGTCTCATGAGTCACGTGTGGCGGCAGAAGGGGTCTGCCGTCTATCGCCTCAAGAGCCAGTGGGGAACCTCGAGCCTGCAGAGGAATGGAATTGGCGGCAGCGAACACATTATCAATGAACAAACCACCAGCACCAGAGTCCACCAACGCCTGGGTCGTCACCGAGCCCCCGACCCAGGAGAGGACAACAGTGATCAGTGGTTTGTCAACACGGGAAACCGGGGACGAGGAGACTCCACCCAAGATCTGCCCCCGACAGGATCTCAGGTGCGAGCGTTTCCCGGACGGTTCGGACATGCCAACCGAAAATGCCCACCGAGACCACAGTACATGCATCGGCCCTCGCGTCTCCGGAGTACCCTCTCCCCCTCGGACAGGCGAGCAAACCCCAGCTGCATGGGTTCACCCCCAGACAAGTCATCCCCAGGAGGCGTGGGAGGAGAGGGAGGCACGGGTGGGACAGCAAACGTAGGCGCCAATCTGTTAGAAAACCTCAGCAGGCTCTCCTTAAAGAAAGGTCTCTCCCTGAGTCTGGTGTCAATCAAAATCAGGAAAGAAATAAGAGACTCGAGCTCCACTGGTAGGTCCTTAGCTGCAACCTCATCCTTCAAGGCATCCGAGAGACCATGAGAGAAAGCAGCGACCAGAGCCTCATTATTCCAGCCCACCTCTGCTGCCAGGGTACGAAACTCAATGGCGTATTCAGCTACGGATCGTGAACCCTGTCTGATGGACATAAGGAGCTTCGCAGCAGAGGCAGCACGAGCCGGCACATCGTATACCTTCCGAAGAGAAGCAACAAAACCGGAAAACTCGGCAACCACCGGATTGTTGTTCTCCCATAAAGGGCTGGCCCAGGCCAAGGCCTTGTCCGAAAGCAGCGAGATCAAGAAGCCCACCTTTGATCTCTCAGTGGGAAAGGCATGTGGCAGCAACTCGAAATAAATGCCCACCTGGTTAAGGAAACCTCGGCACTGAGTTGGCTCTCCCCCAAAGCGCTGTGGAAGAGGGGCAGAACCGGTCATACCCCGAAACACCGCAGGTGCAACAACAGGTGTCGGGGTAGACTCTGGCGCAACAACCGGAGCGGCAGTAGGAGCGGACCCAGGAGCGACAACCGACCCATCGGCAACGGGAGCGAAATGAGCCGTGCGTTCAAGCAGGGTTTGCAACGCCACAGCGAACCGACCCAACAGGTGATCCTGCTGATCAAGTCTGGCAACCAGCGTGGGTAGCGAGGATGGCCCTGTACCGTCAGAATTCATGGCTTGGTCCTAATGTCACGGAACCATGAACCAGACGTACAACAAGGGATAAGTGAAAATAAGAAGGCTTTATTGAAAATAAAGCTGTAAAGCAAAAGTCCAAACGGATGGCGAAACCGAAGCAGAGTCTTTGCGAAGCCAGAGGTCAGGAACCAGAAGGGTAGTCAGATGAAGCCAGGATCAGGAACCAGCAGGGTAGTCAGACGAAGCCAGGATCAGGAACCAGCAGGGTAGTCGGACGAAACCAGGATCAGGAACCAGCAGGGTAGTCGGACGAAACCAGGATCAGGAACCAGAAGCAGCAGCAGTCTAGAAGCATGTGAACACAGGAGGACCAAGCAAGGAACTGAAGCCACAGACCTCCTATATATATGAGCTAGGCATCCAGCTCCTCCCAGTGGGAAGGAGGAGCCGCAGGGTGGGAGGCTACAAGAAACCCAGAAACCAAGATGGCCGCCAGCACATGTCAAACGAAGGAGAACAGCAAGAAGGTAAGACCATGACAGGTGTGCCTGGTCCCTTGCTGCGGTGGGCAGTAGCAGGCGTACTGTCTAGGGGACGACCGCTCCGCTTTTGCATCTCGCTCCCTCTTCTGCTGTGCTGGTGACTCTGTGCGACCACCTCCTCTTCCGCTAAACTATACAGGTCACTCGCATGACCTTGATTCCATGTGGGGTTGAGAACCTTATTGTCCTCCACTTCATCTTCCACCCAGCCTTCACCCCTGCCCTCCTTGTCGGTCTGCACACTTTCAAAAGCCACAGCAGTTGGCACCTGTGTTTTGTCATCTTCCGAGACGTGCTGCGGTGGTCCTCCCATGTACTCATCTTGAAACATAAGTGGTGGGCATCGGTGCACTCAATCTCTTCTACTTCTGGGGCAGGGCTAGGTGGATGGCTAGCAGAGTCATCAAAAAGCGCCTGTAATTGTTCTGGCCTCACCATTCGCAGAGCCTCATTAGGCCCGACCAAATAACGCTGAAGGTTCTGTCGCCTACTGGCACCTGAGGAAGCAGTTTCACTTGTGGGTGTAGCTGGCACAGATTGACCACGTCCTCTCCCTGCAACAGGAACTCCACCAGCAGCACCACGACCGGGGCCATGTCCCTTATTCGACGCTCTCTTCATTCTCCACAAATTTTGGATCTTGCCCTAAATGGGTGTTTTTTTATAACAGCAGTATCTAACACATGTACAGTCAGGTCCATAAATATTGGGACATTGACACAATTCTAACATTTTTGGCTCTATAAACCATCACAATGGATTTGAAATGAAACTAACAAGATGTGCTTTAACTGCAGACTGACCGTTTTAATTTGAGGGTATTTACATCCAAATCAGATGAACGGTGTAGGAATTACAACAGTTTGCATTTGTGCCTCCCACTTGTTAAGGGACCAAAAGTAATGGGACAATTGGCTTCTCAGCTGTTTCATGGCCAGGTGTGTGTTAATCCCTCATTATCCCAATTACAATGAGCAGATAAAAGGTGCAGAGTTCATTTCAAGTGTGCTATTTGCATTTAGAATCTGTTGCTGTCAACTCTCAAGATCAGATCCAAAGAGCTGTCACTATCAGTGAAGCAAGCTATCATTAGGCTGAAAAAAATAAACAAACCCATTAGAGAGAAAGCAAAAACATTAGGCGTGGCCAAAACAACTGTTTGGAACATTCTTAACCACCTCCGGACCGCCTAACGCAGGATCGCGTTCCGGAGGTGGCAGCGCTGCGCACAGTCATGCATATACGCGTCATCTCGCGATGGCCGAGATTTCCTGTGAACGCGCGCACACAGGCGCGCGCGCTCACAGGAACGGACGGTAAGAGAGTTGATCTCCAGCCTGCCAGCGGCGATCGTTCGCTGGCAGGCTGGAGATGTGTTTTTTTTTAACCCCTAACAGGTATATTAGACGCTGTTTTGATAACAGCGTCTAATATACCTGCTACCTGGTACTCTGGTGGTCCCCTTTGTTTGGATCGACCACCAGAGGACACAGGTAGCTCAGTAAAGTAGCACCAAGCACCACTACACTACACTACACCCCCCCCCCCCCGTCACTTATTAACCCCTTATTAGCCCCTGATCACCCCATATAGACTCCCTGATCACCCCCCTGTCATTGATCACCCCCCTGTAAAGCTCCATTCAGACGTCCGCATGATTTTAAGGATCCACTGATAGATGGATCGGATCCGCAAAACGCATCCGGACGTCTGAATGAAGCCTTACAGGGGCATGATCAATGACTGTGGTGATCACCCCATATAGACTCCCTGATCACCCCCCTGTCATTGATTACCCCCCTGTCATTGATTACCCCCCTGTAAAGCTCCATTCAGACGTCCGCATGATTTTTACGGATCCACTGATAGATGGATCGGATCCGCAAAACGCATCCGGACGTCTGAATGAAGCCTTACAGGGGCATGATCAATGACTGTGGTGATCACCCCATATAGACTCCCTGATCTCCCCCCTGTAAAGCTCCATTCAGATGTCCGCATGATTTTTACGGATGCACTGATAGATGGATCCGATCCGCAAAACGCATCCAGACGTCTGAATGAAGCCTTACAGGGGCATGATCAATGACTGTGGTGATCACCCCATATAGACTCCCTGATCACCCCCCTGTAAAGCTCCATTCAGATGTCCGCATGATTTTTACGGATGCACTGATAGATGGATCCGATCCGCAAAACGCATCCGGACGTCTGAATGAAGCCTTACAGGGGCATGATCAATGACTGTGGTGATCACCCCCCTGTCATTGATTACCCCCCTGTAAAGCTCCATTCAGATGTCCGCATGATTTTTACGGATGCACTGATAGATGGATCCGATCCGCAAAACGCATCCGGACAACGGAATAAAGCCTTACAGGGGCATGATCAATGACTGTGGTGATCACCCCCCTGTCATTGATTACCCCCCTGTAAAGCTCCATTCCGATGTCCGCATGATTTTTACGGATGCACTGATAGATGGATCCGATCCGCAAAACGCATCCGGACATCTGAATGAAGCCTTACAGGGGCATGATCAATGACTGTGGTGATCACCCCCCTGTCATTGATCAACCCCCTGTAAAGCTCCATTCAGATGTCCGCATGATTTTTACGGATGCACTGATAGATGGATCGGATCCGCAAAATGCATCCGGACGTCTGAATGAAGCCTTACAGGGGCGTGATCAATGACTGTGGTGATCACCCCATATAGACTCCCTGATCACCCCCCTGTCATTGATTACCCCCCTGTCATTGATTACCCCCCTGTAAAGCTCCATTCAGACGTCCGCATGATTTTTACGGATCCACTGATAGATGGATCGGATCCGCAAAACGCATCCGGACGTCTGAATGAAGCCTTACAGGGGCGTGATCAATGACTGTGGTGATCACCCCATATAGACTCCCTGATCACCCCCCTGTCATTGATTACCCCCCTGTAAAGCTCCATTCAGATGTCCGCATGATTTTTACGGATGCACTGATAGATGGATCGGATCCGCAAAATGCATCCGGACGTCTGAATGAAGCCTTACAGGGGCGTGATCAATGACTGTGGTGATCACCCCATATAGACTCCCTGATCACCCCCCTGTCATTGATTACCCCCCTGTCATGGATTACCCCCCTGTAAAGCTCCATTCAGACATCCGCATGATTTTTACGGATCCACTGATAGATGGATCGGATCCGCAAAACGCATACGGACGTCTGAATGAAGCCTTACACGGGCGTGATCAATGACTGTGGTTATCACCCCATATAGACTCCCTGATCACCCCCCTGTCATTGATCACCCCCCTGTCATTGATCACCCCCCTGTCATTGATCTCCCCCCTGTCATTGATCACCCCCCTGTCATTGATCACCCCCCCTGTCATTGATCACCCCTCTGTAAGGCTCCATTCAGACATTTTTTTGGCCCAAGTTAGCGGAATTTTATTTTTTTTTTCTTACAAAGTCTCATATTCCACTAACTTGTGTCAAAAAATAAAATCTCACATGAACTCCCCATACCCCTCACGGAAACCAAATGCGTAAAATTTTTTAGACATTTATATTCCAGACTTCTTCTCACGCTTTAGGGCCCCTAGAATGCCAGGGCAGTATAAATACCCCACATGTGACCCCATTTCGGAAAGAAGACACCCCCAGGTATTCCGTGAGGGGCATATTGAGTCCATGAAAGATTGAAATTTTTGTCCCAAGTTAGCGGAACAAAAATTTCCGCTAACTTGTGCCAAAAAAAAAAATTTCTATGAACTCGCCATGCCCCTCATTGAATACCTTGGGGTGTCTTCTTTCCAAAATGGGGTCACATGTGGGGTATTTATACTGCCCTGGCATTCTAGGGGCCCAAATGTGTGGTAAGGAGTTTGAAATCAAATTCTGTAAAAAATGACCTGTGAAATCCGAAAGGTGCTCTTTGGAATATGGGACCCTTTGCCCACCTAGGCTGCAAAAAAGTGTCACACATCTGGTATTGCCGTACTCAGGAGAAGGTGGGGAATGTGTTTTGGGGTGTCATTTTACATATACCCATGCTGGGTGAGAGAAATATCTTGGCAAAAGACAACTTTTCCCATTTTTTTATACAAAGTTGGCATTTGACCAAGATATTTCTCTCACCCAGCATGGGTATATGTAAAAAGACACCCCAAAACACATTCCCCACCTTCTCCTGAGTACGGAGATACCAGATGTGTGACACTTTTTTGCAGCCTAGGTGGGCAAAGGGGCCCATATTCCAAAGAGCACCTTTCGGATTTCACAGGTCATTTTTTACAGAATTTGATTTCAAACTCCTTACCACACATTTGGGCCCCTAAAATGCCAGGGCAGTATAACTACCCCACAAGTGACCCCATTTTGGAAAGAAGAGACCCCAAGGTATTTCGTGATGGGCATAGTGAGTTCATAGAAGTTTTTATTTTTTGTCACAAGTTAGTGGAATATGAGACTTTGTAAGAAAAAAAAAAAAAAATCATCATTTTCCGCTAACTTGTGACAAAAAATAAAAAGTTCTATGAACTCACTATGCCCATCAGCGAATACCTTAGGGTGTGTACTTTCCGAAATGGGGTCATTTGTGGGGTGTTTGTACTGTCTGGCCATTGTAGAACCTCAGGAAACATGACAGGTGCTCAGAAAGTCAGAGCTGCTTCAAAAAGCGGAAATTCACATTTTTGTACCATAGTTTGTAAACGCTATAACTTTTACCCAAACCATTTTTTTTTTACCCAAACATTTTTTTTTTATCAAAGACATGTAGAACTATAAATTTAGAGCAAAATTTCTATATGGATCTCGTTTTTTTTGCAAAATTTTACAACTGAAAGTGAAAAATGTCATTTTTTTGCAAAAAAATCGTTAAATTTCGATTAATAACAAAAAAAGTAAAAATGTCAGCAGCAATGAAATACCACCAAATGAAAGCTCTATTAGTGAGAAGAAAAGGAGGTAAAATTCATTTGGGTGGTAAGTTGCATGACCGAGCAATAAACGGTGAAAGTAGTGTAGGTCAGAAGTGTAAAAAGTGGCCTGGTCTTTCAGGGTGTTTAAGCACTGGGGGCTGAGGTGGTTAAAAAGAAGGAACACACCAGTGAGCTCAGCAACACCAAAAGACCCGGAAGACCACGGAAAACAACTGTGGCGGATGACCGAAGAATTCTTTCCCTGGTGAAGAAAACACCCTTCACAACTGTTGGCCAGATCAAGAACTCTCTCCAGAAGGTAGGTGTATGTTTGTCAAAGTCAACAATCAAGAGAAGACTTCACCAGAGTAAATACAGAGGGTCCACCACAAGATGTAAACCATTGGTGAGCCTCAAAAACAGGAAGGCCTGATTAGAGTTTGCCAAACGACATCTTAAAAAGCCTTCACAGTTCTGGAACAACATCCTATGGACAGATGAGACCAAGATCAACTTGTACCAGAGTGATGGGAAGAGAAGAGATTGCTCATGATCCTAAGCATACCACATCATCAGTGAAGCATGGTGGTAGTAGTGTAATGGCATGGGCATGTATGGCTGCCAATGGAACTGGTTCTCTTGTATTTATTGATGACGTGACTGCTGACAAAAGCAGCAGGAGGAATTCTGAAGTGTTTCGGGCAATATTATCTGCTCATATTCAGCCAATGCTTCAGAACTCATTGGACGGCGCTTCACAGTGCAGATGGACAATGACCCAAAGCATACTGCAAAAGCAACCAAAGTGTTTTTTAAGGGAAAGAAGTGGAATGTTATGCAATGGCCAAGTCAATCACCTGACCTGAATCCGATTGAGCATGCATTTCACTTGCTGAAGACAAAACTAAAGGGGAAATGCCCCAAGAACAAGCAGGAACTGAAGACAGTTGCAGTAGAGGCCTGGCAGAGCATCACCAGGGATGAAACCCAGCGTCTGGTAATGTTTATGCGTTAAAGACTTCAGGCTGTAATTGACTGCAAAGGGTTTGCAACCAAGTATTAAAAAGTGAAAGTTTGATTTATGATTATTATTCTGTCCCATTACTTTTGGTCCCTTAAGAAGTGGGAGGCACATATGCAAACTGTTGTAATTCCTACACTATTCACCTGATTTCGATGTAAATACCCTCAAATTAAAGCTGACAGTCTGCAGTTAAAGCACATCTTGTTCATTTCATTTCAAATCCATTGTGGTGGTGTTTAGAGCCAAATATGTTAGAATTGTGTTGATGTCCCAATATTTATGGACCTGGCTGTATCTCACACTAACAGATGAAGCAAAGGCTGCAAAATTAAGTATTTTGCCCAAAATCGGTGTTTATAAAATAACAGAATAGAACAGCAGTATCTAACCCGTGTATCTCACACTTACAGATGCAGCAAAGGCTGCAAATTTAGTTTTTTGACCAAAATGGGTGTTTTTTTAAACCCAGAAAATTATTGAAGTATTGCAAGCTTGTATTTCACACTGACAAATGCTGCAAAGGCACCAGATGTAGGATATTGCCCAAAATGGGTGTTTTTTTTTTAAACCCTGAATATTTTTGCAGTATTTCAAGCTTGTATCTCACACTGACAGATGCAGCAAAGGCTGCAAATGAAGTATTTTGCCAAAAATGGGTATTTTTTAATAACAGAATATTATTGCAGTATTTCTAGCTTGTATCTCACACTGACAGATGCAGCAAAGGCTGCAAATGAAGTATTTTGCCCAAAATGGGTGTTTTGTAAACCCAGAATAATTATTGCAGTATTTCTAGCTTGTATGTCACACTGACAGTTGCAGCAAAGGCTGCAAATGAAGTATTTTGCCCAAAATGGGTGTTTTTTAATAATAGAATAGATCAGCAGTATCTATCGCATGTACCTCACACTGACAGATGCTGCAAAGGTTTCAAATTTAGTTTTTTGACCAAAATGGGTGTTTTTTTAAACCCTGAATATTATTGCAGTATTTCAAGCTTGTATCTCACACTGACAGATGCAGCCAAGGCCGGAAATTTACTATTTTGCCCAAAATTAGTGTTTTTTTTTTTTTTATAACAGAATAGAACAGCAGTATCTAAAACGTGTATCTCACACTGAGAGACGCAGCAAAGGCTTCAAATTTAGTTTTTTTGCCCCAAATGGGTGTTATTTTAAACACAGAATATTATGGCAGTATTTTTAGCTTGTATGCCACACTGACAGATGCAGCAAAGGCTGCAAAATAAATATTTTGCCAAAAATGGGTGTTTTTTTAATAACAGAATATTATTGCAGTATTTCTAGCTTGTATGTCACACTGACAGATGCAGCAAAGGCTGCAAATTAGGTATTTTGCCCAAAATGGAAAATGCAAATGTGATCGCACACTACATCCAGCACTCTGCCCTCCATGCTGGATGAGACATTGGTTTATATTTTGGCCAAAGCATAGTAAGCCACTCACCGCGTCAAGGTTGTCTCATGAGTGGTCCCTAACTCTTGTTCCTACCTGTTCATGGGCCATGACAGCCACATAAAATCCAGGGAATGCAGGTCAGCATGCAAGCCAAGTACACTTTGCTTGTAACCCCGTCCGGTGCCATTACAGCTTTCATCGGATCCAGGGATGCAAGTACCAACATGCATGCTGAACCCACCATATACTTCTCCTGGAGCCAGATGGCTAATGGTAGGTTCTATACAAGCAGACTCAGTTTTATACTGACTTTAAAACCAGCCTCAAGGACAGATTAACTGGTCAGGTGTGCAATGACTCCAAGGAGATCGCCACGCCTCCAATATATACTACAAAGAAAAAAATAAGGGGTTGGGTCAGCACAACCTGCCTGTAGGTGCAGATCACTATGGCGAAATACATATATAAACGGAAAATGCAAATGTGATCGCACACTACATCCAGCACTCTGCCCTCCATGCTGGATGAGACATTGGTTTATATTTTGGCCAAAGCATAGTAAGCCACTCACCGCGTCAAGGTTGTCTCATGAGTGGTCCCTAACTCTTGTTCCTACCTGTTCATGGGCCATGACAGCCACATAAAATCCAGGGAATGCAGGTCAGCATGCAAGCCAAGTACACTTTGCTTGTAACCCCGTCCGGTGCCATTACAGCTTTCATCGGATCCAGGGATGCAAGTACCAACATGCATGCTGAACCCACCATATACTTCTCCTGGAGCCAGATGGCTAATGGTAGGTTCTATACAAGCAGACTCAGTTTTATACTGACTTTAAAACCAGCCTCAAGGACAGATTAACTGGTCAGGTGTGCAATGACTCCAAGGAGATCGCCACGCCTCCAATATATACTACAAAGAAAAAAATAAGGGGTTGGGTCAGCACAACCTGCCTGTAGGTGCAGATCACTATGGCGAAATACATATATAAACGGAAAATGCAAATGTGATCGCACACTACATCCAGCACTCTGCCCTCCATGCTGGATGAGACATTGGTTTATATTTTGGCCAAAGCATAGTAAGCCACTCACCGCGTCAAGGTTGTCTCATGAGTGGTCCCTAACTCTTGTTCCTACCTGTTCATGGGCCATGACAGCCACATAAAATCCAGGGAATGCAGGTCAGCATGCAAGCCAAGTACACTTTGCTTGTAACCCCGTCCGGTGCCATTACAGCTTTCATCGGATCCAGGGATGCAAGTACCAACATGCATGCTGAACCCACCATATACTTCTCCTGGAGCCAGATGGCTAATGGTAGGTTCTATACAAGCAGACTCAGTTTTATACTGACTTTAAAACCAGCCTCAAGGACAGATTAACTGGTCAGGTGTGCAATGACTCCAAGGAGATCGCCACGCCTCCAATATATACTACAAAGAAAAAAATAAGGGGTTGGGTCAGCACAACCTGCCTGTAGGTGCAGATCACTATGGCGAAATACATATATAAACGGAAAATGCAAATGTGATCGCACACTACATCCAGCACTCTGCCCTCCATGCTGGATGAGACATTGGTTTATATTTTGGCCAAAGCATAGTAAGCCACTCACCGCGTCAAGGTTGTCTCATGAGTGGTCCCTAACTCTTGTTCCTACCTGTTCATGGGCCATGACAGCCACATAAAATCCAGGGAATGCAGGTCAGCATGCAAGCCAAGTACACTTTGCTTGTAACCCCGTCCGGTGCCATTACAGCTTTCATCGGATCCAGGGATGCAAGTACCAACATGCATGCTGAACCCACCATATACTTCTCCTAGAGCCAGATGGCTTATGGTAGGTTCTATACAAGCAGACTCAGTTTTATACTGACTTTAAAACCAGCCTCAAGGACAGATTAACTGGTCAGGTGTGCAATGACTCCAAGGAGATCCCTACGCCTCCAATATATACTACAAAGAAAAAAATAAGGGGTTGGGTCAGCACAACCTGCCTGTAGGTGCAGGTCACTATGGCGAAATACATATATAAACGGAAAATGCAAATGTGATCGCACACTACATCCAGCACTCTGCCCTCCATGCTGGATGAGACATTGGTTTATATTTTGGCCAAAGCATAGTAAGCCACTCACCGCGTCAAGGTTGTCTCATGAGTGGTCCCTAACTCTTGTTCCTACCTGTTCATGGGCCATGACAGCCACATAAAATCCAGGGAATGCAGGTCAGCATGCAAGCCAAGTACACTTTGCTTGTAACCCCGTCCGGTGCCATTACAGCCATTACAGCTTTCATCGGATCCAGGGATGCAAGTACCAACATGCATGCTGAACCCACCATATACTTCTCCTGGAGCCAGATGGCATCCCTGGATCCGATGAAAGCTGTAATGGCACCGGACGGGGTTACAAGCAAAGTGTACTTGGCTTGCATGCTGACCTGCATTCCCTGGATTTTATGTGGCTGTCATGGCCCATGAACAGGTAGGAACAAGAGTTAGGGACCACTCATGAGACAACCTTGACGCGGTGAGTGGCTTACTATGCTTTGGCCAAAATATAAACCAATGTCTCATCCAGCATGGAGGGCAGTGTGCTGGATGTAGTGTGCGATCACATTTGCATTTTCCGTTTATATATGTATTTCGCCATAGTGATCTGCACCTACAGGCAGGTTGTGCTGACCCAACCCCTTATTTTTTTCTTTGTAGTATATATTGGAGGCGTGGCGATCTCCTTGGAGTCATTGCACACCTGACCAGTTAATCTGTCCTTGAGGCTGGTTTTAAAGTCAGTATAAAACTGAGTCTGCTTGTATAGAACCTACCATTAGCCATCTGGCTCCAGGAGAAGTATATGGTGGGTTCAGCATGCATGTTGGTACTTGCATCCCTGGATCCGATGAAAGCTGTAATGGCACCGGACGGGGTTACAAGCAAAGTGTACTTGGCTTGCATGCTGACCTGCATTCCCTGGATTTTATGTGGCTGTCATGGCCCATGAACAGGTAGGAACAAGAGTTAGGGACCACTCATGAGACAACCTTGACGCGGTGAGTGGCTTACTATGCTTTGGCCAAAATATAAACCAATGTCTCATCCAGCATGGAGGGCAGAGTGCTGGATGTAGTGTGCGATCACATTTGCATTTTCCGTTTATATATGTATTTCGCCATAGTGATCTGCACCTACAGGCAGGTTGTGCTGACCCAACCCCTTATTTTTTTCTTTGTAGTATATATTGGAGGCGTGGCGATCTCCTTGGAGTCATTGCACACCTGACCAGTTAATCTGTCCTTGAGGCTGGTTTTAAAGTCAGTATAAAACTGAGTCTGCTTGTATAGAACCTACCATTAGCCATCTGGCTCCAGGAGAAGTATATGGTGGGTTCAGCATGCATGTTGGTACTTGCATCCCTGGATCCGATGAAAGCTGTAATGGCACCGGACGGGGTTACAAGCAAAGTGTACTTGGCTTGCATGCTGACCTGCATTCCCTGGATTTTATGTGGCTGTCATGGCCCATGAACAGGTAGGAACAAGAGTTAGGGACCACTCATGAGACAACCTTGACGCGGTGAGTGGCTTACTATGCTTTGGCCAAAATATAAACCAATGTCTCATCCAGCATGGAGGGCAGAGTGCTGGATGTAGTGTGCGATCACATTTGCATTTTCCGTTTATATATGTATTTCGCCATAGTGATCTGCACCGACAGGCAGGTTGTGCTGACCCAACCCCTTATTTTTTTCTTTGTAGTATATATTGGAGGCGTGGCGATCTCCTTGGAGTCATTGCACACCTGACCAGTTAATCTGTCCTTGAGGCTGGTTTTAAAGTCAGTATAAAACTGAGTCTGCTTGTATAGAACCTACCATTAGCCATCTGGCTCCAGGAGAAGTATATGGTGGGTTCAGCATGCATGTTGGTACTTGCATCCCTGGATCCGATGAAAGCTGTAATGGCACCGGACGGGGTTACAAGCAAAGTGTACTTGGCTTGCATGCTGACCTGCATTCCCTGGATTTTATGTGGCTGTCATGGCCCATGAACAGGTAGGAACAAGAGTTAGGGACCACTCATGAGACAACCTTGACGCGGTGAGTGGCTTACTATGCTTTGGCCAAAATATAAACCAATGTCTCATCCAGCATGGAGGGCAGAGTGCTGGATGTAGTGTGCGATCACATTTGCATTTTCCGTTTATATATGTATTTCGCCATAGTGATCTGCACCTACAGGCAGGTTGTGCTGACCCAACCCCTTATTTTTTTCTTTGTAGTATATATTGGAGGCGTGGCGATCTCCTTGGAGTCATTGCACACCTGACCAGTTAATCTGTCCTTGAGGCTGGTTTTAAAGTCAGTATAAAACTGAGTCTGCTTGTATAGAACCTACCATTAGCCATCTGGCTCCAGGAGAAGTATATGGTGGGTTCAGCATGCATGTTGGTACTTGCATCCCTGGATCCGATGAAAGCTGTAATGGCACCGGACGGGGTTACAAGCAAAGTGTACTTGGCTTGCATGCTGACCTGCATTCCCTGGATTTTATGTGGCTGTCATGGCCCATGAACAGGTAGGAACAAGAGTTAGGGACCACTCATGAGACAACCTTGACGCGGTGAGTGGCTTACTATGCTTTGGCCAAAATATAAACCAATGTCTCATCCAGCATGGAGGGCAGAGTGCTGGATGTAGTGTGCGATCACATTTGCATTTTCCGTTTATATATGTATTTCGCCATAGTGATCTGCACCTACAGGCAGGTTGTGCTGACCCAACCCCTTATTTTGCCCAAAATGGGTGTTTTTTAATAACAGAATAGAACAGCAGAATCTAACGTGTGTATCTCACACTGACAGTTGCAGCAAAGGCTGCAAATTAAGTTTTTTGCCCAAAAAGGGTGTTTTTGTTAAACACAGAATATTAATGCAGTATTTCTAGCTTGTATCTCAGACTGACAGATGCAGCAAAGGCTGCAAATAAAAAAAAAACACAGATTTTGGGCAAAATACTTACAAACCGGATTCCAAAAAAGTTGGGACACTATACAAATCGTGAATAAAAACTGAATGCAATGATGTGGAGGTGCCAACTTCTAATATTTTATTCAGAATAGAACATAAATCACGGAGCAAAAGTTTAAACTGAGAAAATTTACCATTTTAAGGGAAAAATATGTTGAATCAAAATTTCATGGTGTCAACAAATCCCCAAAAAGTTGGGACAAGGCCATTTTCACCACTGTGTGGCATCTCCCCTTCTTCTTACAACACTCAACAGACGTCTGGGGACCGAGGAGACCAGTTTCTCAAGTTTAGAAATAGCAATGCTCTCCCATTCTTGTCTAATACAGGCCTCTAACTGTTCAATCGTCTTGGGCCTTCTTTGTTGCACCTTCCTCTTTATGATGCGCCAAATGTTCTCTATAGTTGAAAGATCTGGATTGCAGACTGGCCATTTCAGTACCCGGATCCTTCTCCTACGCAGCCATGATGTTGTAATTGATGCAGAATGCGGTCTGGCATTATCTTGCTGAAAAATGCAGGGTCTTCCCTGAAAGAGATGACGTCTGGATGGGAGCATATGTTGTTCTAGAACCTGAATATATTTTTCTGCATTGATGGTGTCTTTCCAGACATGCAAGCTGCCCATGCCACACGCACTCATGCAACCCCATGCCATCAGAGATGCAGGCTTCTGAACTGAGCGTAGATAACAACTTGGGTTGTCCTTGTCCTCTTTGGTCCGTATGACATGGCGTCCCAGATTTCCAAAAAGAACTTCGAATCATGACTCGTCTGACCACAGAACAGTCTTCCATTTTGCCACACATTTTAAATGATCCCTGGCCCAGTGAAAACGCCTGAGCTTGTGGATCTTGCTTAGAAATGGCTTCTTCTTTGCACTGTAGAGTTTCAGCTGGCAACGGCGGATGGCACGGTGGATTGTGTTCACTGACAATGGTTTCTGTAAAGTATTCCTGAACCCATTCTGTGATTTCCTTTACAGTAGCATTCCTGTTTGTGGTGCAGTGTAGTTTAAGGGCCCGGAGATCACGGGCATCCAGTATGGTTTTACGGCCTTGTCCCTTACGCACAGAGATTGTTCCAGATTCTCTGAATCTTCGGATGATGTTATGCACAGTTGATGATGATAGATGCAAAGTCTTTGCAATTTTTCGCTGGGTAACACCTTTCTGATATTGCTCCACTATCTTTCTGCGCAACATTGTGGGAATTGGTGATCCTCTACCCATCTTGGCTTCTGAGAGACACTGCCACTCTGAGAAGCTCTTTTTATACCCAATCATGTTGCCAATTGACCTAATTAGTGTTAATTGGTCTTCCAGCTCTTCGTTATGCTCAAATTTACTTTTTCCAGCCTCTTATTGCTACTTGTCCCAACTTTTTGGGGATTTGTTGACACCGTGAAAATTGGAATCAACGTATTTTTCTTTTAAAATGATACATTTACTCGGATTAAACGTTTGATCTGTCATCTACGTTCTATTACAAATAAAATATTGACATTTGCCATCTCCACATCATTGCATTCAGTTTTTATTCACAATTTGTTTAGTGTCCCAACTTTTTTGGAATCCGGTTTGTACTTTTCAGCCTTTGCTGCATCTGTCAGTGTGAGATACAAGCTAGAAATACTGCAATAATATTCTGTGCTTTCAAAAAGCGCCATTAACTCGCCAAACGCCGAACCCGAACCCAAACTTTTACAAAAAAGTTCGGGTTTGGGTCCGGGTCCAAAAATCCTAAAGTTTGGTACGAACCTGAGCTTTACAGTTCGGGTTCGCTCTACCCTACTGAAGAAGTGAACTGAGAATATAATTTTCTTTTTGCATTGAAATAGGCTTTCAACACATATAAATGCAGAAGTGAACTGAGAATATGTTTTTATTTCTATGCTGAAATAGGCTACTGTCACGGATGGTGTACAGGAAACAAGACAAAACCATATAAACAATGTCTCTCTGGATCCACAACTGAGGAACAAAGGGAGACCCCTGCAATAGACCTGCCGCTCTCCCTCACTGCTCAGCCTATGCGAACACCCCAAAGGTGGATGGGCGCATATCCACGTTCCTCGGCTATCTATTACCTGAAGACCCTACAATAGTGAGGGGACACGACCACCGGCTCCCTACACTGACACGGAGGGAGTCAGGGTCACCTGGATCCAGAAAAGAGATAATCATAAATACATAAACAGCACTTAACTTGCAGACGACTGAGGACTGAGGACTGAGGACTGGGAACTGGGAACAGCATGCACACACACTCCAGGAAGTTGTATCAGCCGCACACTACTGCATTATGGGGAGGAATTTAAAGGGCAGCAATCAGTCCGACTGCATGACAGCTGAGATAGACTAACGAGATGAGAAACTAAACCAAAACAAAGAAATTCAAGGAGGAGGATCTGAAAAGCTCCTATGAGCGCTTCTCAGCTGTCTGGCTGTGACAGTACCCCTCCCTCTAGGAGTGGACTCCGGACACTCAGAGCCCACCTTCTCAGGATGGGACCTATGGAAAGCCCTGATGAGACGAGAGGCCTTAATGTCCGTCACTGGGACCCACATCCTCTCCTCAGGACCATAACCCTCCCAATGAACGAGGTACTGGAGGGAACCGCGGACAAGACGAGAATCCACAATCCTAGAGACCTGAAATTCAAGATTTCCATCAACCATAATCGGAGGAGGAGGCAAAGGCGAGGGTACAATAGGTTGAACATAAGGTTTCAATAAGGACTTATGAAAAACATTATGGATCTTCCAAGTCTGAGGAAGATCAAGACGGTAGGCAACAGGATTGATGACAGACAGGATCTTGTAAGGCCCAATAAACCTAGGACCCAACTTCCAGGAGGGAACCTTCAATTTGATATTCTTGGTAGACAACCACACCAGATCACCAACATTCAGGTCCGGACCAGGCACACGTCTCTTATCCGCCACACGCTTATATCTCTCACTCATGCTCTTTAGATTATCCTGAATCTTTTGCCAAATAGATGACAAAGACGAGGAGAATCTGTCCTCATCAGGCAAACCAGAAGAGCCCTCTCCCGAGAAAGTCCCAAACTGCGGATGAAACCCATATGCACCAAAAAATGGTGACTTATCAGAGGACTCCTGACGACGGTTATTTAAAGCAAACTCAGCAAGGGACAAAAAAGAACACCAATCCTCCTGATTCTCCGCCACAAAACAGCGCAGATGTGTCTCCAGATTCTGATTGACGCGCTCTGTCTGGCCATTCGACTGCGGATGGAAAGCAGAAGAGAATGACAACCAAACCCCCAAGCGAGAACAGAAAGCCTTCCAGAATCTGGAAACAAACTGCGTGCCCCTATCAGAGACTATGTCTGAAGGAATCCCATGCAATTTGACAATGTGGTCAATAAATGCCTGCGCCAGCGTCTTAGCATTGGGCAAACCAGGAAAAGGGATAAAATGCACCATTTTGCTAAAACGGTCCACCACCACCAGAATCACAGACTTCCCCGAGGAACGAGGCAAGTCCGTTATGAAGTCCATGGACAGATGTGTCCAAGGACGGGAAGGAATGGGCAAAGGAAGGAGAGGACCTGATGGCCGTGAATGAGGGACCTTGGCACGAGCGCAAGTCTCGCAAGCTGCCACAAAACCCTCAACCGACTTACGAAGCGCAGGCCACCAGAATCTCCGAGCAATGAGATCCAGTGTGGCTCTTGCCCCCGGGTGCCCAGCAAGGACCGTATCGTGGTGTTCTTTAAAAATCTTGTGTCTCAAAGCGAGAGGCACAAACAACCTCCCAGGAGGACAAAGATCAGGAGCTTCTGACTGGGCTGCCTGCACCTCTGCCTCCAATTCAGGAAAAAGAGCAGAGACCACCACACCTTCAGCCAAAATGGGACCCGGGTCTTCAAAATTCCCACCTCCCGGAAAACAACGTGACAGGGCATCTGCCTTCACATTCTTAACCCCAGGGCGGAACGTAACAACAAAATTAAACCTTGAAAAGAACAAAGACCATCTGGCCTGTCTCGGGTTCAGACGCTTGGCTGACTCCAAGTAGGCCAGATTTTTATGGTCAGTAAACACGGTAATAGGGTGTCTGGCTCCCTCTAGCCAATGGCGCCATTCCTCAAAAGCCAACTTGATGGCCAACAATTCCCTATCTCCCACATCATAATTTCTCTCTGCGGAGGAGAGTTTCTTTGAGACTCCGGCAGCGAAAAGACCCAGGACTGAGCGTTACCCCTGAGCAGCGATATAATGATCCCCACCCTCCGTTCTTCATCACCAGAAGAATGGGGAAGAAGGCGAAAATGGAGTTTGCAAGCCTCTCTAAAACGCACAAAATTCTCACTACCCCCAGAGAACGTATCCGGGAGCGAGATCTTAGGCTCAGCACAAACTCCATGAACGCAAGCTGAACCGGTCACTTGAAACTGAGAAAAAGTCTTACGGAGATCAGCTACCTCCAAAGCAAGACCCTGAAAGCGTTCAGCCAAAAGTGAAACCGGATCCATGCTTGAGACGGTTTTGGCGGCTGATAATGTCACGGATGGTGTACAGGAAACAAGACAAAACCATATAAACAATGTCTCTCTGGATCCACAACTGAGGAACAAAGGGAGACCCCTGCAATAGACCTGCCGCTCTCCCTCACTGCTCAGCCTATGCGAACACCCCAAAGGTGGATGGGCGCATATCCACGTTCCTCGGCTATCTATTACCTGAAGACCCTACAATAGTGAGGGGACACGACCACCGGCTCCCTACACTGACACGGAGGGAGTCAGGGTCACCTGGATCCAGAAAAGAGATAATCATAAATACATAAACAGCACTTAACTTGCAGACGACTGAGGACTGAGGACTGAGGACTGAGGACTGGGAACTTGGAACTGGGAACAGCATGCACACACACTCCAGGAAGTTGTATCAGCCGCACACTACTGCATTATGGAGAGGAATTTAAAGGGCAGCAATCAGTCCGACTGCATGACAGCTGAGATAGACTAACGAGATGAGAAACTAAACCAAAACAAAGAAATTCAAGGAGGAGGATCTGAAAAGCTCCTATGAGCGCTTCTCAGCTGTCTGGCTGTGACAGCTACTAAATGCTTTCACCGCAAATAACTGCAACAGTAAAGTGTGTATATATTTTTCTTTTTGTACTGAAATAGGCCACTAAACGCTTTAACCACAAATAATTGCAACTGTGAAGTGTGTAAATATTTTTCGTTTTGTACTGAAACAGGCCACTAAACACTTTTGCCACAAATAAATGCCATAGTGAAGTGTGTATATATTTTTCTTTTGGTATGGAAATAGGCCACTAATTGCTTTCACCACAAATAACTGCAACAGTGTAGTGTGTGTATATTTTTCTTTTTGTACTGAAATAGGCCACTAAACTGTTCCACCACAAATAATTGCTACAGTGAAGTGGGTATATATTTTTTAGTACTGAAATTCATCACTAAACGATTTTGCCACATAAAACTGCAACTGTGAACTGCGTATATATTTTTCTTTTTGTACTGAAATACATTACTACACGCTTCCACCACATATAACTGCAAAACTGAACTGAGAATATATTTTTCATTTTGTAATGAAATACACCACTAAAAGCTTTTAACACAAATAGCTGCAGAAGTGAAGTGCACGCAAGTTTTTATTTTTGTACTGAAATAGGCCACTAAACGCTTTCAACACATACAGTAAATGCAGAAGTGAACTGAGAATATATTTTTCTTTTTGTACTGAAAAAGGGCACTAAACGCTTTCACCAAAAATAACTGAAACAGTGATGGGCGTATATATTTTTCTTTTAGTACTGAAATATGTCACTAAAATTTTACCGCAAATTGCTGCAACAGTTAACTGAGTATAGATTTCTATTTTTGTACTGAAATACGTTAATAAATGCTTTCACCAAATATAACTGCTTAGAATATATTTTTATTTTTGTAATGAAATACGCCACTAAACGCTTTCAACACATATAGCTGCAGAAGTGAACTGAGTATATATTTTTCTTTTTGTACTGAAATAGGCCACTAAACGCTTTCGCCACAAAAACTGCAACAAAGAAGTGCGTATACATTTTTCTTTTTGTACTTAAATAGGCCACTAAACGCGTTTGCCATATATAACTGCAGAATGGAAATGAGAATATTTTTTTTTCTGTACTAAAATAGGCCACTGGCCACTAACTACTTTCAACACTTAATTCTGCAGAAGTGAACTGAGAATATATTTTTTATTTCTATACTGAAATAGGCCACTAAATGCTTTCACCACAAATAACTGCAACAGTGAAGTTTGAATATATTTTTTTTCTATACTGAAACAGGCCACTAAACTCTTTTGCCACAAATAAATGCAACAGTGAAGTGTGTAAAAAAATTTCATTTTGAATTGAAATAGGCCACTTATTGCTTTCACCACAAATAACTGCAACAGTGAAGTGTGAAAGTATTTTTCTTTCTGTACTGAAATAGGCCACTAAACGCTTTCACCACAAATAACTGCAATAGTGAAATGCATATATATATTTTTCTTTTTGTACTGAAATAGGCCACTAAACGCTTTTGCCACAAATAACTGCAACAAAGAAGTGCTTATATATATTTTTCTTTTTACACTGAAATGGCCCACTAAACGATTTAACCACAAATAGCTGCAACAGTAAAGTGCGTATATATTTTTCTTTTTGTACTGAAATAGGCCACTAATCACTTTCGCCACAAAAAACTGCAACAGTGAAGTGTGTATATATTTTTATTTTTGTACTGAAATAGGCCACTAAACGCTTTCGCCAAAAATATCTGCAAAAGTGAAGTGTGTATATATTTTTCTTTTTGTACAGAAATATGCCACTAAATGCTATCTCCACAAATAACTGCATCAGTGAAGTTCGTATATATTTTCTTTTTGTATTGAAATATTTCACTAAACGCTTTCAACACATATAACAGCAGAAGTGAACTGAGAATTTTTTTTCTTTTTGTACTGTAATACAACACTAGATGCTTTCAACAAAAATAACTAATACAGTGACGGGCGTATATATTTTTCTTTCAGTACTGAAATACGTCACTAAAAGCTTTTACTGCAAATTACTGCAACAGTTAACTGCGTATATTTTTTTACTTTTGTACTGAAATACGTCACAAAATGCTTTTACCACATATAACTGCAGAAGTGAACTGAGAATATATTTTTATTTTTGTAATGAAATACGCCACTAAACGTTTTCAACACATATAGCTGCAGAAGTGAACTGAGTATATATTTTTCTTTTTTAACTGAAATAGGTCACTAAACGCTTTCACCACAAATAACTGCAACAGTAAAGTGTGTATATATTTTAATTTTTGTACTAAAATAGGCCACTGAATGCTTTCAAAACATATAACTGCAGAAGTGAACTGAGAATATATTTTTATTTCTGTAATGAAATAGGCAACTAAATGCTTTCACCACTAATAACTGCAATAGTGAAAAGCGTATATATCTTCATTCTGTACTGAAATAGGCCACTAAACGCTTTCGCCACAAGAAATGCAACAAAAAATTGCGTATATATTTTTCTTTCTGTACTGAAATAGGCCACTTAACGATTTTGACACAAATAACTGTAAGTATGTATATATTTTTGTAAGTATGTATAAGTGAAATATGTATAAGTGAAGTAAGTATGTATAAGTGAAGTATGTATATATTTTTCTTTTTGTACTGAAATAGACTACTAATTAGAGTTGAGCGGACACCTGGATGTTCGGGTTCGACTGGTTTGGCCGAACTTCACAAAAAAGTTCGAGTTCGGGACCCGAACTTGACCCCGAACCCTATTGAAGTCAATGGGGACCCGACCTTTGGAGCACTAAAATGGCTGTAAAAAAGTCATGGAAAGGGCTAGAGGGCTGCAAATGGTAGCAAAATGTGGTTAAGATCATGGCAAGGTCTCTGCAAACAAATGTGGATAGGGAAATGACTTAAAATAACATAAAATTTGTAAAAATAAAAAATAATAATCTTGATCTTGGAGGACGAGGTCCATTTGAAGTAGGAGGTTGAGGAGCTGATGGATGTGGCGGTGTAGGTGGAAGCGGCGGTGGAGGATGAGTAGGTAGCCTAGACTGCTTTTTGGTTTTATTTTTAATTTTCAATTTTTTTTTTATTGAATTAGGGTACAACCAAAAACATTGGGAAATATAACCTGTTATAACCCCCTCCAGCCGTGCTAGACAAACGTTCAGACTATACACTGGCTGCAGGGCAGGCCAGCACCTCTAAGGCGTAAAGGGCAAGCTCAGGCCATTTGCCCAATTTGTAGACCCAGAAGTTGATGGGGGCAGACCCATCAGTCAGTACGTGTAGGCTTGTGCACACATACTGCTCCACCATGTCGCACATCCCCGTGATGTCCATGATCCAATTGGATATCTGCTCTATCAACTTTCGATGTTCTTTTCTGCGCCTACCATGTTGATGACGGTTAGCGGCGAATCAGGGTTCCAAGCTGGAGAGGGAGCATGAGAAAGGGATACCACATCCAAGGGAAGTCATTGTAAGAAATTAAATATAATCGAGCGGAAATGTGGAAGAAGTTATAAAAGTAGAAGGATCGAATGAAAGGAGGGGGCGCACGGCAATTGCCAACTCCGGACTCGGGGAGGTAGTGATGATAAATAACAATACAGGACTCTTAAGATGCCCTGTTATTGGAATGATTAATAAAAAATTATAGGGAATGTCACTGGGGTATTTTGAATTCGGAAACGTTAGAATAGGAGAGGCCCTGCTGCCGCTTTGTTAACTCTAGATAACTTCTGCCTGATCGCACGTCCCCGTGACGTCCACGATCCAATTGGATATTTTCTCTATAAACTTTAGATGTTATTTTCTTCGCTTACCATGTTGATCACGGTTAAAGCTGAATCAGGGATCCACGCCGGAGAGGGAGCATGAGAAATGGAGACCACATCCAAGGGTGTCACCCAAGAATGTAACAGAAAAATTTGTGAAATTTATAAACCTGTCTACTAGGCAGAGCAGGGGTATATCACAGCTAAAAATTGGTGAATGTCACCCGACAATGTAACAGACAAATTAGTAAAATTTGTTTACCTGTCTACTAGGTAGAGCAGGGGTATATCACAGCCAAAAATTGGTGAATTTCACCCGAAAATGTAACAAACAAATTAGTGAAATTTATTTCCCTGTCTACTAGGTAGAGCAGGGGTCTATCACAGCCAAAAATTGGTGAATGTCATCCGAATATATAACAGACAAATTAGTGAAATTTATTAAGATGTCAACTAGGTAGAGCAGGGGCATATCACAGCTAAAAATTGGTGAATGTCACCCGACAATGTAACAGACAAATTAGTAAAATTTGTTTACCTGTCTACTAGGTAGAGCAGGGGTATATCACAGCCAAAAATTGGTGAATTTCACCCGAAAATGTAACAAACAAATTAGTGAAATTTATTTCCCTGTCTACTAGGTAGAGCAGGGGTTTATCACAGCCAAAAATTGGTGAATGTCATCCGAATATATAACAGACAAATTAGTGAAATTTATTAAGATGTCAACTAGGTAGAGCAGGGGCATATCACAGCCAAAAATTGGTGAATGTAACCCAACAATGTAACAGAAAAATTTCTAAAATTTATTTACCTGTCTACTAGGTAGAGCAGGGGTATATCACAGCCAAAAATTGGTGAATTTCACCCGAAAATGTAACAGACAAATTAGTGAAATTACATAAAATAAAATAGATATAAAAAAAAAATAATCTTGATGTATAAGGTGGAGGTCCATATGGAGTAGGAGGTTGAGAAGGCGGTGGACGTTGCAGTGTAGGTGGAAGCGAGGGTGGAGGAGGATGAGGTAGCCAACACTGGTTTTTGGTTTAAATTATATATATATTTTTTAAATTAGGGTACACCCCAAAAGAGTGGGAAATATCAAAAATACAACAATGAGCAATTGCGCTGTAGTATAACAATGGCTGTGTAAGGCCGGTATACATGTCTATTCTGCACAAGGTACGGACAAGTCCTGTGTGATTCATGCCTGGTTCATTTTAATGAACATGAGCTTGTCCAGATTGGCTGTGGACAGGAGGCTGCGCTTGTCATATATAGAGATATAGCAGAGCTGAGTGTGCTGGGGCAGCTGTCATGTGTATAGATGTAGCAGAGCTGGGTGTGTTTGGGCAGCTGTCATGTGTATAGATGTAGCAGAGCTGGGTTTGCTGGGGCAGCTGTCATATATAGAGATATAGTAGAGCTGAGTGTGCTGGTGCAGCTGTCATGTGTATTAGATGTAGCAGAGCTGGGTGTGCTGGGGCAGCTATCATATATAGAGATATAGCTGAGCTGAGTGTGCTGGGACAGCTGTCATATAGAGATATAGTAGTGCTGGGTGTGTTGGGGCAGCTATCATATATAGAGATATAGCAGAGCTGAGTGTGCTGGCACAGCTGTCATATAGAGATATAGCAGTGCTGGGTGTGTTGGGGCAGCTATCATATATAGAGATATAGCAGAGCTGAGTGTGCTGGCACAGCTGTCATATAGAGATATAGCAGTGCTGGGTGTGTTGGGGCAGCTGTCATGTGTATAGATGTACACTTAGCCAGCTATAACAGTAGAAGTCTCATATTTTTTCAGTCAGTAGCAGCTTTTATGGCTGTGTGGGTAAATGCCAGGTTGTGGGTTCAAATCCCAGGTTGTGGGTTCAAATCCCAGACACATCTTACCCTTTCCTGAGGTCGGCAATACAAATGACTATACCTTGGATTCGTAAATGCCGGCAGCAGCGCTCATCTCCTGCTGTGCCTTGCCGGCGCCCCCCTTCTGACAGCGCCCCGTGCGTCTGCCCGGCCTGCCCGCCCCAAGAAACGGCCCTGCTTTTGATGTACCGGTGGTGCCTCAGCTGCGTTGGTGACCTCTTCATCCTCCTCGCCTTGTGCTTCCTGTGAGCCACCTGTGCCCCCGCTGTTAGGTGGGTAAAGAAGAGGGAAGAAGACTGACCAAGTTAAGCTAGTCATACACAAGCAATTGCAGTTGGTTGAACCATTGTTTAGCCAACAGCTATCTCCCCTGACTCCCTCTCCTTTCCCCCATTAGACATACTGTACAAGTATAGCACTGCAAAACACTTCTGGTGGCAGGGAATCTGTCATCATCATCATCTTTAATGAACTAAATCCAAGTTCACATACTCGCGCATCTTACGATCATGCTCCAGTGACGGAATTAAGGATGGTACATTGTCCTTGTAACGGGGATCCAGCAGCGTGGCCACCCAGTAATCAGCACAAGTTAGAATGTGGGCAACTGGGCGGTCATTGCGGAGACACTGCAGCATGTAATCTCTCATGTGTGCCAGGCTGCCCAGAGGCAACGAAAAGCTGTCATCTGTGGGAGGTGTATAGTCTGTGTCCTCTGTATCACCCCAGCCACGCACCAGTGATGGCCAAGAGCTGGTTTGGGTGCCACCCTGCTGTGAACACGGTTCCTCCTCCTCAATCTCCTCCTCTGCATCCCCCACCTCATCATCCTCCAGAACTGTGCCTTGGCTGGACAATTGTGTACCTGACGTTTGTGGGTGCAGGAACTCACCCTCGGAGCCACTTGTGAATGACTGGCTGGAAACCTGATAAAATGATCACTCTTCCTCCTCCTACTGTGCCACATCCTCTTCCATCATCGCCAGAAGCGTTTTTTCAAGGAGGCATAGAAGTGGGATAGTAACACTGAGAACGGCGTTATCGGTACTGGCCATGTTGGTGGAGTACTCGAAACAGCGCAACATGGAACACAGGTCTCGCATGGAGGCCCAGTCATTGGTTGTGAAGTGGTGCTGTTCCGCAGAGCGACTCACCCGTGCCTGCTGCAGCTGAAACTCCACTGTTGCCTGCTGCTGCTCTCACAGTCTGGCCAGCATGTGCATAGTGGAGTTCCACCTTGTGGGCACGTCGCATATGAGGCGGTAAGCGGGAAGGCCGAAGTTACGCTGCAGCGTTGACAGGCAAGCAGCAGGGTGAGAACACCAAAAGCGCGCACAGACGGCCCGCACTTTCTGCAGCAGCTCTGACATATCGGGGTAATTTTTAAGGAACCTCTGCACTACCAAAATCAGCACATGCGCCAGGCAAGGGATGTGCGTCAAACCGGCTAGTCACAGAGCTGCTACGAGATTTCGCCCATGATCGCACACCACCAGGCCGGGCTTGAGGATCACTGGCACCAACCACTCATCGGTCTGTTGTTCAAGGCCCATCCACAGCTCCTGCACGGTGTGGGGTTTGTCCCCCAAACAGATAAGTGTTAAAACTGCCTGCTGTCATTTACCCCTGGCTGTGCTGAAGTTGGTGGTGAAGGTGTTACGCTGACCGGATGAGGAGCCGGTAGAGGATGAGGAAGCGGAGTAGGAGGAAGAAGCAACAGGAGGCAAACTGAAGTGCCCTGCAATCCTCGGTGGTTGAAGGATATGTGCCAAACTGCTATCCGCCTCAGGCCCAGCCACCACTGCATTTACCCAGTGTGCTGTTAGGGAGATATAACGTCCCTGACCGTGCTTATTGGTCCTCGTATCTGTAGTTAGTTGGACCATGGCACAGATGGCGTTGCGCAGTGCACACCTGATTTTGTCCCCCACTTGGTTGTGCAGTGAAGGGATGGCGCGCCTGCAAAAGTAGTAGCAGCTGGGCACGACGTACTGTGGGACAGCCACCGCCATAAGGCTTTTAAAACTCTCCGTCTCCACCAGAGGGAATGAAAGCATTTCAAAGGCCAGTAATTTTGAAATAGAAACATAGAAACATAGAATGTGTCGGCAGATAAGAACCATTTGGCCCATCTAGTCTGCCCAATATATCTGAATCCTATTAATAGTCCCTGGCCCTATCTTATATGAAGGATAGCCTTATGCCTATCCCATGCATGCTTAAACTCCTTCACTGTATTTGCAGCTACCACTTCTGCAGGAAGGCTATTCCATGCATCCACTACTCTCTCAGTAAAGTAATACTTCCTTATATTACTTTTAAACCTATGCCCCTCTAATTTAAAACTGTGTCCTCTTGTGGTAGTTTTTCTTCTTTTAAATATGCTCTCCTGCTTTACCGAGTTGATTCCCTTTATGTATTTAAAAGTTTCTATCATATCCCCTCTGTCTCTTCTTTCTTCCAAGCTATACATATTAAGGTCCTTTAACCTTTCCTGGTAAGTTTTATCCTGCAATCCATGTACTAGTTTAGTAGCTCTTCTCTGAACTCTCTCTAGAGTATCTATATCCTTCTGGAGATATGGCCTCCAGTACTGCGCACAATACTCCAGGTGAGGTCTCACCAGTGTTCTGTACAGCGGCATAAGCACTTCACTCTTTCGACTGCTTATACCTCTCCCTATACATCCAAGCATTCTGCTGGCATTTCGTGCTGCCCTATTACATTGTCTTCCCACCTTTAAGTCTTCTGAAATAATTACTCCTAAATCCCTTTCCTCAGAAACTGAGGTCAGGACTGTGTCAAATATTCTATATTCTGCCCTTGGGTTTTTACGCCCCAGGTGCATTATCTTGCACTTATCCACATTAAATTTCAGTTGCCAGAGTTCTGACCATTCTTCTAGTTTTCCTAAATCCTTTTCCATTTGGCATTTTCCTCCAGGAACATCAACCCTGTTACATATCTTTGTGTCATCAGCAAAAAGACAAACCTTACCATCGAGGCCTTTTGCAATATCACTTATGAAGATATTAAACAAAATTGGTCCCAGTACAGATCCCTGTGGAACCCCACTGGTAACATGACCTTGTTTTGAATGTTCTCCATTGACTACAACCCTCTGCTGTCTGTCACTCAGCCACTGCCTAATCCACTCAACAATATGGGAGTCCATGCTCAATGACTGCAGTTTATTGATAAGTCTTCTATGTGGGACAGTGTCAAAAGCCTTACTAAAATCTAGATATGCGATGTCTACTGCACCTCCACCGTCTATTATTTTAGTCACCCAGTCAAATAAATCTATAAGATTTGTTTGACATGATCTCCCTGAAGTAAACCCATGTTGTTTTTTTATCTTGCAATCCATGGGATTTTAGATGTTCCACAATCCTATCCTTTAATAGGGTTTCCATTAATTTGCCTGCTATTGATGTCAGACTCACTGGTCTATAGTTGCTCGATTCCTCCCTACTACCTTTCTTGTGAATGGGCACGACATTTGCCAATTTCCAATCTTCCGGGACGACTCCTGTTACTAATGATTGGTTAAATAAATCTGTTAACGGTTTTGCCAGCTCACCACTAAGCTCTTTTAATAATTTTGGGTGTATCTCATCAGGCCCCTGTGACTTATTTGTCTTCACTTTAGACAGCAAACTTAGAACATCTTCCTCTGTAAAGACACATGCATCAAACGATTTATTAGTCATCCTTTCTAGTGGAGGTTCTTCTCCTTCTTTTTATTTTGTAAAAACTGAACAGAAGTATTCATTAAGGCAGTCGGCTAGCCCTTTATTCTCTTCTACATACCTTCCGTCCTTTGTTTTTAATTTAGTTATTCCTTGTTTTAATTTCCTTTTTTTATTTATATATCTGAAGAATGTCTTATCCCTTTTTTTCATAGACTGAGCTAGTTTTTCTTCTGCCTGCGCTTTAGAAGTTCTTATAACTTGCTTGGCCTCTTTCTGCCTAATCTTGTAGATTTCCTTATCTTCATTGCTCTTGGTTTTTTTTATAATTACAAAATGCTAGCTTTTTATTTTTAATGATTTGGGCCACTTCTGCTGAGTACCACAGTGGTCTCTTCCTTTTTTTGCTTTTACTGACAAGTCTAATGCAATTTTCTGTTGCCTTCAATAATGCACCTTTTAAGTAGTCCCATTTCTCCTGGACTCCATGTAATCCGTTCCAGTCTGATAAGGACTCATTTATGACTAATTTCATTTTTGAAAAGTCTGTTTTTCTAAAATCTAAAACTTTTGTTTTTGTGTGGTGGGACTCTTTCACAGTTCTTATATTAAACCACACTGACTGGTGATCACTAGATCCCAAGGTTTCGCCTACAATGACATCATATACCGAATCCCCATTTGTGAATACCAAATCCAAAATGGCCTCCCTCCGGGTTGGCTCCTCAACCACTTGTTGTAGAGATAACCCCAGTAGGGAATTTAGAATATCTGTACTCCTGGTAGAACTTGCTATTTTGGTTTTCCAGTTTATATCTGGAAGATTGAAATCTCCCATAATGATAACTTCTCTTTCATTGTCATTTTAGCTATTTCTTCAACTAGTAGATCAGCTAGTTCTTTAACTTGACCAGGTGGTCTATATATCACACCTACACGAGTTACTGCATGGTTAGCAAACTGCAACGTAACCCAAACTGACTCTATGTTGGCCTCACCAACTTGTATTAGGTTAGATTTAATGATATCTTTCACATACAGGGCCACTCCTACTCCTTTCTTGCCTTCTCTGTCTCTTCTGTATAAAGAGTACCCTGGTATGGTTATGTCCCAGTCATTTCTTTCATTAAACCATGTCTCCGTAACAGCCACTAAATCTACATTCTCAGATGCCATTATTGACCCAAGTTCATTGATTTTTTTACCTAAACTGCGAGCATTTGTAGACAGGACTCTGAGCTTATCATTTCTTAACCTCTGTGCTTCTGACCTGTACTGGCATTGTTTCGGGGGGCAATTGGACTCTTTTATTTTCACTCTTTTGCCCCCCCCCTTCCTAGTTTAAATACTCTTCCGCAAATTCTTGGAGTTGTTCACTAAGTACATTTGTTCCTTTGAGAGAAAGATGCAAACCATCTTTTTTGTACAGTTCCTTTCTATTCCAAGTAGAGCTATCATGAGAAACAAAGCCAAATCCTTGCTCTTGACACCATTTACCAAGCCATATGTTGAACTCCTTTATGCGCCTCTGCCTATCATTCTGAACATTATGCACAGGCAGAACTTCAGAAAATGAAATGGTGGATGCAAAATCCTGTACGTCATTACCAAGTGTGATAAAAGATTTTTTCACCTCTGACACTTCATTGCAAGCCAGGTCATTTGTCCCTAGATGGACAAGAACATCCACGTCCCCTTCCTGCTTTGCTTGCTTAACAATATTAATAATACGTCTTCTATCTCTTCTAGCAGTAGCCCCAGGGAAACATCTCACAAAACCATTTTCTTTAAGCTCCACACTTCTTATGATTGAATCACCCAGCAACAGCTGCTTCCTTTGAGACTTCACTTTATCTTTTTTGTCCTTGGCTGCAGTCTTGCATAAATTAGACATAGGAGTCGATCGTTTCTCACCCTCTGTGCTTGAGTCCATATCCATGTTGTCCTTACATTCTGAGAGTGCTGCAAACGAATTATGGAGAACCACCGACTGTGGGACATGTCTTCTATCCACCACTCTAAGTCTTTCAGAACCTACAGTAACCCATCTGCCATTTCTGGGGGTCCTCTGTGGCAGTGGCATTGCAGCAGTCCTAGCTGGAGTTTGTTTAACAGATAATTTAAATATCTCAGATTTCAAAAATGCAGTTTCCTGCTGCAGTAAGGAGAACTGTCTACAGATCTGACAGCATCCGAATCTCCAAAGAGTGGAACATGAAATAAATGCACAACAATTCCTGCACTGAACCAAGTCTGCCATTTTAAAGAGGAGAAAAAAAAAAATAATTTAAGGGGCCAGGGATCGCGGGTGGGTAGGGGGGTACTTCCTCTTCCACTCCAGTGTTTGGGAGATGGAGAGTTGAACGCTTCCGTGGGACATTGTGGAGATGCTTGGTGACCCAGGTGTTGGTGTTGCTGGCAGATCCTCTGTTTGCGGGGTGGCAGGGGGCACTGTCACTCCAGAGGTGAATGAAGAGGCCGAGACTGCAGCAGAAGAGGAAGCAGAAGGATCCAGAGACCTCTCTTGGATTTTGAGATGTCTACTCCACTGCAGCTCGTGCTTTGCACTTAGATGCCTGGTCATGCAGCTCGTGCTCAGGTTAAGAACGTTTATGCTTCGCTTCAGGCTCTCATTGCACAGCGTGCAAACCACTCGTGTCTTGTCATCAGCACAATGTCTGAAGAACTGCCATGCCAAGGAACTCCTTGGAGCTGGCTTTGGTGTGCTCGGTTTCTTGCTGCGGTGGGCAGTAGCAGGCGTACTGTCTAGAGGACGGCCTCTCCGCTTTTAAACCCTGCTCCCTCTTCTGCTGTGTTGGTGGTGTGCTGTGTTGGTCTGTGCGACCATCGCCTCCTCCTCCGAACTACAGAGGTCACTCGCATGAGCTTGATTCCATGTGTGGTTGAGGACCTCATTGTCCTCCACATCATCTTCCACCCAGTCTTCACCCCTGCCCTCCTTGTCGGTCTGCACACTTTCGTAAGCCACAGCAGTTGGAACCTGTGTTTCGTCATCATCCGAGACATGCTGTGGTGGTCCTCCCATGTACTCATCTTGAAACATAAGTGGTTGGGCATCGGTGCACTCAATCTCTTCCACTTCTGGGGCAGGGCTATGTGGATGGCCCTGGGAAATCTTGCTAGCAGAGTCATCAAAAAGCAGAAGATACTGCTGCATGACTTGGGGCTCAGACTGCTTGGCTGATTTGCAAGGGGGTGAGGTGAAAGACTGATGGACATCGGCTGCAGGTGCTAACTCTGATCTTTCAGCAGGAGACTCAGTGGGAGACAATGTGAAGGAACTGGAAGCACTGTCAGCAACCCAATCTACTATCGCCTGTACTTGTTCTGGCCTCACCTTTTGTAGAGCCGCATTAGGCCCAACCAAATAATGCTGAAGGTTCTGTCACCTACTCGCGCCTGAGGAAGCTGTTTCACTTGTGTGTGTAGCTGGCACAGATCGACCACATCCTCTCCCTGCAACAGGTGCTCCACCAGCAGCACCACGACCTGGGCCACGTCCCTTATTTGATGCTCTCCTCATTCTCCGTAAATTTAGTATTTTGCCCAATATGGGTGTTTTTTTTAATAACCGAATATAACAGCTGTATCTATCGTGTGTATTTCACACTGACAGAAGCAGCAAAGGCCGAAAATGTATTATTTGGCCCAAAATGGGTGTTTTTTTAATAACAGAAGATTACAGCAATATCTAACGCGTGTATTTCACACTGACAAGCAGCAACGGCCGCAAATTTACTATTTTGCCCAAAATGGGTGTTTTTTTTTTATAACTGGGCTCAGGGCAGAAAGATTATGCACTGCACCCAGAAAACAAAATCTAGATCGCTGAGTTACCAAGCACTTCTGATTAAAGATTCTTTCCTATTCTTTCCCTCACAGCAGCAGCAGCATCCTATCCCTACACTAATCAGAGCAGAGTGACGTGCAGCGCTACGTGACTCCAGCTTATATAGAGGCTGGGTCACATGCTGCACTGGCCACTCATAGCCATGCCATTAGTAGGCATGGCTGTGATGGCTTCTAAGGGCACAGAAGTTAAACGCTTGTTTATTTGATGCTCTGCAGCCTTTCAAAAAGTGCCACTAAATCGCAGAATACCGAACTCAAACCGAAATTTTTAAAGAAAAGTTCAGGTTCGGGTCCGGGTTCCAAAAATCCTAAAGTTCGGTTTAAACCCGAACTTAACAGTTCGAGTTCGCTCAACCATACTACTAAATGCTTTCACCACAAATAACTACAAGAGTGAAGTGCGTATATATTTTTCTTTCTGTACTGAAATTGGCCACTAAATGCTTTCAACAAAAATAAATACAGCAAAAAATTGCGTATATATTTTTCTTGCTCTACTGAAACAGGCCACTAAACGCTTTCACCACAAATAACAGTGAAGTGTGCATATATTTTTCTTTTTGTACTGAAATGGGCCACTAAATGCTTTCACCACAAATAACCGCAACAGTGAAGTGCGTATATATATATTTTTTTGTACTTAAATAGGCCACTAAACTCTTTAGCCACAAATAACTGCAGCAGTGATGGGAATAAAAAAAAATCTTTCTGTACTGAAATTGGTCACTAATTGCTTTCACCACAAATAACTGCAACAGTGAAATGCGTATATATTTTTCTTTCTGTACTGAAATTGGCCACTAAACGCTTTCGCCACAAATAAATGCAACAGTTAAATGCGTATATATTTTTTCTTTTTGTACTGAAATAGGCCACTAAACGCTTTCACCAAAAATAACTGCAACAGTGATGGGCATATATATTTTTCATTTAGTACTGAAATATGTCATTAAATGCTTTTACCGCAAATTGCTACAACAGTAAACTGCTTATATATTTTTATACTAAAATACGTCGACAATGAAGTGCATATATATATTTTTTTTCTTACTGTACTGAAATAGGCGACTATATGCTTTCACCACAAATAACTGCAACAGTGAACTGCGTATATATTTTTCAATTTGTACTGAAATAGGCCACCAAATGCTTTCGCCACAAATAACTGCAATAGGGAAATTTGTATATATTTTTTCTTTTTGTACAGAAATAGGTTACTTATTGCTTTCACCACAAATAACTGCAACAGAAAAGTCTGTTAATATTTTTCTTTTTGTATTGGAGTAGGCCACTAAACGCTTTGAACATATATAAATGCAGAATTGAACTGAGAATATATATTTTCTTCTGTCCTGAAATAGGCCACTAAATGCTTTCACTACAAATAACTGAAACAGTGAAGTGTGTATATGTTTTATTTTCTGTACTGAAATAGGCCACTAAAGGGTTTCACCACAAATAACCGCAACAGTGAAGTGCGTATATATTTTCTTTCTGTACTGAAATAATCCACTAAACGCTTTCACCACAAATAAATGCAACAAAGAATTGTGAATATATTTTTCTTTCTCTACTGAAAAAGGCCACTTAACGCTTTCACCACATAAAACTGCAATAGTGAAGTGCGTATGTTTTTATTTTTGTACTGAAATAGGCCACTAAACGCTTTCACCACATATAACTGCAGAAGTTAACTGAGAATATATTTTTATTTTTGTACTGAAATAAGCCACTAAATGCTTTCACCACAAATAACTGCAACAGTGAAGTGCATATATATTTTCTTTCTGTACTGAAATAATCCACTAAACGCTTTCACCACAAATAAATGCAACAAAGAATTGTGAATATATTTTTCTTTCTCTACTGAAATAGGCCACTTAACGCTTTCACCACAAAAAACTGCAATAGTGAAGTGCGTATATATTTTTATTTTTGTACTGAAATAGGCCACTAAACGCTTTTACCACATTTAACTGCAGAAGTTAACTGAGAATATATTTTTCTTTTCGTACTGAAATAAGCCACTAAATGCTTTCACCACAAATAACTGCAACAGTGAAGTGCGTATATATTTTTCATTTTGTTCTAAAATTGGCCAGTAAAGGCTTTTCAAGATAGCACTTGCACCCAAATAACTAGAACAAGTTGCTGGAATGACAGTGCTGTATAATGGCTATTTTGATCCCTAAATAATCTTTCCCTGCACTTGTAAATCACTTTTCTAGCACTGTCCCTAGAGCCTTCTGACATCTCTCCGTGCACTAAGATGCTGTGAAATTATTCCTCCCTAGCTATTCTCTGCACTTGTAAATTGCTTAAGCGGCTTCTGATGTCTCTCCCTGCACTAAGATGCTGTAAAATGATACCTCCCTATCCTTTCCCTGCACTTATAAATCGTTTTTTCAGTAGTTTTTTTTTCACAATGAGGTTTTTCCAATTGCTGTCCCTAGTGCCTTCTCACGTCTGTGCCTGCACGCAAAAGGCTGGAAAATGTCTGACTCTAAGATGGCCACCGTATTTATAGGGATGTGACATCACAGGGCTGGCTGCTGATTGGCTGAATTCATGTCTGTCTGGGTGATTCGGCCTTCCCAGACTTTCTTTCTCCATGTCCTCACATGTGCAGCAGCCATTTTAGGAAAAATGTGATTCATTACCTCGAAGCGCTAGGAAATTCGCATTCGTTGCAATTCAAATTTTTCCTGAAACTCGGATCGAATTCCACTTCGTCAACTTTGATTCGCTCATCTCTAATCAATAGCATACACTCTGATGCAAACACATTGTGTTGTATTACAATACCATGCAGCTTTAGAGAACACATTGTTCTGCAATACCAGCATTTATATACCAATTTCAGTTAACACATTATATTGCATCAAAATACCATGCATTATTAGTGAATGTGTTGTACTATAATAAATACATTAATATAGCAGTCTCATTCCCCATTACCATCCTAAATTGTCAATACCAGTGTCCTTGTACAAGGGTGGGATGTTTAATTGTGCCTCTCTCTTTAACCCCTTAAGGACCCATGATGTACATGTACGTAATTTCTGTCCGGGACTTAAAGACCCGAGACGTACATGTACTTCAAGTGATCGGGCGGGTCCAGGAGCTGCGTCTGCCAGATCAGAAGCAGGGGTCCGGCTATCAGTGACTGAAATCACAGATGGCGGTGCATTAACCGTTCATGTGCCGCGGTTAGTGCTGACCGCGGGACGTGCGATGTCTCGCGGGGATCAGAGCTGCCATCGGGTACCTGTGCTGCTGTGACGGGGACCTGATGGCATAGAAGGCAGCCAGAGCCTGATGCCTTCCTTAGGCATCGGGGCTGCCTTCCGGTGGAGAGCCTGTGAGATCCAGCCCCTTGGATCTCACAGGCAGGAAGCTGTATGTGTAATACACAAAGTATTACGCATACAGCCAATGCATTCGAATACAGACGTATTGGAATGCATTGTAAAGGGTATCAGACCCCCAAAAGTTGAAGTCCCAAAGTGGGACAAAAAATAAAGTGAAAAAAAAGTTTAAAAATTGTTTTCCTCCCAAAAAAAGTAAAAAAAAATTCATTTCCCCAAATAAAGTTAATAAAAAAGTGTAAAAAATAGTGACAAAAGAAAAGTATGCATATTAGGTATCGCCGCGTCCGTATCGACCATCTCTATAAACATATCACATGACCTAACCCCTCAGGTGAACACCGTCAAAAAAATAAAATAAAAACTGTGCTAAATAAACCATTTTTATTTCACCTAACATAACTAAAAATACAACACCAAGCGATCAAAAAGGTGTATGCCTGCCAAAATAGTACCAATCTAACCGTCACCTCAACCCACAAAAAATGAGCCCCTACCTATGACAATCGCCCCCCCCAAAAAAAAAAAAATATGGCTCAGAATATGGAGACACTAAAACATAGTTTTTTGGGGTTTTAAAAATGCTGTTATTGTGTAAAACTTAAGTAAATAAAAAAATGTATACATATTAGGTATTGACGCGTCCGTAAAAACCTGCACCTGCTCTATAAAAATATCACATAACTTAATCCCTCAGGTGAACACCGTAGAAAAAGAAAAATGAAAACGGTGTAAAAAAAGCAATTTTTTGTCCTCTTACATCACAAAAAGTGTAATAGCAAGCGATCAAAAAGTCATACGCACCCCAAAATAATGCCAATCAAACAGTCATCTCACTCCGCAAAAATCATACCCTACCTAAGATAATTACCCAAAAACTAAAAAAACTATGGCCCTCAGAATAGGGAGACACTAAAACATGATTTTTTTTTGTTTCAAAAATGAAATCATTGTGTAAAACTTACATAAATGAAAAAAGTAGACATATTAGCTATCTCCGCGTCTGTAATAACCTGCTCTATAAAAATATCACATGACCTAATCCCTCAGGTGAATACCGTAAAAAAAAAAAACTGAAAACTGTGTAAAAAAAGCATTTTTTGTCACCTTACATCACAAAAAGTGTAATAGCAAGCGATAAAAAAATCATATGCACCCTATAAAA
Organism: Bufo bufo; assembly: GCF_905171765.1. Classification (NCBI taxonomy): domain Eukaryota; kingdom Metazoa; phylum Chordata; class Amphibia; order Anura; family Bufonidae; genus Bufo; species Bufo bufo. The sequence continues at coordinate 73,350,843 of NC_053395.1, read as the reverse complement.
GTACTAATCAAAATGTCATCTCATCCCGAAAAAAATTAGCCCCTATACAAGACAGTCGCCCAAAAAATAAATAAAACTACGGCTTTCAGAATGTGGAGACACTAAAAAAAATCTTTTTTTTCAAAAATGCTTTGTTATGTAAAACTGAAACAAACAACCCAAAAAAGTAGTCATATTTGGTATTGTCGTGTCCGTTATGGATCTAATACCACATGATCTAACCTGTCAGATGAATGTTGTAAATAACAAAAAATAAAAACGGTGCCAAAACAGCTATTTCTTGTTACCTTGCCTCACATAAAGTGTAATATAGAGCAACCAAAAATCATATGTACCCTAAAATAGCACCAACAAAACTGCCACCTTATCCCGTAATTTCCAAAATGGGGTCACTTTTTTGGAGTTTCTACTCTAGGAGTGCATCAGGGGGCCTTCAAATGCTTGATGGTGTCAAAAAACTAGTCCAGCAAAATCTGCCCTCCAAAAACCGTATGGCGTTCCTTTCTTTCTGCGCAATGCCATGTGCCCGTTCAGCAGTTTACGACCACATGTGGGTGTTTCTGTAAACTACAGAATCAGGGCCATAAATATAGAGTTTTTTTGGCTGTTAACCCTTGCTTTGTAACTGGTAAAAATGGATTCAAATTGAAAATCTGCCAAATAAAGTGAAATTCTGAAATGTCATCTCCATTTTCAATCAATTCTTGTGGAACACCAAAAGGGTTAACAAAGTTTATAAAATCAGTTTTGTGTACCTTGAGGGGTGTAGTTTCTAAAATGTGGTCACTTTTTTGGAGTTTCTACTCTAGGGGTGCATCAGGGGGTCTTCAAATGTGACATGGCAGCTTAAAATTATCCCAGTGAAATCTGCTTTCCAAAAACCACATGGCGTTCCTTTCCTTCTGCGCAATACCGTGTGCCGTACAGCAGTTTACGACCACATATGGGGTGTTTCTGTAAACTACAGAATCAGGGCCATAAATATTGAGTTTTATTTGGCTGTTAACCCTTGCTTTGTAACTGGAAAAAATTTATTCAAATGGAAAATCTGCCAAAAAAGTGAAATTTTGATATTTTATCTCTATTTTCCATTAATTCTTGTGGAACACCTAAAGGGTTAACAAAGTTAGTAAAATCAGTTTTGAATACCTTGAGGGGTGTAGTTTGTAAAATGGGGTCATTTTTGGGTGGTTTATATTATGTTAACCAAAGTGACTTCAGACCTGAACTGGTCCTGAAAAAGTGGGTTTTAGAAATTTTCTGAAAAATCTCAAGATTTGCTTCTAAACTTCTAAGCCTTCTAATGTCCCCAAAAAATAAAATAGCATTCACAAAATGATCCAGACATGAAGTAGGCATATAGGGAATGTAAAGTAATAACTATTTTTGGAGGTATTACTATCTATTATAAAAGTAGAGAAATAGAAATTTATAAATTTGCTATTTTTTCTAAATGTTTGGTAAATTTAGCATTTTTTTAGAAAAAAATAAAATAAATTTGGGCTAAATTTTACCACTCTCATGAAGTACAATATGTAACGAGAAAACAATCTCAGAATGGCCTGGATAAGTAAAAGCATTTTAAAGTACACCACATAAAGTGACACATGTCAGAATTGCAAAAAATGGCAGGGTCCTTAACGTCCGCCCATAGGATATAAACGTCCTATGGGTGGACGTCTATTTCTGACAGCACGTTTTAAAACGTCCTGTCAGAAATAGCAGCTGCACGCTAATCGTGCAGCTGCTGATCGGGTTGCCCGCTGTCAGTGACAGCAGGGCAACCCTAAGACAAGGCAGGGACAGTGCCCAGGTGTCCCTGCCTTCACGTTCGCTGCAGACACAGCGCTCACCGAGCGCTGTGTCTGCAGAGCAGGAAGCGCTGTGCGCTTCCTGTTCCGGCCCGGCGGTCATGTGACCGCCGTGACCGGAGTGTGCAGGAGCTGTGTGAGGTCTCTCAGAGACCTCGATCAGCCCTGCTCTGAGGCTGTACAGCGCAGGATTGCTGCTGTACAGCCTCTATAGGGGTGCATTTGTCCTGTAACTGGGGCTACTATCTCAGCCCCAGTTACAGGAGAAATCAACTGTGAAAAAAAAAAGAAAAAGTGAAGCAAATGTCCCCCAGAGGTCTTGTATGACCTTATGGGGGACGAAAAGTGTAAAAAAAAATAAAAAAAATAAAGGGTTGAAAAAATAAAATAAAATAAAGTTTCACATGTAAAAAAAAAAAAAGTTCCCAAGTTAGGAATAAAAAAAAAAAATTTAAAATAGAAAAAATAAAGTAAAATAGACATATTTAGTATTGCCGCGTCCGTAAAAACCAGCTCTATAAAAATATCACATGACCTAACCCCTCGGATGAACACCGTAAAAAATAAATAAAAAAAACTGTGTCAAAACAAGCAATTTTTGTCACCTTGCATCACAAAAGGTGCAACACCAAGTGATCAAAAACGCGTATGTCCCACAAAATGGTACCAATGAAACCGTCACCTCATCCCGCAAAAAATGAGCCCCTACATAAGAAAATCTCTCAAAAAATAAAAAAACTATAGCTCTCAGAACATGGACACATTAAAACATAATTTTTTGGTTTCAAAAATGCTATTATTGTGTAAAACTTTAATAAATGAGAAAAAGTATACATATTAGGTATCGCCATGTCCGTAACAATCTGCTCTATAAAAATGTCACTTGACTGAACCCCTCAGATAAACGCTGTAAAAATAAATAAATAGAAACTGTGCTAAAACAACCAATTTTTTGGTCACCTTGCCCCATAAAGTGTTATATTGAATGATCAAAAAATCATATGTACCCAAAAATAGTACTAATAAAACTGGCACCTTATCCCCTAGTTTCCAAAATGGGGTCACTTCTTGGGAGTTTCTACTGTAAGGGTGCATCAGGGGGCTTCAAATGGGACATGGCATCTAAAAACCATGTGGAGTTCCTTTCCTTCTGCGCCCTGCCGTGTGCCCATACAGCAGTTTACGACCACATGTGGGGTGTTTCTGTAAACCGCAGAATCTGGGTAATAAATATTGAGTTTTGTTTGGCTGTTAACCATCGATGTGTTAGAGAATAAAATTGATTAAAATGGAAAATCTGCCAAAAAAGTGAAATTTAAAAATTTGATCTCCATTTTCCTTTAATTCTTGTGGAACGCCTAAAGGGTTAACAAAGTTTGTAAAATCGGTTTTGAATACCTTGAGGGGTGTAGTTTCTACAATGGGGTCATTTATGGGGGTATCCACTATGTAGGCCCCACAAAGTGACTTCAGACCTGAACTGGTCCTTATAAAGTGGGTTTTGGCAATTTTCTTAAAAATTTGAAGAATTGCTTCTAAACTTCTAAGCCTTCCAACGTCCTAAAAAAATAAAATGACATTTCCAAAATGATGCCAACATAAAGTAGACATATGGGGAATGTTAAATAATAAATATTTTATGAGGTATCACTTTCTGTTTTAAAAGCAGAGAAATTGAAATTTAGAAAATTGCGATTTTTTTAAATTTTTGGGTAAATTTGGGATTTTTTCATAAATAAAGGTGAAATATTTTGACTCAAATTTATGACTATCATGAAGTACAATGTGTCACGAGAAAACATTCTCTGAATGACTTGGATAAATAAAGGCGTTCCAAAGTTATTACCACATAAAGTGAGATATGTCTGTTTTGCAAAATTTGGCCTGGTCAGGAAGGGGGCAAAGGGCCCAGATGGGAAGTGGTTAAGGTAAAAAATGGCAGGGTCCTGAAGGGGTTAAATTACAGAAAAGACACTTACAATTTTTCTAGTACTGTTTAGTAATCGGTGTACCAAACCTCTGACTTTTTGGGATGTTTCATTCAAAGTCGTTTCACTCATCCCTAATCAAAGCCGGCCATCCGGCCAGTAAAGTAGTAGTAGTAGTAGTAGTAGTAGCAACAGACTACAGTTCTTCCTTTTTTTCCGATAGGAGCCACACTAATATTGAGGATGAGAGGATGACACTATGGACTGTATGGTTCACAGCAGGATGATGTCAAGGTCACCTGAGACAGGGGTCATAACATTCATCCTGCCCCTCCTCCTTGCATCCCAGAGAATCTTTTAGTTGCATCATCTCTGTCTTCACTGCCTCCTCCTAGTGGCACACCTTTTTTTTCTAAGAAGAGACAACAAAACACCATGCACTATGGAAGATACTCAAATTGCTCTCCCTGATGAGTTTTGTGAGGACAGTTAACATTTGGCATGACATGATGAGGAGGTTCAGGGGTGGTGAGGGTCGCCATGCACAGCTACGTTGGTGGTAGTGGCAGTAGTAATGGCACTTGTAGCCACGGTGGAGCTGGTAAAAGGGACAGGGGTAGCCTTGGCTACAGTGGCACTAGGGCAAATATGGTAGGCTTGTCTGCTGAATATCATGTTCTATGTACGGGCAGCATAGTAATGGTACAGGTCCATTGAACTTTTAGTACAATGAGCACAAAAATATATTGTGCTGTTTGTCTAACAAGTAACCAATTAATACCCCCTCGGTGGAAAAGATATGTTTAACATGTAGCTGACACATGGATTTTCCATCTGGATTTGTGGGTGGGAAAATTCACAACATGTTAAAAGTAACTGCAAAAAATGAAAACATACATAATTTTTTTGGGGCGTTTTCAATAAGATTTCACCCCATTTAATGTAGTGGGGGTAACAACATGGAGAATCTGTGGCATAATCCTCCTGTAATACAAGCAGGGCTTGAAGCCAATTCTCCCCATAATTTAAAGCACAATATGCAACAAAACTAGTGTGAGTGGTTGTACCCTTAGAGTGAGGGTGGGAATAACTATGTGTTTGCCTGCTATGGAAAGAGAACTCATTTTATAATCTTTGTTAAGGCCTATAGAAGTTTTAGATTATGGGTTCCCCTGTTTAGAAACCCCCTCTCTTAGACATAGTGATCTGGCCTGCCCTTGTATTACATACATGGATGGTTATTTTTTTTTTTTTTTTTCAGGCTGTACCGAAATTGTATGAATGAGCAGGGAAAAAGAATAATAAAAAATAAATGGCAAAACAAGGACAAGGTGGGAGCAACACCTGGGACAAAAGGGCAAAAATCATATATGAAGAAAAAATACAGTACACACATAATACTCAAGACAGCAGCACATTTATTTATGGACATACACATGTGGACAAACCCTCAAAGGTCAATGAAATAACTCGAAACTGACATAAGTAATAATAAATAAAAAATTACTGAAAATCAACTAATGAAAATCAGACATTGCTTTTGAATTGTGGTTCAACAGAATATTTTATAAAACAAGCTACTGAAAATACACTAGACAAAAATTATGGTACGCTTAACTTAATATTTTGTTGCACAACCTTTTGAGGCAATCACTACAATCAAGCAATTAACTCTTTTGTAATGAGATTTCTGCACCTGTCCACAGGTATTTTGGCCCACTCCTCGTGAGCAGACTGCTCAAGGGTGCCTTCTCCAGACTACGTGTTTCACCTCCTTCCACAGATGATCACTAGCTTTTAGATCAGGGCTCATAGAAGGCCACTTCAGAATAGTTCAGTGCTTTGCTCTTAGCCATTCTTGGATGTTTTTAGCTATGTGTTTTGGGTCATTATCCTGTTAGAGGACCCAAACGTCACAAACTCACAAACGTCAGTGGTGGTACAGGCACATATAAAAGAGATAAAACACAGCAGCATTGTGCCTGTACCACCACTGACGTTTGTGAGTATAATAAAAAAAAACTGTTTACATACACATTGGCGACAGTGCTTTACTATCAAAGCAAATTTTTTGTAGAATTGCCTATGGGAGAAAAAGAACAAGAGGAGCTTGCAATGATAGGATTCGTCTGATGTACTTGTATATCCACGTTCGCTTGTGAGTATAACACCAGGAGTTCCACAGGATCGAGTGGAGGAGGAGGTCATCTGTGGAAACTAATATTTTACCTGTATGTGCAGAAGTGGATGCTTTTGATTTGGAGTGGCTATCTTGTAATTTTCTAACAATCGCTAACAATCGGTCACCAGGTGGAACTTTGACCCCAACAAATAGTAGCGGAGAGACTTGAGTGCCCACTTGATAGCCAGGCACTCTCTCTCCACTATACTGTACCTGATTTCGGCTGAGGTGAGCTTTCGGCTTAGGAAGACAACGGAATGCTCATCCCCGTTGACTTCCTGAGACAGTACAGCACTGAGGCCTACTTCGGAGGCATCCATTTGTACCACAAACTCCCTCTTGAAGTCGGGTGTCACCAAAACCGGTGACCCACACATGGCCGACTTCAAAGCGGCAAAAGCCTCTTCCGCCCTATCATCTGTAACACCCCAGAGTTGTGTTACTACACACCTCTACCCCGCTACTATCTTCTAAGAGCCTTTATATTGTCATCTGATGTAACTTATATTATGTCTTCACAAATGTGCATCTAAAACCATGTTAAATACAATTGTTCCCTGTAATTTTTTAGGTTTACCAGCAGGTGGCAGCAATTCCATTGGCAAGGTAACTAGTCCTAGTTTAGTAAAGCTAGGCTGGAATGGATTATTCCAGCTTAGCCCCCTTCTATGAGTGAACTGGGCTGTTCCCACATCCTGTAGCATTGGTGGAGAAGGAAGTTAGAGTCAGTGTGCCAGCCACCCCTGTTGGGGAAGGCTGTGTGATAGCATTCAGGAGATCCCCTGTATAGGGAAGACAGCAAGGATCTTTTCTCAGCTGAGACCTGATCATATACCCAGGCTGAGCACCTGCAGCCTCAGATGGATGAAAAGGAGCAGAGAACCACAGACAATCTCCAGAGTTCCAGGAAGAAAGCATCCCCTGAGAAATCATCTGTGAGTTAAGTCCAGAGACCTAGGAGAAGCCATTCCTCCTCAGCTAGTCTGTCCCCATAAAGCAGAAGTTACAGAAAAGTGCAGAAGATTAATTCCTGCCACAGTTACAGAGCTACCAAGTAGACGTCCTATCCTGCAAGCTCCCCACCTATCAAGCAGAAGCATTTATTCCTGCCAATGATTGCTAAAACCTGCTGGGACCAGAGACCAAAGCTGTACAGTCGTGGCGAAAAGTTTTGAGAATGACACAAATATTAGTTTTCACAAAGTTTGCTGCTAAACTGCTTTTAGATCTTTGTTTCAGTTGTTTCTGTGATGTAGTGAAATATAATTACACGCACTTCATACGTTTCAAAGGCTTTTATCGACAATTACATGACATTTATGCAAAGAGTCAGTATTTGCAGTGTTGGCCCTTCTTTTTCAGGACCTCTGCAATTCGACTGGGCATGCTCTCAATGAATTTTTGGGAAAATTCCTGACTGATAGCAACTAGGGATGAGCGAACCCGAACTGTATAGTTCGGGTTCGTACCGAATTTTGGGGTGTCCGTGACACGGACCCGAACCCGAACATTTTCGTAAAAGTCCGGGTTCGGGTTCGGTGTTCGGCGCTTTCTTAGCGCTTTTTGAAAGGCTCCCCCAAGAGGCCATCACAGCCTTGCCTACTATTGGCATGGCTGTGATTGGCCAATGCACCATATGACCCAGCCTCTATTTAAGCTGGAGTCACGTAGTGCCGCACGTCACTCTGCTATGATCAGTATAGGGAGAGGTTGCAGCTGCGACGTTAGGGCGAGATTAGGCAGATTAACTCCTCCAAAAGACTTCATTCTGTGATCGATCTGCAGCTGTGGATCATTGAAGTGCTATTATTGACTTGCTCACTTTTTTGAGGCTGCCCAGAGCGTTTTTAGATCACTTTTTTTCTGGGGTGATCGGCGGCCATTTTGTGACTTGTGGTGCGCCAGCACGAGCTATCACCAAGTGTATTTAACCATCAATAGTGTGGTTATTTTGTGCTATATCCTACATCAGCTGCAGGCTGAGCCTGTGTCACCGAAGTGCATTTAACCATCAACAGTCTGGTTATTTTTTGGCCATATACTACATCAGCTGCAGGCTGAGCCTGTTTCACCCAAGTGCATTTAACCATCAACAGTCTGATTATTTTTTGGCCATATACTACATCAGCTGCAGGCTGAGCCTGTGTCACCGAAGTGCATTTAACTATCAACAGTCTGGTTATTTTTTGGCCATATATTACATCAGGGGCAAGTTGAGCCTGTCACCCAGCGCCTAAAAAATAGACCTGACATTTCTATTCAACTAAATCTGCACAGTTTTAGCTGGTCAAGTTATTTGTAGTGACCGTCAAAGCAGACTTTTTGTTCTGGGTTGAAAAAGCATTCCCAAATGTGCCATTCTGAAAATAACTAGTTTGTGGTATTTCAGGCCTACTTGAAATCTATCCCAAAAAGAAAATCTTACATTGAAGTTATTGATAGTATCATTCAGAAAAACCTAAGACACACGCTAGCGTGCTGATAGAAGTGTCATTCTGTGATTAAAGCTATAACTGTCACACAGCGCAAAAAAAAAACAGGTCTCACATCTCTATTCAACCAAATCTGCACAGTTTTAGCTGGTCAAGTTATTTGTAGTGACCGTCAAAGCAGACTTTTTGTTCTGGGTTGAAAAAGCATTCCCAAATTTGCCATTCTGAAAATAACTAGTTTGTGGTATTTCAGGCCTACTTGAAATCTATCCCAAAAAGAAAATCTTCCATTAAAGTTATTGATAGTATCATTCAGAAAAACCTAAGACACACGCTAGCGTGCTGATAGAAGTGTCATTCTGTGATTAAAGCTATAACTGTCACACAGCGCAAAAAAAAACAGGTCTCACATCTCTATTCAACCAAATCTGCACAGTTTTAGCTGGTCAAGTTATTTGTAGTGACCGTCAAAGCAGACTTTTTGTTCTGGGTTGAAAAAGCATTCCCAAATTTGCCATTCTGAAAATAACTAGTTTGTGGTATTTCAGGCCTACTTGAAATCTATCCCAAAAAGAAAATCTTCCATTAAAGTTATTGATAGTATCATTCAGAAAAACCTAAGACACACGCTAGCGTGCTGATAGAAGTGTCATTCTGTGATTAAGGCTATAACTGTCACACAGCGAAAAAAAAAACAGGTCTCACATATCTATTCAACCAAATCTGCACAGTTTTAGCTGGTCAAGTTATTTGTAGTGACCGTCAAAGCAGACTTTTTGTTCTGGGTTGAAAAAGCATTCCCAAATTTGCCATTCTGAAAATAACTAGTTTGTGGTATTTCAGGCCTACTTGAAATCTATCCCAAAAAGAAAATCTTCCATTAAAGTTATTGATAGTATCATTCAGAAAAACCTAAGACACACGCTAGCGTGCTGATAGAAGTGTCATTCTGTGATTAAGGCTATAACTGTCACACAGCGCAAAAAAAAACAGGTCTCACATCTCTATTCAACCAAATCTGCACAGTTTTAGCTGGTCAAGTTATTTGTAGTGACCGTCAAAGCAGACTTTTTGTTCTGGGTTGAAAAAGCATTCCCAAATTTGCCATTCTCAAAATTATGGTGAACGGGAACAATGAGGAAAACATCTAATAAGGGACGCTGACGCGGACGTGGACATGGTCGTGGTGGTGTTAGTGGACCCTCTGGTGCTGGGAGAGGACGTGGCCGTTCTGCCACAGCCACACGTCCTAGTGAACCAACTACCTCAGGTCCCAGTAGCCGCCAGAATTTACAGGGATATTTGGTGTGGCCCAATGCCGTTCTAAGGATGGTAAGGCCTGAGCAGGTACAGGCATTAGTCAATTGGGTGGCCGACAGTGCATCCAGCACGTTCACATTATCTCCCACCCAGTCTTCTGCAGAAAGCGCACAGATGGCGCATGAAAACCAAGCCCATCAGTCTGTCACATCACCCCCATGCATATCAGGGAAACTGTCTGAGCCTCAAGTTATGCAGCAGTCTCTTATGCTGTTTGAAGACTCTGCTGCCAGGGTTTTCCAAGGGCATCCACCTAGCCCTTCACCAGGGGTGGAAGAGATAGAATGCACTAACGCACGACCACTTATGTTTCCTGATGATGAGGACATGGGAATACCACCTCAGCACGTCTCTGATGATGACGAAACACAGGTGCCAACTACTGCGTCTTTCTGCAGCGTGCAGACTGAACAGGAGGTCAGGGGTCAAGACTGAGGGGAAGACGATGCAGGGGACGATGAGGGCCTAGACCCCACATGGAATGAAGGTCGTGCCACTGACTTTCAGAGTTCGGAGGAAGAGGCAGTGGTGAGACCGAGCCAACAGCGTAGCAAAAGAGGGAGCAGTGGGCAAAATCAGAACACCCGCCACCAAGAGACTCCGCCTGCTACTGACCGCCGCCATCTGGGACCGAGCACCCCAAAGGCAACTTCAAGGAGTTCCCTGGCATGGCACTTCTTCAAACAATGTGCTGACGACAGGACCCGAGTGGTTTGCACGCTGTGCCATCAGAGCCTGAAGCGAGGCATTAACGTTCTGAACCTTAGCACAACCTGCATGACCAGGCACCTGCATGCAAAGCATGAACTGCAGTGGAGTTAACACCTTAAAAACAAGGAAGTCACTCAGGCTCCCCCTGCTACCTCTTCTGCTGCTGCCGCCTCGGGCTCTTCTGCTGCTGCCGCCGACTCGGCCTCTTCCTCTGCCTCTGGAGGAAGGTTGGCACCTGCCGCCCAGCAAACATGGGATGTACCACCAACACCACCACCTGCGTCACCAAGCATCTCAACCATGTCACACGGCAGCGTTCAGCTCTCCATCTCACAAACATTTGAGAGAAAGCGTAAATTCCCACCTAGCCACCCTCTATCCCTGGCCCTGAATGCCAGCATTTCTAAACTACTGGCCTATGAAATGCTGTCATTTAGGCTGGTGGACACACACAGCTTCAAACAGCTCATGTCACTTGCTGTCCCACAGTATGTTGTTGCCAGCCGCCACTACTTCTCTAAGAGAGCCGTGCCTTCCCTGCACAAACAAGTGTCCGATAAAATCAAGTGTGCACTGCGCAACGCCATCTGTGGCAAGGTCCACCTAACCACAGATACGTGGACCAGTAAGCACGGCCAGGGACGCTATATCTCCCTAACTGCACACTGGGTAAATGTAGTGGCGGCTGGGCCCCAGGCGGAGAGCTATTTGGCGCACGTCCTTCCGCCGCCAAGGATCGCAGGGCAACATTCTTTGCCTCCTGTCTCCTCCTCCTCCTACTCAGCTTCCTCCTCCTCTTCTTCCACCTGCTCATCCAGTCAGCCACACACCTTCACCACCAACTTCAGCACAGCACGGGGTAAACGTCAGCAGGCCATTCTGAAACTCATATGTTTGGGGGACAGGCCCCACACCTCACAGGAGTTGTGGCGGGGTATAGAACAACAGACCGACGAGTGGTTGCTGCCGGTGAGCCTCAAGCCCGGCCTGGTGGTGTGCGATAATGGGCGAAATCTCGTTGCAGCTCTGGGACTAGCCGGTTTGACGCACATCCCTTGCCTGGCGCATGTGCTGAATTTGGTGGTGCAGAAGTTCATTCGCAACTACCCCGACATGTCAGAGCTGCTGCATAAAGTGCGGGCCGTCTGTTCGCGCTTCCGGCGTTCACACCCTGCCGCTGCTCGCCTGTCTGTGCTACAGCGTAACTTCGGCCTTCCCGCTCACCGCCTCATATGCGACGTGCCCACCAGGTGGAACTCCACCTTGCATATGCTGGACAGACTGTGCGAGCAGCAGCAGGCCATAGTGGAGTTTCAGCTGCAGCACGCACGGGTCAGTCGCACTGCGGATCAGACCCACTTCACCACCAATGACTGGGCCTCCATGCGAAACCTCTGTGCCCTGTTGCGCTGTTTCGAGTACTCCACCAACATGGCCAGTGGCGATGACGCCGTTATCAGCGTTACAATACCACTTCTATGTCTCCTTGAGAAAACACTTAGGGCGATGATGGAAGAGGAGGTGGCCCAGGAGGAAGAGGAGGAAGAGGGGTCATTTTTAGCACTTTCAGGCCAGTCTCTTCGAAGTGACTCAGAGGGAGGTTTTTTGCAACACCAGAGGCCAGGTACAAATGTGGCCAGACAGGGCCCACTACTGGAGGACAAGGAGGACGAGGATGAGGAGGAGGTGGAGGAGGATGAGGATGAAGCATGTTCACAGCGGGGTGGCACCCAAAGCAGCTCGGGCCCATCACTGGTGCGTGGCTGGGGGGAAACACAGGATGATGACGATACGCCTCCCACAGAGGACAGCTTGTCCTTACCTCTGGGCAGCCTGGCACACATGAGCGACTACATGCTGCAGTGCCTGCGCAACGACAGCAGAGTTGCCCACATTTTAACGTGTGCAGACTACTGGGTTGCCACCCTGCTGGATCCCCGGTACAAAGACAATGTGCCCACCTTACTTCCTACACTGGAGCGTGATAGGAAGATGCGCGAGTACAAGCGCACGTTGGTAGACGCGCTACTGAGAGCATTCCCAAATGTCACAGGGGAACCAGTGGAAGCCTGATTCTCTGCTATGACATGAAGACAGATTCTGCGCTGACATAAGGCCAGATTCTCTGTTACGGGACCGCTCTCCTCTGTCTGGGTGCCGGGGCCTAAATGTGTGACAGTGGCCTGTTCCAGTGGTGGGTGATGTGAAGCCTGATTCTCTGCTATGACATTAAGACAGATTCTGTGCTGACATAAGGCCAGATTTTCTGTTACGGGACCTCTCTCCTCTGCCTGGGTGCCTGGGCCTAAATGTGTGACAGTAGCCTGTTCCAGTGGTGGGTGACGTGATGCCTGATTCTCTGCTATGACATGAAGACAGATTCTGTGCTGACATAAGGCCAGATTCTCTGTTACAGGACCTCTCTCCTCTGTCTGGGTGCCGGGGCCTAAATGTGTGACAGTGGCCTGTTCCAGTGGTGGGTGACGTGAAGCTTGATTCTCTGCTATGACATGAAGACAGATTCTGCGCTGACATAAGGCCAGATTCTCTGTTACGGGACCGCTCTCCTCTGTCTGGGTGCTGGGGCCTAAATGTGTGACAGTGGCCTGTTCCAGTGGTGGGTGACGTGAAGCCTGATTCTCTGCTATGACATGAAGACTGATTCTGCGCTGACATGAAGCCAGATTCTCTGTTATGGCATGAAGAGACTGATTCTCTGCTGACATGAAGCCAGATTCTTTGCTATGGCATGAAGAGACTGATTCTCTGCTGATGTGAAGCCAGATTCTCTGCTATGGGACCTCTGTCCAATTGATATTGGTTCATTTTTATTTTTATTTTTTTATTTTAATTCATTTCCCTATCCACATTTGTTTGCAGGGGATTTACCTACATGTTGCTGCCTTTTGCAGCCCTCTAGCTCTTTCCTGGGCTGTTTTACAGCCTTTTTAGTGCCCAAAAGTTAGGGTCCCCATTGACTTCAATGGGGTTCGGGTTCGGGACGAAGTTCGGATCGGGTTCGGATCCCGAACCCGAACATTTCCGGGAAGTTCGGCCGAACTTCTCGAACCCGAACATCCAGGTGTTCGCTCAACTCTAATAGCAACCCATTCTTTCATAATCACTTCTTGGAGTTTGTCAGAATTAGTGGGTTTTTGTTTGTCCACCCGCCTCTTGAGGATTGACCACAAGTTCTCAATGGGATTAAGATCTGGGGAGTTTCCAAGCCATGGACCCAAAATGTCAACGTTTTGGTCCCCGAGCCACTTAGTTATCACTTTTGCCTTATGGCATGGTGCTCCATCGTGCTGGAAAATGCATTGTTCTTCACCAAACTGTTGTTGAATTGTTGGAAGAAGTTGCTTTTGGAGGGTGTTTTGGTACCATTCTTTATTCATGGCTGTGTTTTTGGGCAGAATTGTGAGTGAGCCCACTCCCTTGGATGAGAAGCAACCCCACACATGAATAGTCTCAGGATGCTTTACTGTTGGCATGACACAGGACTGATGATAGCGCTCACCTTTTCTTCTCTGGACAAGCCTTTTTCCAGATACCCCAAACAATCGGAAAGAGGCTTCATCGGAGAATCTGACTTTGCCCCAGTCCTCAGCAGTCCATTCACCATACTTTCTGCAGAAGATCAATCTGTCCCTGATGTTTTTTTTTTAGAGAAGTGGCTTCTTTGCTGCCCTTGTTGACACCAAGCCATCTTCCAAAAGTCTTTGCCTCACTGTGCGTGCAGATGCGCTCACACCTGCCTGCTGCCATTCCTGAGCAAGCTCTGCACTGGTGGCACTCCGATCCCGCAGCTGAATCCTCTTTAGGAGACGATCCTGGCGATTGCTGGACTTTCTTAGACGCCCTGAAGCCTTCTTAACAAGAATTGAACCTCTTTCCTTGAAGTTCTTGATGATCCTATAAATTGTTGATTGAGGTGCAATCTTAGTAGCCACAATATCCTTGCCTGTGAAGCCATTTTTATGCAACGCAATGATGGCTGCACGCGTTTCTTTGCAGGTCACCATGGTTAACAATGGAAGAACAATGATTTCAAGCATCAACCTCCTTTTAACATGTCAAGTCTGCCATTTTAACCCAATCAGCCTGACATAATGATCTCCAGCCTTGTGCTCGTCAACATTCTCACCTGAGTTAACAAGACGATTACTGAAATGATCTCAGCAGGTCCTTTAATGACAGCAATGAAATGCAGTGGAAAGGTTTTTTGGGGATTAAGTTAATTTTCATGGCAAAGAAGGATTATGCAATTCATCTGATCACTCTTCATAACATTCTGCAGTATATACAAATTGCTATTATAAAAACTTAAGCAGCAACTTTTCCAATTTCCAATATTTATGTAATTCTCAAAACTTTTGGCCACGACTGTATACTGCTTGGATACAAGTTATCTTCAGTAAAGAAACGTTTGAACTTCATCTAAAGGTCTGGACCTCATTTCTGCTGCAAAATTCCTCTATTACTCCTACTATCACTACACTAAAATTTATTCTAAGTGAGCCAGGAGCCAGGAGTCCAGCCGTACGCAGGTAGGATACACCGTTGACACAATTATCACCACCCTATAGAGACATTATAGGCCATTACACCACTCTGGCATTCCTGATCTGGGACGCGCGTTATAACTCCTTGGAAGGGCCCTGGGGTAGTACCCTGCACACGCTGCAATTGGCGTCACAAACAAATACAGACTATTATCCACCTGACCCGGCCACTGCATAAGTGGCATCAGCGTACCCGTTCCTGGTCACTGCACATCTCAGCGAACCATCACTGATTTTTGTCCCTTCAAGAGCCCCGTCAAGGGCGCAGCTAGAGTAGCAAAGTGGGGAACAAACCTCATGTAATAGCCCACCATTCCCAGGAATGACTTTAATTGCCTAGTGGTGAAAGGTTGGGAGCCAATTCGGTATCGCCTCTATTTTCTTCACTTGGGGTTTGATGACTCTGCGTCCAATGACATACCCTAGGTACTTAGTCTCTTTAAACCTTATCACACTTTTTTTTGGGTAGGCAGTTAGGCCAGCTTTCCGAAGGGAGGCCACTACAGCCTGCACTTTGGGTAGGTGACTTTCCCAGTTGGTACTGTAGATGACAATATCGTCCAGGTAAGCTGAAGCGTGCCGACGATGTGGACGAAGCACAATGTCCATTAATCACTGAAAAGTGGCAGAGGCATCATGCAGACCAAATAGTAAGACCTTATATTGATACAGCCCCTCAGGCGTGATGAAGGCAGTTTTCTCTTTGGCAACCTCTGTTAATGGCACCTGCCAGTACCCTTTCGTGAGGTCCAAAACAGAAAAATATCGGGCTTGTCCTAACCTCTCGATAAGCTCATCTACCCGGGGCATGGGATACGCATCGAATTTGGAAACCTCGTTAAGTTTTCGAAAGTCATTACAAAACCGCAACGTCCTGTCCGTCTTGGGTATCAATACTATAGGACTGGCCCACTCACTTTTTGACTCCTTAATGACGTCTAGCTGCAACATTAGCTGCACCTCCTCCGATATGGCTTGTCACCGAGCCTCGGGTACCCAGTATGGTTTTAATTGGACTTGCTGTCATGCTGGATTATGGAAGTGCGTCCAGGGAGGTCCGAGAACACATCCGTGTTCCGACTAACGAACTCCCTGGCCGCCTGAGTCTGTTTAGAGGAGAGGCTGTCAGCATTTTTTACTGTGGCAGCCGCCTCTCTTGCATGAGACAGAGGGGCCAATACTTTTTCTCCTAGAAAACCCGGCCATGGGCTGTCTTCTGTACAGGTTTCCCTATCTTTCCACGGTTTGAGTAAATTCACATGGTAAACCTGCTCCAGCTTTCGCCCCCTGGCTGGTGTACCTTGTAGTTTACATCTCCAATTTTCTTGAGTACCTCGCAGGGCCCCTGTCACCTAGCCAGGAACTTACTATCCACAGTCGGCTCCAGAACGAAAACCCGATCACCCGGGATAAAGATCTGGACCCGAGCCTGCTGATTATAGACCCAACTCTGGGCTCGCTGAGCTGCCTCCATATGCTCCCTAACAAGAGGCAACACTGTCTCTATCCGATCTTGAATCTGAGTGACCTACTCAATGACACTTTTATGTGGAGTGGGTTGTTGTTCCCACACCTCTTTGGCCACGTCCAAGAGACCGCGAGGGCATCTGCCATATAGCAGTTCGAAGGGCGAGAACCCAGTAGAGGCCTGGGGTACCTCTCGCACCACGAACATGACATAGGGCAGAAGGAGGTCCCTGTCTTTCCCATCTTTAAACACTACTTTTTCAACATATTTTTTAATGTTTGGTTAAACCGTTCTACCAGACCGTCCATTTGCGGATGGTAAAAGAGTGTCCGTAGTTGTTTTATGTGCAGCAACTTACAGTTCCCTCATCACCTTGGGCATAAAAGGGGTCCCTTGGTCGGTCAGAACCTCTTTAGGTAGTTTTACTCGGGAAAACATCTCCATTAACTCCTTAGCTATGAGTTTGGCTGATGTATATCGCAGTGGCACCACCTCCGGGTACCGAATGGCGTAGAATGACTAAGATATGTTGATGCCCTCTGGCGGACTTCAGTACTGGGCCTATGAGGTCCATAGCTATTCGGTCAAGCGGTACTTCGATAATCGGGAGAGGTACTAGGGGAGTACATAAATGTGGCTGGGGGCTAGTTATCTGGCAGGTCGGGCAAGAACCATGTGTACGGTAGTGGTAGTTAGATAGGAGCGCTCCCACTAGCAATTTGAAAAACAATCATGGATATGAGGGAGCTTAAAATATAACTTTTACTAGTATACCTTTTAAGAGAAAAAGCGCCACATACAGATAATGAGGATATGGCTTAAAAAGTATGGAACAATCTTACCATTCCGATGCAACCCTGATAGGGATCAACCGAACGTGGTAGAAGAAATACACCTGTGCCGGTTGTTGGATGTGGTCGTTGGTTGTTTGGAGATGTAGACAGTGCAGGGAATCAATATCCCTAGTGATCCCTAATTGGGGATGGGGGCATTGCTATTGTGCACCTGCCTGTCTATACAAAATTCCTACCCCGCAAGGGGCGGCCCTGTCCGGATACCTTACCCTAAAATAGGGAGGTATCCCTATTATGCCCTATAGGATAGTTCCCTACGTGTCACGTTTCAAGTGGTCTATCATCAGGGGAAAAATCCAAAATATGCAAAAGGAAATCCTGAGATCAGTGGATCTTAAGGGTACAAAGGAGCAGGACAGCAATGGTCCTATTAGGTGGAAGACCCCACAAGTTGTTGGGGGGCACCTCTGGGGCATCCGAAACTCTTCCACTTCTTTGAATATGCTGGGCCAGTAAAACCGCTGTAGAATATGATCCTGAGTTTTCTGCAGCCCCAAGTGACCCCCGAGAACGTGTTGGTGGGCTAGATCTAACACAAGATTGTGATAAGCCTTGGGGACCACCAACTGTTCAATATGCTCACCCCGTAGTTGGTTTACCCGATACAACATATCCTGATGAACCACAAAACGGGGAAACACTGACTCTGCCCCAGGTTGTTGTGGTTCACCATCTACTATTAACACATTTTCCCAGGTGCGGGATAGGGTTGGGTACTGACGTTGGGCGGTACCAAAATTATCCCCGGAGACATTGAGGTCTGCCAATTCAGGACCCGGCGGCAAGTCCTCCCCATCTCCCACCATCACACTTAGCGGGGTTGTCTCCCCCTCTTCCACCGAAGTGGCGGTCACCCCTACCTCTGGCCCTTTGGTCTCAGGTTCCCATGGTTCTGGTCTCCCCCCTGAGTCGGGCCACTCTGCTAGGGTTACCCCTGTCTCATGGGTATCAGTCACTCTCATAGCAGGCCACTGTAGAACCTCCGCTGGAGTGTCTCCTACCTCCACCTGGCACAGGTGGTTTAGAGTTTTTGGAGTACCTGCTGCACACAGCTTCCTGGCATATAGCGACTAACGGTAGCCATAGTTAGTATCCATGGGTTCCACCTGATGGGGACAGTCAGCTCTTACATGGCCTGACACCGCCAGCAGACTATCGGAGCCAGGTCTGTAGAGGGTACACCCCGAGTGGGTTTGTTTGGTACAAGTCGCGGGTCTGGGATGGAGATTTATGGGGTTTGACTGCCCCCTCCCAAAATAACCCCCTGTAACAGTCTTAGTAGCCTCGTAGTGCTCCACCAGGTCCACCATTTCTAGGGCGTTGCCAGGAGACACCTGGCTGATCCAGTGCTGGAGACGGGGTTGCAGAGCCCTCCAGAACATATCAGCCAATAGTCTATCCAGCATAGCCATGGGACTCATCAGACTGTATCTATTTTTGCAAGAGGTAGAGTAAGTCATAATACTGGGTCCTCGAAGGCTCAGCTGGCTTAAACACCCACTGATGTACTCGCTGGGCCCGGACCAACACATTCACTCCCAGTCTTGCCAAAATCTCACCCTTTACTTTTTGGTAGTCGTCCGCTTGATCGTCCGGCAAGTCGAAATACACCCGCTGGAAATCGGATGCCAGGAATGGAGCGACGGCCTCAGCCCACTGGTCACATGGGGTAGCTTTTCCCTGATGGCCACTTTCTCGTACATCGCCAGGTAGGTTTCGATGTCGTCTGTGGGGGTCATCTTAGGAATCACGGCACAGACTGCTTTCCGGGCATCGTGGACCCTCGGGGTTGCTTCTGCTGTCTGCAAAGCCATTGAGTGTTGTAGCAGCCAGTGGTTAGTCTCCTGCTGTTGCTTATTAGCCTCACGTTGCTTCAGGTTTGTCTCTCGCTGCTGCAGATTAGCCTCCATGAGAGCCTTCACAACAGCTTCCATTTTGTCGTGGGGCACTGGTTGTAATACAGCTGGTTTAATGTACGACATACAACCATGCCTGAAAAATGCAGAAACCAAAAATATAAGGGTTCACACCATGTCACGGAACCATGAACCAGACGTACAACAAGAGATAAGTGAAAATAAGAAAGCTTTATTGAAAATAAAGCTGTAAAGCAAAAGTCCAAACGGATGGTGAAACCGAGCAGAGTCTTTGCGAAGCCAGAGGTCAGGAACCAGAAGGGTAGTCAGACGAAGCCAGGATCAGGAACCAGCAGGGTAGTCAGACGAAGCCAGGATCAGGAACCAGCAGGGTAGTCAGACGAAGCCAGGATCAGGAACCAGCAGGGTAGTCAGACGAAGCCAGGATCAGGAACCAGAAGCAGCAGCAGTCTTAGAAGCATGTGAACACAAGAGGACCAAGCAAGGAACTGAAGCCACAGACCTCCTATATATATGAGCTAGGCATCCAGCTCCTCCCAGGGGAAGGAGGAGCCGCAGGGTGGAAGGCTACAAGAAACCCAGAAACCAAGATGGCCGCCAGCACATGTCAAACGAAGGAGAGCAGCAAGCAGGTAAGACCATGACACACCAGCCTCACTGCTCTTGCCCGCATCCTCCACCAATTGTGGGGTTTCACTCTGGTATATAGGGTAAGCGGGCGCAGTACAGAGTCAAAATACAATTTCTTAACTCTAAACATCAGTGTTTATTAACACTTGAGGCAATTGCACAAAACATCACGTAACTTTGCAGTCTTGGTGTAAATTCACACACAATGGTAAGTTCATATAACACAAGTCATCTAGCTGGCAGTTCATCCTCCAGTAGTCCACAGCAGGCTTTAGGGGGCCTGTTTCCCCAGCGTGTATCTCCCAGCCCTGCAGCACAGCACAAAGCCTCAGATCCCCAAAACAAAGACCTCTCTGCTGAGCCCAGCTGCCTATTTAAGGACAGCCAGGTGCTGCCAAAACCCAGATCGGCACTTAACCACCTCCGGACCGCTGTACGCACAGACGCGTCCTGGAGGTGGTTGTTTCATTCCGAGTGGACGCGCCGGCGCGTCTTCTCGCGAGACGCGAGATTTCGGTCACAGCCGGCCCGCGCATGCGCATCGCGGGCCGGCAAAAGTTCGAGGAGAGTTGCATCAGCAACCTGCCAGCCAATGATCGTCGCTGGCAGGTTGCTGATTTTTAAAAAATCGAATCACAAACCAGATAACAGATCATATTAGTAAATATGATCTGTTATATGGCTTCTCTGCTCCTGTGCTGGTCCTTTTCGTCGGTTGGATCCAGCACAGGAGCAGACTTCACAGTGAGTACACCAAACAGCACACCTTAGCCCCAGATCACCCCCCTGCACCCCAATTAACCCTTTGATCACCCCTTTGATCGCCCCTGTCAATCACTAGTGAAAGGAAAAAAAGTGATCAGTGTAAACTGTCACTTTTTTTTTTTCACTGGTATTGGCTGTTAGGTTTTAGGGATAGTTTAGGCCCCTTGGTTAGGTAGTTAGCGTCAGTTAGCGCCCACCCCACCGCACCGCAGTCACTTTTATTCGCTGATTAGCGTATCGCTAATCAGCATTTGTACTTTTATAGTATCTGTAAGTGATCAAAACTGATCACGGTCAGATCTATAATAGTATTAGTGTCACTTTAGTTTGCCCTCCACCCAAAACGCAGTGTTTGCCCGATCAGGCCTGATCGGTCGCCCACACGTGCGTTCACCCACGCCCGCCCCACCGCAGTGACAAAAAATTATTATTTTTTGATCACTGCACATTCACTTTACACGCACTGCGGCGATAAAAAAATCTGTTTTGATATTTTTTATCAACCGCAGCGGCCTCCGGTACTTCGCTAGCCTCCCCTTTGTAAGACAGGTTTGCTTTTTTTCTTGGGTAGTCTCAGGGAATACCCCTAAATTTAGTAGTCCAAAATGTCAAACAGGGGGTATTCTTCTGAAGAGGCCTACAGGATTCTGACCCAGTCGGATGAGGAGTGGGAACCCTCATCTGACGAATCTAGCGGGTCAGAATATGAACCTGTAGAAAGCAGTGGCTCTCTGACCCAAAGTTCGGACGAGGAGGTTGAGGTCCCTGGCAGCACCAGGCGTACCCGGCCCCGTGTGGCTAGACCACAGGTTACGCAGGATCCGCTTCAAGAGCAGCAGAGTGGGGCTGTCGCTGCCGGATCACGTGGTGAGGCATACACCAGCAGCGCAGCCCTTCCTGGACCTAGTACCAGCACTGCCGTACAACCTGGTGAAGTAGCGAGCACCAGAAGGGCAGTTGAAGCTGGTACGGTGGCACGTGCAGTAGTTACCCCGTCGCAGCCACCGCGCAGACAGGCCCGTAGACACCCTAGAGTCCCTGAGGTGCTGGCAAACCCTGATTGGCAGTCACCAACTTCAGCCGCACCTGTAGTTCCCCCTTTCACCGCCCAGTCTGGAGTTCGGGTTGAGACGGCTCAAATCGCTTCGGCCCTGGGATTTTTTGAGCTGTTCTTGACTGCGGAGCTCTTGGACTTAGTCGTGGCAGAGACCAACCAATATGCCACACAATTTATAACCGCAAACCCGGAAAGCTATTATGCCCAGCCTTTCCGGTGGAAACCAGTCCAAGTTTCCGAACTTAAAATTTTTCTGGGCCTTCTCCTCAACATGGGCCTGACAAAAAAGCATGAATTGCGGTCATATTGGTCCACGAACCCAATTCATCACATGCCCATGTTCTCTGCTGCTATGTCCAGGACACGATTTGAGACCATCCTGCGTTTTCTGCATTTTAGCGACAACACCACCTCCCGTCCCAGAGGCCACCCAGCTTTTGACCGGCTCCACAAAATTCGGCCCCTCATAGACCATTTCAACCAGAAATTTGCAGATTTGTATACCCCTGAGCAAAACATCTGCGTAGACGAGTCCCTAATACATTTTACCGGGCGCCTTGGCTTCAAACAATACATCCCAAGCAAGCGTGCCCGGTATGGGGTCAAATTGTATAAGCTCTGTGAAAGGGCCACAGGCTATACCCACAAATTTCGGATCTATGAGGGAAAAGATCAGACCCTGGAGCCGGTCGGTTGCCCTGACTACCTGGGGAGCAGTGGGAAGACAGTCTGGGACTTGGTGTCACCCTTATTCGGCAAGGGGTACCATCTTTATGTGGACAATTTTTACACAAGTGTGGCCCTCTTTAGGCATTTGTTTCTAGAACGGATTTGCGCCTGTGGCACCGCGCGAACTAGTCGCGTGGGCTTCCCCCAACGGCTTGTAACCACCCGTCTTGCAAGGGGGGAGAGGGCTGCCTTGTGTAACGAAGAACTGCTCGCGGTGAAATGGAGAGACAAGCGTGACGTTTACATGCTCTTCTCCATTCACGCAGACACGACAATCCAAATTGAAAGGGCAACCCGTGTCATTGAAAAGCCCCTCTCAGTCCACGACTATAATGCGCTCATGGGAGGGGTGGACTTCAATGACCAGATGTTGGCTCCCTATTTAGTTTCCCGCAGAACCAGACGCTGGTATAAGAAGGTGTCTGTATATTTAATTCAATTGGCGCTGTACAATAGTTTTGTTCTCTACAGTAAGGCTGGGAGAACAGGATCCTTCCTCAAATTCCAGGAAGAGATCATCGCGAACCTCCTTTACCCAGGAGGTTCCGTGGCCCCATCCACCAGTGTAGTTAGCCGTCTACACGAGCGACATTTCCCCAGTGTCGTTGCTGGTACCTCAACCCAACCGCCACCCCGAAAAAAATGTCGTGTCTGTAG
Source organism: Bufo bufo (assembly GCF_905171765.1). NCBI lineage: Eukaryota > Metazoa > Chordata > Amphibia > Anura > Bufonidae > Bufo > Bufo bufo. The sequence continues at coordinate 73,327,857 of NC_053395.1, read as the reverse complement.
CAGGAGTGGAATAAGGCGTGACACCCGCTATTTCTGTCCTGACTGCCCTGACCACCCTGCCCTATGCTTAGGTCAGTGTTTCCGGAAGTACCACACACAGGTACACCTAGCATAGGGATTGCATCTCACAGGACAGGCACACAGGGCTATTAGGGCCCTTTTACTCACAGCTGCTGCAAACCTCTCCTTTCACCTGGGATAAAGTGCATAACGTACTTCGCCACATCTTTGGGCGATTTGCGCTTTGCACATTGTCCCATGGGGAAGGAGAGGTTTGTTCTATAAAGGTAAAAAAAACTAAACAAAAAAAAAATTACCGGTAAGTAAAAAAGTTACAAAAGTTAAAAAAAGTTAATATGTTCTGTTCTAAAGTTAATAAAGTTATTGCTTTGCGGCCTGGTTTTTTCTTTTTTTTTTTTTTTTTTTTACCTTTCAGGTGGACCAACCGATCGACTAGCTGCAGCACTGATGTGCATTCGGACAGAAGCATTGCGCTGCTGTCAGATTACACGCAAGTCGGTGTATGCGGCGCTGCAAGACGAGATTTCTCCTCTGCAGTAAAAGATACGTTTGCCGAGGCATATGAGCTGAGGAGGTGGCGGTGTTCATATACTTTGGCAAACACTTTGTATATATAAAAAAAAAAATCCCGGCAATGATTTATTCATCCACATCGATTGATGTGAATGGAGAAATCGGGTTTGCCAGGGCATACGAGCTAAGTGGGCATGGATGTTGGGCGGAGCTCCTATGTCCTGGCAGACGCCTTTCCCCTCCTTTTTCTTTTTTTGGCAGAGATTTTTTCATCCACATTGATTGATGCGAATGAAGAAATCTGTGCCGTTCATTTTTTTCTTTCAGCCCAGCGGCTGAACGGAAAAAAAAAATCTCATTACCTGTATGCTCAATATAAGGAGAATAGCAGAAACTCCTAATGCTGGGCATACATGTAATGATTGCGGAGACCCTCAAATGCCAGGGCAGTACAAACACCCCACAAATAACACCATTTTGGAAAGAAGACACCCCAAGGTATTCGCTGAGGGGCATATTGAGTCCATGAAAGATTGAAATTTTTGTCCCAAGTTAGCGGAAAGGGAGACTTTGTGAGAAAAAAAAATAAAAAAATCAATTTCCGCTAACTTGTGCCAAATTTTTTTTTTTTCTATGAACTCGCCATGCCCCTCATTGAATACCTTGGGGTGTCTTCTTTCCAAAATGGGGTCACATGTGGGGTATTTATACTGCCCTGGCATTTTAGGGGCCCCAAAGCGTGAGAAGAAGTCTGGTATCCAAATGTCTAAAAATGCCCTCCTAAAAGGAATTTGGGCCCCTTTGCCCACCTAGGCTGCAAAAAAGTGTCACACATGTGGTATCTCCGTATTCAGTAGAAGTTGGTGAATGTGTTTTGGGGTGTCATTTTACATATACCCATGCTGGGTGAGATAAATATCTTGGTCAAATGCCAACTTTGTATAAAAAAATGGGAAAAGTTGTCTTTTGCCAAGATATTTCTCTCACCCAGCATGGGTATATGTAAAATGACACCACAAAACACATTCCCCAACTTCTCCTGAATACGGCGATACCAGATGTGTGACACTTTTTTGCAGCCTAGGTGGGCAAAGGGGCCCACATTCCAAAGAGCACCTTTCGGATTTCACAGGTCATTTACCTACTTACCACACATTAGGGCCCCTGGAAAATGCCAGGGCAGTATAACTACCCCACAAGTGACCCTATTTTGGAAAGAAGACACCCCAAGGTATTCCGTGAGGGGCATGGCGAGTTCCTAGAATTTTTTATTTTTTGTCACAAGTTAGTGGAAAATTATGATTTTTTTTTTTTTTTACATACAAAGTCTCATATTCCACTAACTTGTGACAAAAAATAAAAACTTCCATGAACTCACTATGCCCATCAGCGAATACCTTGGGGTCTCTTCTTTCCAAAATGGGGTCACTTGTGGGGTAGTTATACTGCCCTGGCATTCTAGGGGCCCAAATGTGTGGTAAGGAGTTTGAAATCAAATTCTGTAAAAAATGACGAGTGAAATCCGAAAGGTGCTCTTTGGAATATGGGCCCCTTTGCCCACCTAGGCTGCAAAAAAGTGTCACACATCTGGTATCTCCGTATTCAGTAGAAGTTGGGGAATGTGTTTTGGGGTGTCTTTTTACATATACCCATGCTGGGTGAGATAAATATCTTGGTCAAATGCCAACTTTGTATCAAAAAATGGGAAAAGTTGTCTTTTGCCAAGATATTTCTCTCACCCAGCATGGGTATATGTAAAATGACACCCCAAAACACATTCCCCAACTTCTACTGAATACGGAGATACCAGATGTGTGACACTTTTTTGAAGCCTAGGTGGGCAAAGGGGCCCATATTCCAAAGAGCACCTTTCGGATTTCACTCGTCATTTTTTACAGAATTTGATTTCAAACTCCTTACCACACATTTGGGCCCCTAGAATGCCAGGGCAGTATAACTACCCCACAAGTGACCCCATTTTGGAAAGAAGAGACCCCAAGGTATTCGCTGATGGGCATGGCGAGTTCATGGAAGTTTTTATTTTTTGTCACAAGTTAGTGAAATATGAGACTTTGTATGAAAAAACAAAAAACAAAAAAAAATCATCATTTTCCACTAACTTGTGACATAAAATAAAAAATTCTAGGAACTCGCCATACCCCTCACGGAATACCTTGGGGTGTCTTCTTTCCAAAATGGGGTCACTTGCGGGGTAGGTATACTGCCCTGGCATTCTAGGGGCCCAAATGTGTGGTAAGGAGTTTGAAATCAAATTCTGTAAAAAATGACGAGTGTAATCCGAAAGGTGCTCTTTGGAATATGGGCCCCTTTGCCCACCTAGGCTGCAAAAAAGTGTCACACATCTGGTATCTCCGTACTCAGTAGAAGTTGGGGAATGTGTTTTGGGGTGTCATTTTACATATACCCATGCTGGGTGAGAGAAATATCTTGGCAAAAGACAACTTTTCCCATTTTTTTATACAAAGTTGGCATTTGACCAAGATATTTATCTCACCCAGCATGGGTATATGTAAAAAGACACCCCAAAACACATTCCCCAACTTCTACTGAATAAGGAGATACCAGATGTGTGACACTTTTTTGCAGCCTAGGTGGGCAAAGGGGCCCATATTCCAAAGAGCACCTTTCGGATTTCACTCGTCATTTTTTACAGAATTTGATTTCAAACTCCTTACCACACATTTGGGCCCCTAGAATGCCAGGGCAGTATAACTACCCCACAAGTGACCCCATTTTGGAAAGAAGACACCCCAAGGTATTTCGTGAGGGGCATGGCGAGTTCCTAGAATTTTTTATTTTTTGTCACAAGTTAGTGGAAAATGATGATTTCTTTTTTTTTTTTTTTTTCATACAAAGTCTCATATTCCACTAACTTGTGACAAAAAATAAAAACTTCCATGAACTCGCCATGCCCATCAGTGAATACCTTGGGGTCTCTTCTTTCCAAAATGGGGTCACTTGTGGGGTAGTTATACTGCCCTGGCATTCTAGCGGCCCAAATGTGTGGTAAGGAGTTTGAAATCAAATTCTGTAAAAAATGACGAGTGAAATCCGAAAGGTGCTCTTTGGAATATGGGCCCCTTTGCCCACCTAGGCTGCAAAAAAGTGTCACACATCTGGTATCTCCTTATTCAGTAGAAGTTGGGGAATGTGTTTTGGGGTGTCTTTTTACATATACCCATGCTGGGTGAGATAAATATCTTGGTCAAATGCCAACTTTGTATAAAAAAATGGGAAAAGTTCTCTTTTGCCAAGATATTTCTCTCACCCAGCATGGGTATATGTAAAATGACACCCCAAAACACATTCCCCAACTTCTACTGAGTACGGAGATACCAGATGTGTGACACTTTTTTGCAGCCTAGGTGGGCAAAGGGGCCCATATTCCAAAGAGCACCTTTCGGATTACACTCGTCCTTTTTTGCAGAATTTGATTTCAAACTCCTTACCACACATTTGGGCCCCTAGAATGCCAGGGCAGTATACCTACCCCGCCAGTGACCCCATTTTGTAAAGAAGACACCCCAAGGTATTCCGTGAGGGGTATGGCGAGTTCCTAGAATTTTTTATTTTATGTCACAAGTTAGTGGAAAATGATGATTTTTTTTTGTTTTTTGTTTTTTCATACAAAGTCTCATATTTCACTAACTTGTGACAAAAAATAAAAACTTCCATGAACTCTCCATGCCCATCAGCGAATACCTTGGGGTCTCTTCTTTCCAAAATGGGGTCACTTGTGGGGTAGTTATACTGCCCTGGCATTCTAGGGGCCCAAATGTGTGGTAAGGAGTTTGAAATCAAATTCTGTAAAAAATGACGAGTGAAATCCGAAAGGTGCTCTTTGGAATATGGGCCCCTTTGCCCACCTAGGCTGCAAAAAAGTGTCACACATCTGGTATCTCCGTACTCAGTAGAAGTTGGGGAATGTGTTTTGGGGTGTCATTTTACATATACCCATGCTGGGTGAGAGAAATATCTTGGCAAAAGACAACTTTTCCCATTTTTTTATACAAAGTTGGCATTTGACCAAGATATTTCTCTCACCCAGCATGGGTATATGTAAAAAGACACCCCAAAACACATTCCCCAACTTCTACTGAATACGGAGATACCAGATGTGTGACACTTTTTTGCAGCCTAGGTGGGCAAAGGGGCCCATATTCCAAAGAGCACCTTTCGGATTTCACTCGTCATTTTTTACAGAATTTGATTTCAAACTCCTTACCACACATTTGGGCCCCTAGAATGCCAGGGCAGTATAACTACCCCACAAGTGACCCCATTTTGGAAAGAAGAGACCCCAAGGTATTCGCTGATGGGCATAGTGAGTTCATAGAACTTTTTATTTTTTGTCACAAGTTAGTGGAATATGAGACTTTGTAATAAAAAAAAATAAAAAATAAAATCATCATTTTCCGCTAACTTGTGACAAAAAATAAAAAGTTCTATGAACTCACTATGCCCATCAGTAAATACCTTAGGGTGTGTACTTTCTGAAATGGGGTCATTTGTGGGGTGTTTGTACTGTCTGGCCATTGTAGAACCTCAGGAAACATGACAGGTGCTCAGAAAGTCAGAGCTGCTTCAAAAAGCGGAAATTCACATTTTTGTACCATAGTTTATAAACGCTATAACTTTTACCCAAACCATTTTTTTTTTACCCAAACATTTTTTTTTTATCAAAGACATGTAGGACAATAAATTTAGAGCAAAATTTATATATGGATCTTGTTTTTTTTGCAAAATTTTACAACTGAAAGTGAAAAATGTCATTTTTTTGCAAAAAAATCGTTAAATTTCGATTAATAACAAAAAAAGTAAAAATGTCAGCAGCAATGAAATACCACCAAATGAAAGCTCTATTAGTGAGAAGAAAAGGAGGCAAAATTCATTTGGGTGGTAAGTTGCATGACCGAGCAATAAATGGTGAAAGTAGTGTAGGTCAGAAGTGTAAAAAGTGGCCTGGTCTTTCAGGGTGTTTAAGCACTGGGGGCTGAGGTGGTTAAACTCCGGTCCGGTATTTGACCTCACCTGGCTGGAAACCAGCCCAGCCGCACATGCTGGGAGGAAAATACCTCCCTTGCCAGACACAACCCCTCACTGTGTCACCATATATATATACAGTCTGGCCCATACATATTGGGACATCGGCGCAATTCTAACATTTTTGGCTCTATACAGCACCACAATGGATTTGAATTGAAATAAACAAGATGTGCTTTAACTGCAGACTGTCAGCTTTAATTTGAGGGTATTTACATCCAAACGGAATTACAACAGTTTGCATATGTGCCTCCCACTTGTTAAGGGACCGAAAGTAATGGGACAGAATAATAATCAAAATCAAACTTTCATTTTTTAATACTTGGTTGCAAATCCTTTGCAGTCAATTACAGCCTGATGTCTGGAATGCATAGACATCACTAGAAATGTCGCGGACATAAAATTTTCAGTTCGCGGACGGCGAACGCGAATTTCCGCAAATGTTCGCAAACAGGCGAACCGGGCGAACCGCCATATACTTCAATAGACAGGCGAATTTTAAAACCCACAGGGACTCTTTCTGGCCACAATAGTGATGGAAAAGTTGTTTCAAGGGGACTAACACCTGGACTGTGGCATGCCGGAGGGGGATCCATGGCAAAACTCCCATGGAAAATTACGTAGTTGACGCAGAGTGTGGTAAGTTAAATTCGCAATGCGATTATTACAACCTGTATTAATCGCATTGCGATTACAATTTAGAGCTGGGTTCCTAATGGTTGTATTGCTAGGATGTAACGAAGATTGAGAATATAGTGCTATATTCGCTATATTCGTCAATTCTAGCAATACAACCATTAGGAACTCATATCTAAGTTGTAATCGCAATGCGATTAATACAGGTTATATTAATCGCATTGCGATTACAACTTAGATCTGAGTTCCTAATGGTTGTATTGCTAGAATTGACGGATATAGCACTATATTCTCAATCTTCGTTATATTCTAGCAATACAACCATTAGGAACTCAGATCTAAGTTGTAATCGCAATGCGATTAATACAGGTTATATTAATCGCATTGTGATTACAACTTAGATCTGAGTTCCTAATGGTTGTATTGCTAGAGTTGACGGATATAGCACTATATTCTCAATCTTCGTTATATTCTAGCAATACAACCATTAGGAACTCAGATCTAAGTTGTAATCGCAATGCGATTAATATAACCTGTATTAATCGCATTGTGATTACAACTTAGATCCAGTGGTGTTGCGAGGGGGGTGCGGTGGGTACGGGCCGCACGGGGTGACACCAGTCTGATGGGGTGTCACCCGCGGCCCGCCGGCACAGGAGTTCTCACTCACAAGTTCAACTTCTAAACTTTGCAAGCAAGCAAGCACGTTGCGCCGTCACGTGGTAAAGGGGGACGGGGGTGTGACTCACTGCAGCCTGGTGAGTGGTGGGGCGCCGCGGCAGCTGCCCTGCAGGAGTCTCTGGTGCCGGTAGGTAGAGCGGCTCTGACTTTATAGACCAAATTTAATAATACCCCAATAATAATAAGTTAATACCCTAACCCCATTCATAAATTACTGGTGGATTATTATAGAGACGGCCACAGGCCAGGAGACATAAGAGGTTGGGTTGAACTGTGGGCTGGGGCCACCCGGCCACATTTACTAATCTTTGCTCAGGGGGGCCCTCATAAATATAGACCCACATGGTGTGGACTGGTCATTTTTACTAAGGAATGTAGTTTAAACGTTTATGTGCAAAAGAGAAAATAAGAAGTCAGCTCCAATCAGATATCTGCACATAGACCAAGACTCTGGGTCTATGCAGATATCTGATTGGAGCTGACTTAGTGACTTCTTTTTTTCACTCTTTATCTCTTTAATATGGCTTGGGGGGGGGGGGGGGGCAGGGGTGACACCATTTTCTACCGCACCAGCCATAGCAACGCCAACCATTAGGAAGCCAGCAAAGTTGAATTCGCAATGCGATTAATATAACCTGTATTAATCGCATTGCGATTACAACTTAGTCAAATTTGTGACACTGCAGCTTCCGAATGAATCTAAAATGGATGCTGTCCAGGAGGTGGGAAGGTCTGGGAGGGAGGGTATGATGCTGATTGGCTGGAATGTGTCTGCTGACTGTGAGGTACAGGGTCAAAGTTTACACAATGATGACGAATAGGGGGCGGACTAAACATCGCATATGTTCGCCTGCCGCGGTGAACGCGAGCAAGTGATGTTCGCCGGGAACTATTCGCCGGCGAATAGTTCGGGACATCTCTAGACATCACCAGATGCTGGGTTTCATCCCTGGTGATGCTCTGCCAGGCCTCTACTGCAACTGTCTTCAGTTCCTGCTTGTTCCTGGGGCATTTTCCCTTCAGTTTTGGCTTCAGCAAGTGAAATGCATGCTCAATCGGATTCAGGTCAGGTGATTGACTTGGCCATTGAATAACATTCCACTTCTTTCCCTTAAAAAACTCTTTGGTTGATTTTGCAGTATGCTTTGGGTCATTGTCCATCTGCACTGTAGAGCGCCGTCCAATGAGTTCTGAAGCATTTGGCTGAATATGAGCAGATAATATTGCCCGAAACGCTTCAGAATTCATCTGCTTTTGTCTGCAGTCACATCATCAATAAATACAAGAGAACCAGTTCCATTGGCAGCCATACATGCCCACACCATGACACTACTACCACCATGCTTTCACTAATGATGTGGTATGCTTAGGATCATGAGCAGTTCCTTTCCTTCTCCATACTCTTCTCTTCCCATCACTCTGGTACAAGTTGATCTTGGTCTCATCTGTTTATAGGATGTTGTTCCAGAACTGTTTTAGATGTTGTTTGGCAAACTCTAATCTGGCCTTCCTGTTTTTGAGGCTCACCAATGGTTTACATCTTGTGGTGAACCCTCTGTATTCACTCTGGTGAAGTCTTCTCTTGATTGTTGACTTTGACACACATACACCTACCTTTTGGAGAGTGTTCTTGATCTGGCCAACTGTTGTGAAGGGTGTTTTCTTCACCAGGGAAATAATTATTCGGTCATCCACCACAGTTGTTTTTCATGGTCTTCCGGGTCTATTGGTGTTGCTGAACTCACCGATGCGTTCCTTATTTTTAAGAATGTTCCAAACTGTTGTTTTGGCCTTGCCTAATGTTTTTTATATCTCTCTGATTGGTTTGTTTTGTTTTTTCAGCCTAATGATGGCTTGCTTCACTGATAGTGACAGCTCTTTGGATCTCATCTTGACAGTTGACAGCAACAGATTCCAAATGCAAATAGCACACTTGAAATGAACTGTGGACCTTTTATCTGCTCATTGTAATTGGGATAATGAGGGAATAACAGACACCTGGCCATGGAACAGCTGAGAAGCTAATTGTCCCATTACTTTTGGTTCCTTAACAAGTGGGGGGCACATATGCAAACTGTTGTAATTCTTACACTGTTCACCTGATTTGGATGTAAATACCCTCAAATTAAAGCTGACAGTCTGCAGTTAAAGCACATCTTGTTTATTTCATTTCAAATCTATTGTGGTGGTGTATAGAGCCAAAAATGTTAGAATTGCGCCGATGCCCCAATATTTATGGACCTGACTGTATATATATATATATATATATATATATTAAATTTTTAGGCAATGCCATTAAAATATTTACACATGTAAAAGAACTATTAATACATTTTTTATAAATACATATTTTGTAGGTTTGGTTCTTTTAGAAAACCATCAAGTACTGCAGTAAGTACACCTAAAAAACTGCTATCCACAAATTCCTTCCCATTACAGTTTCTGTGAGTAATATCCATATGATTTGAACATGTTCAAAGCTATGACCTAGCATGCTATGAGAAAAAAAAAAAAGAAAAAAAGTTCATAAGTTTAAATGGATGTAAAAAGCCCTGATACTCAGGGGGAAACAATGTGGTGGCTTAGTAGCAAAAAAAAAAAAAAAAAAAGAACATATTAGTCATAAAAAATTTAGATCATCAATATTGCACAGAGATGTAAGAAATGTTCAATTATGTATAATTTAAGTTATTATTCATGTTAGATCCCCAGTCATAAAATGAACATGCATTCCTAAAAATATTTTATGAGTAACTTCCAGGGCATGAACAATCTTAAGTGATATATTCTTTTACATATATTTGAGCATTATACATATCTTTAGACCTTATTTTAACCATAAATTGTTATTCCCTATGTCTTTTAAATAATATATCATATGCTCTCATAGAACTACACTATACAAATACACCTACATGAGCTTTTATGACACGCTATTCTAAATCCAAAGGTATTAATATGGAGCAAAACAATGGAAATTTTTGTTCATTCATCCAAAAGAATATTGTGAGGTCAGACACTAATGTTGGACGAGAGGACTTGGCTCACAGTCTCCATTCTAATTCATTCCAGTCAAATGTTCCACACCAAACTCCCCCAACCATGTACCTTGCTTTGTGCACTGGGACACAGTCATGCTGGAACAGAAATGCAGAAATGGGCCTTTTCCAAACTGTTCCAAAAAAGTTGGAAGTATACAATTGTCCACAATGTATTGGTATGATGAAGCATTAAGACTTCACTGTCCAGGTGGTACAATGCAGTCAAGCAGATAACATTCTCATGGCATACGCCAAACCCAGTGGCAACCATAAGACTGCCAGATTGAGAAGCTTTCCCTGCCTGGTTCCCGGAGGTACCTCTTTTGGCTCATCTGCTATGTATTGAGAACTGTTGGTTTCTTTAGGCAGCTTTGCTTCTGCCTCTCACTCTCTGGTGTCAGACACTGCAGCCTCTCCTTGAGAATTTTTCATTGTCAAGTCACATTTACCCAGTTTATCTTTATAATTGACTGGGTAAGATCAGATGAAATCCTGCTTCATTGGTTTCAATAGCACAGTACTTTAATACAGTTTTTATTGCATCTTTTCCCACAGAAATATATATTCTGCTATTCTCCTGCTCTATAAAAGGGTGCTTTCAGATTCCACTACATTTTGTGGTGATAGGTCCTCTTTAAAAGCCCATTTACATGTGCCAATTATTATCATGGTTTGCTTATTTCTGAGCAGTGGTAATGATAATGTGCCAGTTTTAACATTGGATAATATCAACTGTAAATAATAAATTGTGATTCTGTAATCATCAGTGACGCAAATTATAAATATAATTGCGACCCCGTCTAAATACCTGCCCCTGTGTATGGCCAATTCCGGAAATGTAGTCCCTGACAGGAACATGTCATGTAGGGAGAAAGACTCAGAGACTATATTTAGGGAATTGGCCATGCACAGGGGCAGGTATTCGGACAGTGTCGCCCTTTTTTGGGCAAGTGCTCTGTGTAGATAGGTAAGCCTTACCAGTGGTCCCCCTGCCTTTTTTAGGGTTAAACTAGGGACAGATTCCTCCTGGCTTAAACAGTAGTACCACTGCATGGACACCTGGATCCCCATACGGAGCCAAATGGTCCCCTGTCTGGTACTGGACCCACATCAGTGTCCGGTAAAACTGGATCCGGTAATACCATTCAGTTATATATTTTGAATCATCAACACTTGTTACTAATACTTGGTTTACCATTGGTTGATAGATTTTCTACCGGCATGGGGGTGTATGATTTAGAATAACTCCCAACTGTCTTCTCTTTCGCATCTACTATGTTTTATTATATACTCATTAAAAGTTACTTTTATTATACATTTGCCCCTCCACATAGTGAAGGTATTTTTGATTTCTAGTTGGGAATGTATTAAATAATACCTTTACACTGTTACTTAATAAAAAAAAAAATACACTATAGGATTATGAAAATTATCACCATACTGTAAGTAAAAATATACCACCATACTGAGACTATAGGCAGTGATATAGTGGTTATCAGCAGAGTCAAAGACATACTGATCAGACATAGTCAAAAGATAGAATAAACAATTAAATTCACTCACAGATAATGTCAGCACTCTGCAAACCAAATAAAGTACAATAATGCCATAGTTATAGAAAATATTCTGGTGCTAATGCTACGCTTATTTCGCAAATATTTTTCTTCATGTTTCTAGCCATGGCAGCGTGCACCTGCGCATTGGAATGTGCTGACTGACCCCTTTCTCTTTTCTCTAAATGGGGTAATTTGCTTTCCCTATTTTTTCCATCTGACCCAGACCACACCGATGGTTTCTTCCAGTCATGACTTGCCTCTGCAAAGGGAAAGGATAAAGGCGTCCATTTTATAGATGTATTCATTTTATATCTATGTATAACATGCACTTACATAAGAGGGGGATTTAGCCTTGGAAGGCTGAAGTACAAAGTCCATGGTGGGCCCCTAATCCATCCATGGTGACCATTCATTTTCTTATCTCAAACCAAACATAGTAACTCAAAGCTTGTCTACACTAGGACAGTTTTATTGCATTTGTCTGTGTATAAATATGTGCATTGCTCATTACAGTAAAAGAGGCCATTATGAGAAACACATCTTGCATGTGTCTCTGTGTCTTGACCTCGAGCCGGCTCACTCAACTTCAGAACTATTAGGACACAGCATCCCATCAGAAGGTTGGTTTCTATCCATACATGTTTAGCACTGTGCTCTCCCAGCTTATACCCACTTACTCTATAAAATCCTCACCCAGCTACCCCTTTAGCTGTAATGATCAGTGCCCCCAAATACTGTACTGCACTAAATGGAACCTGTCAGCAGTTTTCATACTCCCAAAAAAAGGCAAACTCCCTCATAACAAAGAACTCTGTTTTATGCAACAGTGTTTCAATAAAAATGAAGACACTGGGAGAATTGCCCACTGGGCAGTTTTCTTACAGCTTTTCCCCATCCAGCTCAGCTTAAGGCCTCATGCACACGACCGCTGTTTGCTTCCGCATCCGTTTCCCCGATTTTAGCGTTTCAGGTGCGGACCCATTCATTTCTATGGAGCCGTTGAAAATGCGGAGAGTGCACTGTTTGCCATCCGCATCCATGATCCGTGGTTCCAGTCCGTCAAAAAAATATAACCTGTCCTATTATTTCCGCGGAAAACGGTTTGCGGACCTATTCAAGTCAATGGGACCGCTAAAAAACACGGAGGCACACAAGATTGTTATCCGCGTCCGCGTGTCCGCGTCCGTTTTATTCCTATCATTTGCATGGCAAACCTGTCTTAGACTTTTTTTTTTACATTCCTTTATGTCTGGTGGTCCTCCAAAAATAAAGGAAGTCACACGGAAACTGATCACGGAACAACGTAACCCCATTTTGCGGAACGGAAGACAACAACGGTCGTGTGCATGAGGCCTAATTGGCATGTCTCTCCCTATTTACATACATGGAGAGACCTTTCAATCAAGCTGAATCAGGCAGGAAAAGTCCAGGAGAAACCATCTAGTGGGCAGCCACAGCATGCTAGAGTAAAACATGCAGCAAGGTTTACAATTACAACTAGTATCACACTGTTAACCACAGAGGCCTATACTATTAATATGATGTCTTATTCTAATAAGCTTACTATTAGAATGACAAATACCATTTACATTGTAGAGCACTGTGGTGCATTGCGTAAATATCATAGTGCACCAGATATAAGTCTAATGCTTGCTACATTTGTACAGTAGTTATTTGTAAAGAGATTCAGGCAGCTGCTGACAAGTTCCCTTTTAACCCTGTTGCTACCAGCGCCATACATGTATGGCGCTGGAGCGATGGGTAAACATGGCGCCCACTCACACATGCAGCAGGTTTCAAACAGCAGAAACCAGCGGCTAATGACCGCAACCAGCAATAATGCCGATCACAGTCACTAAAGCCTTTATATCGTGATCAAGTTTGATCACGGAATCTAAAAGCTAAAAAAGCTTGTGCTTCTGGGCTTCTTACCGGCATCCTCTGCGGCCAATGAGCATGCTGGTAATTAAATTCAATACGCTGGGTCTCTCTGAAGAAACCCAGGGTCTTAAAGCTGCAATTCCTATGTTGGCCAGTAGGCCAACATAAGAAATGAACAATTTTAGGAAAATGGAATAAAAAAAAAAGTAAAAAAATACAGTGTCTTGTACCCTGAAATATGAGCTACAAAACCTTAAAAAAGCTAATATAAATGTTAACAAATGTATAAAAAGTAAAAAAAATAAAAATTTAATCATCCCCTTTCCGTGGAATAAAAAAATAAAAATATAAATAACGAAAAATATGAAAATCATCCCGAAAAAAATGAGCATTTACACAGCTCAGTATATATAACTATAAAAAAGTTATGGGGTTCAGAATATGGTGATGTAAAAAATATATATTTTTTAAAAATTACATTTATTTTTACACTATTTAGAAATAAAAAATATATACATATGCAGCATCATTGTAATCATACTGACCCAGACAATGAAGGGCATGGGTCAGTTTTGCCACAAAGGATAAGCTGTAGGGACAAAACCCTTAAAATGGTGGAGGAATAAAAAAAAATTCCAATTCCACTCCATTTGGAATTTTTCCCCCCTTCCCGCTACATGGTGGTATTAAAAAGTACAACTTGTCCCGCAAAAAGAAACCCTCATACATCTATGTGAACTAAAAAATAAAAAAAGTTATGGTTCAAGGAAGACAGGGAAGAAAAATGAAAACACAAAAATGAAAAAACCTTCTGCATACTAAGGGTTAAAGGCAGTGCCTCACAGTGAGTGCTCCATAATTAATAGAAACTTACACAAAATGTCCCTTCTAAACTGATCATCAGTAAACATCACCAAATAGTGCACTACGGTAGTTATCATACCAAAATATATACAGTGCACATATGCAATGTATACATATGCAATTGTACCATATAGATAATATCCCTTTACACGCCTCATTTAAAATTGTGCTATGTACAAACATAGTGACCTATATTATTTCATAAACAATGCCCTGTATCGTGCCCCAGACCAGACCCAATAAATTTAATCATAGCTTAGAAAAGATCTTTAAATTAAATCAAACCCCAGGACAGATCCCAGACTCTTAATACATCCATACCACAAACCAGACTTTATATGGTAATAACTTTGGAAAGCTTTTACTTATCAAAATTATTCTAAAAATGTTTTCTTGTGAAACATTATACTTCATGACAGAAGGAAATTTGGGTCGATATTGTTTGTCAATTTATTTTTTTTCACTTTGCACTTAATTTTTGCTCAGATTCTTTCTAGAGATAATTATAAAAACACTCTTCGCCTCCAAGCTTCAATATCTGGAGTCTCATTTGAAATCCATTTTTAAAATCTCCTTTCTAACAATAAATAGCAATAACTGTCCAACTCATACCCTCAGCTATTTTTTTTTTTCTTATCAAGACCCAGAACACACATCCAATGACAAGGAATAAAGTTTATTTTATAGATCTCATTTATTCTTTTAATTATATACTAATAGATATACAGCTTTAGGCATCTCCAGAATAAATATCTGCCTGAGGCTGATGTCATTTCAAACAAATACTAGTTTCTTTAAAGTATCTCTTGTAAAGAAAAGCAGGGGTCCAATATGACCTATAATTAATAAAATAAAATAAAAGTGTAGTTTTATAATTCCTCATCCCTACAATTTTATATATTTCCTTATAAGTGATCTCTTCTCCAATATCTAACCATAACTGCTTCTTTCTCCCCATATTGCTTATGGAGGGCAGTTTTTCTGGAATGGTTTTCGGGTGCTAAATTACATTTTAAGAGACCTTGACGTATCCCTACAGAGGAAACCCATTTCAGAAACTACACCTCCTAAATGCAAAATGTCACTTTAGCACCAAATTTTTAATTTCCACGGGAGGCAACAAGAGACATGCGCCTCAATTTGTTACCCATTTTCTTTTGAATAAAGCAACACCACATATGTGCTTGCAAACACCTATATGGGCCTACTGTTATGATTTTACATGGCAGATTTTGATTAAAAGATTTTTGGGAACTACTGTATGTCACATTTCAAGAGACCGTGTAATAACCTTACAATGGAAACCTCCAAGAATTGACCACATTTTGGAAAATACACAAAGTCATGTTTTAAAGTGTATAGTGAGCATTCTAGTCCAAACCCCCCTCCCCTCCATTCCAGTGTCTGGTGTTTTCCAGAAATGAATGTGAAGTGGATGGTGACATTTTTTTTTTCTTCTCACAAATATGCTATTTCTATGCCTCAATGATGTGCCAAATTTGTCCCACTGTGAAATTGTACTGTGTTTCCTGATTGTACGAACATCCCAAATGTGTTCCTAAGCTGTAGTTTGAATATACGGCAGGTTTCAAAATGCACCATGCATATTGGAGGCCTAAAATTGCGATTTAGAGAATATTGGCAGAAAATTGCTAAGGATCTTATTGTCACATTGGGGAGTGGGGGAGAAACAGGGAAAATAGTAGAACAGGGAAGCAGCTAGGCCTGGACACCAGGAAAAGGGAGCAGGTCACCTCCTAAAGTCGCCCTAATCATGGCCCCGATTTCTAACCGTATGAGCAGACCCAGATGGTAGGTGGGCTCATACACAGGAACCTCGGACCCTGAGTCGCCCTGATGATCCCTAAATAAAGGTAAGGAGCAGGAGTCTCCACCGGCCTAGCTGCAAGGAAAGGTTACAGCCAGTGAACAGCCACTGGATCGACAGGTAAGAGCCCAGAAACAACACACACTTATATGCCGTGGCGACAACAACGACTGGACCCCCATGATGACAGGAAGCATGGCGGCCCCAGGCAGAGCTGCTCACCAACTTGTGATTTCCCCTCTGGGGAAACCAGACACCCCCTTCTAGAGGTTCAACAGATAAATAGTCTAGCAACCATGCTGGAATCAAACACCAAACATACCAGACATAGAACACCAAACTAGACATAAACACACACCCAAAACACCAACCACACCAAACAATACAAACAGGTGAAGATGGGAAAATGACAGAGGGAGCATAGGGGAGACATCATGGTGACATCAATGTCTAGCTAGGAGACCCTCCCACTGGACAGGTGGTATATCCAGGAAAGGAGCAACCCCCCAGCTCATACAAATACTGATCTCAGACTCACAACACCAGGATATAAAGAGCCAAGAGGCCATACCCAAGAAAAACCTAAATCAATACCAGCCAGATAATTAATCCCCTCTGGCACCAGACAGGGAAGGACCCAGGGGAAAGGAGTAGCCAGCTACATGCTGCAACAACAACACATTGCCACAGGCAACAGCATGCACGGCAACCGTGTCACGGCGCACACAGCAGAGGCCGTGACACTTATGTGAAATAAAAAAGAGTGTATCAATGTCTCTATAACATGGTTAAAAATAAAAAACAATAATAACTTTATTGATAAATTGTTAAAACAGTAAACAAATCATGCTGTTGTTAGGAAACAGGCAGAAAGGTAGACTACTGCCTATACCAGCACTTTGGTGCAGAATTAGTAAGCACCTTTGTCTAGTAACAGCAAAGGTATTTATCTATTGGGGGCATATATTGACTGCCCGAGCCCCCCTCCAATTGACCCAGATAATGTGTGGTTATGGAGGTCTATAGATATATTCCCCCACAGAAACAGGAGTTACACCCTGCAATGAGTTATTTAGTGTCTCAAAGCAGGTTTAAGTATACCCTCTTCCGAGATGGTTCCAAGAAGGGGGATATTGTTAACCCCACTTGGAACCTATCTGTTAAATAATTAACAGGGACTCTTAAACAGCTATCCGCTGTATTCCCCCGATATTGGACAGATGCTCTAGGGCTAATACATATCCATCTCCCTTTCCTGCAGTGCTCTGTACACATTGACTAAGTGGCAATTGTTTGAGACTCTGTCAATCTAATCTGTACCAATTCTGCAAAAATCGGGGAAAGCGAAAAGCTAAAACACTGCTTCTCAAACGCTGCTATCTGTCGCAGGCCAGTGGTCCGTCTAGCTCAATGCGTTTCATGCGTTCATGTTGTGAATGCCTCGTCATGAGCTTTTTAAAGATAGGCACTGTATTGCTGTAACTAGTAAAAGGACCTAGTGGTACTGCACGTGTGGCGTGCAGGCTAAACAGCGCTCATATGGCCGTGTGAGAGCCATGTGCACAGGCCAGGTT
Source organism: Bufo bufo (assembly GCF_905171765.1). Taxonomy (NCBI): domain Eukaryota; kingdom Metazoa; phylum Chordata; class Amphibia; order Anura; family Bufonidae; genus Bufo; species Bufo bufo. The sequence goes on along the minus strand of NC_053395.1, from coordinate 73,310,198 downwards.
TTTTAAGGCAGATTTCACAATGATAAATGGTGTCCTTTCGTATCCCCCTTTTAGAATACACTCTGCATCTTTTTGGGATTCTTCCCTTCCTTGCTGTTTGGGGGGCTTCACCAGGTACAAAACAGGCACTATCACTTCCAGAAGTGCTAGGGTTCTCCCCTGGTTTTGAAAAATGAGGGCATTGATCACCACTTCTCTAAATTGAACTAATTATCCTGCCTGTCCTGCATATTTAAATAACACGTAATAATTATAAAGCGACATCTGTATAATGTGTAAATGCAGCTTTTCGTACCACACCTTTGTTTTCCGCATGGCATTTTATAGCTTCAGAATTTTATCTGAAAGATCAACCACTCCCATGTTGGTATTGTAGTTCAGGATGCAGTCTTTTCTAGTGGTAGTGGTACTTCATACAAGGGCAGGGGATCTGGTGTTACCGTGAATGGTGGTCAGTAAAGGAAATCACTCTTGTTCTTGTACTTAACCATCATCAAGTTCTCATTCCTGAGATGCCCACAAACTCGGGTATTTGAGGCTGATAATCCACAGCAGGTGGGATTCATATGAGATGACTGATCTGTTACAGCAAGCCCTTGATGAGCAAGAGTGGAGGATGGGAGTGATAGTGGCCCAGTCTACAGTATGTGTCACAGTGACCTTCCTATAAACACTCCCTAGTGCCAGTTTAGTAAAAGGAGGTTGCACACTTTTCTCCCTTGGAACACTTACTGTATTTGGGTCTCCTGCCTGATTGTAGTTTGGAGTATCTTGATGTTGGTTGTATGGGTGTCTGGCAGGGGGTGTAGTAGTGCGGTGACCAGCATGTGGTGAAGTAGGGCTCAGTAAAAAGGCCAGGTTTAACATAACAATATGTCCTGCTTTACTTGAATGCAGATTTGGAGTTGTGTTTCAATATGTTACCCCTCTAGAGCAGCAGGGTCTGGAAAGCTTTATGTAGGTCACCTTGCTGACTGATTCCCCATGTGATTCAATGAATTTTCGGCACACTTCTTGAAGATGCAAATTGTCACATTTGTTGGATAACAAAAGGGTTTATCCGTATAACATATCATTCTCAGCATGGGTCAAAAGCAATCCAGGTTCTTTCAAGCAATGTTTCAGTCCTTTGTCAATATGAAGAGGAATGCAACAGGTAAGTATGATATCTAGTCTGAGAAAGTTATACTGTAATTGTCACATAAAGTAGACAAAGTAGGAATGAGGGATAAAGAAATGAAGGAATAGACTGGCTGAATAAAATTGCTGTCAGTATATGGAAAATAGAGATGAACCAGTAATGGGTGTCTATACTCTATTATAATTAGGGGGAGTTCATACTTGCGTTTAGCTTTCCGTTGTAACATTCCGTCATAATATGCTTAACATGGAAAATAACGGAATTGCTATAACGGAAAGCCAAACGGAACACTTTAAATGCATTCCGTTTAGATCCGTCCAAATAGAGATCAATAGAATATAAAAAGGAAAGCAGAATTCCATCTGCTTTTTGTTATTTTGGATGGGAAAAAAAGTCCTGCACACAGGCAAAAACTTCTACAAAAAAGGCAAAAACTTCTAAAAAATGTTGAGACACCAGTAACAGACTACCAAGGTCGTAGTTAGTGTTGAGCGAATCGAAGAATGAAGATTCCACATAAAATTTTGTGGAGGTGATGTATGACGTCATTACACTCGCCAGTGAAAGGCTTTTATTTTTATATCAGATGCCGCGATCAGTGATGAACATGGCATCTGAGGGGTTCAATGACGGAGGGCGACGCAATTGCCATTCACCGTCATTGTACCTGCTGCTTACAAAGAAATGAGCTTTGTGACAAAGGAATTTGTCACAGACTGATTTTCTTTGTTAAATTCGGCAAAGCAGCCGATTCTAAGTTTTCATAACTTCACTCATTTCTAGTCATAATGCTTTCAGTAACTCAATACAAGCATGCAAGTTTAGCTACCACTAAAACTTTTGAAGGGTGCTTAAAACAGAGTCCTTGGAACTAATCCTCCAAGTTCCAAAATAGTCCAAGTGACATATAAAGATTAACTCTGAAGCTCCAAACTAATTTCAATGAAGAAGAAGCAACTCGCCACGAGAGATGGCCTTGCGGTTCGCCTGGTGATGTCCGCCGGCGCCATATTCTTTTACATTATGAAGAACTTTACCCCATGACACATTCATCAGGTGGTACAGGACAGCCAATTGAGACGTTTCAGCAAATGAACATATCCCCTACCTTATAAGTAAACCCGATCTGGCCGCCATTTTATATTCAGTCTTTTGCCAGTGGGAGAGGTTGCTGTGTGGAGCAAAGACAGACTGTTAGGGACACAAAATGCTAGCTAATAGGGCCACAAAAGACCTTTTAGGAATGGTATAGGTGTGCTATCGATAGGTGTGACTTACTGAGGGGTGTCATATACTAACATAGAAAGTATATTATAGTGCATTTGTAATGTGCAGCAGTTGTTTGCAGTTCTGCTGCGATACTGCAGCTACACAGAGTGCCAAATGCTACTGGAAAAAATAATTTCTACTGCTGTGATATACCAGTTGCTCCCCCCAAAAAAACTATTGAAGCAGGGGAGTTATAAACCAATTATATACTTTCTATGTAGTGCATTTAGGTAGTGCAGCATTTGTATGTGGTTTAGCTGCGTTACCGCAGCTACAGATAGTGACAAACGCCATTGGAACAAATAATTTCTACTGGTGTGATATACCAGTTGCCCCCCCAAAGAATTGATTGAACCAGGGGTTTTATATACCAATAATATACTTTCAATATAGTGCATTTTGGTAGTGCAGTATTTGTTTGCGGTTTTGCTGCGTTACCGCAGCTACACAGAGTAACAAACGCTATTGGGATAAAAAAAATTCTACTGGTGTGATATACCAGTTGCCCCCCCAAAAAAGTGATTGAAGCAGGGGTGTGATATACCAATAATATACTTTCTATATAGTGCATTTAGGTAGTGTAGCATTTGTTTGCGGTTTTGCTGCATTACCGCAGCTACAGATAGTGACAAATGCTATTGGAACAAATAATTTCTACTGGTGTGATAAACAAGTTGCACCCCCAAAAAAGTGATTGAAGCAGGGGTGTTATATACAAATAACACCACGCAGCAAAAAAAAAAACATTTGTCCTATACTAAATGTGCAGCAGTTGTTTGCAGTTCTGCTGCGATACTGCAGCTACACAGAGTGCCAAATGCTACTGGAACAAATAATTTCTACTGGTGTGATATACCAGTTTGCCCCACCAAAAAATGATTGAAGCAGGGGAGTTATATACCAATTATATACTTTCTATGTAGTGCATTTGGGTTGTGCAGCATTTGTTTGCGGTTTTGCTGCATTACCTTAGCTACACAAACCCTATTGGAACAAATAATTTCTATTGGTGTGATATACCAGTTCCCCCCCCCCAAAAAAAGTGATTGAAGCAGAAGTGCGATATACCAATAATATACTTTCTATATAGTGCATTTAGGTAGCGCAGCATTTGTTTGCGATTTTGCTGCATTACCGCAGCTACACAGAGTGACAAACGCAATTGGAACAAATAATTTCTACTGGTGTGATAAACCAGTTGCCCCCCCAAAAAAGTGATTTAAGCAGAATTGTGATATACCAATAATATACTTTCTATATAGTGCATTTAGGTAGTGCAGCATTTGTTTGCGGTTTTGCTGCATATACAAATAACACCACGCAACAAAAAAAAACTTTTCGTCTGCTACTGGGTAAAAAACATTTGTCCTATACTAAATCGAGTGTGCGGATTACAAATCCAAAGTCAGAATTATTGTAACACGTCACAAAATTTTGCTTTGCATAAGTATGCCTAAGTGAATTAAGCACTTGGAAAGCATTGAATAATTTTGAACAGAACAAGTTTTACTCCAACAATTACTAGTGATGATCGAGCACCAAAGTATTCGGGTGTTCGGGCCGAACACAGTGCTATATTTGTGTGCTCGGCCGAGCACCTGAGTATAATGGGAGTCAATGGGAGACAACCAGGCACTCCCTACTCTGAAGAGGGGAGGGTGCCAGGTCCATTGGAAAAGGTCAGAAAGTGACAGAAACACCACCGTAATGGATCGGGAACAGCATTGGGACAATGTCTGGATGCATCGGACTCCCAGAGACTCCCAGATCGCTGCTGGGAACCATGTTGTCTGAGGTGTACGCCACTTTTACAGACTGATAAAAATATGCACTAAACCCCCCCAAAAAATCTATTTGACAGGAAAAATTGTTAGGAAACATTCTTTCCTGTATATTCAATTGTATACAAAGTGCAAGTACTGCAATAAAATTACAAGCAAGAGGCACTCCGAAACAGCCTGTGGTCGGTTTAATATACGTTTTGCAGGTGACAGGTTCCCTTTAAAGTGATCACCAGGCCCACTATCTAATTAAGGTTTTACGCACCAAACCAAAGTAAAAAATCGATTTTATAGGACAAATTAATTGAAAACATTCTTTCCTGTATATTTACTGTATATAAAGTGCTGCCAAAAATTACAAGGAAGAGGCACTCCAATACAACCAGTATATCACATAAAGGAGGGCCTCATTCACATTGAGTTGCGGGCCTGCAGGTGAGCTGACCAAGTAAAAGATTTTAGGTGTGGGCCTGCTGGTGAGCTGACCCTGCAAAACATTATATCCGAGGGCCTGCTGGTGAGCTGACACTCTAAAACGTTATATGCGAGGGCCTGCTGCTCAGCTGACCCTCTAAAACATTTGGGGGCGAGGACCTGCTGCTGAACTGACCCTCTAAAACATTATTGGCGAAGGCCTGCTGCTGAGCTGACACTATAAAAAAAATGTGAGTTGAGGGCCTGCAGTTGAGCTGACCCTATTAAAAAAAATTGGAGTAGAGGGAATATAGACAATCTGGAGGAGGAGGAGGAGAAAACAAGATTTAACCATATAATATTTTTTTGTGGGGGAAAAGGTGCTGGGAATACACTACAGTAGATTGAGTACATTATAAATGATAGATTGAAATTTCCTTTATGTTCATCATCAGCTCAGCTTTCCTCTGGTGGAGTTGAGAAGTCAGGGGCAATACAGGCCTTGTTCATTTTTATCTGAGTCAACCTGTCAGCATTGCCAGTGGAAAACCGGACACCAGCAGCACTAAATACAAGCTCAGAAAAAACGCTAGCGGCAGGGCAGGCCAGCACCTCCAAGGCGTAGAGCGCAAGTTTGTGCCACGTGTCCAGCTTGGACACCCAGTAGTTGTAAGGCACTGAGGGATCATTTAGGACGCTGACACTGTCTGCAATGTATTCCTTCACCATCTTCCAAAACTTTTCCCTCCTTGTACCACTAGGTCGCACTTCAGGGTGAGGTTGCTGTCAGGGTGTCATGAAGTGTCCCATGCCTTGGAGAGTGTTGCCCTGGCTTTGTTGGAACTGCTGTGTGTTCCCCTTGTCTCCCTTCCTCGGTTGCCTAAGGAAGTACGGACTCTTCCGCCAGCATTGTCTAATGGAAAATTTTGGAGCAATTTTCCAACAAGGATCTTCTGGTATTGCACCATTTTTCTCATTCTCTCCACCAGAGGAATGAGAGATAAGAATTTCTCTTTGTAGCGGGGGTCGAGAAGGGTAAACACCCAGTAATCCGTGTTATCTAGAATGCGTATAACACAAGGGTCACTGGAAAGGCAACCTAACATGAAGTCAGCCATGTGTGCCAGAGTAGCAACAGGCAAGACGTCGATGTCGACATCAGGATGACTCTCCATCTCCTCCTCCTACTCTTCTGCCCATCCACGCTGAACAGATGGCATTAAAATTCCATGGGTACTACCCTCTGTAGCAGAGGCAACTGTCTCCAGCTCCTCCTCCTCCTCTTCATGGTCAAATTCGCGCTGAGAAGACGAACTGAGGGTGGTCTGGCTATCACCCTGTGTAATGTCCTCCCCCATTTCTTCATCTGCCACATTCAGAGCGTTGTCCTTAATTGTGAACAGCAATCGTTTGAGTAGACACAGCAGGGAGATAGTTACGCTGATAATAGCGTTATTGCCACTAACCATCTGTGTGGATTCATCAAATTTTTTTAAAACCTCACAGAGGTCTGACATCAATCCCCACTCCTAGCTTGTGAATAGTGGCAAATGACTCGAAAGGCGATGACCATGTTGCAGCTGGTATTCCACAACTGCCCTCTGCTGCTCACAAAGCCTGGCCAACATGTGGAACGTAGAGTTCCAGCGCGTGCTCACGTCGGTAAGCTGGAAGCCGCAAGTGCTGCTGCAGCGTTGACAGACCGCCTGAAGCTGTGGATGACTTGCGGAAATGGGCACACACGCGGCGTGCCTTTACTATTAGCTCTGGAAAATTGGGGTATGTTTTGATAAACCGCTGAACCACTAAGTTTAAGACGTGGGCTAGGCATGGGATGTGTGTCAGGTTGCCGAGCTCCAAAGCCGCCACCAAGTTACGCCCATTGTCAGACACAACCATGCCTGGTTGTAGGTTGAGTGGAGAGAGCCACAGCTTGGTTTGGTCCCTTATACCCTGCCACAGCTCTGCGGCGGTGTGCTGTTTGTCCCCTAAACAGATCAACTTCAGAATGGCCTGTTGACGCTTACCCACAGCAGTTCTACACTACTTCCAGCTAGCGACTGATGGCTGACTGCTGCTGAAGGTAAAAGTGGAGGAGGAGACGGCGAAGGAGGAGAAGTGGGGGTTGGAGCCAGTAATATAGCTGCTGGCGGAGACCCTGATGGACGTAGAGCCCGCAATCCTTGGCGTGGATAGAACCTGTGCCATCCCACGGCAGGACTCACTCCCGGCCTCTACAACATTCACCCATTGTGTGGTCAGGGAAATGTAGCATCCCTGACCACCAGCACTTGTCCTTATGTCAGTGGTTAAGTGGACCTTCCCAGTAACTGCGTTGGTCAGGGCATGGGTGATGTCTGGGACACATGCTGGTGTAAGGCGGGCACGGCACACCATGCAAAATAGTTTCGGCTGGGGACTGCATACCGAGGGATGGCCGCCAACATCAGGCTGCAGAAGGCCTCAGTGTCCACAAGCCTAAATGGCAACATTTCAAGGGCCAGTAATTTCGAAAGTTGCGCATTTAGTGCTATAGCCTGTGGGTGGGTGGGTGGAAATTTGCACTTGCGTTCAAATGACTGTGTTATGGACATTTGGATGCTGCACTGGGACAGGGAAATGGATGTTGTTGCTGATGGTTCATGCGAAGGTCCAGTTGCAGGGCGAGGGGCATCCGGGCCTGCGCCTTCGACAGGGGATTGGCCAGCAGTGCGTAACACAGGGGAAGAGGAGGCAGTGGTGTGATCCGCAGACCCAGATTGTGGACCCAGGCGTTCGGCCCACTTGTTAGGGTGCTTGGATGCCATGTGGCAGATCATGCTGGTGGTGGTGGGGTTGCTAGTGTTCACGCCCTGGCTCATTTTGGTACGGCACAGGTTGCAAACTACCACTGTTTTGTCGTCTGCACTTTCCTCAAAAAAGCGCCATACTGCAGAACACCTACTCCTTGGCAAGGTAGATTTACGCATGCGGGTGCTCGGTGTAACGGTTATGGGCTTGTTTGGTGTTGGCCGACTTCTTCCTTTTGCAACCCCACTGCCTCTACCAGCCTGTTGCGGGGCTGCGGATCCCTCCTCCTCTGTACTGCTGTCCTTGCTCGGCCTTTCAACTTCCCATGTTGGGTCAGTGACCTCATCGTCAACCACCTCTTCCACTTCCTCACTCTGCTCATCCTCCTGACTTGACCTAACCACAACCTCAGTGATTGGTAACTGTGTCTCATCATCGTCCACCTCGTGAACGAATGATTGCCGTTAACCACCGTCATCTTCTTGAGACTGTGAAGGCTCAAGAGGTTGGTAATCAGGGCACAATATCTTAGGTCCCTCTTCAAGCGTACTGGGCGCGAGGGCCAAATGTAATAGTGGTGCTGGATAGAGCTCCTCGGAATATCCGAGTGTGGGATCACTCATTTGGCAAGCCTCTCCCTTGTGTGAGGAAGGATGATCAGAGAGAGAATTTGGTTGACCAGACTCTTGGCTACAGAGACTGGACTTGGTGGAAGAGAGGGTGGTGCTTAACCGTATGGTAGCATTTTCTTCAGCAATCCAACTGACCACCTGTTCGCACTGGTCCAACTTGGACAGTGTTGTCCTGCGCCGCCCAGCTAAGTTGGACATGAAGCTGGGTACGGTGGATGGTTTTTTTTTTTTCTGGTGCACTGGCAGCAGGCACAGTTTCATTGCGCCCAGGGCCACGGCCTCTGCCTGCACCATCAGCATCACGCCCACTTCCCTGTCCCTTAGTGCTTGCCTTCTTCATATTAATGGTTTTGTCACTAGATGTGGCGCAGATTGTTTTACAGTCCGCTAAAGACACAGTTTTACGATGCAGGACAGTATATGTCATAGAAACACACAAAATATGGACACTAGATTAGGCCCACATTTTTTGAATTTTCAAAACAAACTCAGTTTTTAGATGCAGAACAGTATATTTCACAGAAATACACAGAATATGGACACTAGATTAGGCCCATTTTTTTTGAATTTGCTCTAAAGAAACTGTTTTTGGATGTAGGACAGTATATGTCACAGAAACACACAGAATATGGACACTAGATTAGGCCCCGATTATTGGAATTTGCCCTAAAGAAACCGTTTTTGGATCCAGGACAGTATATGTCACAGAAACAGACAGAATATGGACACTAGATTAGGCCCAGATTAATGGCATTTGCCCTAAAGAAACAGTTTTTGGATGCAGGACAGTATATGTCACAGAAACACACAGAATATGGACACTAGATTAGGCCCAGATTATTGGAATTTGACCTAAAGAAACAGTTTTTAGATGTAGGACAGTTACACAGAGTGACAAACGCTATTTGTACAAATAATTTCTACTGGTGTGATATACCAGTTGCCCCCCCAAAAAACTGATTGCAGCAGGGGTGTTTTATACCAATAAAATACTTTCTATATAGTGCATTTAGTTAGTGCAGCATTTGTTTGCGTTTTTGCTGCGTTACAGCAGCTACACAGAGTGACAAACGCTACTGGAACAAATAATTTCTACTGGTGTGATAAACCAGTTGCCCCCCAAAAACACTGATTGAAGCAGGTGTGTGATATACCAATAATATACTTTCTATATAGTGCATTTAGGTAGTGCAGCACTTGTTTGCGGTTTTGCTGCTTTACCTCAGCTAAAGAGAGTGACAAACGCTATTGGAACAAATAATTTCTACTAGTGTGATATACCAATTGCTCCCCCAAAAAGTGATTGAAGCAGGGGTGTTATATATAGGGTTGAGCGAACTTCCGAACTTTAGGATTTTTGGACCCCGGACCCGAACATTTCAGTAAAAGTTTGGGTTCAGGTTCGGTGTTCGACGATTTATTGGCACTTTTTGAAAGGCTGCAGAGCAGCTAATCAACAAGCGTTTAACTCTGTGCCCTTAGAAGCCATCACAGCCATGCCTACTAATGGCATGGCTGTGATTGGCCAGTGCAGCATGTAACCCAGCCTCTATATAAGCTGGAGTCACATAGCGCTGCACGTCACTCTGCTGTGCTTAGTGTAGGGATAGGATGCTGCTGCTGTAAGGGAGAGAATAGGAAAGAAACTTTAATCAGAACTGCAATTGAACTCAGCGATCTACATAGATTTTGTTGTGTTGGTTGCAGTACACAATCTTTTTACCCTGCCCTGAGCCCAGTGACAGAGAAAATAACTTTTATCCGTCTTTTAGTTAGGTGGGCGGTGGCGGCCATTTTATGCAAGCTCAGTGCACCAGCACTGCATCTGTGCTTTTGTGACATTGAAATCCAAGCTTGAAATACTGCAATAAAAAAAAAACATCAATTTTTGGCAATATCCTACATCTGGAGCATTAGTCAGTGTGCAATTTAAGCTAGAAATACAGCTATAATATTCTGGGTTTTAAAAAAACACCCTTATTTGGCAAAATACTCAATTTTACAGCCCTTGCTGCATCTGTACGTGTGAAATTCAAGCGTTACATACTGCTGTCATATTCTGTTAGTAAAAAAAACACCCATTTTGGGCAAAATACTTAATATTGCAGCCTTTGCTGCATCTGTGATTGTTAAAAATAAGCTTGAAATACTTTAATTATTTTCTGGCTTTTAAAAAAACTGCCATTTTTGGCAATAACCTCCATCTTGGGCCTCTGCCGCATTAGTCAGTGTGCAATTTAAGCTAGAAATACAGCTATAATTTAATGGGTTTTAAAAAAAACATCCTTTTTGGGCAAAATACTCAATTTTATAGCCCTTGCTGCATCTGTACGTGTGAAATTCAAGCGTTATATAGTGCTGTCATATTCTTTTAGTGAAAAAAACACCCATTTTGGTAAAAGTACTTAATATTGCAGTCTTTGCTGCATCTGTTATTGTTAAAACAAGCTTGAAATACTTCAATAATTTTATGGGTTTTAAAAAACACCCATTTTTGGCAATGCCCTCCATCTGGGGCCTCTGCCGCATTAGTCAGTTTGCAATTTCAGCTAGAAATACAGCAATAATTTTCTGGGTTTTAAAAACACCCTTTTTAGGCAAAATACTCAATTTTACAGCCCTTGCTGCATCTGTACGTGTGGAATTCAAGAGTTATATACTGCTGTCATAGTCTGTTAGTAAAAAAAAAAACACCCATTTTGTGCAAAGTACTTAATATTGCAGTGTTTGCTGCATCTGTTATTGTTAAAACAAGATTAAAATACTTCAATAATTTTCTGGGTTTTAAAAACACCCTTTTTGGGCAAAATACTCCATTTTAGAGCCCTTGTTAAATCTGTGCATGTGAAATTCAAGCATTATATAATGCTGTCATATTCTGTTATTAAAAAAAAACTCCCTTTTTGGGCAAAGTACTTAATATTGCAGCCTTTGCTGCATCTGTTATTGTTAAAACAAGCTTGAAATACTTCAATAATTTTCTGGCTTTGAAAAAACACCCATTTTTAGCATTAACCTACATCTTGGGCCTCTGCCGCATTAGTCAGTGTGCAATTAAAGCTAGAAATACAGCTATAATTTTCTGGGTTTTAAAAACACACTTTTTGGGCAAAATACTACATTTTACAGCCCTTGCTGCATTTGTATGTGTGAAATTCAAGCGTTATATACTGCGTTCATATTCTGTTATTAAAAAAAACACCCATTTTGGGCAAAATACTTAATATTGCAGCCTTTGCTGCATCTGTTATTGTTAAAACAAGCTTTAAATATTTTAATAATTTTCTGGTTTTTAAAAAATACCTATTTTTTGCAATACCCTCCATCTGGGGCATCTGCCGCATTACTCAGTGTGCAATTTAAGCTAGAAATACAGCTTTAATTTTCTGTGTTTTAAAAAACACTTTTTGGGCAAAATACACAATTTTACAGCCCTTGCTGCATCTGTACGTGTAAAATTCAAGCGTTATATACTGCTGTCATATTCTGTTATTCAAAAAACACCAAATTTGGGCAAAATACTTAATATTGAAGCCTTTGCTGCATCTGTGATTGTTAAAAACAAGCTTGAAATTTTTGGCAATACCCTCCATCTGGGGCCTCTGCCACATTAGTCAGTGTGCAATTTAAGCTAGAAATATAGCTATAATTTTCTGGGTTTTAAAAAACACCCATTTAGGGAAAAATACTTAATTTGCAGCCTTGTCTGCATCTGTCAGTGTGAGATACATGCTTTAGATACTGCTGTCATATTCTGTTATTAAAAAAAAAACACATTTAGGGCAAAAATCTTAATTTTACAGCCTTGTCTGCATCTGTACATGTGAGATACACCCTTTAGATACTGTTGTTCTATTCTGCTATTAAAAAAACACCCATTTAGGGCAAAAAAACTTAATTTTGCAGCCTTTGCTGCATATGTCATTGTGAGATACAAACTGAAAAGAATGGCATGGTATTAAACAGGCAGGAAGTGCTCAAACCCACATGCAGTTGTGCATATATATACAGGGGAGCAAATCCTGCACTTGTGGCCCGCTGCTAATGGCGATCTCCAGCAAAAATGCATACAGTGGAGGATGCCCGCAGCGAACCACAAGTACCACAAAAAACATCCTACACAAGATAGCAATTATGTGGAGTCTCGGCCTCCAGAGGTGGATGAAGAGGCCGAGACTGCAGAAGAAGAGGAATCAGGAGGAGCCAGAGTCCTTTCTTTGTTTTTGAGGTTCTTACTCCACTGCAGCTCCTGCTTTGAACTTAGATGCCTGGTCATGCAGGTTGTGCTCAGGTTGAGAACGTTTATGCCTCGCTTCAGGCTCTGATTGCACAGCATGCAAACCACTCGTGTCTTGTCGTCAGCACATTGTCTGAAGAACTGCCACGCCAGGGAACTCCTTGGATCTGGCTTTGGTGTGCTCAGTCCCTTGCTGCGGTGGGCAGTAGCAGGCGTACTGTCTAGGGGACGTCCGCTCCGCTTTTGCACCCTGCTCCCTCTTCTGCTGTGCTGGTGGCTCTGGGCGACCACCGCCTCTTCCTCTGAACTACACAGGTCACTCGCATGACCTTGATTCCATGTGGGGTCGAGGACCTCATCGTCCTCCACATCATCTTCCACCCAGTCTTCACCCCTGCCCTCCTTGTCGGTCTGCACACTTTCGAAATCCCCAGCAGCCCTGTGTTTCGTCATCATCCGAGATGTGTGGCGATGGTCCTCCCATGTACTCATCTCGAAACATAAGTGGTTCTGCATCGGTGCACTAAATCTCTTCCACTTCTGGGGCAGGGCTAGGTGGATGTCCCTGGGAAACCATCAAAAAGCAGAAGAGACTGCTGCATGACTTGGGACTGAGACTGCTTGGCTGATTTTCAAGGGCATGAGGTGAAAGACTGATGGACATCGGCTGCAAGTGCCAACTCTGATCTTTTAGCAATAGACTTGGTGGGAGACAATGTGAAAGAACTGGAGGCACTGTCAGCAACCCAATCTAGTATTGCCTGTACTTGTTCTGGCCTAACCATTCGTAGAGCCGCATTAGGCCCGACCAAATACCGCTGAAGCTTCTGTCGCCTACTCGCACCTGAGGAAGGTGTTTCACTTGTGCGTGTATCTAACACAGATCGACCACGTCCTCTCCCTGCAACAGGAGCTCCACCAGCAGCACCACGACCAGGGCCACGTCCCTTATTTGACGTTCTCCTCATATGAGGAGCTGGTAGAGGAGCTGGTAGAAGATGAGAAAGCGGAGTTCGAGGAGGAAGCAACAGGAGGCAAACTAAAGCGCCCTGCAATCCTCGGTGGTGGAAGGACATGTGGCAAACTGCTATCCGCCTCAGGCCCAGCAGCCACTGCATTTACCCAGTGTGCTGTTATGGAGATATAACATCCCTGACCGTGCTTACTGGTCCACGTATCCGTAGTTAGGTGGACCTTGCCACAGTGGTGGCAGAGGTTCCTTAAAAATTACCCCTATATGTCAGAGCTGCTGCATAAAGTGCGGACCATCTGTGCGAGCTTACGGCGTTCTCACCCTGCTGCTGCTCGCCTGTCACAGCGTAACTTAGGCCTTCCCGCTCACCACCTCAGATGCGACGTGCCCACAAGGTGGAACTCCACCTTGCACTTGCTGGCTAGACTGTGCGAGCAGCAGCAGGCGATAGTGGAGTATCAGCTGCAGCACGCACGGGTGAGTCGCTCTGTGGAAAAGCACCTTTTCACCACCAATGACTGGGCCTCCATGCGAGACCTGTGTTCCTTGTTGCGCTGTTTCGAGTACTCTACCAACATGGCCAGTGCCGATAACGCCGTTCTCAGCGTTACTATCTTACATCTATGTCTTCTTGAAAAAACGCTGCTGGCGATGATGGAAGAGGATGTGGCACAGGAGGAGGAGAAAGAGGGATCATTTCATAGGGTTTCCGGCCAATCATTTACAAGTGGATCCGAGGACGGTTTCCTGCACCCACAAACACCAGGCACACAATTGTCCAGCCAGGGCACAGTTCTGGAAGATGAGAAGGTGGAGGAGGAGGAGATGGAGGAGGAACCATGTTCACAGCAGGGTGGCACCAAGACCAGCTCATGGCCATCACTGGTGCATGGCTGGGGGGATACAGAGGACACAGACGATATACCTCCCACAGATGACAGCTTTTTGTTGCCTCTGGGCAGCCTAACACACATGAGCAATTACATGCTGCAGTGTCTCCGCAACGACCGCCGAGTTGCCCACATTCTAACTTGTGCTGATTCCTGGGTGGCCACGCTGCTGGATTCCCGTTACAAGGACAACGTGCCGTCCTTAATTCCCTCACTGGATCGTGATCGTAAGATGCGCGAGTACAAGCGCACGCTGGTAGACACGCTGCTGGTGGCATTCCCACCTGACAGCGGGGGCACAGTGGAAGCACAAGGCGATGGCAAAGGAGGAGGAAGAGGTCACCAACGCAGCTGGGGCACCGCCAGCACCTTAGAAGGCAGGGTTAGCATGGCCAAAATGTGGAAAAGCTTTGTCAGCACGCCCTATAACCAAATAACGGAATAGCACCTCCAGAGACAATCGTAGGTGAGAGCTACCAGGCAATAGTACAGCAAACAAAATAAAGTAGCAGCACACTACTAAATGCACTAAGACTGAGTGAACAGGTAAATGTGTGAACAGGGTCAAATACATGATGCCAATACTTACTAATAAGCAGTGAAGAAGCTCTTAGCGCATATTATTGATCAAAAATATGTTGTGCCCATCTACCAGATGACAAGGTAGCTTCTTATCAAATGGGACCTACTCTAAGCCAGAGTGTCCAGCTCCATTGTTACTCTGATTAAAAGCAGGCACAACAACCAGCACCCCATCTGATATGGAACATCTTAGCAGGAGGCAGCATTTCAGCAACATGGTGGAGCAGTAGGTGTGCACACGCCTACACGTACTGAATGACGGGTCTGCCCCCTTCAACTTCTGGGTCTCCAAATTGGGCACATGGCCTGAGCTTGCCCTTCACACCTTGGAGGTGCTGGTGTGCCATGCAGCCAGTGTATTTTCTGAACGTGTGTTTAGCACGGCAGGGGGCGTTATCACAGCCAATCGCAGCCGCCTGTCCACAGCCAATGTGGACAAGCTCACATTCATTAAAATGAACCAAGCATGGATCCCACAGGACTTGTCCGTACCTTGTGCAGAATAGACATGTATACCAGCCGTAACCAGCCATTGCTATACTACAGCGCAATTGCTCATTCATGTATTTTGGATATTTCACACTCTTTTGGAGTGTACCCTAATAAAATAAAAAAATAAAAAAAATTTAAACTAAAAGCCAGTGTTGGCTACCTTGTCCTCCTCCACCGCTGCTTCCACCTACACCCTTACGTCCACCGCCTCCTCAAACTCCTACTCCATATGTACCTCCACCTCAAAAAAATGTTGTTTTTAATTTGGACGTATTTTATTTTATGTCAATTCACTAATTTGTCTGTTACATTTTCGGGTGAAATTCACCAATTTTTGGGTGTGATATACCCATGCCCCACCTAGTAGAACGGTAAAAAATATTCACTAATTTGTCTGTTACATTTTCGGGTGAAATTCACCAATTTTTGGGTGTGATATACCACTGCCATACCTAGTAAACATGTAAAAAAAATTCACTAACTTGTCTGTTCCATTTTCGGTTGAAATTCACCAATTTTTGGGTGTGATATAGCCATGCTCTCCTAGTAGGCAGGTAAAAAAAAATCACTAATTTGTCTGTTACATTTTCGGGTGAAATTCACCAATTTTTGGGTGTGATATACCACTGCTATACCTAGTAGACATGTAAAAAAAGATCTCTAATTTGTCTGTTACATTTTCGGGTGAAGTTCAGCAATTTTTGGGTGTGAAATACCACTGCTATACCTAGGAGACAGGTAAAAAAAAATCACAAATTTGTCTTACATTTTCGGGTGAAATTCACAAATTTTGGGGTGTGATATTCCGATGCTCTACCTAGTAGACAGGAAAAAAAATCACTAATTTTTCTGTTACATTTTCGGGTGAAATTCACCAATTTTTGTGTGTGATATGCCACTGCTATTCCTAGTAGACATGTAAAAAAAATCTCTAATTTGTCTTTTATATTTTTGGGTGAAATTCACCAATTTTTGGTGTGATATACCACTGCTATACCTAGTAGACAGGTAAAAAAGAATCACAAATATGTCTGTTATATCTTCGGGCGAAATTCACCAATTTTTGGGTGTGATATACCACTGCTATACCTAGTAGACATGTAAAAAAAAATCACTAACTTGTCTGTTACATTTTCGGGTGAAATTCACCAATTTTTGGGTGTGATATACCACTGCTATACCTAGTAGACATGTAAAAAAAGATCTCTAATTTGTCTGTTACATTTTCGGGTGAAGTTCAGCAATTTTTGGGTGTGATATACCACTGCTATACCTAGGAGACAGGTAAAAAAAAATCACAAATTTGTCTTACATTTTCGGGTGAAATTCACAAATTTTGGGGTGTGATATTCCGATGCTCTACCTAGTAGACAGGAAAAAAAAAATCACTAATTTGTCTGTTACATTTTCGGGTGAAATTCACAAATTTTGGGGTGTGATATTCCGATGCTCTACCTAGTAGACAGGGAAAAAAAATCACTAATTTTTCTGTTACATTTTCGGTTGAAATTCACCAATTTTTGGGTGTGATATAGCCATGCTCTCCTAGTAGGCAGGTAAAAAAAAATCACTAATTTGTCTGTTACATTTTCGGGTGAAATTCACCAATTTTTGGGTGTGATATACCACTGCTATACCTAGTAGACATGTAAAAAAAGATCTCTAATTTGTCTGTTACATTTTCGGGTGAAGTTCAGCAATTTTTGGGTGTGATATACCACTGCTATACCTAGGAGACAGGTAAAAAAAAATCACAAATTTGTCTTACATTTTCGGGTGAAATTCACAAATTTTGGGGTGTGATATTCCGATGCTCTACCTAGTAGACAGGAAAAAAAATCACTAATTTTTCTGTTACATTTTCGGGTGAAATTCACCAATTTTTGTGTGTGATATGCCACTGCTATTCCTAGTAGACATGTAAAAAAATCTCTAATTTGTCTTTTATATTTTTGGGTGAAATTCACCAATTTTTGGTGTGATATACCACTGCTATACCTAGTAGACAGGTAAAAAAGAATCACAAATATGTCTGTTATATCTTCGGGCGAAATTCACCAATTTTTGGGTGTGATATACCACTGCTATACCTAGTAGACATGTAAAAAAAAATCACTAACTTGTCTGTTACATTTTATGGTGAAATTCACCAATCTTTGGGTGTGATATACCCATGCTCCACCTAGTAGAACGGTAAAAAATATTCACTAATTTGTCTGTTACATTTTCGGGTGAAATTCACCAATTTTTGGGTGTGATATACCACTGCCATACCTAGTAAACATGTAAAAAAAATTCACTAACTTGTCTGTTCCATTTTCGGTTGAAATTCACCAATTTTTGGGTGTGATATAGCCATGCTCTCCTAGTAGGCAGGTAAAAAAAAATCACTAATTTGTCTGTTACATTTTCGGGTGAAATTCACCAATTTTTGGGTGTGATATACCACTGCTATACCTAGTAGACATGTAAAAAAAGATCTCTAATTTGTCTGTTACATTTTCGGGTGAAGTTCAGCAATTTTTGGGTGTGATATACCACTGCTATACCTAGGAGACAGGTAAAAAAAAATCACAAATTTGTCTTACATTTTCGGGTGAAATTCACAAATTTTGGGGTGTGATATTCCGATGCTCTACCTAGTAGACAGGAAAAAAAAAATCACTAATTTGTCTGTTACATTTTCGGGTGAAATTCACAAATTTTGGGGTGTGATATTCCGATGCTCTACCTAGTAGACAGGGAAAAAAATTCACTAATTTTTCTGTTACATTTTCGGGTAAAATTCAGCAATTTTTAGGTGTGATATACCACTGCTATACCTAGTAGACAGGTAAAAAAGAATCACAAATATGTCTGTTATATCTTCGGGCGAAATTCACCAATTTTTGGGTGTGATATACCACTGCTATACCTAGTAGACATGTAAAAAAAATTCACTAACTTGTCTGTTACATTTTTGGGTGAAATTCACCAATTTTTGGTGTGATATACCTATGCACTCCTGTTAGACAGGTAAATATATTTCACTAATTTGTCTGTTACATTTTCGGGTGAAATTCACCAATTTTTGGGTGTGATATACCACTGCTATACCTAGTACACAGGTAAAAAAATCACAAATTTGTCTGTTACATTTTCGGGTGAAATCCATCAATTTTTGGGTGTGATATACCCATGTTCTACCTAGTAGACAGGTAAAAAAAAATCACAAATTTGTCTGTTACATTTTCAGGTGAAATTCAGCAATTTTTGGGTGGGATATACCACTGCTCTACCTAGTAGACAGGTAAAAAAAAATCACTAATTTGTATGTTACTTTTTCGGGTGAAATTCACCAATTTTTGGGTGTGATATACCACTGCTATAACTAGTAGACATGTAAAAATATTTCACTAATTTGTCTGTTACATTTTCGGGTGAAATTCGCAAATTTTTGGGTGTGATATACCCATGCTCTCCTGTTAGACAGGTAAATATATTTCACTATATTGTCTGTTACATTTTCGGGTGAAATTTACCAATTTTTGGGTGTGATATACCACTGCTATACCTAGTAGACAGGTAAAAAAAAAAAATCACTAATTTGTCTGTTACATTTTCGGCCGAAATTTACCATTATTTGGGTGTGATATACCACTGCTATACCTAGTAGACAGGTAAAAAAAAAAAATCACCAATTTGTCTGTTACATTTTCAGGTGAAATTCACCAATTTTTGGGTGTGATATTCCCATGCCCATTTAGACATGTAAAAAAATTTCACTAATTTGTCTGTTTCATTCTTGGATTGACATTTTAGAACTTTTGCTGTGAATAAAACCCTGCTCTACCTAGTTGACAGCTTAATAATTTTATCTAATTTTTCTGTTACTTTTTCGGGTGACATTCAACAATTTTTTGTTGTGATAGACCCCTGCTCTACCTAGTAGACAGGTTAATAAATTTCACTAATTTTTCTGTTACATTCTTGAATTTACATTTTACAACTTTTGCCGTGAATAAACCCCTGCTCTGCTTAGATGACAGGGACCAAAATTTTTAAAAAATAATCTGTTCCATTGGTCGGCGACATTAACCCATTTCTGGCAATGAAAAACCCCTGCTCTGCATAGGTGACAGGGGCTTAAATTTCTAAAATTTATCTTCAATTTGTACTTTCATTTAATCCTTCTGCTTTAATAACTTGTCCCACATTTCCGCTTCATCCCATTGCAGCCATTGCCCTCCATTGGATGAGGTCTCCCTTTCTCACGCTCCCTCTCCGGCGTGGAACCCTGATTCGCCAATAACCGTGATCAACCTGGTAGGCTCAGAAAAGAACATCTAAAGTTGATAGAGAAGATATCCAAATGGATCGTGGAAGTCACAGGGACATGCGATCAGGCAGAAGTTATCTAGAGTCAACAAAGCGGCAGCAGGGCCTCTCCAAATGCTAATGTTTCCAAATGCAAAACGTTTCCAAATGACATTCCCTATAATTTTGTATTATTCATTCCAATAACAGGGCATCTAAAGAGTCCTGTTTTGTTATTTATCGTCACTACCTCCCCGGGTCGGGAGTGGGTAATTGCTGCGCGCCCCCTCCTTAACTTGGAAGCTTATGCTTCAATACTTTGTCCCACATTTCCGCTCTATTACATTTAATTTCATCCATTGACCTCCCTCGGATGTGGGATCTCTTTCTCAGGCTCCCTCTCCGGCCTGGAACCCTGATTCACCGCCACCCAGGGACGTGCGTCAAGGTGGAGCAGTATGTGTGCAACTTCTGGGTCTCCAAATTGGGCAATGAGCTTGCCCTTTACGCCTTGGAGGTGCTGGCCTGCCCTGCAGCCAGTGTATTGTCTGAATGTGTGTTTAGCACGACTGGAGGGGGTTATCACAGGTTATATTTCCCAATGATTTGGGGTGTACCCTAATAAAAAATAATAAAAAAAAAATTAAAACCAAAAATGCAGTGTAGGCTACCTCCTCCTCTTCCACTGCCGCTTCCACCTACACCGCCACATCCACCGCCTGCTCAACCTCCTACTCCATATGGACCTCGTCCTCCTAGATCAAGATTTTTATTTTTATTTTTTACGTATTTTATGTTATTTAAAGTCATTTCCCTATACACATTTGTTTGCAGAGGACTTGCCATACTCTTAACCACATTTTGCTGGCATTTTCAGCCCCCTAGCCATTTCCATGACATTTTTACAGCCATTTTAGTGCTCAAAAGTTCGGGTCCTCATTGACTTCAATAGGGTTCAGGGTCAAGTTCGTGTCCTGTACTCGAACTTTTTTGTGAAGTTCGGCCGAACCCGTCGAACCCGAACATCCAGGTGTCCGCTCAACTCTACTAATAAGCCTTTTTTTTCCTACTAATACAAGCCAAAAAATGCTTTAGAACATATAACTGCACCGCACAAGGGCAAATAAGACTTAGAAATATTTTCTTGTAATAAACCAGGTTAATGGCTGTATCATACAGCACTTGCACCCCAATAACAACAACAGTTTGCTGGAATTACAGAGCTGCATAATAGCAATTTGGATCCACAGTAAGTGCAGCAAGGTGTAATAGGAATGTTCCTATTACCCAGGCTGTAACCTCCCTGAACCCCGTTCTGCTTCAATACTGTGGAATGATTCCTCCCTATCCTTTCCCTGAACTTCTATACAGCAAAATAAAAGTTTTAAAGTATTTTCTACCACTGTTCCTAGTGCCTGCTGATGTTTTTCCCTGCACTAAGTACACTGCAGATGGCATGACGTAGCACGCTGAGGTGCTGTGGGCCCCACCCCCCTCCGCTCCTCCGCTCCCTCCTGCTCCTGACTTGTAGCTTTGGTGTCTTGTCCGGCTACCCTGCGCCCCTCGGTAGTTGAGGCTGCCGTCGACTGAGGTAGATTTCGTGGCATAGGAACCGGGCGCTGTCTCTCTGATGCCCCTTATACTCTACATCGAGAGGGGAGAAAGATATGCAGTGAGCGGCATGCTCCCGTGCGGCTGATAAGCGAGAAGCCCTGTTTGCTGTGACTGCCGTGGTGGATTCTTCCCCCTGTTTCCCCTGCCCTCGCATTCCCTGGAAGGAATTGAAGGAGCAGTAAGAAGGTGATAAGCGTCCCTTCCCCTGGAACCAGCTAAGTGTGGGCGGTTTGCTGCAAAGGACGGGCAAGTTTGAAAACTTTTTTTTTACATATCCATGAATCACTTGTACGAGCTGATTTTATGGGATGCATCCAACTGATATTGTTATAGGATTTACATACTTTTTCATCATGCCTGCTAAAATTATAATAATAGAAAGTTGACAGCCCCACATCTCCTAAAGGAACTGTTCTTAAAAGCCATCAGACAAATATAGAAAAGTTCCTTAAGCCTTCTCCTACTAAAACCAGAGGGCAAGTAAAATTAAGGTGGAGGGTAAGGAGGAGGTTATTGTCAGCCCTGCGTCAGAAGAATTTAATAAAGGTGATGATTCAAGAGATCGAATGGGTACTATTGACGAAAAGCTGGAAGATATCTTAGAGACGTCAAAAGCTACAAATAATGCGCTGGGTGCCCTTAGCACGACAGTCTACTCCTTGCAGTCAGAAATCTCTTTGATTAGAGATGTATTCACAAAATACGTGTAAGGGTGCAGGAAACAGAAAAAGACATTGGAGAAACAAAGAACAAGGTCGCTAACCTTAAAAAAAAAAGCGGCAGATATGGAGCTAAAAATTACAGACTTAGGCCTCATGCACACGACCGTTTTGTGCATCTGTGGCCGTTGTTCTGTTTTCCGTGATTTTCTGCGGACCCATTGACTTTCAATGGGTCCGTTGAAAACTCGGGAAATGCACCGTTTGTCATCCGCGGCCGTGATCCGTGTATCCTCTCCGTCAAAAAAATAGACCTGTCCTATATTTTTGACGGACAACGGTTCACGGACCCATTCAAGTCAATGGGTCCGTGAAAAAACACGGATGCACACAAGATTGGCATCCGTGTCCGTGATCCGTGTCCGTAGGCTACTTTCATATAGACGGATCCGAAGATCCGTCTGCATAAAAGCTTTTTCAGAGCTGAGTTTTCACTTGTGCGTATCATTGCCCCCTGTAAGAGATCAGGGGCTGCCAGGCAGCAGGGGGCAGACCCCCCTCCCTCCCCAGTTTTAATTTCATTGGTGGCCAGTGTGGCCCCCCCGGCCCCCCCTCCCTCTATTGTATTAATATCATTGGTGGCCATTGCGGCACCACCCGGTCCCCCCTCCCTCCCTTTATTGTATTATCATTGGTAGCCAGTGTGCGGCCGTCCCCCCCGCCCCCCTTCCCTCTCTTTATTGTATTATCATTGGTAGCCAGTGTGCGGCCCCCCGGTCCCCCCTCCCTCTATTGTATTAATATCATTAGTGGCCGGTGTGGCGCCCCCCCTCCCTCCCTTTATTGTATTATCATTGGTAGCCAGTGTGCGGCCCCCCTTCCCTCCCTCTATTGTATTATCATTGGTGGCCAGTGTGCGGCCCCCCTGGCCCCCCTCCCTCCCTCTATTGTATTATCATTGGTGGCCAGTGTGCGCCCCCCCCGCCCCCCCTCTATTGTTTTAATATCATTGGTGGCCAGTGTGCGGCCTCCCCTCTCCCCCCCCGATCATTGGTGGCAGCGGAGAGTTACGATCGGAGTCCCAGTTTAATCGCTGGGGCTCCGATCGGTAACCATGGCAACAAGGACGCTACTGCAGTCCTGGTTGCCATGGTTACTTAGCAATATTAGAAGCATCATACTTACCTGCTTCGCTGTCTGTGACCGGCCGGGAGCTCCTCCTACTGGTAAGTGACAGATCATTAAGCAATGCGCCGCACAGACCTGTCACTTACCAGTAGGAGGAGCTCCCGGCTGGTCACAGACAGCGCAGCAGGTAAGTATGATGCTTCTAATATTGCACACACTGGCCACCAATGATATTAATACAATAGAGGGGGGGCCGTGGGGGGCCGCACACTGGCCACCAATGATAATACAATAGAGGGAGGGAGGGAGGGCCGGGGGGGTGCACACTGGCCACCAATGATAATACAATAAAGGGAGGGAGGGAGGCGGGCCGGGGGGGCCTCACACTGGCCACCAATGATATTCAAACTGGGGAGGGAGGGGGGTCTGCCCCCTGCTGCCTGGCAGCCCCTGATCTCTTACAGGGGACTATGATATGCACAATTAACCCCTTCAGGTGCAGCACCTGAGGGGTTAATTGTGCTGATCACAGCCCCCTGTAAGAGATCGGGTGCTGCCAGGCAGCAGGGGGCAGTCATGTACACAGTTCGTAGTATATATTATAACTTGAAGCGTCCCCATCACTATGGGAACGCCTCTGTGTTAGAATATACTGTCGGATATGAGTTTCACGATCTAACTCAAATCCGATGGTATATTCTAACATAGAGGCGTTCCCATGGTGATGGGAACGCTTTAAGTTAAAATATACCATCGGATTGGAGAAAACTCCGATCCTATGGTATATTAACTCCTGACTTTACATTGAAAGTCAATGGAGGACGGATCCGTTTGCAATTGCACCATATTGTGTCAACGTCAAACGGATCCGTCCCTATTGACTTGCATTGTAAGTCAGGATGGATCCGTTTGGCTCCGCACGGCCAGGCGGACACCAAAACGACTTTTTTTTCATGTCCGTGGATCCTCCAAAAATCAAGGAAGACCCCCGGACGAAAAAAACGGTCACGGATCACGGACCAACGGAACCCCATTTTGCGGACCGTGAAAAAATACTGTTGTGTGCATGAGGCCTTAGAAGACAGATCCTGCAGAGGAAATATGCGGTTGATAGGTTTTCCTGAAGGTGCAGAAGGGAATGACCCAGGGGGGTTTATCCAGAAATGGTTTATCGATACAATGGGCGGAGATTTTCTATCTTCCATGTTTGTAGTGGAATGGGCCCATAGGATTCCGAATAAAAAAAACCCGGTGGGAGGAACGCCACGCGCCTTAATCGCTAAGATTCTCTGTTCCAGTGATAGAGACAAGATTTTTAGGCGCAAGAGAGATCTACCTGATTTGGAAAATAACGGGAACCGGATTTAAATATACCCAGACTATTCTAAAGATACCCAGATGAAAAGATGGGAATACCGCGATATTAAGAGACATCTTTTGCAGGCTAATATTAAATACTCAATGATGTACCCCGCTAGATTAAGGATAATATTTGAGGATACTGTTATATTCCTGCCGAACCCTGTGGAGGCAGTCTTGTGGCTGGACCCCAAGGGTCTATAATTGTATGCACGCAATGTCTCCATAAGTTGAAGTTTAAAATTAATCGGAGGTTTGGTGGGAGCGGGGGGGAGGAAAGGGGTATAGGCGATGTGTAAGAGGATCAGGAGGCAGGTTAGCCTTTTGGACCAAGCTGGGAGGATGGGTAGGGAGTGGGGATGGTTGGGTCATGTTACTGCTGCTGGACCAAGGAATATGATGAGGATGGCGAGGGGTTGGGATTGCTTTACCCCATGGGAATAATGTCTCGGATTATGGCATGGAACGTCTGCGGTTTAGTGGACACAGTAAAGAGGAAAGTGGTATTCGATTTAATCTCTAGACATTTGCTGGCTATTGTTAGTCTGTTTGAGACTTATTTCTCATTAGAGAAGAGTGAATATATGAGAAGAAGTTGAGCGAGATATGAATACCACTCTTATCTTTCGGCATATTCCCGTGGGGTTAGCGTATATATCCACAGAAAGGTAGACTATGAACCATATGATCAATGGGTAGATAGAGAAGGTAGATTTGTGTTTTGGTTTGGTCGATGGGAGGGCCTGAAATGTATAATGGCATTTGTATACATCCCACCACCCTTCTCTTCCGAAGTATTAAGAAAGCTTGCTAAATTTATACGCAAAAGGGATAGGTGCCCTATATTCGTTTTGGGAGATCTAAATTCTGTAATGGATAACGTAAAAGACAGAAGGTCGTCCACTGTGGGGGCGGGGGGTCCTGTGACGGCCCTTTGTGGAATCTGCCAAGAGATGGCATTATTAGATGTTTGGCGTTCATTATATGGGGATAAGATTGCCTTCTCTTGTTATAGCAGGTCCTGCAGGGTGCTGTCCAGGATTGACCTTGCCCTCGCCGATGTTGAGTTCCTAGAATGAGGTAAAAACCACATGGGATCTCTGACCATTGCCCTGTTCTTTTTAATGTGGAGCTTTCAAACAAAAAGGCAATAAGGAAGGCCTTCAGATTGAACCCTTATTGGATCCAGATCATTCAGGAACAGGATACTATCTGTACAGAAATCTTTGACTCTGGTCCTAAAACATAGGGTCTACTCATACTCATTTAGTCTGGGATGCCCTCAAGACTATGCTGCGAGGTTCCTATTTAATGAATCCAATAGACAAGAACACACATATACATGAATAACAAAATTATTTTATTAAATAGTCACAAAAGGACATCAAATAGACAATAATAAATATAATGGGTATGAGGCAGTAATGTGGTGACGCTACGAATCAGCGCCCCACCAAGGCTACACCAGATCGCTATGTCCCCTGGTTCCTATTTAGTAAAGATAGCTAAAATGCGAGCAAAATTCACAAGCACTGAAAGTAACTTAACCGAAAAAGTTAGAAGACTGGAGACGGACTAAGGAGGGAATAATGATTTGTCCATTCTACATGCATTGGTAAAGGGAAAGGGAGAACTTCAGGATTGGTTAGTTAAAAAAGCTCAACACCGGCTCCTCTTTGCTGGCCAGAAGGCGTTCTATGAGAACGGGAAACCAGGCAGGATGCTGGCTTTAATAGTGGCCAAGCAAAAGATGCAAACAATAATAAGGTGCCTTAAGTCAGGTCCGGGGAATTCAAATCTGACTTACGATTTGGATACTATAAAAATTATTTTGCGTAAACACTTCACCAAATTATATCAGACGGAACTTGGGGAGGATAAGGACATAGTGATGTCCTATCTGAAGAATATAGATCTCCCCCAGTTAACTGAACAGGATGTGTCTACTTTGAACGCCCCAATTACAGTAAGGGAGATCCAGGAAACGTTGAGGTGAATTAAGGGGAATTCCATCCCTTTTGAGATCTATAGACAACAGAGCGAAATACAAATACCTCTTTTATTGGAGGTATATAATCAGTCCTTCCAAGACGGTTCCCTTCCTCCCTCATTAATGGAGGCCTCCATTACTTTAATACTTAAAAAGGGGAAAGACAAAACAGAAATCGGATCTTACCACCTAATTTGGTTGCTTAATACGGACTATAAGATCTTGGCTAAATTATTAGCCAATAGATTGAAGAAAGTAACTCATAAGCTGATACATCCAGACCAGACTGGATTTATACCTAAACGGAATATACAAACTAATTTACATAGAGCTTTTTTGAACATCCATGTTGGTAGGGGGGAGGACCACTCCATCCTGTTGCTGGACGCTGAGAAGGCCTTTGACAGGGTGGAGTGGCCCTTCTTATGGGCAGTTATGGAGAGAATGAATTTGGGATATAATTTCATCCTGTGGGTCCCCCTCTTATATCAGGGTCCGAGAGCAAGCATTAGAGTCAACAGTATAGACTCGGAGCAGCTCTCTCTCTATCGGGGAACTAGACAAGGTTGCCCCCTTTCCCCATTGTTGTTCTCTTTAGCATTGGAACCTTCAGCATGTAATCTTAGACAGAATGACAATATTAAGGGTTTTGGAGGGAAGCGACTGGGAGACAAACTTTGTTTATATGCTGACGATGTTCTTTTATTTTTGAGGGAGGGATGGAGAGCGCTTCCCTCAGGGATGAGCATCATAGAGACATATGGTTCGGCGTCAGGATATAAAGTGAATTGGTGTAAGTCAGAACTATTACCTTTGGTCCGGCCGGCCCCCAGCCGCACCTTAAAAGTTAAAATCCTTACTCCTGATGACTCAATAAGGTATCTCGGAATCAAAATCAGTGCCGACCTAACAGAATACAACGTCTTGAATACTATCCCGATGATTAACGGCATCAGAGAAAAAAACGCGTATCTGGAAAAAGTTGCCTATTTCACAAGCAGAAATGATAGTGTTAGGCCTCATGCACACGACCGTTTTTTTTTTAAGGTCCTCAAAAACGGGGTCCGTAGGTCCGTGATCCGTGTCTGTTTTTTCTTCCGTGGGTCTTCCTTGATTTTTGGAGGATCCACGGACATGAAGAAAAAGTCGTTTTGGTGTCCGCCTGGCCGTGCGGAGCCAAACGGATCCGTCCTGACTTACAATGCAAGTCAATGGGGACGGATCCGTTTGACGTTGACACAATATGGTGCAATTGCAAACGGATCCGTCCCCCATTGACTTTCAATGTAAAGTCAGGAGTTAATATACCATAGGATCGGAGTTTTCTCCAATCCGGTGGTATATTTTAACTTGAAGCGTTCCCATCACCATGGGAACGCCTCTATGTTAGAATATACCATCGGATTTGAGTTAGATCGTCAAAACTCAGATCCGACAGTATATTCTAACACAGAGGCGTTCCCATAGTGATGGGGACACTTCAAGTTAGAATATACTAAGAACTGTGTACATGACTGCCCCCTGCTGCCTGGCAGCACCCGATCTCTTACAGGGGGCTGTGATCAGCACAATTAACCCGCACCTGAGGGGTTAATTGTGCGTATCATAGCCCCCTGTAAGAGATCAGGTGCTGCCAGGCAGGAGTGGGCAGACCCCCCTCCCCTGTATTTAACTCATTGGTGGCCAGTGCGGCCCCCCTCCCTCCCCTGTATTTAACTCATTGGTGGCCAGTGCGGCCCCCCTCCCTCCCCTGTATTTAACTCATTGGTGGCCAGTGCGGCCCCCTTCCCTCCCTCCCCAGTATTATATTCATTGGTGGCCAGTGCGGCCTACCCTCTCCCCCCCCCCCCTCCTAATTAAAATCACCTTCCCCCATCTTTGGTGGCCAGTGCGGCCTCCCCTCTTTCCCCCCTAATTAAAATCACATTCCCCCATCACTGGTGGCAGCGGAGAGTTCCGATCGGAGTCCCAGTTTTATCGCTGGGGCTCCGATCGGTAACCATGGCAACCAGGACACTACTGCAGTCCTGGTTGCCATGGTTACTTAGCAATTTTATAAGCATTATACTTACCTTCGCTGTCTGTGACCGGCCGGGCGCTCCTCCTACTGGTAAGTGAAAGGTCTGTGCGGCGCATTGCCTATAGCACAGACCTGTCACTTACCAGTAGGAGGAGCGCCCGGCCGGTCACAGACATCGCAGGTAAGTATAATGCTTCTAAAAATTGCTAAGTAACCATGGCAACCAGGACTGCAGTAGCGTCCTGGTTGCCATGGTTACCAATCGGAGCCCCAGCGATTAAACTTGGACTCTGATCGGAACTCTCCGCTGCCACCAATTATGGGGAAGGTGATTTTAATTAAAGGGGGGGAGAGGGGAGGCCGCACTGGCCACCAATGATGGGGGGGTGATTTTAATTAGGGAGGGGGGGAGAGGGGAGGCCGCACTGGCCACCAATGATGGGGGGGTGATTTTAATTAGGGAGGGGGGGAGAGGGGAGACCGCACTGGCCACCAATGATGGGGGGGTGATTTTAATTAGGTGGGGGGGGAGGGTATGCCGCACTGGCCACCAATGAATATAATACTGGGGAGGGAGGGAGGGGGGCCGCACTGGCCACCAATGAGTTAAATACAGGGGAGGGAGGGGGGCTGCACTTGCCACCAATGAGTTAAATACAGGGGAGGGGGGTCTGCCCCTCCTGCCTGGCAGCACCTGATCTCTTACAGGGGGCTATGATACGCACAATTAACCTCTCAGGTGTGGCACCTGAGGGGTTAATTGTGCAGATCACAGCCCCCTGTAAGAGATCGGGTGCTGCCAGGCAGCAGAGGGAAGTCATGTACAAAATTCTTAGTATATTCTAACTTGAAGCGTCCCCATCACCATGGGAACGCCTCTGTGTTAGAATATATTGTCGGATTTGAGTTTTCACTAAGTGAAAACTCAGCTCTGAAAAAGCTTTTATGCAGACGGATCTGTGATCCGTTTGTGTGAAAGTAGCCTACGGCCACGGATCACGGATGCGGATGCCAATCTTGTGTGCATCCGTGTTTTTTCACGGATCCATTGACTTGAATGGGTTCGTGAACTGTTGTCCGTCAAAAAAATAGGACAGGTCATATATTTTTGACGAACAGGAAACACGGATCACGGCCGCGGATGAACAACGGTGCATTTTCCGAGTTTTCAACGGACCCATTGAAAGTCAATGGGTCCGCAGAAAATCACGGAAAACGGAACAACGGCCACGGATGCACACAACGGTCGTGTGCATGAGGCCTTAGTGAAGATGGTGGTCCTCCCAATCGTTCTGTACACAATTACAGTCTGTCCGGTATGGATAGACGATTCTCTGTTCCACCCCCTGGAAAGAACGATAAATGATCTGATCTGGGGGAGAAAAAGGGTGAGAATCAAGCAAAAATTTCTATGGCTACCGGAGAAGGATGGAGGTCTAAGCCTCCCCTTCTTTCAGGGTTATTACTTGGCATCACAGATACGTTGGTGTATGGACAATGGGAGCGACCACCATCTATTGCTTATTGTGAGGGATTTCCCGGGACTATATAGGGATATCTTCACCATTTTTGATACAGGATTTTTAGGGAATAGAGGGAAGGACTGTATTTTAAGTAACACCCTTCACAAGGTTTGGAATAAAATCAAAAGCATTTTAAAGATCACTTATTCCACTCAATATACGCCCTTGTGGCATAATACGAACTTAAAATCATTTTTTATATTCTCCGATTATGAATATTGGGACCGAAGTGGGATTAATAGACTTTCTCACATTATAGCACACGGCACCAAAGTATCTTTCATAAGCAAGTTTAGATATGCACAAATTTAGCACGCATTTATTCACACGGTAGATAAGAAAGTATTTGACATTAGGGAAAATACTTTTGTTGATTTTTGTTTTAAATCTTGTGGGTCCAGGATTTCTCTTTCACAGGTATATGATAAGATCTGACAAGCTCTAGTCGGGGTCACAGAGTAGGTCAAAATGGAGAGATTAACTGGGGGAAGAATGCAATTTGAATTGGGGAACGATATATAAGAACATTAAATTAGCATCAAGCTCATATAAATATAGACTTATCCAATTTAAAATCGTTCACCGTCTTTACTATTCTCCAGCTCTCCTAGCGAAAAATAGGAATAACAACAGAGGGCAGATGTTGGAAGTGTGGTAGAGAGGGGGCCGGATTTACACATTTATTGTGGCATTGTTCGGGGACCCAGGACCTTTGGTGCCGGATCTACACAGAATTGGGAAAAATCCATAATATCAGAATGGAACCGAACTTAGTCCAAGCAATTCTGGGGGATTTCTCTACTACGGATCTACCTACTCAATCCAGAAAGATCTGTTTAAAGTATTCTATGGAAGTAAAGGCACTCATAGCGAAATATTGGGGATCCGAAAAAAACACTACCTTCCTAAAATGGAAGTCCTTAATCAACACGATAAAGATCTATGAGGACATAGCTAGTGAGCAGTGACATGAGGAGATAAGGTGATGGTTTCTTTGGAGTATAGCGTAGGCACCTCTCAAGATCAGGCCCTCATGTGAGACTCATTAGTTGGAATGGTCTAGCAGCAGTGACGGGAGGGGGGGAGGGAGGCAAAGGGGGGGGATAAAAAAAAAAGTGCTGGGTGGGTGTGCCGGGGTGCTGTGCTGCTAGTGGTGGGGGGTCCTCGGCACGCGGTTTGCGTTCCCGTCTTCGTTTCGGGGCTTGGGGCGCGGGGTGCGCGCTGGGGGTCCCCCGCCGCTGGTGCTGCAGCGCCGCGGGGCGCTTACTTAGCACAATTAGTAGTCCTCCTACCCTGGTCTTTTAGTTATAGAAATTAGCTATACCATTATGGGTTGCCAGGCACTGCCATTAAATGTTTTTTTTTTTTTTTCGCTCCATCTTTGGAATACAGCTTATAAATGCATCACTGTTAATTTACCTAGGTTTTATTTATTTCTTTGTTTCTCTCTTTTCGCACAATAGAAATTATAGGGGTATTTATTGTAATGTATTGATCCATTATTGTTTCATATTGTGCATATAATCATGTAGATCGGCCTGGTGGCATGAGTTTGTTGTATTCCTTGCTATTGAAGAATTATTGGTATGTTTTAATCATGGAACATTAATAAAAATGTATTAATAAAAAAATAAAGTACACTGGAAAATGGCTGAATCCAAGATGGCTAAGGCTATTTATAGGGCTGCTGGAATATGACATTAACGATTTGCTGGAATGACAGAGCTGAATAATAATGGCAATTTGGATCCACAGTCAGTGCACCAAGGTGTAATAGGATTGTTCCTATTACCCAGTCTGTAACCTCCCCTACTGAACCCTGTTCAACATAAATGCTGTGGAATGAGTCCTCCCTATCCTTTTCCTGCACTTATTAATTGTTTTTTCACCACAATTAGGTCTTTCCTATCACTGTCCCTAGCGCCTGCAGACTTCTCTCCCTGCGCTAAGTACACTGGTAAATGGGAGAATCTAAGATGGCTGCCTCTATTTATAGGGCTGTGACATTACAGGGCTGGTTGGCTGGCTGCTTATTGGCTGCATGCATGGCATTGTGGGTGATCCCTCGTTCCCAGAGTTCCATGCTCCATGTCCAAACACGTACAGCAGACATTTTAGGAAAAAATTCAATTCGTAACCACGAAGCGTGAGGAAATTCTGATTCAGTACAAATTAAAATTTCCCTGAAATTCGGATCGAATTCCACTTTGTCAACTTCGATTTGCTCATCTCTAGTCTTGAAACAATAAGCACACAATTTGCTTCTCATGCTTATGATAAGAATTTTCTAACTAAAGGACATTAGGCTATATAGGTTACTAACAATAAATCATATTCCCTATGGTATATGGTACATTTTAAAGGGTTTCTGTCACCAGAATGAACCCTATTAAACTAGCTGACATTATCGACGTGCTAATTTCAGCTGAACCTAACTAGCCTATTCCTATTTTTATCTATGCCCCCTTTACTCTAGAAATATAACTTTTACAATATTCTAATTAGCCTCTAGGAGCAGGGGGGCGTTGACCCTGCGCCTAGAGGCTCAGTTCCCCCACCTGCTACATTAGATTGATAGGGCCAGGCAGCGTTGGTCTCCTACTGCCGGCCCTGTCTGCGGTGTAAATCTCACGCCTGCGCCATACCGTTCAGTATATGGGCAGGGGCAGTGAGTGAAGGGCGCTCGACGGCTGCCGGCTTCCACACTGCGCGTGATTTCCCCAGTGCACAGGGCCGGCAGTTGGAGGTGAAGGCTGCCTGGCCCTGTCAATCTAGTGTAGCAGGGCGTGGCCAGAGGTGGGAGAACGGAGCCTCTAGAAGCAGCTTTAGGCTTATTAGCATATTATAAAAGTTATATTTCTGGAGTAACTGGGGCATAGATAAAAGTAGGAATAGGCTAGTTACGTTCAGCTGACATTAGCACATTGCTAATGTCAGCTAGTTTAATAGGGCTAATTCTGGTGACAGAAACCCTTTAAAGTTCTATTCATGTGTATCAAATCTTTTGAATAAATTATTAGGATTCACTCTGTTCATGATGGTGAAAATATTTAAGCACAAATTGCATTTTTAATAAAGCTGCATAAAATTAATTAACAAAGCTAGAATGAATGTATGTGCTTCTTGTGGAATTGAAATTGTTATTGAAATTGCTAATGGACACAACTCTGCCATAACGGCCACTATAAAGTTTGTTTGTTTGTTTTAAAATGACATGATTCTAGTTGTGTTACTTGGGAAATCACACACCACATGGTTTGGAAATGCTGCCAAAGCATGTGAATGAAATGTGACAGAAGGCTGTCTCATCAACAGTGTAGAGTGTACAGTGATCTGTGCCAAAGTAGATTTGGTAACACACCAAATTAAATCCATAAAATAGTGGATCTTGCTGCTCCTATACTTGCCAGCTGCTGACTTTTTGTTTCAGTGACCTTACTAGGGACAAAATATAAATAATGACAAATGGTTTTGATGATGATAAACCATTTTTGTTTTACAGAATCTTGATCTTTAGTTAAAAGCAGATGCACACTTTACATTTATTTACAGCAGTAAAACAGAGAAAGCAGTAATGTAACTGAAATATATTGCAGACAAAATTAAACAGTTTACCTTTAAATACTTCTGAAAATAAAGTTTGCAAACTAGCTGAGTATTATTTTATGGTACTACAGAGATATTTCAAGAAATTCTAATAGTTATTTTGATGCTCTAGAGCAGACTTTACTTATTTCTTTTATGGATATTTTATATATTTTTATTGGTTTTATTTAATAACATTTAATAGAGTAGATTGTAACTATTCAGTTCTGGCAATCCGAATATTATATTGCTGATTTTAAGTCTTGATCAGACTAGCACTTTCCATTTTCGAATTTAAAAAAAGCTATTTCTCATCCAGAAACCAAAAATAAGGAACAAATCTATTAACAGATCCCACTTTTCACAATAGAATGGAAAATGCTAATGTTTAATTAGCTTGTTTCGAAGACACAAGTATGCGGTGAAGGCTGTTCAAATCTAAGCTAAAAACTCCATTCAGAACCTTCGTCATCAATTCTGTTAAATTTAACCAGACGAAAAGCACTTCATGCTGCACTATGTTTTGTCCAAATGATAGACCCCAGGATAAAACCATAAAATACCCCATTGTAAGACAATGGAGTCTGTCAGTGTTGGTAACCATCATACAACTGAACAGGCTATGCATCTTGGTTTTTTATTATAAAAGAAAGCCATAATAGAGATGTGAACAGAGCTTTACTCCACCTAAAAGGAAAGTAATAGTTATGATATAAACCCACTTTTTTAAATCTATTTTTATTTACTGATTGTATAATTATAATGACTTTTATGGAAGGGTGTCAGGGACATGTTATATGCAGAGGTCCTTGTACAGAGAGGCAGAGGAGATGAGCAGCCCCCATTATTTTTATTCAATGCTGTTTTTCTTTGTCATCTATCTCCAGCTTTAGAGCTAGGTCAGGAGCCTAGGTAGTACACATAAATCATGGACCTCATAGCAAAAGTCAGCATTGGGCCCTCCCAATATAGCTACCATATTGTATATTTCATATTTCATGAATTATTTTTCCAGATTGTTGCTGCCAGGTCATGAACCAAGGCCCTGATATATGGGAAGCACGGACCTTACCAGTTAAAATACATGCTTTATTACGGTCAATAAAAGGATTTTCTCTGACTGAAAACTTTAATTAGTGTAATTCATTTTGCAACATTATATTTTTTGCAATGACTAAATAAATTATATTTTTGCTTTATCTTAAAAAAAACATACAATGTACTGGTATATATAGAAATGTATCTGTAGATACTAGTAGATTATGAATGAGAAGAAACCTATTGAGGTTTTTAGTAAGATAAAACTCTTAAAGCTGAATATACTGTACATGACTCTATAGTAAAGGGCAGGGACTATGCTGGTGCAGAGTTGGGGAGAGGACTTAAATATGACTCCACAGAGAATAGTGGGGACTCATTTAACCACTTCCCGACCGCCCATTGACTCTAAACGTCCTTGGGAGGTCAGTTTATCTCTGAATGGACGTTCTGGAGTGTCCATTCAGAGATGGCATCTGCTCTCTAATCGTGCAGCTGCAGAGCAGGGGAGCGCTGTCAGTGACAGCAGGGCACCCCAGAGAGAAGGCAGGGACCGTTCCTGGGTGTCCCTACCTTCTAGATCGCTGTATGCTGCTATGCTATGCCACTTCCTGTCCCGGCCCGGTGGTCATGTGATCGCCGGGGCCAGGTGAGTGCAGGAGCTGTCGGGTCTTCCATAGACCTTGATCAGCCCTTCACAGAGGCTGTAGAGTGCTGTATAGCCTCTCTGGGGGGTGTACTTCCCCTGTAACTCTACTATGTCACCCCAGTTATAGGAGAAATCAATAGTTAAAATAAATAAATAAATGAAGTTAAATGTCCCCCAGAGGTCTTGCATGACCTTATGGGGGACACAAAGTGTAAAAAAAAATATATATATATAGTGTTTTGAAAAAATTTAATAAAAAAAGTTTCACATTTAAAAAATAAAAAAATTCCTCCCAAATCCGTTATTTCAATTTTTTTTTAATAATATAAGAAAAAAAAAATAGACATATTTGGTATTACCGCATCCACAACAACCGGTTCTATAATAATATCATATGATCTACCCCATCAGGTGAATGCCATAAAAAATTAATAAATAAACATTGCGCCAAAAAAGATTTTTTTTTGTGAGCTCACCTCCCAAAAAACATAATGTTAATCAATCAAAAAGTCGTATGTACCCCCAAATGTTAGCAATACAAATGTCACCTCATCCCACAAAAAATGAGCCCCCACACAGGACCATAGCCAAAAAATGGGTCTTTTTAGTGCAACACAAAAACATGATAATTGTTTCTAAAAATGCTCTTATTGTGTAAAATGTAAAAAAATAAATACAAAATAGACATATTTGGTATTGTCGCATCCGTAACAATTGGCTCTACAAAAATATCACATGATCTACCTCATCAAGTGAACGGTGTAAAATAATACAAATAGAAATTATGTCAAAACAGTTTTTTTAGTCACCTCACCTCATCAATCAAAAAGTTGTATGTACCCCAAAATGGTAGCAATAAAAATGTCACCTCACCCCACAAAAAACAAGCCCTCACACAAGACTATAGCCAGAAAAATGAAAAAAAATATATAAAAAAATTGATCTAAGGCCTCTCTCACAGGGGCGTCGCGTGTGAGGGCCGGATAGGATGCGGGTGCGTCGCTGGAAAATGCGCGATTTTTCCACACGAGTGCAAAGCATTTTAATAACATGGTTATAAGGGAAAATAATAGCATTCTTAATACAGATTTTCACGCAGCCCCATTCACTTCTATGCGCGATTTTTCCACACGAGTGCAAAGCGTTTTAATATGCGTGAAAATCACTGCTCATGTGCACAGCCCCATAGAAATGAATGGGTCAGGATTCAGTGCGGGTGCTATGCGTTCACTTCACGCATTGCACCTGCGCAGAAAACTCACCCGTGTGAAAGGGGCCTAAGAAAATGGCAACACAAAAATATGATTTTTTTGTTTCTAAAAATGTTTTTATTGTGTAAAACGTAAAAAATTGACATATTTAGTATTGTTGCGTCCATAATGACCGGATCTATAAAAATATCACATGATCTACCCAATAAAATTAGAAAAATGACACCAAACTGCTTTTTTTGTGACTTTTCCTCCCAAAAATGAGATAAAAAGCAACCAGAAGGCCAAATGTACCCCAAAATGGTGCCAATAAAAAGTACAGCTTGTCGCACACAAAGTAAGCCCTCATGCAGCTTTGTCAACAAAAAATAAAAAGTTATTGCTCTTAAAAACCATGACAGAAAATTCTATGTTAGAAAATTCAGTTGCCACTCCTTCCCTTCTGAGCCCTGGCGTATCCCCAAATAACAGATTACGACCACAATTGGGGTGTTACTGTATTCAGGAGAAAGTGGGTAGCAAATTGTGTGTGGGGGGGATATTCTCCTGCTATCTTTTGTGAAAAAGAAAGTTTGGGTCTAAAGCACCATTTTCTTGTAAAAAAAAAAAAAATTTCTATTTTCACACCCAAGTATAAAAAATTCTATGAAACAGCTGTTGAGTGAAGTGCTCGCTACACCCCTAAAAATTCCTTGGGTGGTGTAATTTACAAAATATGGTCACTTTTTGGGGGTTTTCACTGTGGAGTTACCTCAGGGCCTCTTCAAATGCAAAATGGTGCCCAAAGACCATTCCAGCAATATCTGCCCTCCAAAAACCATATGGAGCTCCTTGTCTTCTGTGCCCTGTCGTGTGCCCAAACAGCAGTACACAACTACATATGGGGTGTTTCTGCAAACTGCAGAATCAAGGTAATAAATATTGAGGTTTGTTTTGTTGTTAACCCTTGATGTGTTCTAGGAAATAAAAAATAAAAAATTGACATTTTTAAATTTCACCTCTATTTTGCTTTGATTCCTGTGGAATACCTAAAGGGTTAACAACATTTGAAAAAACTGTTTTAAATAGTTTGAGGGGTGTCATTTATAAAATTGGGTAATTTATGGGTTGGTTCTATTATGTAAGCCCCACAAAGTGACTTCATAACTGAACTGGTCGTTGACTTTGGAAATTTTCTTAAAGCGTCCTAAAAAAAATAAATACATTACTAAAATGATGCCAACATAAATTAGACATATGGGGAATGTTAATTAATAAATATTTTATGAGGCATCACATTTTCATTAACTTTTGGATTATTTTTATAAATAAACGTAAAACATATTGACAAATTTAGCAGTAACATGAAGTACAATGTGTCACGAGAAAACAATCTCTGAATGGCTTGGATAGGTAAAAGAGTTCAAAAATTATTACCACATAAAGTGACACATGTCAGCTTTTCAAAATTAGGCCTGGTCAGGAAGGGGGTAAATGGCCTGGTCTGGAAGTGGTTAAGTGGTTAAGTGTCCCTACCAGTGTCCCCTGATTGAGTGGTACACTGTTGCCAGAAGCTCATCAAACCAACTTTAGTAAGTCTTTGTTCTATAGTGGGAGGGTCTTGTGAATGCAATAAAACTGACAACTGAACAATAACAAACACAGGTGCACTCTGCAGTAATACTAAATCCTCAAACTGATTTTAAAATTGAGAGATTAGTCAACATGTCCTACGGTGTAGAACATGTCTAAGCCCGGACACCGCGACAAGGTTTCTCAAGTAGCCCGGGCTACTTGAGAAACCTTGTCGCGGTGTCCGGGCTTAGACATGTTCTACACCGTAGGACATGTTGACTAATCTCTCAATTTTAAATCAGTTTGAGGATTTAGTATTACTGCAGAGTGCACCTGTGTTTGTTATTGTTTTGTTATATTGTTATATTAATTATTACATCCGCACTTGTTATCTTGTGTAGGATGTCTATTGTGGTACTTGTGGTTCGCCGCGGGCATCCTCCATTGTATGCATTTTGCTGGGGATTGCCATTAGCAACGGGCCACAAGTGCAGGATTTGCTCCCCTATATATATGCACAACTGCATGTGGGTTTGAAGCACCTCCTGCTAATGCCAACCTGTCTTCTTAGTTTGTATATATAGATTCCTGGAGGTGTATAAACTCCTATTTAAATGTGCCTGTTTTCCATCTACAGGTCACATTTAGGTGCACCTGTGAGGCCTGGGACATATCAGCAAGTCTTGAGTGGGACTCACAGACTCCTCCCTCCTCCCATTGCAAGCATGGCCACATGCTGGAGGTAACTGGTGAGTTGTTTGTGAGTCGGCCTTATGCTCCTGTAATTTGCCCACTGGCTCCTGGTATCGCCCATATGGCTCAGGTAGGAGAGTGTAGGGTCCCGGGCTACTTGAGAAACCTTGTCGCGGTGTCCGGGCTTAGACATGTTCTACACCGTAGGACATGTTGACTAATCTCTCAATTTAAAATCAGTTTGAGGATTTAGTATTACTGCAGAGTGCACCTGTGTTTGTTATTGTTTTGTTATATTGTTATATTAATTATTACATCCGCACTTGTTATCTTGTGTAGGATGTCTATTGTGGTACTTGTGGTTCGCCGCGGGCATCCTCCATTGTATGCATTTTGCTGGGGATTGCCATTAGCAACGGGCCACAAGTGCAGGATTTGCTCCCCTATATATATGCACAACTGCATGTGGGTTTGAAGCACCTCCTGCTAATGCCAACCTGTCTTCTTAGTTTGTATATATAGATTCCTGGAGGTGTATAAACTCCTATGTAAATGTGCCTGTTTTCCATCTACAGGTCACATTTAGGTGCACCTGTGAGGCCTGGGACATATCAGCAAGTCTTGAGTGGGACTCACAGACTCCTCCCTCCTCCCATTGCAAGCATGGCCACATGCTGGAGGTAACTGGTGAGTTGTTTGTGAGTCGGCCTTATGCTCCTGTAATTTGCCCACTGGCTCCTGGTATCGCCCATATGGCTCAGGTAGGAGAGTGTAGGGTCCCGGGCTACTTGAGAAACCTTGTCGCGGTGTCCGGGCTTAGACATGTTCTACACCGTAGGACATGTTGACTAATCTCTCAATTTTAAAATCAGTTTGAGGATTTAGTATTACTGCAGAGTGCACCTGTGTTTGTTATTGTTTTGTTATATTAATTATTACATCCGCACTTGTTATCTTGTGTAGGATGTCTATTGTGGTACTTGTGGTTCGCCGCGGGCATCCTCCATTGTATGCATTTTGCTGGGGATTGCCATTAGCAACGGGCCACAAGTGCAGGATTTGCTCCCCTATATATATGCACAACTGCATGTGGGTTTGAAGCACCTCCTGCTAATGCCAACCTGTCTTCTTAGTTTGTAAAACTGACAACTGCAGTAATATTTCATGAAAGCTAATCATGCTTTTCAGGTTGAAAATTAGGCATAGGGATCCACAGTAATGTGAGAAAAGTGTAAGTTAGATAAGCATACCAGAAATGAGCAAATCAATTCTAAACTAATCAGATTACAAATTTAACAAACATTTATTTACCAAATAAATCCAAAGTTTTCACAATTTGCTTCAGATATTGCGTAAAAATGGAATCCAGTGCCATTTTTCTGTGAATATTGGCAGGAAAAACCATGAAAGAAGAAGAAGATGGAGAATCACATGACAATGGAAGCGATGGGGAGGACTTGTCTTGATTGGCTCAGAGACTGAAAGACAACCTGATTAGTCAATCAGTGGGCAGTAAGCAGGTAGGTCCTTATGCTGAGAGAGAAGAATCGCCATTCTCTCTTTAGCT
This sequence comes from Bufo bufo, assembly GCF_905171765.1. Taxonomy (NCBI): domain Eukaryota; kingdom Metazoa; phylum Chordata; class Amphibia; order Anura; family Bufonidae; genus Bufo; species Bufo bufo. Next base: position 73,270,111 of record NC_053395.1, on the reverse strand, counting down.
TGTGACCTGGAAGCAGGGCCGGATTAACGTAGGGGCTGATGGAGCTGCAGCTCCAGGCCCCTACCATAAAATAGGCCCATCTGCCAGCCAAAAGGCCGTCGGGAGGGTTAAAAGTCCTCTGTTGTACACAGCGCAGCGTCACATAGCAGCACACAGTCAATGCAGAGACGCTCACCTCATGCTGGCAGCAGGGAGCCTGAGGGCGGGACTCGGGAGGAGCGTAATATGATCCTAGAGTGGAAGCTGCTTCTGCCAGCCCCTCCCCTCCCTGCCCACCAACCAATCAGAGCTGAGGCAAGGCAAGCACTTCACAGGTCCTGTAAGGGAACTGCACAGTGTAAAGTGTAGTTCCCAGGTTAGAACAGTGCATCTGCCAGGACCTGTGATGACATCATCTTCAGCATCACAGGTCCTGCAGAATCTAGCAAAGGAACTGCACCAAAAATGGTGTAGTTCCTAGGTTTCAAAGGTACATCTGCCAGGACCTGTGATGACATCATCACAGGTCCTTCAACCCCTAACAGCAAGTATTTGAAGTTCACAATCAGCTCTGCATTGATCCATACAGACTGGAATGGAGTGGTAAGAGGAGGTCCTCCACTTTTCATCATTTACCCCCCCTCCATGCCCTGTTTTTACTCATTGCTCACTCATGTATAATACTTCAGACAGGTACAGTGACCACAACCTCATGTACTTCACACACACAGTGACTATAATGCATAACTGACCACATATTTCTATAAACACTGCATCTACAGTATTATACCTTGTATGCCTCACATATATATATATATATATATATATATATATATGCACACACACACACACTCTGCATATATTAAACAGTATTATAGATGCAATATGTACAGATATATAATATATATTGCAGTGTACTGATATGTGAGGTACAAGGTATAATATATGCAGTGTGTATAGATATATTGTATATACAGCAGTGTACTGATATGTTAGGTACGAGGTATAATAGATGGTGTGTACAGGTATATTGTATATACAGCATTGGATTGATATGTGAGGTACGAGCTGTAATTTATACCTCATATATCAGTACACTGCTATATTTACTATATACCTGAACACACTGCATATATTATACTTCGTACCTCACATATCAGTACACTGCTGTATACACTATACATCTGTACACACTGTATCTATTATGCCTCTTTTGTGTGCCAGGCCTGTTTTGTAATCCCAATCCGGCCCTGGTGGCATAAATTATAAAACAGCAGCGAACATAGTTCATGGAACAAAGAGAGAGGCCTGGAATGGGTAGTGGGAGGGGCTATAAAAGGGGAATGGGGGCCCAATTTAGATTCTTGCTATGGGGCCCAGTGATTTCTATGTACGCCTTTGACAGGAGCAGAGAGATAAGAGAAGTGACAGATGACACAGAGTTTAGATTACAGGTTTAATTAACCCTTTAGGATCAAATTGGCTTCTCAGGAGATAAATATGTTAAAGGCATCTCATTCAGTAGCTATATAACTAAGGGTGGGTTCACATCTCCTTTATGGATTCCGTTAAGTGGGGATAATACTGTTATCAATTCAGCACATAGTTTTCCCTGTGCGTGCATTCACATTTCACTTCACTTGGTTCGTTGTACTACTGTCAGTGTCAGACTGTTGTCCCTGTGGGTAACAATGCACAACAGACAACAATGCACACCACAGTGACAGCTCCTGACTCCTGTCCTGAGTACTCCTGTCCGGCGTCAGCCTCAGCTTCCCTTCACTATCACTATAATCAATCACTCTTCCTGATCCTGACTCACTCATTAGAGAGCTGAAGAGCCGACTGAGTCAGCAGCAGCAAGTGAATCGAATGATAGCATCTGCGCATGCGCACCGGCACCTAGAGTCTTCAGTTCACTTGCGAGTCAGCTCAGCAGTCAGTGACTCACCAAGTGAACCGAAGATCCGATTCATGAATCGGTTCATTTGAATGAGCTGATTCAAATGAACCGATTCATCTGAAAGATCCGAACTTCCTATCACTACTGAGGTCATATCCGGCGGGCCGCGGCATTACAGGAACAGCACCAGCTGCTCTGACGTCCTGCCACCGGATATACATCACAGGATATCTGGCGGCAGGACGTCAGAGCAGCTGGTGCGGTTCCTGTAATGCCGGCCCGCCGGATATGACCTCAGTGCGCCCGCGGTTATCCCTCCTGCACGCTGCGCTGTGTACAACCTACTCAGCAGTTTCGACCAGCACACGGCCCACAGCGCTCAGCCACACCAGCCCGTGAGACAGCAGGAGCTTCTGGAGCAGGGCAGGTATCAGATAAACTCATCCAGTTGGAAGGGAGGGCAATCATAGTGCTGTTATGATTTATGGACACAGCTCTCAGCATGCTTAGCCAGCCTTCTATCTGGCTGTTTCTGAGCCTGTGGACTGTGACTCTCAAGAAGCACAGCCAGATAGAAGGCTGGCTAAGCATGCTGAGAGCTGTGTCCATAAATCATAACCGCACTATGGAAATTACTGACTGGCTAAGCATGCTGAGAGCTCAGTCTAAATAACATAACACATTAAAGAAATTACTGTTTCTAGCTGCTAGTCCACAGCAGCTAGAAACAGTAATTTCTTTAAAGGGATTCTGTCACCAGGTTTGACCCCTGTCAGCTAAAAATATGCTGATGTTCAGGGCGTCTTCACGATTCCTAATGTGGGCTTATAAATGTCATCTGTGGGCTTATTTAGCTAAAAAACAGCTATTACTAACCTGTCAGTCAAACAAATAAGGTGCCCAAGGGGATGTTAATGGGTGCAAGATGCCCGCTGCACCCACCGCCGTTCGTGCCCAGCGCCGCCTTTCCGGACTTCTGCACCGCCTCCTAATCCTCTGTGCCGCCTCTCGCTCTCCCTCCCTCCCCCCTCCTTCTGCTGTAAGATCTTGCGCATACAGGGGTTGAGCGAAGTGCCGGCGCATGCGCACTTCGCTGTAAGAAGCCAAATGGAGAAGTCTGCACGGGCGCATCAGGCAGAGCCCTGTGCGCAAGCGCGAGATCTTACAGCAGAAGGAGGGGGGAGGGAGGGAGAGCGAGAGGCGGCACAGAGGATTAGGAGGCGGCGCAGAAGTCCGGAAAGGCGGCGCTGGGCACGAACGGCGGTGGGTGCGGCCGACACCTTGCATTCATTAACATCCCCTTGGGCACCTTATTTGTTTGACTGACAGGTTAGTAAAAGCTGTTTTTTAGCTAAATAAGCCCACAGATGACATTTATAAGCCCACATTAGGAATCGTGAAGACGCCCTGAACATCAGCATATTTTTAGCTGACAGGGGTCAAACCTGGTGACAGAATCCCTTTAATGTGTTATGTTAATTTAGACACAGCTCTCAGCATGCTTAGCCAGCCTTCTATCTGACTGGCTAAGCATGCTGAGTGCTGTGTCCATAAATCATAACACAGCTCTATGAAAATTACTGTTTCTAGCTGCTGTTGTCGACAGTCCACAGCAGCTAGAAAACAGTAATCTTCATAGTCATGTTAAATGATCACTATAGTGTCAGGAAACAAAGCGGTTTTCCTGACACTATAGTGCCCTGAGGGTGCCCCACCCTCAGGTCCCCTCCCGTGGTCCCCCTCCATGTTGCCAAGATAGAAGCCAAATGAAGGGGTAGTTGCAGGAACAAAATACTTTAATGGTATCGATAAAATATATATGTAATTAAGACACTGAGTGCAGTTCCATAAAAAGGCCCAGCAAAATCCTCAGCACCAGGCCCATGATGCTCTTAATCCGGCCCTGCCTGGAAGGGTGTCTTATAGCAATGTCTTAAAAAAGCTATCAGATACACAAGCCACTAATGAATTGTGTTAGGGAAAGAATTAAGAAGATATAAATGAGTATATTTTAGGGACTTTGATCATCAGGGAAAGCATGAGGTAGTGAAGGATTGGTGACAGAGTTAAGTGTTCAACTGTTGGCAACTAGTTCTGTATTACAAAACCCTGCAAATACTTTTTTTTAAATATATGAATAGACAGTATTATGCTCCACTCACCCTGTGTGTATTAATATTGTAACATAGCTTGTTAGGCCAAAAAAAAGACATCCATCCAGTTCAGTCTGTTATCCTACAAGTTGAGGCTAAGTTCACACGAACGTGTGTGATCTGTGGCCGTATTGCGGCCCGCAAATCACGGGCTGCAATACACGGCCACAGTTCCGTGTGATTTCCGCATCACGGATGCGGACCCATTCACTTCAATGGGTCTGCTAATCCGGAATCGCGGAACGGACGCACGGGACGGGACCCCTCGGAAGCACTACGGAGTGCCTCCGTGGGGTTACGTCCCGTACTTCCGTTCCGCTAAAAGATCGAACAAGTCCTATCTTTTAGCAGAACGGCCGGATCGCGGACCCATTAAAGTGAATGGGTCCGCGATCCGATGCGGCTGACCTACGGCGGGCGATCGAGCATTGCGGCCCGCTATTTGCAGGCCGCTTCACAGGCACGGGTCACACACGTTCGTGTGAACTCGGCCTGATTCAGCGGAATGGGAAAAAAACATGATGTAGAAGCCAATTTTCCTCATTTAAAGGGAAAAGGGTCTTTCTGGCTCCAGTTAGGCAATCAGAATAACTCCCTGGATTAACGACCCTTCTTCAGAAATCTAGTAACTATAACCTGTAATATTATTGCACGCCAGAAATACATCCAGGCCCCTCTTGAACTATTTTAATGAATTATCCATCACCACCTCCTCAGGCAGAGAGTTCCATAGTCTCACTGCTTTTGCCATAAAAAATCTTCTTCTATGTTTGTGTAGAAACCTTCATTCCTGTAGACATGTGCTGTCTCATCTTCAGAGACCTGGATATTAATAGATCATTGGAGAGATCTCTGTACTGACCCTGATGTATTTAATTTGATTTTATTGGGACTTGTATTCAGTGAAACTTCTCTGTAGTACTGCAGGAGTTAACCTTCTCTCTTGCATTATGTTCAGCTGCTAATCAAGGTGCTTATCAACCCTTCTATTTATTCTGACTCCTCATTCCTCCCCTTTGCCTGAGCAAAAAGATTTCTAGTTATGTAGTATTTTCTGTTTTTCTATTGTGTACTAAACTTCTGCCTGTCTATTAACTCTGATTCTCTGCTGCCTGCCCTGATCCAGAATGAGGTTCTGGAATATGTCCTGACTAGGGTTGAGCGAACCCGAACTGTAAAGTTCAGGTTCGTACCGAACTTTAGATTTTGGATCCGGACCGAACCCGAACATTTCAGTAAAAGTTCGGGTTTGGTGTTCGTCGATTTCTTGGCGCTTTTTGAAAGGCTGCAGGCAGCCAATCAACAAGCGTTTAACTGTGTGACCTTAGAAGCCATGCCTACTAATGGCATGGCTGTGATGGCCAGTGCAGCATGTGACCAAGCCTCTATATAAGCTGGAGTCACATAGCGCTGCACGTCACTCTGCTGTGCTTAGTGTAGGGAGAGGATGTTGCTCGTGAGGGAGAGAATAGGACAGAATCTGTGATCAGAACTGCATTGAACTCAGGGATCTACATAAATTTAGTTGATGTGGGTGCAGTGGACAATCTTTTTACCCTGCACTGAGCCCAGTGACAGAAAAAAATAACTTTATCCAACTGTTAATTAGGTGGGCAGCGGAGGCCATTTTATGCAAGCTCAGTGCACCAGCACTGCATCTGTGCATTTGTGACATTCAAATCCAAGCTTGAAATACTGCACTAATAATCTGGTTTTAAAAAAACACTAGTGATGAGCGGCAGGGGTCATATTCGAATTTGCGATATTTCGCGAATATTTTGTAGAATATTAGTCGAAAATTCATGATTTTTTTTAAAAATCGGCAAGGTAATGATTGTGTAATATGCAAATTTTCGTAATTCGAATTTTCGGATTCAAATTTTTTTTTGAGAATTTTTCAACTTACAACTATTAGACAAAGAAGATTATAGCACTATATTAGCTAAATTGCTCTATATTTGATTTTTTTCGAATATTCACTATATTGCTATAACTTAGTTTTTTCGAATATTCGTAATATTCTAAAACAAGAATATATAGCAATATAGCGAATATTAAAAAAAAAGAATATAGAGCAATTTAGCTAATATAGTGCTATAATCTTCTTTGTCTAATAGTTGTAATTTTTTTCTCATCTGAAGTTCAGATTGGAAAAAAATTACAGCTATAAAAAAAAAGATTATAGCACTATATTAGCTAAATTGCTCTATATTCGTTTTTTTTCGAATATTCGCTATATTGCTATAACTTTGTTTTTTCGAATATTCGTAATATTCTAAAACAAGAATATATAGCAATATAGCGAATATTCGAAAAAAAAAACGAATATAGAGAAAAATTCGCAAACACTACTACTCCTAAAGTCAAGTATATTGCAGCCTTCTTATTGACCCACAAGCTAGAAGCAGGGAGGGATCATGTGTACTGATTAAAAAAAAAATAATAAAAAAAAAAAAAAAAAAAGGGGAATTTTTTTTTCCGAATATTCGAAATTACGAATATATATAACTATATTCGAAATATTCGCGAAATTTTCGAATTACTTATATTTGTGATAAAAATTCGAAATTCGAATATTTGTGATCAACACTAAAAAACACCCTTTTTTAAACAATATTCAACATCTGGCGCCTTTGCAGGATAGTCAGTGTGCAAATACACAAATTTTTGGGCAAAATACACAAATTTTAATCCCTTGCTGCATCTGCACGTGTGAAATTCAAGCGTTATATACATATTCTGTTAGTAAAAAAAACACCCTTTTTTAGCAAATACTTAATATTGCAGCCCTTGCTGCATCTGTTATTTGTTAAAAACAAGTTTTAAAAACTTCAATAATTTTCTGGCTTGAAAAATACACAGTTTTTGGCAATATCCAACATCTGGTGCCTTTGAAGGATTAGTCAATGTGCAATTTAAGCTAGAAATACAGCTATAATTTTCCGGGTTTTTAAAAACACACTTTTTTGGCAAAGCACAAAATTTTACAGCCTTTGCTGCACCTGCACGTGTGAAATTCAAGCGTTATAGACTGCTTTCATATTCTGTTAGTAAAATAACACCCTTTTTTTACAAAATACCTTAATATTGCAGCCCTTGCTGCATCTGTGATTGTTAAACAACAAGTTTAGGCTACTTTCACACTTGCGTTTGGGGCTCCGCTTGTGAGATCCGTTTGAGGGCTCTCACAAGCGGCCCCGAACGGCTCCGTTCATCCCCAATGGCATTCTGAATGGAAAAGGATCCCGTCAGAATGCATCAGTTGGCTCTGTTCCGCCTCAATTCCGCTCTGGAGGCGGACACAAAAACGCAGCTTGCAGCGTTTTGGTGTCCGCCTGGCCGTGCGGAGCCAAAACGGATCCGTCGGACTTACAATGCAAGTCAATGGGGACGGATCCATTTGACGTTTACACAATATGGTGCAATTGCAAACGGATCCGTCCCCCATTGACTTTCAATGTAAAGTCAGGAGTCCCTATTAATATACCATCGGATCTGAGTTTTCTCCCAATCTGATGGTATATTTTAAACTTGAAGCGTCCCTATCACCATGGGAACGCCTCTATGTTAGAATATACAATCGGATTTGAGTTAGATCGTGAAAACTCAGATCCGACAGTATATTCTAACACAGAGGCGTTCCCATAGTGATGGGGACGATTCAAGTTAGAATATACTAGGAACTGTGTACATAACTGCCCCCTGCTGCCTGGCAGCATCCGATCTCTTACAGGTGGCTGTGATCCGCACAATTAACCCCTCAGGTGCCACACTCCCTCCCCAGTTTTAAATTCATTGGTGGCCAGTGCTACCCCCCTCCCTCCCCAGTATTAAATTCATTGGTGGCCAGTGCGGCCCCCTCCCTCCCCAGTATTAAATTCATTGGTGGCCGGTGCAGCCCCCCTCCCTCCCCAGTATTAAATTCATTGGTCGCCAGTGATGCCCCCTTCCTCCCCAGTATTAAATTCATTGGTGGCCAGTGCGGCCCCCCCTCCCTCCCCAGTATTAAATTCATTGGTCGCCAGTGCGGCCCCCCCTTCCTCCCCAGTATTAAATTCAATGGTGGCCAGTGCGGCCCCCCTTCCTCCCCAGTAATAAATTCATTGGTGGCCAGTGCGGCCTCCCCTCTCCCCCCCCCTCCCCCATCATTGGTGGCAGCGGAGAGTTCCGATCGGAGTCCCAGTTTAATCGCTGGGGCTCCGATCGGTTACCATGGCAGCCAGGACGCAACTGCAGTCCTGGCTGCCTTGGTTACTTAGCAATTTTAGAAGCATTATACTTACCTGTGCTGCACCTGAGGGGTTAATTGTGCGGATCACAGCCCCCTGTAAGAGATCGGGTGCTGCCAGGCAGCAGGGGGCAGTTATGTACACAGTTCTTAGTATATTCTAACTTGAAGCGTCCCCATCACCATGGGAATGCCTCTGTGTTAGAATATACTGTCGGATCTGAGTTTTCACGATGTGAAAACTCAGATCTGAAAAAGCTGTTATGCAGACGGATCCGTTCTGAACGGATTGCAAGCGTTTGCATTATAGGTGCGGATCCGTCTGTGCAGATACCAGACTAATCCGCACCTAACGTAAGTGTGAAAGTAGCCTTAAAAACTTCAATAATTTTTTGTCTTTGAAAAAACACACATTTTTGGCAATATCCAACATCTGATGCCTTTGCAGGATTAGTCAGTGTGCAATTTAAGCTAGAAATACAGCTATAATTTTCTGGGCTTTTAAAAACACCCTTTTTGTGCAAAATACAAAATTTTACAGCCCTTGCAGCATCTGCACGTGTGAAATTCAAGCGTTATATACAGCTTTCATATTCTGTTAGTTAAAAAAAAACACCCTTTTTTTTAAAATACTTAATATTGCAGCCCTTGCTGCATCTGTGATTGTTAAAAACAAGTTTTAAAAACTTCAATAATTTTCTGGCTTTGAAAATAACCTTCATTTTGTGCCTCTGCCTCATTAGTCAGTGTGCAATTTAAGCTAGAAATACAACTATAATTTTCTGGGTTTTAAAAAACACCCTTTTTGTGCAAAATACACATTTTACAGCCCTTGCTGCATCTGCACGTGTGAAATTCAAGCGTTATATACTGCTGTCATATTTTGTTTTAAAAAAAAAAAACTATTTTGGACGAAAAACTAAATTTTGCCCTTTAGATACTGTGGTTCTATTCTGTTATTTCAAAAACAGCCATTTTGGGCAAAAAAATTTAATTGCGGCCTAGTCTGGATCTGTACGTGTGATATACACACTTTAGATACTGTGGTTCTATTCTGCTATTAGAAAAACACTTATTTTACATATTAACATAGTAACATATGTAGGAGAGTACCTGGGGTGGTGGTAAACGGGAGGTACGTGCCACCGGGGGTCCTGGCCCCGGTGGAGTAAGAGCCGGAAAAGTGCATTTTGCAGCGGTTACGCTGTTAACAGCAGATCCGGGCCGGCTCTTATTGGGAGCAGGCAGATATGCGGGCGGGTGCCTGTCTCCCCACGGTCCAGGCCAGGTTTTGCAGGGAAGGGTTAAAACCCGACCAGCACAAGGGTGTGGTGCACAGTGTGGAGCTTCTGGGTTCTCTGGCTGTGAGAGTAAGGAGTGGAGGTGAGCTGGGCTGTGTGCTGAGGCCTGTAAAGGAGTGGACAGGGACCCGCAGCTTAATCCAGGAGGGATCCGTGTCCTGTGGCTAGAAGCAGGACCCATGGACTTACTTCACCAAGGAGAAAAGGTGACATTACTCCTGGGCTTAAATAGACTTTGCTTTATGTGACTGAAACAGGCCTCAAGTAGCCTGCAGCAGGGACTTGCTGTGTTTGAACTATTATTTTTGCTGTGTGTGACCACCCTCCCTATGAACTGCACCGTCTTTCACAAATATGCACCGTGTGAATAAACAAAGCATTGTGTTTTACACCAAGACCGGTCTGTGTTGCTCTATACTGCACTCGCTACCACTGCCTACCAGAGCGGAGCCCCACAATTGGTGGCTTCAGCGGGCAAACAGCAGTGAGGCCGAAAAATTGTGTTGTTTGGACTGTATGTCATATATTAAGCGGCAAGTTTTTGTGGCTCCAGATAAGATGGAGGAGGCCATTAGACACTTGGTGCAAAGTAATGAGGAGGCTACTCGGAGACATGAGGAAGCCCTGAGAGACCAGCGGCAGTTGAATAGTCTACTGGCCCATGCAACTGGCAACTATGCAGGAGTCCATGCGTGTGTTACAACAACAAAACCGTCCCAGGGGGAACCGCAGTCCTACCTGCTGCCCGGGATAAGGTGCGCTCAGCGTTAATAAAGATGGGCCCCGAGGATGATATCGAGGCGTTCCTGATGGTCTTCGAACGCACTGCGGAACAGGAAAGGTTACCTGCAGAACAGTGGGCCGAAGTAATAGCGCCATTTTTAGTGGGAGACGCACAAAAGGCCTACTTCGACCTCAGTCAGGAGGAAGCCAAGAGCTATAAGAGGCTGAAGGGGGAGGTGTTGGCTCGTCTTGGGGTTAATACCTATGTGCGTGCACATCGAGTCTACCATTGGGCCTTCTCTGAGTCCCGGCCTGCTCGGTCCCAGGCCTATGACCTGTTACACCTAGTAAAAAAATGGCTGCAGCCTGAGACATTGAGCCCTCGCAGATGGTGGAACGGGGTGGTGGTCGATCGTTTGGTGCGGACACTGCCAAGGGCCATACAGCGCTGGGTTTGTCAGGGAGACCCGGCAACCTGGATCAGTTAGTAAGCCTAGTCGAGAGGTATGTGGCGACCCAGGACTTGGTGCGGGACTCAACGCAGGCACGGGAATCCCGTCAGGCTCCCTCTCAGGCTAGGGATCCGGAAAAAAGGGGGGGGGAAGGAGTTAGTTCTACTCCAGGGAAGAGAGACCGGGGAGGGACCACGGGGATCAATGTTGGCACTGCCACGGCCTGGGACATAGGGCAGCGAACTGTCCTCAAACACCTGAACCCATGGACTGCGGGTTCGCTCGCCGGTCCTCTTTCTTTGCCCGGCCTGTATGTACCGCAGATGCCTGGCCGGACGCCGATATGCCACCTCTGTGCCAAGTCTTGGTCGATGGGCATCCGATTAATGCTTTGCTGGACTCTGGGAGCCTGGTAACCATAGTGCATGAGTCCTTAGTGTCTGAGACACTCCCAGAGAAGCAAACCCTGTCCATTGTCTGTATCCATGGGGATCGCCGGGAGTACCCCACTGCCAGGGTTACCATGTCCGTGTTGGGCAAAGAGGTTCAGCATGTCGTCGGAGTGGGATGCCAAATCCCTTATGCCGCCATACTGGGAAGGGATTTTCCTTTGTTCTGGACTCTATGGAAGAGCGTTATGCCTTCCCTTAGGGACAGACGACAATCTGGCCAGTGCCCCGAGGGTCCCCATGCGGGGATACAGCCGTAAGGGTCACCACATCACCTGTAGAGTGTCATCCCGATAGGTTTCCCCTAGAGGGTGTTGGCAGGCGAATCCGTGGAAACCCGTCCATCCCGGACCTGGAGGTATCCCGTGACACGTTCGAGACCGCCCAGCTCCAGGATCCGACTTATTGCGGGCGAGGGAAGGGGGTGACAGTGGTAAATGGGGTGGCTCAGCACCCAGGGGCCGACTCGGTGTTTCCCAATTTGGCTTTTAACCAGGACCTGCTGTATAGGGTGGACAAAGTGCAGCACGAGGTAGTGGAGCAGCTGGTGGTACCCCAGCCATACCGCCGTGTGGTACTGGACTTGGCCCACTCCCACGTGCTGGGAGGACATTTGGGCGCAAAAAAAAAACAAGAGCGGATTCTGCAAAGGTTCTATTGGCCGGGGTTTATGAGGAGGTCAAAAGGTTTTGCAATCCTGTCCAGTGTGTGTCAGATGACGAGCCCCAGCCCACTATCGCAGTCCCCTAGTACCCATGGCCCATCATTGAGGTCCCCCGCAGTCCCCTAGTACCCATGCCCATCATTGAGGTCCCCTTCGAAAGAATAGGGATGGATCTGGTAGGCCCCATAAACAAGTCAGCCAGAGGGCACCAGCATATCTTGGTGGTCTTAGACTATGCCACCAGATATCCTGAAGCGATCCCACTACGTCATACTTCAGCTAAGCTCATAGCTAAAGAACTCATGGGTATGTTCGCAAGAGTGGGGATTTCCAAAAGAGATCCTGACCGACCAGGGGACACCCTTCATGTCTAAGGTGACGAGGGAGCTCTGCAAGCTTTTAGGGGTTAAACGGTTACACACGTCCGTATACCATCCTCAACGACGGACTAGTGGAGCGCTTTAACAAAACCTTAAAAACTATGCTTAAAAGAACCGTAGCCAAAGACGGAAAGGATTGGGGACTTGTTGCTGCCGTACGTATTGTTCGCAGTGCGAGAAGTGCCCCAGGCCTCTAAGGATTCTCGCCTTTTGAGCTATTGTACGGTCGACGACCAAGAGGTTGCTGGACATCGCAACAGCCCACCCCACACAAGAGTATTATAGAGCATATAGAAAAGATGCAGGACCGTATCGAGACAGTCCCTACCAATCGTCCGGAAACACATGGAGGCCGCCCAACTGGCACAGAGCCGGGTATACAACCGGAGTGCCCAGGTCCGGACATTTAACCCCGGGTGACCGGGTACTGGTGCTAGTCCCCACCATGACAGTAAGTTTTTGGCACGGTGGCAAGGTCCCTACGAGGTGAAAGAGAAGGTAGGGCCAGTGAATTACAAGATATCCCAGCCAGGCCGGCGGAAGCCAGAACAGGTATATCATGTAAATTTATTGAAATCGTGGAGAGATAGGGAGTGTCTCATTGGGGACGGCCCAAGCACTGTCTTGTCTGCGGGGAAGATCCCAGCTCCACCCGAGGTCCCAGAGGGCACCTCCGCAGTAAAGATAGCGGGTGGTCTGTCGACCAAACAAGCTCAGGAAGCCAAAGAGTTGGTGAGTCGAAATAGGGACGTGTTCTCTGAGCTTCCTGGACGAACTTCGGTAGTCCGACATGACATTGTCACCGAGCCCCACGTCAGGGTACGGTTAAAGCGTATCGTGTACCGGAGGCCCGGCGACAGGCCATTTCAGAAGAAGTAAGGTCGATGTTGAGGTTAGGGGGTAATTGAGGAGTCAAGGAGCGAGCGGGCCAGCCCCATAGTCCTCATCCAAAACCTGACGGTACTCTGCGCTTCTGCAATGACTTTAGAAAGCTCAACGAAGTGTCGAAATTCGATGCCTACCCCATGCCCCGGGTAGACGAGCTCATAGAACGGCTAGGGAAAGCTCGCTATTTCTCGGTCCTCGACCTCACAAAAGGATATTGGCAGGTGCCTCTCACGGAGGCGGCAAAGGAGAAGACTGCCTTTGTCACCCCCGAGGGGTTATTTCAGTACCAAGTTTTGCCCTTTGGCCTACATGGCGCTCCAGCCACCTTCCAGCGATTGATGGATGTCATCCTATGGCCCCATCGTCCATATGCTTCGGCATATCTGGACAACATCATCGTGTTTAGCCAGGACTGGGAGAGTCACCTGCCCAAGGTACAGGCCATAGTCGATTCACTTAGAAAAGCCGGACTGACGGCCAACCCAAAAAAGTGTTCGATCGGGTTCGAGGAGGTCCGGTACCTGGGATACGTGATTGGGCGGGGAGTTGTCAAACCCCAGGTAGACAAGGTTGAGGCGATCAAGAGCTGGCCCAGACCTCTTACCACCAAGCAAGTACGTTCGTTCCTAGGGATGATAGGATATTACCGGCGCTTTATCCCCAACTTTGCCACAGTGGCGGCCCCATTGACAAGACTTTTGAAGGGAGGAAGACGTGATGGTCCGCTGGGATGAGCAGGCGGAAGAGGCGTTCTCCCGTTTCAAGTCGGCTCTGTGTGGGTCCCCGGTTTTGGTGACACCAGACTTCACACGGGAATTTATCGTTCAGACGGACGCCTCTGGAGTGGGCCTAGGGGCAGTACTCTCTCAGGAAATCAGTGGGGAGGAACACCCTGTTGTCTTCCTGAGTCGCAAACTCACCCCAGCGGAAACCAGGTACAGCGTGGTAGAGAGAGAATGCCTGGCCATAAAGTGGGCCCTCGAGTACTATCTGTTAGGGAGAAGGTTCCGTCTGGTGACCGACCATTCCCCTCTTCAGTGGATGAGCCGGGCCAAGGAGGGGAGTGCCCGGGTCACCAGATGGTTCTTATCCCTCCAGAATTTTAAGTTCAGTGTCGAACACAGGGCAGGCCGCTTACAGGGGAATGCCGATGCCCTGTCCCGGGTACACTGTTGTACGTGTGTCCAACCTCTCAGGATTGAACAGGGTGTGCAACCCTTCAGGGTTGAACAAAGGGGGGGGATATGTAGGAGAGTACCTGGGGTGGTGGTAAACGGGAGGTACGTGCCACCGGGGGTCCTGGCCCCGGTGGAGTAAGAGCCGGAAAAGTGCATTTTGCAACGGTTACGCTGTTAACAGCGGATCTGGGCCGGCTCTTATTGGGAGCAGGCAGATATGCGGGCGGGTGCCTGTCTCCCCACGGTCCAGGCCAGGTTTTGCAGGGAAGGGTTAAAACCCGACCAGCACAAGGGTGTGGTGCACAGTGTGGAGCTTCTGGGTTCTCTGGCTGTGAGAGTAAGGAGTGGAGGTGAGCTGGGCTGTGTGCTGAGGCCTGTAAAGGAGTGGGCAGGGACCCGCAGCTGAATCCAGGAGGGATCCGTGTCCTGTGGCTAGAAGCAGGACCCATGGACTTACTTCACCAAGGAGAAAAGGTGACATTACTCCTGGCTTTAAATAGACTTTGCTTTATGTGACTGAAACAGGCCTCAAGTAGCCTGCAGCAGGGACTTGCTGTGTTTGAACTATTATTTTTGCTGTGTGTGACCACCCTCCCTATGAACTGCACCGTCTTTCACAAATATGCACCGTGTGAATAAACAAAGCATTGTGTTTTACACCAAGACCAGTCTGTGTTGCCTCTATACTGCACTCGCTACCACTGCCTACCAGAGCGTATCCCCACACATAGTACATAAGGCCGAAAAAAGACATTTGTCCATCCAGTTCGGCCTGTCATCCTGCAAGTTGATCCAGAGGAAGGCAAAAAAAAAAAACCCTGTGAGGTAGAAGCCAATTTTCCTCACTTTAGGGGAATAAAAAATTCCTTCCCGACTCCAATCAGGCAATCAGAATAACTCCCTGGATCAACGACCCCTCTCTAGTAGCTATAGCCTGTAATATTATTTCACTCCAGAAATACATCCAGGCCCCTCTTGAATTCCTTTATTGTACTCACCATCACCACATCCTCAGGCAGAGAGTTCCATAGTCTCACTGCTCTTACCGTAAAGAATCTTCTTCTATGATTGTGTATAAACCTTCTTTCCTCCAGACGCAGAGGATGTCCCCTCTTCACAGCTACAGTCCTGGGGATAAATAGATGATGGGATAGATTTCTGTAATAACCCTAATTTTGATAATCTTTTGGGGTACTGTAGC
The DNA here is from genome assembly GCF_905171765.1 of Bufo bufo. Classification (NCBI taxonomy): domain Eukaryota; kingdom Metazoa; phylum Chordata; class Amphibia; order Anura; family Bufonidae; genus Bufo; species Bufo bufo. The sequence goes on along the minus strand of NC_053395.1, from coordinate 73,254,612 downwards.
TGCCCCATTCCATTTATTACTTTAGTTGCCCTCCTCTGGACCCTCTCCAGCTCTGCTATGTCTGCCTTGTTTACAGGAGCCCAGAACTGTACACAGTACTCCATGTGTGGTCTGAGTAATGATTTGTAAAGTGGTAGGAGTATGTTCTCATCACGGGCATCTATGCCCCTTTTGATGCAACCCATTATCTTATTGGCCTTGGCAGCAGCTGCCTTACACTGGTTTTTGCAGCTTAGTTTGCTGTTTATTAAAATTCCTAGATCCTTTTCCATGTCAGTGTTACCGAGTGTTTTACCATTTAGTATGTACGGGTGACTTGCATTATTCCTTCCCATGTGCATAACTTTACATTTGTCAGTGTTAAACCTCATCTGCCACTTATCTGCCCAAGCCTCCAATCTATCCAGATTGCTCCTGTAGTAGTATACTGTCCTCTTCAGTGTTAATTACTTTACACAGTTTAGTGTCATCTGCGAAAATTGATATTTTACTATGCAAGCCTTCTACAAGATCATGAATAAATATATTGAAGAGAATAGGGCCAATACTGACCCCTGAGGTACTCCACTAGTGACAGTGACCCAATCTGAGTGTGTACCACTAAAACCACCCTGTTTTCTATCCCTCAGCCAGTTACTTGCCCACATACAGACGTTTTCTCCCAGTCCGAGCATTCTCATTTTATATACTACCCTTTTATGTGGTACAGTGTCAAATGCTTTGGAGAAGTCCAGATATACGACATCCATTGCTTCACCGCTGTCAAGTCTAGAACTTACCTCCTCATAGAAACTGATTAAATTAGTTTGACATGACCGATCCCTCATGAAGCCATGCTGATATGGTGTTATTTGCTTATTTCCGTTGAGATGCTCTAACATAGCATCTCTCAGAAAACCTTCAAACAGTTTACCCACAACAGATGTTAAACTTACCGGCCTATAGTTTCCAGGCTCTGTTTTTGGACCCTTTTTGAATATTGGCACCACATTTGCTATGTGCCAATCTTGTGGGAGATTCCCTGTCAGTATAGAGTCTGCAAATATCAGAAATAAGGGTCTGGCTATGACATTACTTAATTCCCTTAGGATACGGGGGTGTATGCCATCCCGTCCTGGCGATTTGTCTATTTTAATCTTTTTAAGTCGCTGTTGTACTTCTTCCTGGGTCAGACAGGACACTTTTAATGGGGAATTAATTTTTACATTCAGCATTTCATCTGACAGTTTATTTTCCTCAGTGAATACATTGGAGAAAAAAATATTTAACAGCTTTGCTTTCTCCTCGTCGCTCTCTGTGACTTCCCCCTCATTACTCTTTAAAGGGCTGACACCTTCAGATTTATACTTTTTAACATTTATATAATTGAAGAACATTTTAGGGTTAGTTTTACTCTCTTTGGCAATTAATCTCTCGGTCTCTAGTTTGGCCGCTTTCATTTGTTTTTTACTTGTTCTATTTTTTTCTTATAGTTTTTCAGTGCTTCCGTGCTACCCTCCTGTTTTAGTGTTTTATATGCTTTCTTGTTGTCATTTATTGCTTTCTTTACAGTTTTGTTTATCCACACTGGTTTCTTTTGTTCCTTAACCTTTTATTCCCATACGGTATGTACCTCTCACAATGAGATTTTAGGATGCTTTAAAGATATCCTATTTTGTGGCTGTATTTTTTATTTTGAGGACTTTGTCCCATTTAGTTAGGCCTATGGCCTCTCTTAGTTGGCTAAATTTAGCTTTTTTGAGGTTTGGTATTTTTGTTCCTCCCTGTAGAAACGCTCTTTTGAATGATAATTGGAAGGTTATTACTTTATGGTCACTATTTCCCAGGTGTCCCCCAACCTGCACGTCTGTTGTTCTGTCAGGCCTATTGGTTAATACTAAGTCCAGCATGGCCGTCCCTCTAGTCGGGTCCTGAACCAGTTGGGAGAGGTAATTGTCTTTGGTTATTGCCAAGAACCTGTTTCCTTTATGAGATATACAAGTTTCAGTTTCAGAGTATATTCCTGGTTGTTGAAGTCCCCCACTACACCAGCCTGGTTTGTTTTCCCTCTGGATTCAAAAAGGCTAAAAATATTTAATTGTGGCCTAGTAAACATCTGTACGTGGGAAATACACACTTTAGATACTGTGGTTCTATTCTGTTATTTGAAAAACAACAATTTTGGGCAAAAATTTTTAATTGCGGCCTAGTCTGGATCTGTACATGTGAGATACACCCTTTACATACTGTCGTTCTATTCTGCTATTAGAAAAACACAAATTTTGTGCAAAAATCTTTAATTACGGCCTAGTCTGGATCTGTACGTGTGAGATACACACTTTAGATACTGTGGTTCTATTCTGCTATTAATTAAACACCCTTTTTGGGCAAAAGAATTTTACAGCCCTTGCTGCATCTGAACATGTGAAATTCAAGCATTATATACAGATTTTATATTGTTATTTAAAAAATACATAGTATTGCAGCACTTGCTGCATCTGTGATTGTTAAAAACAAGTTTTAAAAACTTCAATAATTTTCTGGCTTAGAAAAAACACCCATTTTTGGCAATAACCTTCATTTTGGGCCTCTGCCGCATTAGTCAGTGTGCAATTTAAGCTAGAAATACAGCTATAATTTTCTGGGTTTTAAATAACAACCTTTTTGTGCAAAATACACAATTTTACAGCCCTTGCTGCATCTGCATGTGTGATATTCAAGCGTTATATACTGCTGTCATATTCTGTTATTTAAAAAAAAAAAACATTTTGGACAAAAAAAACGTAATTTGCAGCCTTTGCTGCATATGTCATTTTGAGATACACACTTTAGATACTGTGGTTCTATTATGCTATTAATAAACACCCATTTTGGCCAAAAATCTATAATTGCGGCCTAGTCTGGATCTGTACGTGTGAGATACACCCTTTACATACTGTGTTTCTATTCTGCTAATAATAAAACACCAATTTTGGACATAAATCTTTAATTACGGCCTAGTTTGCATCTGTACGTGTGAGATACAACCTTTACATACTGTGGTACTATTCTGCTATTAATAAAACAACCAATTTGTGCAAAAATCTTTAATTGCGGCCTAGTCTGCATATGTCATTATGAGATACACACTTTAGATACTGTGGTTCTATTCTGCTATTAATAAAACACCCATTTTGGCCAAAAATCTTTAATTGCGGCCTAGTTTGCATCTGTATGTGTGAGATACAAACTTTACATACTGTGGTTCTATTCTACTATTAATAAAACAACCAATTTGTGCAAAAATCTTTAATTGCGGCCTAGTCTGGATCTGTACGTGTGAGATACACCCTTTACATACTGTGGTTCTATTCTGCTATTAATAAAACACCCATTTCGGGCAAAAATCTTTAATTGCGGCCTAGTCTGCATCTTGACGGGGTATTGGTTATTACCCGCTCGCCCCTCATGATCAGTCACTTACTAACCCTTGACTCACTTACCACAAGCCATAACCTTCTAAACTGGCCCCGTCAGAACCCCAATAAGACACGGACACCAAGTTGGATTATATCGGCCACAGCAGCCGTTTATTGTAACATATACATGAATAATTAACCTTTTATTTTCCACAAAACATCCCCATAAGATATAACCAACTTAATTCACCTGAGTAACACGGGGGAGGTCCTGGAAGCCCCAAACCTCGGAATTTTCCCAGTATCCTTTTTGAGCCGACTTGCCCCCAGCCGTTAAGCACCAGCTCGGAGGCACCACTGACGGCTCGCCCAAATTCCGCCACAACCGACCACCAGCCATAGGAGTCCAGCCCCAACCGTGGAGCCCTCCCATCCTCGTCACCTGAATCTCTCCAACTTCAAGGACCTCCCACCGCCACGAACGCACATGCTTGACACCTTAAGCCTGTGCGTTCCTCCACATCCGCAAAGCTGTCTCAATGCCTTCCTGTATTGCCAGACACCACATGTCAATCCCCACTGCGTTCAAGTGAACGCCGTCAGACCGCCAAAAAGCTCCAACCCCTTTTTCCAGTTCGGTATGCCGTACTACCACTGCCCCATTCCTTGCCATGAACCGCCCTATGGCCCGGTTAGCTTTTATCCTAGCCTTATTTATCCCCTCCACCGAACGCGCCCCCTCCACACTTTGCGGGGAACAATGTCCGACCAAATGGAAATAAGACCCGGGAACAGTGCCCACAACCGGAGTAGGTCGAATTTACCGTCCTTCACCAATTCCCGCAATGGCCGCGCCCCCAAATCGTTGCCCCCACATGCAACACCAACACATCCGGCACCCTATCCAACCTAACAAACTGTGGACCTCAGGTAACACGCCCCCCCACACCATACCCCTACGCCCCAACCATCTACCACCGCTACCGACCGGTCAATCCCCAACTGTTGTCCATCCGGCCGAACCGCTGCCCGGATGGCTCCCCAGAAAACATAGGAGTGACCCATTATCCAGATCAGCGCTGGGTCCGAACCTGCAACGAAATAACAATAACAAAAGCATACCGTGCGGGATGAGACAGAATACAATGCAATATCACAACCGATCTAGACGAATATATGATCTAAAGCGAATAGATTCCCACCTTCCTATCCGCATGATCACGTCCTGCCCCAACCTGCGTCTGGCCGCCTCCATCGCTGCCCCGATTCTGAAAGAATGGCTAGAGTAACCCCCAAGCGCTAAGCCCAACTGCCCTAGACACCGCTTAAAGACCGCCGTGAACTGGAAACGGGAAAGGAAAGACCCGTTCGCATGCACTAAGAGAGGGGAATTCGTCCCCACCACCGCAACCCCGTACTCCCTCAAGCAACATACCGGACACATTGCGCAACCCGGGACCGCAAACAAAACAACCTTCCGACCTCTCCCTTCCACATCAGTTTTTGACCGCCTAATACGAAACTCCACCCCGTCCTGAAAAAGGTCTACATCGTCCCTAAACAAACCACCCTGTCTCTTAACCGACGGAGAAACCAACTCGCCCAAACGCAAGGCCCCAAAAAATGCCAGCGAAAAAGCCAACCGAAACAAACGTAACTCCCCCGGCGAGGCACAAACGTCGACTAGCTGATCCCCCACCCTCAACAGCAAAGCAAAAGGACACCGGCCTACGGTCATCCTGCCCTGACTGAGAACGCCGCCAACCCTTCAAAGCCCTCACCACCAGAAAAGACTTGGTGACGTCCGGCAGATTCCTAAGATGAAAACCGAAAGCCAATCCTGAAACACAACTATTAATCCTAGAGACAGACCACCCCTCCTCTCTACAATGCCCAATGAACAATAGCAATGGAATCTCAAAGTCATCCGAAACAACAGCCAACCTGGTCTTCCAATCCTCCCAGCATTGCCATGCCCTATCGTATGTCTCCCACGTACCGGGTGCAAGTGAAGCCCGTATGAGACCCGCTACGGTGTCTCCAGAAGTTCCCACAGGCTACTCGGGCAGTCCAGCCCGCGCTCCTCTGCCCCCGGGGCCAGCTGGCGGAAACGCTCCCACTGTGAACGAGAGAGAGCATCGGCAATACAGTTATCAACCCCTGGTACATGCACTGCTACCACCCAAGCATTTAGTGACAAGCACTTCAGCACCAGCCTCTGCAACAGACGCACCACCAACGGTGAAGAAGCTGACAACCCGTTAATCGCTTGCACCACCCCCAAGTTGTCACAATGGAAACAAATCTTCTTGTTCCTAAACTCCTCCCCCCATAACATTACTGCCACCACAATGGGGAACAATTCCAGCAACGCTAAATTCTTGACCCAGCCTCTCTCCACCCAGGTATCAGGCCAACCCCCCGCACACCACTGCCCCCCACAATAGACCCCGAAACCGCCTCCCCCGCCGCGTCAGAGAAAAGGTCAAAATCAAAGGAGTCTACCGCCTCACCCATAAACAGACCTCTGCCATTATAACACTCCAGAAACGATGCCCAAACTTGCAAATCCGCCCTAAGCTCCTTCCCCAATCTAATAAAATGGTGCGGCGCCGCCACCCCTGCCGTTGCCGCCGCCAAACGCCTACTAAATACCCTACCCATGGGGATAATCCTACAGGCGAAATTCAGCTTCCCCAGGAGTGACTGTAGGCTCCGCAATTGGATTTTCTGCAGTCGCCTCGCCCTGTCGACCTCCATTTTCAAATCCTCAACCTTGTCCAAGGGCAGCCTACATTCCATCCTCACTGAGTCAATCACTATGCCTAGGAAGCTCAATTCCGTGGTCGGCCCCACCGTTTTTCCTGCCGCCAAGGGAACCCCAAAGGAATCAAACAACGCCTCCATCGTGTGCAACAGTAAAGAGCACACCCTGGATCCCGGAGGGCCAATACATAAGAAATCGTCCAGATAGTGAATAAGTGATTCACATCCGGAGGAATCCACTACCGCCCATTCTAGAAAAGAACTGAACTTCTCAAAATACGCGCAGGACAACGAACACCCCATTGGCAAACAACGATCAACAAAAAACTTACCCTCCCAAAAACATCCCAACAAATGCAGACTCTCTGGGTGCACCGGCAACAACCTAAATGCTGACTCAATATCTGTTTTCGCCATCAACGCACCCCTCTTAAACTTCCTAACCCACTTCACTGCCGCATCAAATGAGGTATAGACTACCGAGCACAGCGTCGGGTCAATACCATCGTTGACCGACGATCCCTTAGGAAAGGATAAATGTTGAATCAGGCGAAACGTATTCGCCTCCTTCTTTGGGACCACCCCCAGAGGCGACACACACAAATTCTGCAAAGGTGGTTCCAAAAACGGGCCAGCCATCCTTCCCAGTCTAACTTCCTTCTCTAACTTTTTGGTCACCACATCAGGGTGCTCCCTTGCCAACTGCAAATTCTTCTTAAGCAACACGGGCCCCGATGGAACAAACGGATTTTAAACCGCCCCGAAAAACCTTCCCGCAACAATTGCGCAGCCCCCCTATCCAGATATCTAGCAAGAAACCGGTCCATCTCTTCCAGACGCACTGGCGTCTCCCCCTTTTCCAGAACTCTCGCCCCCCTTCTGTCTTGCCCCTCTAAAGCAGCGCGTGGCTCCGTGAGACCCGCCACAGGTGGAACATTCGTGCTTAAATTTGCACTTAGCTCCAAATTTACACCCCCCTTCATTGAATAAAAAACACAACCCCTTCGCAGATGCTGCCGCGAATCCGGATTGTCCCCCCGCCCCTGCTTCACTCCGAAAGGGCTGACCTGACCAAGCCTACGCTTTTCCTCTTCCTCCCTCTTACCCTCATCCTTTCGCGCCCTATCCAAATTGAACCTGTCCAAAGGGAGTAAGGAAAATATATCCACATACTCCCCTTTCCAAATGCGCTCCCTAACCTCCTGCTTCAAATGTGCCCCCAACGGGCCCTCGAAACAAACATAAACTTCCCCCTTAGCCCTATCGTCTAACCGCATTCCATCCTCCTGATCAGACCCACCTACCTGCGTCTGAACAGACGCCGAAGTCCCACATGAAACCACCGTGGGTGTACTCGAAGCTGGCGGCCCCCCAGCGGCCGCCCCCACACCCCACTCCGGCAATGGCCCTGACGCTACCGCCCCGCCGACACCACCCCCCAAGCCCCCCAACGGTAACACGGGATTCCCTGCCGCCCCCAAATTTGATAACAACCCCACCAAACCCCCCAAGAGCTGGCCCAGTCCCTTACTCAAATCCGACTGAGACCCCCCAGCCCCCCCAGACACTAACTGACATAAAGGTCCCCAAGGTGCCTCACCTGGCTGCCTGGGTGCTGTGACCCCATCAGCCGAAGGTCCTGACTCCCGCCGCTCGGTCCTCTGAGACGGTCCTGGCACAGCGAGCTCCCACGGATGTCCCCTGGCTGGGCTGGGGCCAGGGACGTGATCTTCCGGATCCTCCCTGGAAACGACTTGCACGGCGACGACTTCCTCCTCGACTTGCCTGGCCGACGAGGGCCTGCTGCCAAGGTCCGCAGCAGCCCCGTGCCCTCTGGAACACTGCTCTGGCTGAGGGGCCTCATCCACATCAGGATCCTGGAGAGAGCCCATCGTTCCCGGTCCCGACCACAAGGTGGCGCTGCTGCGCTGCTGAAGAGGCCTGCTGAGGCCTGAACGAGGGCTCCGCCTACTGGCTGGATTCCTTCCATGTCTGGGCGCCCGGGAAGGAGCTGCACCCGGCGCCTGCAGGCGTGAAGGGTCCTGGAAAGCAGGGCTCCGTCTGCGGCGCTAAACCCGAGGGGAGGCCATAACTGGGCTGAGGCGCGCCGGCGGCCGGGATGCCCGTGGCTGAGGTGAAGCAGGAGCCTCAGCCGCCCCTCTGAGCAGCTGCTGGACCTGCTCCAGCCGCCGACCTGAGATCCGACAGAAGTGACTTTACGTCCATGATAAATGTAAGTGACCGCAAGGGAGTGCAGGTGTATACAGCTCCGTTTTTACCACAAAATGGCCTCCTTCATCCCGAGCCCTCACCTATTTAACCCCTCGCTCCACCGCCCCCATAACTTAAACTAACCAATCCCTTCCCAGGGGCTCCCTCAAACCAGCCCCCCGTCATAGTCGCCTCCCCCCAAGGCTGCGCCCCCAGTCCGGCTCTGTCTGTACGTGTGAGATACACCCTTTACATACTGTGGTTCTATTCTGATATTAATAAAACACCCATTTAGGGCAAGATCCTAAATTTGAGAAATATGAGGAAAGCGTCAAGGGACGTTATATCTCCATAACAGCACACTGGGTAAATGCAGTGGCGGCTGGGCCTGAGGCGGATAGCAGTTTTCCGCATGTCCTTCCACCACCGAGGATTGCAGGGCGCTTCAGTTTGCCTCCTGTTGCTTCCTCCTCCTACTCCGCTTCCTTATCCTCTACCGCCTCCTCATCCAGTCAGAGTAACACATTCACCACCAACTTCAGCACAGTCAGGGGTAAACGACAGTAGGCAGTTTTAAAACTTATCTGTTTGGGAGACAAACCCCACACAGCGCAGGAGCTGTGGACGGGCCTTGAACAACAGACCGATGAGTGGTTGGTGCCAGTGAGCCTCAAGCCCGGCCTGGTGGTGTGCGATAATGGGTAAAATCTCGTAGCAGCTCTGGGACTAGCTGGTTTGGCGCACATCCCTTGCCTGGTGCATGTGCTGAATTTGGTGGTGCAGAGATTCCTTAAAAATTACCCCAATATGTCAGAGCTGCTGCATAAAATGTGGGCCGTCTGCGCGCGCTTTATGCATTCTCACTCTGCTGCTGCTCGCCTGTCAGCGCTGCAGCGTAACTTCTGCCTTCCCGTTCACCGCCTCATATGCGACATGCCCACAAGGTGAAACTCCACCTTGCACATGCTGACCAGACTGTGCGAGCAGCAGCAGGCGATAGTGGAGTTTCAGCTGCAGCATGCACGGGTGAGTCGCTCTGCGGAACAGCACCACTTCACCACCAATGACTGGGCCTCCATGTACGGCATGCTGATCGGGTGGGTGCAGGAGCTGATAGCCGGACCCCTGGTCTATGCGCCGGCAATGGTGAAAACACTGATGCCGGTGCATTAACCCTCACACTCCCACTGTCAGCACTGACCGCGGCATGTGCGGAATCATGCCGGGTGTGGGGTGGCCATTGGGTGCTGTGAAGGGGACCAGATGGCAGGTAAGACAGCCCAATGCCTTTCTTAGGCATCATGGCTGCCTTCTGTAACAGCCTGTTAGATCCAGCCCCCTGGATCTCACAGGCAAGCAAGCTGAAGTGTATTACAGTGTGTAATACACTTACAGCCAACGCTTAACAATGCAGAAGTATTGTGATCCATTATAAAGAGGATCAGACCAGGGTGGGACAAAAAATAAAGAGAAAATACTCTAAAAAAAATAAAATCAGTTTCAAGTAAAAAAAAAAAGTGTCCTTTTCCCAAATAAAGTAAAACAAAATTGTAAAAAAAACAGGGAAAAAAAGAAAATTAGACATATTAGGTATTGCCGTATCAACTGGCTCTATAAATATATTACATGACCTAACCGCTCAGGTGAACAACGTCAAAAAAAATTAAATGAAAACTGCTAAAAAAAAAAAAAAATTTGTCACCTTACATCACTAAAAGTGCAACACCAAGTGATCAAAAAGGCATATGCCTCCCAAAATAGTACCAATCTAACCATCACCTCACCCCGCAAAAAATGAGGACCTACCTAAGACAGTTGCCCAAAAAATAAAACATGGCTCTCAGACTATGGAGACACTAAAACACAATCTTTTTTTTAAATGGCTGTGGTGGCTCATTGCATTGAAAACAACACAACCATCTGTATTGTTTTATTATTTATTTATTTTTTAATTTTTGTTTTCAATTCATGGATAGCATTTTAATATTTTATGTGAATTTTATATGTTTTGATTAAACACTATATATTTCAATTGGATGCCGAGTGTATGAGTGCTCGCCCCCATTTCAACTATATACATTAACCCATGATCTTTTTTGTTTCAAAAATTCTTTTATTGTGTTAAATGTAAAAAAAATAATAATAATAATTGACATATTAGGTACCACTGCATCCGTAACAACTTGCTCTATAAAAGTACCACATGACCTAACCCCTCAGGTGAACACGTATAAAAAATAAAAACGGTGTCAAAAAAGACATTTTTTGTCACCTTAAATCAGTGTTTCTCAACTCCAGTCCTCAGGCCCCACCTACCGGTCATGTTTTTAGGATTTCCTTAAGCAGGTGATATAATTTGTGTTAATGCCTTAGGACTTACCACAGGTGTTCATTCTGTGGGATATTCTCAAATCCTGACTGGTAAGTGGGACCTGAGGACTGGAGTTGGGGAACAAGTGATCAAAAAGTCATATGCACCCCAAAATAGTGCCAAGCAAACCATCATCTCATCCAGCAAAAATTATACCCTACCTAAGACAATCACCCAAAAAATCTTTTACTCTCAGACTAAAACATGATTTCTTTTTTGTTTCAAAAATTATATTATTGTGTAAAACTTAAATACATTTAAAAAAGTATACATATTAGGTATTGCCACGTCCGTAACGACCTGTTCTATACAAATATTACATGACCTAACCCCTCAGGTGAACACTGCAAAAAAAATATTTAAAAAAATGGGGTCAAAAAAGCCATTTTTGTCACCTTACATCAGAAAAAGTGTAATAGCAAGCGATCAAATTTTATGCACCCGAAAATTATACCAATCAAACCGTCATATCATCCTGCAAAAATTTTACCCTACCTTAGGCAATCGCCTAAAAAAAACTATGGCTCTCAGACTATGGAGACACTAAAACATGATTTTTTTCTGTTTCGAAAATGATATTATTGTGTAAAACTTAAATAAATAAAAATTGTATACATATTAGGAATTGCCACGTCCATAACGACCTGCTCTATAAAAATATTACATGATATAACCCCTCAGGTGAACTAGGTGAAAAATAAAATAAAAACAGTGTCAAAAAAGCAATTTTTGTCACCTTACATCACAAAAAGTGTAATACCAAGTGATCAAAAAGTCATACTGACACCAAAATCACACCAATCAAACCATCATCTCATTCGACAAAAAATGTTACCCTACCTAAGATAATTGCCCAAAAAATTTAAATAAAACTATGGCTCTCGGAATATAGAGACTCTAAAACATGATTTTCTTTGTTTCAAAAATGCTGTTATTGTGTAAAACTTAAATAAATAAAAAAGTATACATATTAGGTATTGTCGCATCCGTAAGAACCTACTCTATAAACATATCACATGAACTAACCCGTTGGGTGAACACCGTAAAAAACTGTAAAATAAAAACAGTGTAAAAAAGCTATTTTTTGTCACTTTACATTACAAAAAGTGTAATACCAAGCAATCAAAAATTCATATGCACCCCAAAATCATACCAATCAAACTGTCAAACCTGTAAAAAATGAGACCCTACCTAGGACAATCGCCCAAATTGTCATTTGGGACCTGAGAAGACTTATGGCCTAATACAAGACCGATTCTACTGGGCCAAAATGAGAGATACTGTGACTCGTCTGTGTAAGTGCTGTCGGGCCCTATGGATCTTGTCTGCATATACTTCCTCTGTATTGACAATGATTCCAGAGGATTTGGAAATGTATTGGTGGTGACTGACCACTTTACACGATATGCTCAAGCCTTCCCGACTAAGGATCAAAAAGCAGTTACCGTTGCAAGAGTGTGGGAAAATTATTTCTACCATTATGGCCTACCACATCAGTTGCATTCTGATCAAGGCCGGGATTTTGAGAGTAACCTGATCAAAGAGTTGCTTCAGTTGTTGAACATCTGCAAAAGCCAGATGACACCTTACCATCCGGAGGGAGATGCCCTTCCTGAAAGATTTTACAGGACTTTGCTTGATATGCTTGGTACTTTAAGAATTGACAATAAGCGTTCCTGGAGTCGAAAAGTGGAAGCTATGGTGCATGCCTATAATAGTACAAGACACGAGGATATTCATGATATTTTATGATGTTTGGAAGAGAGCCTAGGCTACCTATTGACATCTTGTTGGGGGTCTCCACCGATGGTATCAATCATCGAAATCATTACCAATATGTGGCACGTTTGAAAGAAACACTTAAGGCCCCTTTCACACGGGCGAGTTTTTCGCGTGAGGTGGATGCATTGCACCCACATTGAATCCGGATCCATTCACTTCAATGGGGCTGTGCAAATGAGCAGTGATTTCCACGCATCACTTGTTGCATGTTCTATATTCTGATTTTTTCACGCAAGGCAGGCCCCATAGAAATGAATGGGGCTGCGTGAAAAATTGCAAGCATCCGCAAGCAAGTGCGGATGCGGTGCGGTTTTCACGCATGGTTGCTAGGAGATGATAGGGATGAGAAACCCATTAAAGTAAATTCACTGAAATATTTTCCCTTATAACATGGTTATAAGGGAAAATAATAGCATTCTTAATACAGAATGCTTACTAAAATGTGGCTTGAGGGGTTAAAAAAAATAATTATAACTCACCTCATCCTCTTGTTCGCGCACCTGGCATCGTCTTCTTTCTTCTTCTTTCAGGACCTGCAAAAGGACCTTTGATGACGTAATCGCGCTAACCATGTGAAAGAGGCCTAAGAGTGCTTATCAGCTGGCTGAGGAGAATGCAGCCAAAGTGAATGAAGGAAATAAAAGAAGATTTGATCTTCGGGTAAGATACCGAGAATTGAGCCCTTGTTACCGTTATTTGCTACAGGATTTGGGAGCATCTGCAAAAGATAAGCTGGCCGATAGATGGCGGAGTGAACTCTTTACAGTGATGGATCAACTGCCTGGGATACCAGTCAACAAGATAAAAGGACAGGATGGGAGGATCAGAACTTGGCATAGGAATCAATTATTGCCTATACCTCAGATTGATGCCACAGATATCTCCAATGATTGTTCAGCCTGCGATTCTCCCCAGTCCTTGGCCGATATTCCACTTGACCTTCCTGATACTATTGAGAGTGATTGGACTGTGGCTCCTGAAGTTCCTAGCTCACCAATATCTTCTCCTTCAGGGAGATCTATGAACCCTCAAACTACAGAATTTGTGCCTAAATCTGTGTCTAGGTCTCCCATGCCACCAGCACCATCACTTCCCATTGCAAACAACCCTAGTTTAGGGCCTGGACATACTAGTTTACCTCAGAGAGAGGTACAGAGAGGAGAATCAGACATCCACCATCTATTTCGACATAAGATAGTTTTGGGGATCCCAGATTTACTACTCAGCCTCATTTATATCATGCTTGGGTGGGTGCAGTGTCCACTTTGGTCAATATGTTACCAATTTTCGGTCTGTTAGCATGTATACCAATTAACTTGTTGTGCCTCTGTAAATGCAACAAGCAACCATATTGATGTTGTCACTGGTAATGTTGACTGTATACCATGACTTTATGTTGTCTTTGACGGGACGTAAAGATTTCACCAAAGGGAGAGTGTAGGGAACTGCTAATACTGCTGAGATTTAGTGAATCTAGCCTCTTTGCCCCTGCTGCTTTGCTTTAGAAACCCCAGAGATTCAGTACAAGGTTTGTTTTGTAAACACAGTGAGTCAGAGCCATGAGGGACAGAGCTGCAGTAAGGAGACATCTTATGTCTCCAGAAGTCTAAAGCAAGTGGCATGTGTAATCTTTATAAATAGGAGAAATAGATCAGCAGAGCTTCGAGTATCTATATTCTTAAGATCAGCTAGTGAGGCTGGAGTGTATAAGAATAGATTGGCACCTGCTCCTCATTATTTTACTTCTTTTGATCAGCTGTCTTTCATCTGAAAGAGTCCTGGATCTACAGTCATCCACAGGGGCCCCTGCACCAGGACCATGTCTTCTGTTGTCTGGAGGTATCGTGCACAGGACTCTTTATACAGTATATATATAGGTGAAACTCGAAAAATTTGAATATCGTGGAAAGTTAATTTATTTCAGTAATGCAACTTAAATGGTGAAACTAACATATGTGATAGACTTATTACATGCAAAGCGAGATATTTCAAGCCTTTATTAGTTATAATTCGGATGATTATGACTTACAGCTTATGAAAGCCCCAAAGTCACAATCTCAGGTACCCTTTGCTCAGGGGGTATGGATTAATTAGCTGACTAGAGTGTGACACTTTGAGCCTAGAATATTGAACCTTTTCACAATATTCTAATTTTAAGCTGCATTAATGCAATTCCTTTTCATTTGCATTACTGAAATAAATGGACTTTTGCACGATATTCTAATTTTCACCTGTATATATACCCGGGTATATAACTTAAGATTGTTGCAGGATCTCTGGTTATTGCAATACAGCTGCGTTCTCAGTATACTGCATGTATGTACTATTATCATTCTTACCCTTATAAAGTTACTGTTATAACCTTATGTGGTATCTATATGTATTCTTCAGACTGTGAGATTAGTAGAGTAATCCTTGTTAAGGCTACTAACTATACTTCATATGTAAGTCCCAGGAAGAGATCCTCCATATAAGGCCTCATGCACACGACCGTTGTTTTGGTCCGCATCCGAGCCGCAGTTTTTGTGGCTCGGATGCGGACCCATTCTCTTCAATGGGGCCGCAGCCCCGCAAAAAAAATATAACATGTCTTATTCTTGTCCGTTTTGCAGACAAGAATAGGCATTTCTACAATGTTCTACACAGTTTTTTGCGGATCTGCGGTTTGCGGACCGCAAAAAATGGAACGGTCGTGTGCATGAGGCCTAATACAGAGGCTCTAACCTGGGTGGAGGCACTGATATACTTTACTTATGTTCCCACTCTTCCATTCAGCAAAGGCTCTAGGTCCCATTATACACACAGGTCAGCGCCAGAGTCTGTTGTGGGAGGGATATTACTCACACCCCCTTCCCCCAAATAGGGCTACAGTAACATAGTTTGTTATACTGAAAAATATATATATCCGTCCATCCAGTTCAGCCTGTTATGCTGGAAAGTTGCTCCATAGGTAGTAAAAAAAAAAAAAAAAACAGGTAGAAGCCAATTTTCCTCATTTTAGGGGATACAAGTCCTTCCTGACCCTAATCAGACAATCAGAATAACTCCCTGGATCAACAACCCATCTCTAGTAACTATAACCTATAATATAATTACACTCCAGAAATATATCCAGGCCCCTATTGAACTCTGGCAGACAGCTCCATAGTGTCACTGCTCTTACAGTAAAGAATCCCTTTCTATATTTGCTGTAGATAAGTCTCTCCTATCAAAAGGACCAGGACTGCAGATATATAGTATGTGAATGTATATAGGGGGAGATTTATCAAACGGGTATAAAGTAGAACTGGCTTAGTTGCCCATAGCAACCAATTACATTCTACCTTTAATTTTTCAAAGGAGCTATTAAAAATGAAAGGTAGAATCTGATTGGTTGCTAAGCCAGTTCTACTGTACACCAGTTTAATAAATCTCCCCCATAGTGATTAGCTGCAGTTATATAAACCTCCTGGCTCACGCTGCATGTCTGTACTATCTGTATAGTCTCCAGTGTAGTTCTATGGTATGTAGCTCCAAACAGGTCTTCTTGCCTCCTTCATAGAAGAGCTGACAGGGGAGAGAAATGACAGGACAGTGAGGGCAGATAGGCTTAAGCTGCATCATATAGGAATATACAGAGAGGCTGCAGTGTGAAGGAAGAGCAGCTGTGTCATTAATCTGTCTTGGCTGTCATTACACAGAGCAGTGCATTGTGTTGAGACTCTGACCCATCTGCCTCTGCAAAGCCAGACATGATGGGAAATATAGGATTTACTAGGAATACCATATCTAAAAGAAGGAATCGAGGTGACTGCCAACCCATAAATGACATATCAAATAATACAGGTTTACACAATGGATACACAAAAACCTCTATCTTATTCTTTAATCTAACCGTCACCTCATCCCGCAAAAAATGTATCCCTACCTAAAACAATCGGCCAAAATAAAAATAAAACTATGGCTCTCAAACTATGAAGACACTAAAACATGATTTTTTTTTTGTTTAAAAAATATTAGTGTATAAAACTTTAATAAATAAAAAAGTAGACCTACAGGGAGTGCAGAATTATTAGGCAAGTTGTATTTTTGAGGATTAATTTTATTATTGAACAACAACCATGTTCTCAATGAACTCAAAAAACTCATTAATATCAAAGCTGAATATTTTTGGAAGTAGTTTTTTGTTTGTTTTTAGTTTTAGCTATTTTAGGGGGATATCTGTGTGTGCAGGTGACTATTACTGTGCATAATTATTAGGCAACTTAACAAAAAACAAATATATACCCATTTCAATTATTTATTTTTACCAGTGAAACCAATATAACATCTCAACATTCACAAATATACATTTCTGACATTCAAAAACAAAACAAAAACAAATCAGTGACCAATATAGCCACCTTTCTTTGCAAGGACACTCAAAAGCCTGCCATCCATGGATTCTGTCAGTGTTTTGATCTGTTCACCATCAACATTGCGTGCAGCAGCAACCACAGCCTCCCAGACACTGTTCAGAGAGGTGTACTGTTTTCCCTCCTTGTAAATCTCACATTTGATGATGGACCACAGGTTCTCAATGGGGTTCAGATCAGGTGAACAAGGAGGCCATGTCATTAGATTTTCTTCTTTTATACCCTTTCTTGCCAGCCACGCTGTGGAGTACTTGGACGCGTGTGATCGAGCATTGTCCTGCATGAAAATCATGTTTTTCTTGAAGGATGCAGACTTCTTCCTGTACCACTGCTTGAAGAAGGTGTCTTCCAGAAACTGGCAGTAGGACTGGGAGTTGAGCTTGACTCCATCCTCAACCCGAAAAGGCCCCACAAGCTCATCTTTGATGATACCAGCCCAAACCAGTACTCCACCTCCACCTTGCTGGTGTCTGAGTCGGACTGGAGCTCTCTGCCCTTTACCAATCCAGTCACGGGCCCATCCATCTGGCCCATCAAGACTCACTCTCATTTCATCAGTCCATAAAACCTTAGAAAAATCAGTCTTGAGATATTTCTTGGCCCAGTCTTGACGTTTCAGCTTGTGTGTCTTGTTCAGTGGTGGTCGTCTTTCAGCCTTTCTTACCTTGGCCATGTCTCTGAGTATTGCACACCTTGTGCTTTTGGGCACTCCAGTGATGTTGCAGCTCTGAAATATGGCCAAACTGGTGGCAAGTGGCATCTTGGCAGCTGCACGCTTGACTTTTCTCAGTTCATGGGCAGTTATTTTGCGCCTTGGTTTTTCCACACGCTTCTTGCGACCCTGTTGACTATTTTAAATGAAACACTTGATTGTTCGATGATCACGCTTCAGAAGCTTTGCAATTTTAAGAGCGCTGCATCCCTCTGCAAGATATCTCACTATTTTTGACTTTTCTGAGCCTGTCAAGTCCTTCTTTTGACCCATTTTGCCAAAGGAAAGGAAGTTGCCTAATAATTATGCACACCTTATATAGGATGTTGATGTCATTAGACCACACCCCTTCTCATTACAGAGATGCACATCACCTAATATGCTTAATTAGTAGTAGGCTTTCGAGCCTATACAGCTTGGAGTAAGACAACATGCATAAAGAGGATGATGTGGTCAAAATACTAATTTGCCTAATAATTCTGCACGCAGTGTATAGGTATTGCCATGTCCGAAGCAACCTGCTCTATAAATATATCACCCAGAGTTAAACCCTATTTTTGTCACCTTACATCACAGTCTAATACCAAGCGATCAAAAAGTCATACGCACCCCAAAATCATACTAATCAAACTTAATCTCATCCCGCAAAAAATGAGACCCTACCTAAGACAATCACCCAAAAAATAAAAAACTATGGCTCTCAGAATATGGAGACACTAAAACATGTTTTTTTTTGTTTCAAAAATGCTGTTATTGTGTAAAACTTTAATAAATAAAAAAAAGAAATTTTTTGTCACCTGACATCACAAAAAGTGTAATACCAAGCGATCAAAAAGTCATACACACTCCAAAATTGTACCAATAAAACCGTCATCTCATCCCGCAAAAAATGAGCCCCTACATAAGTCAGTTGCCCAAAAATAAAAATAAACTATGGCTTTCAGAATATGGAAACACAAAAAAATATTTATTTTCAAAAAATAAATAAAATAAAAATAAAACTGAAACAAACAACCAAAACAAGTAGTAATATTTGGTATTGTCGCATCCGTAACAACCTCCTCTATAAAAATAGCTCATGATCTAACCTATCAGATGAAAATTGTAAATAACAAAAAATAAAAATGGTTCCAAAACAACTATTTTTTGTTACCTTGCCTCACAAAAAGTGTAATATAGAGGGACCAAAAATCATACCCTTAAATAGTATCAACAAAACTGCCACCTTATCCCGTAGTTTCCAAAATGGGGTCATTTTTTGAGTTTCTACACTAGGGGTTCAAATGTGACATAGCCCTCCAAAAACCATATGGCATTCCTTTCCTTCTGCGGCCTGCCGTGTGCCCTTACAGCAGTTTACGATCACAAATGGGGTGTTTCTGTGATCTACAGAATCAGGGATTTTTCTTTAATTCTTGTGGAACACCTAAAGGGTTAACAACGTTTGTAAAATCAGTTTTTAATACCTTTAGGGGTGTAGTTTCTAAAAGTGACTTCAGACCTGAACTGGTCCTTAAAAAGTGGGTTATGGAAAATTTCAAGATTTGCTTCTAAACTTCTAAGTCTTCTAACGTCCCAAAAAAATAAAATGGCATTCACAAAATGATCCAAACATGAAGTAGACATATGGGAAATGTAAAGTAATAACTATTTTGGAGGTATTACTGTCTATTATAAAAGTAGAGAAATTGAAATTTGGAAATTTGCGAATTTTTTGAATTTTTTTGTAAATGTGGTATTTTTTTATAAATAAAAATTAAATTTTTTGACTCAATTTTACCACTGTCATAAAGTATAATATGTGACGAGAAAATAATCTCAGAATGGCCTGGATAAGTAAAAGCGTTTTAAAGTTATTACCACATAAAGTGACACATGTCAGATTTGCTAAAAATGTCCTTGTCCTGAAGGTAAAACCTAGCTTGGTCTTGAAGGGGTTAATAATGGCCAATCCTGCACTATATATGCAAAAAAAAAATCTCTGAGTGCTTCTTTCAGTGTAAGTTCTACAGACAAAACATTGATTGTCCATGGGATCACCAGTCTCACATTGTAGCTAACCTGTACTTTGAGGAGGTGGAACGTAAAAGTCTAAACACCTTCATGGAAATTGCACCCTGTCACTGGTTCAGATATGTGGATGACATCTGGCTTAATATCCAAAAACATGAATTACATCTGTTCACTGAACACATCAATACAGTGAACCATAACATCAGGTTCACATGGGAAGGTGTGCAGAACAGCACACTGACTTTCTTTGACTGCTTGCTAGCAGTCAGAGAGGGAGGAAGGCTGTAAACTGGAGTCTACAGGAAAGACAGCAATTGGTTTATGCAAAAGACACTAAGCCAAAACACAAAAATAGCAATATTGTGTATGTAATCCAGTGAAGGGAATCAAAACAGCAACTACACCAGCATATGGCCCAGCACAGAAGAGCCAACACCTATGGCCAGAACTCAGCTGTGTACCTATGTACATCTTAATGACAAAAGACACTCACTTGTTGTCAGCGAGGTTTGCATCTTAGACACAGAGATGGCTAAAGAGGTGTGAAAAAAACTTTTTAAGTTAGGTTAAAAAAGCCAAGCTTGAAAAGAGGTGGAAGCGTGAGACATCTATTGTCTGTCACTTACAATGCCTCTTTAACACCTCTCCTGAGGCAGTTTAACCACACCTAATAGTTTCAGTTATGCAAATATGATCAACAACTTACCACCATGACCTAAACACCAGTGTGTAATGCATTAAGTGGGCATTTGAGGAGTGGAGGCATTTTCTGGAGGGGGAAAGGCATTGTGTAACTGTTGTCACTGACCATAAGAACCTTATGTTTCTCGAATCTGCTAAGAAGTTGAATTCCCGTCAGGCTAGATGGGCACTGTTTTTTTTTACTTGTTTTGAATTCTCCATTACTTTCAGGCCCGGAAGTAAAAACGTGAAGGCTGATGCATTATCTCAGAGCTTCCATGCTTTTCAGCCTACAGAGGCATCGCCTGAATCCATCCTACCAGCAAATATCTTCGTAGCAGCCTTAACCCAAGATATCTCGGCTCTCATTAAGGCTGAATAACATCTGGCACCGGCAACCACCCCAACAGATAAGTTGTTTGTCCCCATACAATTTCGTCTCCAGCTGTTGGGTAAGTGTCATGATTCTGCCTTTTGTGGACATCCTGGTTTTGAGGGCACTAGAGAGCTGGTTTCTAGATCTTATTGGTGGCCCACTCTATTTAGGGATGTCAAGTCCTACGTGTCAGCCTGTGAGGTTTGTGCTAGGTCTAAGACACCTAGGACTCGCCCTACTGGTAACCTACGACCCCTACCCATTCCCAGTAGACCCTGGTCCCATATCTCGATGGACTTTATTACTGACCTGCCGCCGGCGGAGGGTAAGACTGTTGTTTGGGTAGTGGTCGATAGGTTTAGCAAGATGGTTCATTTCATTCCTCTGTCTAAACTCCCGAATGCCAAGACCCTGGCGTCTATTTTTGTGAAAGAAATTGTACGGTTACAAGGTATCCCAGAAAATATTGTATCTGACAAAGGTGTGCAGTTTGTGTCCAAATTTTGGAGGGCTTTCTGGCAAAGATGTCAGATTTCATTGTCTTTTTCCTCCGCCTACCACCCTGAGAGTAATGGGCAGACTGAATGCCTTAATTAGTCTTTGGAACAATTCCTGAGGTCGTATGTTGCTGATGACCAGCAATTATGGGTTAAATACCTTCCGTTGGCTGAATTTGCTTTGAATAACAGTGTTAATTCTTCTGCTGGGGTCTCCCCTTTCTTTTGTAACCATGGTTTTTATCCCTGTTTTCACTCTGGGTCATCCGTCTCCTCCTCTAACCCTGAAGCGGATAAACTCTCCTCCGAACTGTGCACAGTTTTGGCCCAGGTTCAATCGAACCTAGAAAAGGCTCAAAGTTCTCAAAAACTCAAGGCCGATAGGAGACGTTCCAAGGGGGTGAACTTTCAGGTTGGGGATAAAGTATGGTTGTGCTCCAAGAATCTATCTTTGAAGGCAGCTTCTAGAAAATTTGCTCCTCATTTTATTGGACCGTATAAAATAACAGAGGTGATTAATCCGGTATCGTTTAAGTTGGAGCTGCCCGAGTCGTTCCACATTCATAATGTATTTCATAAATCTCTACTTAAAAAGTATTTTGAACCTGTTGTACCGTTGAAAGCCTCGCCTCCGCCGGTTCTTCTTAGTGATGCTGTCGAGTATGTGGTGTCTAAGATTGTGGATGTCAGAAGAGTGCGTAATTCCTTACAGTACCTGATTCACTGGAAGGGGTATGAACCCGAAGAGAGATCTTGGGTACCCGCCAGGGAGGTTCATGCTCCTAGACTTGTTTGAAAATTTCATTTAGAACACCCTGAAAGGCCATCGCCTGAAGTCTTGGTTCCGGTGGCCCCTCGTAAAAGGGGGGGTACTGTCACGGGGCGCCAAAGGCGCACTCGGTCTCCCATCAGCCGCAGACCTGCTGCTTAGCTTTGGGGGCGAGGATCTGTGTTTGGCCTCGTTCCCAGGGTGGCTTTGCTAGCTGGGAGGCTCCCTGCTCCTAGGTCTGCCTTGAGCGCCGAGCTGATCACTCGGTGCTCGACTTGTCTGTCTGTCGGTCATGTGACGCTGGCCACGTCACATGACCCTCAGACCCCACTATAAATACAGGCAGCCTGCTGGCCACAGGTTGCCTGTTAATTCTAGGTTCCTGGCTATTTGTTGGACTACTAAATACTACCTAATCCTGTTCCCTGATGATCCTTTGCCTGCTCCTCCTGTACTGCGCATCTCTCCTGGTATCCTGACTCCGGCTTCCACCTGACAATTCTTTGCGGACTCCTGTTGTACTTCGTTTCTCTCCTGGTATTTGACCTCGGCTTTTCCTGACTATTCTCTGCTCATTCCTTAGTACTGCATAGCTCTCTAGGTATTGATCCGGTCCATTCACGTTCTGTTATTTGTCTTGTCTGTCTTCCCAGCACGTATCCTAAGTTAGGGACTGCCGTCTAGTTGTCCCCTGCCATTAGGACTTGCGAGGTAAGTAGGCAGGGCCAGGGGTGAGGGTGGAGCGCAGTGGTCACCCTCCTCCCCCCTGTGTGTAGTGTACGTTACCGTCACACTTACATTGCAGGCCACCTTCTGCTTCTGAGTTAGCCCAGAGACTCAGTGACCTGCCAAAATCCTGTCCCATAATTGGCTCACAGGCTGTCTGCCAGCCTGTGACCCAATTAGGGCAAGCCCCCTTCCTCCCAGGGTCATATGATCCTAAATCGTCATCCTCCCTGCCATTTTCCCCTCCAATTTTCACAGTTAAATGTTGAAGTTTTGAATAATTCATCCAGTGTAAATCCCTAAAACTTCAGATTCGTTTGGCTGCAGCATTTTAGTAAAGTTCGTAACAAACCTGATTATTTTCAAATCGATTTGCTCATCCCCACATTATATACACTCACCTAAAGAATTATTAGGAACACCTGTTCTATTTCTCATTAATGCAATTATCTAGTCAAACAATCATATGGCAGTTGCTTCAATGCATTTAGGGGTGTGGTCCTGGTCAAGACAATCTTCTGAACTCCAAACTGAATGTCAGAATGGGAAAGAAAGGTGATTTAAGCAATTTTGAGCATGGCATGGTTGTTGGTGCCAGACGGGCCGGTCTGAGTATTTCACAATCTGCTCAGTTACTGGGATTTTCACGCACAACCATTTCTAGGGTTTACAAAGAATGGTGTGAAAAGGGAAAAAAAATCCAGTATACGGCAGTCCTGTGGGCGAAAATGCCTTGTTGATGCTAGAGGTCAGAGGAGAATGGGCCGACTGATTCAAGCTGATAGAAGAGCAACGTTGACTAAAATAACCACTCATTACAACCGAGGTATGCAGCAAAGCATTTGTGAAGCCACAACACGCACAACCTTGAGGCGGATGGGCTACAACAGCAGAAGACCCCACCGGGTACCACTCATCTCCACTACAAATAGGAAAAAGAGGCTACAATTTGCACGAGCTCACCAAAATTGGACTGTTGAAGACTGGAAAAATGTTGCCTGATCTGATGAGTCTCGATTTCTGTTGAGACATTCAAATGGTAGAGTCCGAATTTGGCGTAAACAGAATGAGAACATGTATCCATCCTCTGATGGCTACTTCCAGCAGGATAATGCACCATGTCACAAAGCTCGAATAATTTTAAATTGGTTTCTTGAACATGACAATGAGTTCACTGTACTAAAATGGCCCCCACAGTCACCAGATCTCAACCCAATAGAGCATCTTTGGGATGTGGTGGAATGGGAGCTTCGTGCCCTGGATGTGCATCCCTCAAATCTCTATCAACTGCAAGATGCTATCCTATCAATATGGGCCAACATTTCTAAAGAAGGCTATCAGCACCTTGTTGAATCAATGCCACGTAGAATTAAGGCAGTTCTGAAGGCAAATAGGGGTCAAACACCGTATTAGTATGGTGTTCCTAATAATTCTTTAGGTGAGTGTATGTTGTATGGTTGCGCAACAGAACTGTTTCCACTGCATTTTAGAATTTAATTTACATTTATTCCAAATCTCACAATTTCTTTTAGTGGAGATTCAATACTTTATTTATTTTACACATTTAGATAGCGCTGCTATATTCCACAGCACTTTGCAGACATTAGCATCAAGCTGTCCCCAATGGGGCTCACAATCTAGGTTCCCTATCAGTATGTCTTTGGAGTGTGGGAGGAAACCGGAGTAACCGGAGGAAACCCATGCAAACACGGGGAGAACATACAAGTTCCACGAAGATACTGCCTTTGGTCGGATTCGAACCTACTTTGACACAAATATGTATGTTCTTTCAATAAAAAGCTAATTTACACACCAAATAAAATGGTTCCAATACAAAGGAGGGTCATTTATCATTCTGAAATATGCCTAAATTAGCCGCATCACCGCAATATGCGACTTCGCGCCATTTACGCTCGGTCTAAATAAATGGGCATAGTGTTGGCGGGAAAGGGCCATCTCATTTACCATTTTCTATGCCTGTTTAAGGTGTAGAAAATGGTCTAAATGTAAGACAGCTCGGAAGCTGTCTTACATTTAGAACTGGTGCAGGATGCGTCGAAGTTATGGAGAGGCCTGCACCTCTTCATAACCTCGGCAGATCCACTGCCAGCTTAAGGTTTTATTAAGACCAGCATTTTAGAAATAAAAATGTTCCCCAAAGTGTCTTAACAAAATTTTTTCTACAACAATCATCACTTTTTTTCTTTTTCAAATTACAACTTCCTATGCATAATATCGCCAAGAATATGTTTCCATTTTAGAAAGCCGCATTAGAGTTTAACTTAAAGACCCTTATTTTTCAACATTTGAACTTTTCAAGATATTTGGTTGATAACAAACTACACAACTCAAAACTGTCACATTTTATCAATGTCTTTATTATAAAGGCATAAATGTTCCTTCATCAACAATACATTTGTATCTTTATAAGTATAAAAGATTTTGCTCAAATGAAGTGACATTTCCCTTGATGCAGTGTAAATGTCAGTTTGATATATGCCAGTAAACCAGTGAAGAGTCATTTTTATTTATCAAATGTGTGTTCATGCAGATTAGGAAAATGCTTTTTTGTTTGGAAACAGATGGACCTTTTTACAATATGCTGGTCTTACAGCAAAGCTTTTTCATGGTATGCTGAGCTGTACTTTTGCTGTACTTTATGATGATGATAAATGTATCTGCTTAGTGTTGCCCTATATGTTTGTCTACATTTTGGAAAACCAATCATTCAAAACACGTAATATGAATCTTTTATTTATTGCTTTGTTACATTCCATCAATTCAATAAGTAATGTTATTGTTATTATTTTGAACAGCTATAAATATAAATGAGAAAATTCATAATATACCAAAATAAAAAATAGATGAAGCATTACACTTATAAACCTAACTTTTTGATTTGAAAAGCAACTTGAATATAAAGAAAACTATGTATTTTACTATGCGTATATATATATATATATATATATATATATATACACAGTAGCAAGAAAAAGTATGTGTACCCTTTGGAATGTTATGGATTTCTGCACAAGTTGGTCATAAAATGTGATCTGATCTTCATCTAAGTCACAACAATAGACAATCACAGTCTGCTTAAACTAATAACACAGAAATAATTAAATGTTACCATGTTTTTATTGAACACACCATGTAAACATTCACAGTGCAGGTGGAAAAAGTATGTTAACCCCTAGACTAATGACATCTCCAAGAGCTAATTGGAGTGAGGTGTCAGCCAACTGGAGTCCAATCAATGAGATGAGATTGGAGGTGTTGGTTACAGCTGCCCTGCCCTATAAAAAACACACACAAGTTCTGGGTTTGCTTTTCACAAGAAGCAGTGCCTGATGTGAATGATGCCTCGCACAAAAGAGTTCTCAGAAGACCTACAATTAAGAATTGTTGACTTGCATAAAGCTGGAAAGGGTTATAAAAGTATCTCCAAAACCTTTGCTGTTCATCAGTCTACTGTAAGACAAATTGTCAATAAATGGAGAAACTTCAGCATTGCTGCTACTCTCCCTAGGAGTGGCCATCTTGTAAAGATGACTGCAAGAGCACAGCGCAGACTGCTCAATGAGGTGAAGAAGAATACTAGAGTGTCAACTAAAGACTTACAAAAGTCTCTGGCATATGCCAACATCCCTGTTAGCGAATCTACAATACGTAAAACACTAAACAAGAAGGGATTTCATGGGATACCACAGAGGAAGCCACTGCTGTCCAAAAAAAACATTGCTGCACGTTTACAGTTTGCACAAGAGCGCCTGGATGTTCCACAGCAGTACTGGCAAAATATTCTGTGGACAGATAAAACCAAAGTTGAGTTGTTTGGAAGAAAAACACAACATTATGTGTGGAAAAAAAGAGGCACAGCACACCAACATCGAAACCTCATCCCAACTGTGAAGTTTGGTGGTGGGGGCATCATGGTTTCGGGCTGCTTTGCTGTGTCAGGGCCTGGACAGATTGCTATCATCGAAGGGAAAATGAATTCCCAAGTTTATCAAGACATTTTGCAGGAGAACTTAAGGCCATCTGTCCACCACCTGAAGCTCAACAGAAGATTGGTGTTGCAACAGGACAACGACCCAAAGCATGGAAGTAAATCAACAACAGAATGGCTTAAACAGAAGAAAATACGCCTTCTGGAGTGGCCCAGTCAGAGTCCTGACCTCAACCTAATTGAGATGCTGTGGCATGACCTCAAGAAAGCGATTCACACCAGACATCCCAAGAATATTGCTGAACTGAAACAGTTCTGTAAAGAGGAATGGTCAAGAATTACTCCTGACCGCTGTGCACTTCTGATCGGCAACTATAGAAAATGTTTGGTTGAAGTTATTGCTGCCAAAAGAATTTTCAACCAGTTATTAAATCCAAGGGTTCACATACTTTTTCCACCTGCACTGTGAATGTTTACATGGTGTGTTCAATAAAAACATGGTAACATTAAATTTGTTGTGTGTTATTAGTTTAAGCAGACTGTGATTGTCCATTGTTGTGACTTAGATGAAGATCAGTTCACATGTTATGACCAATTTGTGCAGAAATCCATATAATTCCAAAGGGTTCACATACTTTTTCTTGCAACTGTATATACATATATATATATATATATATATATATATATATATATATATAGAATAAATAAATGACACTGCAGCACATCCGTTGGTGAAGAAAAAGTGGGATCCTTTATTCACCTATGCGACGTTTCGGTCATTGCTTGAGAATGGACCCAGCAAGTGGACCTGAAACGTCGCATAGGTGAATAAAGGATCCCACTTTTTCTTCACCAACGGATGTGCTGCGATGTAATTTATTTATTCTACGTTATACACCTTGGTAAAGTGTTTTCATCGCTGGCACCCAATCACTAGCTACGAGGAGTGCTGCCCTGAACTTCCGCAACTATATATATATATATATATATATATATATATATATATATCTCACAAAAGTGAGTACACCCCTCACATTTTTGTAAATATTTTATTATATCTTTTCATGGGACAAAGATATTACACTTTGATACAATGTAAAGTAGTCAGTGTAGAGCTTGTGTAAATTTGGTGTGCCTTCAAAATTATTCAACACACAGCCATTAATAATATAATAATCTTTATCTATATAGCGCCAACATATTCCGCAGTGCTTTATAATTCAGGGGTTCAAGGACAAACAGTCATAAATAACATATCAACGGACAAGTCAATAATTAGAACAAGAGAAATGAGTGCCCTGCTTGTAAGAGCTTACAATCTATGAGGGGAAAGGGGTGAAACAATAGGTAAAAGTGCTTGTATTGTGCAATGCTCCAGCCATTTGGGAAGATAGTGGGAGCAGATATAAAGCTGCATGAGCCAGTCCCCAGCCAATATCTGTAGTGCTTTTGGGTGCATGGGTGTGGTGGAGTGAATGGTGGAGGTTCAGGAAATTATGATAAATGGTCTATATATGGAGAGGAGTAAGATCAGGGGATGAGATAGGCCACCCTAAAAAGATATGTTTTTAGGGAGCGCCCAAAACTGTGTAAATTGTGATTTAACCTAATTTCTTGGGGTAGGGCATTCCAGAGAACTAATGCAGCTCGAGAGAAGTCTTGGAGCCGGGAGTTAGAGCTTTGGATTATGGTGGATGTCAGTCGTCAGTTGTTTGCATAGCGTAGAACATGGGTAGGGTGGTAGACAGAGATGAGGGAAGAGATATAGCGGGGTGCAGCACTGTGGGGAGCTTTGTGGTTGAGAACAATCAGTTTAAATTGAATTATGTACTGTATGGGCAACCAGTGCAATGACTGGCACAGAGTGGAGGCTTCGGAGTAGCGATTAGACAGATCGATGACCCTAGCTGCTGCATTAAGAATCGATTGGAGAGAGGAAAGTCTGGTGAGGGGGAGACCAATTAATAGTGAGTTACAGTAATCAAAGTGGGAAAGGATCAGGGCAACAATAAGAGTTTTTGTTGTTTCCATAATGAGGAAGGGGTTAGATTCTAGAGATGTTTTTGAGGTGCAGGCGACATAAACGGGCAAGAGATTGAATATTGGGGGTGAAGGAAAGATCAGTGTCAAACATAACAGCAAGACAGAGGGCGTGCCTAGGCGTGATGATGGTGCCACACACTAAAATGGAGATGTCTGGTTTAGGTAGGTTAGATGGAGAGAACATAAGAAGTTTAGTTTTTAAAAGATTCATTTATTAGATAGAGAGAGGACAGACAGTCATTGGTGTTCTGTAGTACAGCAGGGGTGATGTCGGGGGAAGAAGTGTATAGTTGTGTGTCATCATCATAGGGATGGTACTGGAAACCAAATCTGCTGATGGTCTGTCCAATTGGGGCTGTATGTAGAGAGAAGAGGAGAGGCCTAGGACTGAAACCTGAGATACCCAAACAGCAAGAGGGCAGGGAGAAGAAGTGGAGCCAGCGGATGATACACTGAAAGAGTGGTCAGAGAGATAGGAAGACAACAAAGGAGAGAGCAGTGTCCTTAAGGCCGAAGGATTGGAGCATGATGAGTAGGAGATGGTGGTCTACAGCAGTGTCAAAAGCTGCAGGGAGATGAAGGAGAAGGAGTCAAGAGTAGTCACCATTACATTTTGCTGTCAAGAGGTCATTTGTCATTTTGGTAAGGACAGTTTCTGTAGAATGTAGGGTGCAGAAACCAGATTGTAATGGATCAAGGAGAGAGTGAGCGAGTGAGAGAGGTAGTGGATGTGCCAAGTAGACCAGAGACTCCAGGAGTTTAGAGATGAAGGTAAGCTTAGAGGCTGGTCTGTAGTTGTGCAGGACAGGTCAAGAGAAGGTTTTTTTTTAATAATGGTGTAATGATAGAGTGTTTGAAAGAGGAGGGGAAAATACCATTAGAGAGAGAGATTCCAATAAAAAGAAAGACGGTCCAGCTTCACTGAAAAATACTTGAGGCTTTATTTAATCCCGTGCAGATAAAAACCAACATACAGCAATGCAGAAAATCGACCGGTTTCGGATCACTATATATATGGATCTCCACATCTATAGTGATCCGAAACCGGTCGATTTTCTGCATTGCTGTATGTTGGTTTTTATCTGCACGGGATTAAATAAAGCCTCAAGTATTTCAGTGAAGCTGGACCATCTTTCTTTTTATTGGAATCTGCTGTGCGCCTAAGGTTCAGGGCGAGGTCCGGGCTCCTGGCTTCCTGTGGATGAGCGTGACATTTTCCAGTGTTGCTCCATTAGAGAGAGAGAGGTTGAAGATTTTGGTAGGTGAGTGGTGACAGCTGGAGAGAAAAACTGGACTAGGTGTGAGGGAATACATACAACAATAAAGTGGATACCATTCATTTATATCCACATCACGGTAATTTATCACAGTAGTGCTGCTGCATACAGTCCTTTTTTATCTCCTATTTTCTGCATGGTCCCTGCTTCTGCACACTGGTAAGGACTGAGGGCTACACCCTGAGGATAAATGTTTTAAACGCTATAGGTTGTTGTGCCCTGCACAGAACCAGTGCTGGTGAGCAGCATTCATTTTAGAAATATCATCTATTGCCATATGGTCCTGCCTATGATGTGCCTCTTCTGTATTTTAACCTTTTATAATTGTTAAAGGTTGGGGCAATTTTGAGGGTCAAGTTCTGAAAACTAAGATTTTATGGGACTCATTTAGTGAGTGAGAGGCTCCTAATTTATTAAAATACAGATGCCTGTTAATAAATTAGGTGAATCCCTGGCCCTTCATGCACCACAAGCTCATCATTACCTTATACCAGTTATTGGCATAATTTATAGTAGATCTGCCCCCTTTTCTTGTCACTTTAGAAAAGTGTTGAAGCTCAAATTATGGTTCAAATATACCATGCAGGGCCAGCAAACCAGGCAATTGTCCACGTTCTCTAAGGGGCCCCCTGCTTTACTGCTGCTGAACAGTCAGGACTCTGGCAGTGTCAGACTCCAGCTTAGGAGTCCCTGCTCTGACTCCATATATGGTTGTGTCCATATATGGAGCCAGTGCTATGAATATGAAGAGGGTATCCCCAAGCATAATCAGTTTGCTTGCAGACACCCTGTGTATTTAAAGGGGTTGCCCCGGTTCACTGCTGAAACCAGACATATGCCCATTTTCAGCCAGGCAGCCCCCCTGACTTGAGCATCGGCTCAGTTCATGCTCCGATGCTCTCCTTTGCCCTGCGCTGAATCGCACAGGGCAAAGGCATTTTCTGGAGTTCCGGTGATGAACCAGGCTCTCCTTAGGGCTGCCAGGCGGAGGCTTCCACCCAACAGTGAGCCCGGTGACGTCACCGGCACTGATGGGCAGGCTTTAGCGCTGCCCTAGCCTGTAAAACGGCTAAGGCAGCTCTAAAGCCAGCTCACCACAGCCAGTGACATCACTGAACACACTGCTGGGTGGAAGCCTCCGCCTGGCAGTGTGTTATTGTAAATAAAATAGCCCTTGACCTGCGCTATCCAGGACAAGGGAGCACATTGGAGCATGAACTGCTCTCATGCTAACATCAGGGGGGCTGCCTGGGTGAAATTATGGGTATGTCCAGGTTCAGCTCTGAACCCGGACAACCCCTTTAAGTCTTATTTAGCCTCTATTTTTGAAAATGTTTCTCCCAGGATTTAAACTCACAACCATCTACATTAAGGCAAGAACTTTATCTACTGAGCTATAGAGCTTAATGTTAAACTGTGAAGAAAAACCTAATAGTAGTTTCTCATGTATTAGGTATTCATATATAACAGAAGTATTGTTTATATTTTTCAGTGATTATAAAAAATGCATGGCACAAAATAAATATGTAATTACTAAAAAAAATATATAAAATTATACTTCTGATATGTATGAATGCATAATACATGGGAAATTACTACTGAGGTTTTTAGCCATAATATATTTTCAGCAGTCTAACATGGAACTCTATAGCTCAGTGGTTAAGGTTCTTGCCTTTAATATAGATGGTTGTGAGGTTGAATCCCCACAGAAACTTTTCAAAAATAGAGGCTAAATAAAGCTTAAAGACACAGGGTGAAAAGTTTGGCTTTATTGAAAATAAAAATAGAACAAAACGTAAAATATGATCAAATTACACCTGTGTTAATCCACGCCAAACTTTTTAACTTGTGTAAACAGTATCTTTTGTTGGGAAAGGTGACAACACCAACAAAGCCCCTGATCAGGACCTCAGTCAGTGCAACACACAACCCTCATAACTTTATTATAGTTATGTCCACTGAGATGTGTGGGGCTCATTTTTTGGGTGGACGATCTGTCATTTTTGAAAATATCATTTCTGGGTGTGTATGACTTGATCACTTTTTATGCAATTTTCTTGGGAGATAAAGTGATAAAAAAAAATGGCTTATCTGCCGGGCGTTTAATGTTATGTTTTTGTCTAATTTTATTTTGGGGAAAGGGTGGTGATTTCATTTATTATTATTTTTTTTTATATATATTTTCAAAGAGCAACTGTATTGCAACTTATACAGAATAATGGAAATTGCTCCATTATTCAGTATAGAAATCACTATATCACAGTTCAGTGCTGCCACCTAGTGACCTGAACTGGTACTAATAATGAGCCTCGAAGTCTAGCACAGGCTGCAGATGAGATCGGGGTGCTTTTTCCAATCTCTGCTGAGGGAAAGTGAGCCTGAACTGGAAGCCCACGCTTCCATTTTTAACACTCTCAGATGTCGTGGTGACATTTGACCATGGCATCTGAGTGGTTAAATGTTTTTGGGCAGCATTACCGCAGATCGTGGACATTGGCCTCAAGTGCATGCTCTATGAAACAGCAGGCACCTGGTTGCTATGGTACTTGGTCTGCACCAGAGCAGGTACCATCTTTAAAGACCCGATATCTGCCGGACGCGTACGGCAGATGTCAGAAAGGGGTTAATGTTCACATGAATGTGTATAGGACAGAGCTTTCTTTCTGAATGGACACTGGAGCTCGTGCAGGTAGAGAGGGGTTATGTATGCCTGTGAGCAGCTGGGTGAGGGAGGTCTAGTGGTGTTCAGTACAGTCCTGGGGTACATACTGTATGACCACCCGCTCCATTGCTATAGCATTTAGTGAGAGAGGTGAACTCATTACTGTAGGGGAATGGGCATGTGGCGTATTCTGGGGCCATGAGGGTGTAGATCTGTGTGAGGGGCTTTATGGGGTGTAAATCTGTGATTCAACAGAATGTAACTGTGTTGTTAGTACATTATTAGAAGATTTGGGGTCCCATTTTTGATTTTGCCCAGGGCAACATTTTGCCTAAAACCAGCCCTGATGTCATATGCCATAATTTGCAACTATTTTAATGCCACAAAAGTGACAAAAATACTTTGATAAATTTCCCACATTTTGTGCTAGAATGCACTGCTATTATACTACATGGAAAGGGCCTTCCCTAAACAGTTGGAAGAACACAATTGTCTAGAATTGTCACTGTATGTGATACTTTTTCCACTGTAATAATGAGGTTGTATAATAATAAATAAGCATAGACCATATTCAAAACCAGACTCAGATTCAAGCAAGAAATGACATCCACAAATCCAAATTCATCCATCGGACTATTAGAATATAAAAAAATATTTTATTTCAGTGCAAAGATGAGCAAACTTTTCAAGATTTGGTTTGTATCAGTTTCACAGAATAAAAAATAAAAATAAAAAATTGGTTATGAATTGATTCTACCCTGATCGGAGAAAGAGCGCAAGAGGGCGAGCCTAGTATGCTACTATGGGTTCCTCATCAATATATATGCATTGCGGGAGGTACTTTTTCTTGTTATGGAGAGTGAATAGTATGTATATTACACCTGCGGAGTAGAGTTGAGTGAACCCGAACCCAGACTTTTTCACTGAAGTTCGGGTTCGGTGTTCGGGTGATTTTCGCTATAACATGGTTATAACGGAAAATAATAGCATTCTTAAAGGGATTCTGTCACCTCCTTTTACGATTTTAAGCTGGCACCATCATTATGTTGACTAAAGTAGCTCATTTCCAGGACTCTTCTTTTTACTTTATTTCGTTTAGTAGTTTTGATGTAAAAGCGATTTGTATGTTATGCTAATTAGGGTCGAAGGTGCCCAGAGGGGCGTTTTTCTCACTCTCCGGTGCCCAGTGACGCCCCCTGCAGTGCCCAAGACAGCCTCCTGATAGTCAAAACACCTCCCACAGCCCGGCAAACGGTTCCGCCCCTCCGCACGTCATAATCTACCTTATAGATATGCCCCGTCCTCCTTCCTGTCTGCAGCCAGAAAACTCGCGCAGGCGCAGTACCGCCTGCGGCCTGCGCGATCATCAACGTCCTGAGGGCAACAGCGCTCAGGTCACATCACTGGGCTCGGCGCATGCCCAGTGAGACTTTTGAGGCTGTTGCCCTCAGGAGGTTGATGATCGCGCAGGCGCAGGCCGCAGGCTGTACTGCACCTGCGCGAGTTTTCTGGCCGCAGACAGGAAGGAGGACGGGGCATATCTATAAGGTAGATTATGACGTGCGGAGGGGCGGAACCGTTAGCGATGGTGCCAGCTTAAAATCGTAAAAGGAGGTGACAGAATCCCTTTAAAACAGAATGCTAAATAAAATGTCTATTGAGGGGTTAAAAAAATAAAATAAATCTCAACTGCTATTATACTGCTATTGATGTACCGCCATTTGATTTAAAATCTATATCATTATTATGATATAGATATCTATATCACAATTTTTATATTGTGTTTGGAATGAAGCTGTTAGGTACAGGTATTATCTAATACCATCCACGAGTGTTAAATTTCTGCTCCATTCCAACCACAAACATGCAGAACCTTTGCCTTGAATGCTGCTAATAGTGTGGAAGTTATACAAACCTATATTGCCGTACTGTATATTTATATATCGTATTTGTTATTTTAACTACTTTTAGCCACTATAATAAACATTAGTTACCAAGCATCTTAGGTGTGCCCAGTCATCTCTTTTATACCTTATTCTTTTCTAGCAGCGGGGTGACGCTGCAAGACTGAGAGCACCCTGTTTGGTGTGTCAACCACCCTGTGCATCCAACTAATATATCACTATAAAATAAATCTCACCTCATCCACTTGATCGCGCAGCCGGTATCTTTTTTTCTTCAGGACCTGCAAAAGGACCTGCGGTGAGTTATTTTTAACCCCTCATTAGACATTTTATTTAGCATTCTGCTTTAAGAATGCTATTATTTTCCATTCTAGCCATGTTATAACGGAAAAAAATAATGTAAAGTTTGGGACCCCATTGACTTAAATGGGGTCCGGGTTAGGGGTGAAGTTCGGGTCCCAAACCCGAACTTTTACCTGAAGTTCGGCCGAACCCAGCGTACCCGAGCTTCCACGGGTTTTCTCAACCCTACTGCTGAGTATTGTAGACCAGGAAATGACAATCTGGGTTTCTAAGAAAAACATTCAAATTAGCTTTCCTAAGCCTATCTGATGCCAGCAAGTGCTAACTTTCATATATTTTTCCCAGAAACCCAGAGGAACATTGACTTGGTTACGGTACTTGTCATGCAAAATCGGCTCCTTCCATAAGAAGAAATAGTACATCAACTAAGGCCTCTCAGGCAGCTAGGAAAGTTTATTTCAGCTCTGTTTAAAGGGTAGTTACCGAAAAATAGCTGGTATGAGATAGTTTTAATTTCCTTTTGGAAAGGACACTAGCTTGTGTGACTCTTCTCCAGTGAAACATTAAGTGGAGATGCAAGCATAGCAATAGATAAAAATTATATAATGAAAAAGCACAGATTGAACAGCTTGAAGTTACCACTGAAAACGAAGGGGAAAATTGATCTATAAAATGCATTGACATTTGTGTAAACATCATAGAGATAAGCAAATAAATTCCATCAATTTAGAATTCATCTAGAGTTTAAAAAAATACAAAAATAACTAAAGGTAAGCAAACTTCAAATTTGTTTTGGGCCGATTCGTCAATTTTTTTTATGTTTCATACTGATCCAAATAAATTCTGGACTAATCAAATATGCTCTTACTAGCCTAAAAATTGGTGTATAACACCTCCTTGTCTCCTAAGGTTCATATTTTTTTCATAAAAAACATCATCAAATAAACATGCATCTAGAAGAATGATTCACCCCACCCAGTATTCAACTGAAATTGCCTTACTTAAGATCTGGCCTTGGGGCACACTCTTTATGTTGGTATTTATCATTAGGGATACCAAAAAATATTCATGATGAGTAGAGTTGAGCGAACACCTGGATGTTCGGGTTCGAGAAATTCGGCCGAACTTCCCGGAAATGTTCGGGTTCGGGATCCGAACCCGACCCGAACTTCGCCCCGAACCCCATTGAAGATAATGGGGACCCGAGCTTTTCGGCACTAAAAAGGCTGTAAAACAGCCCAGGAAAGGGCTAGAGGGCTGCAAAAGGCAGCAAAATGTAGTTAAATCCCCTGCAAACAAATGTGAATAGGGAAATGAATTAAAATAAAAATTGTTGGTGGTACATCCCATGGTGTTGGTGGTACATCCCATGTTTGCTGGGCGGCATCCCATGTTTGCTGGGCGGCAGGTGCCAACGTTCCTCCAGAGGAGGAGGAAGAGGCCGAGGCGGCAGCAGCAGAAGAGGCCGAGGAGGCAGCAGCAGAAGAGGTAGCAGGGGGAGCCTGAGTGACTTCCTTGTTTTTAAGGTGTTTACTCCACTGCAGTTCATGCTTTGCATGCAGGTGCCTGGTCATGCAGGTTGTGCTAAGGTTCAGAACGTTAATGCCTCGCTTCAGGCTCTGATGGCACAGCGTGCAAACCACTCGGGTCTTGTCATCAGCACATTGTTTGAAGAAGTGCCATGCCAGGGAACTCCTTGAAGCTGCCTTTGGGGTGCTCGGTCCCAGATGGCGGCGGTCAGTAGCAGGCGGAGTCTCTTGGCGGCGGGTGTTCTGCTTTTGCCCACTGCTCCCTCTTTGTCTTTTGCTACGCTGTTGGCTCGGTCTCACCACTGCCTCTTCCTCCGGACTGTGAAAGTCAGTGGCACGACCTTCATTCCATGTGGGGTCTAGGACCTCATCGTCCCCTGCATCGTCTTCATCCCTGACCTCCTGTTCAGTCTGCACACTGCAGAAAGACGCAGCAGTTGGCACCTGAGTTTCGTCATCATCAGAGACGTGCTGAGGTGGTATTCCCATGTCCTCATCATCAGGAAACATAAGTGGTTGTGCGTTAGTGCATTTTATGTCTTCCACCGCTGGGGAAGGGCTAGGTGGATGCCCTTGGGAAACCCTGCCAGCAGAGTCTTCAAACAGCATAAGAGACTGCTGCATAACTTGAGGCTCAGACAGTTTCCCTGGTATGCATGGGGGTGATGTGACAAACTGATGGGCTTGGTTTTCATGCGCCATCTGTGCGCTTTCTGCAGAAGACTGGGTGGGAGATAATGTGAATGTGCTGGATCCACTGTCGGCCACCCAATTGACTAATGCCTGTACCTGCTCAGGCCTTACCATCCTTAGAACGGCATTGGGCCCCACTAAATATCCCTGTAAATTCTGGCGGCAAAAGGGACCTGAGGTAGTTGGTACACTAGGACGTGTGGCTGTGGCAGAACGGCCACGTCCTCTCCCAGCACCAG
Source organism: Bufo bufo (assembly GCF_905171765.1). NCBI lineage: Eukaryota > Metazoa > Chordata > Amphibia > Anura > Bufonidae > Bufo > Bufo bufo. The sequence continues at coordinate 73,217,338 of NC_053395.1, read as the reverse complement.
AGGGTCCACTAACACCACCACGACCATGTCCGCGTCCCTTACTAGATGTTTTCCTCATTGTTACCGTTCACCACAATAAGAAAAATATTATTTGGCCCAATGTATTGAATTCAAATTCAGGCCTTTTTTTACAGACACCTAACACTATCTGGCTATCTATTTAGGTACTGTATTACACTAATACAGGCACAGCAGTAATGACAGATTTAGCTGAATATAAATTTGAGGCCTATTATTTAGGCGCTGGGTGACAGGTATACGTTTACGGACAGAATTAGACTTGGATATGCACAGTAGCGTGTGTGTGAAGTTATTGAGAATGACCCTATCAGCACCTTGAATCTAATATACCCTTTTAGGGATAGATTTAAAGTAGGCCTGATACAGCAGAAACCACTAATTTAGGAAATTGCTAGGTTGGGAATTGTATTTCAACCCAGAACAAAAACTGTGCTTTGACGGACACAATATTACTTGACCAGCTACAGCAATAACCACAGATTTAGCTGAATATAAATTTAAGGCCTATTATTTAGGCGCTGGGTGACAGGTATACGTTTACGGACAGAATTAGTCTTGGATATGCACAGTAGCGTGTGTGTGAAGTTATTGAGAATGACCCTATCAGCACCTTTAATCTAATATACCCTTTTAGGGATAGATTTAAAGTAGGCCTGATACAGCAGAAACCACTAATTTAGGAAATTGCTAGGTTGGGAATTGTATTTCAACCCAGAACAAAAACTGTGCTTTGACGGACACAAAATCACTTGACCAGCTACAGCAATAGCCACAGATTTAGCTGAATATAAATTTGAGGCCTATTATTTAGGCGCTGGGTGACAGGTATACGTTTACGGACAGAATACGACTTGGATATGCACAGTAGCGTGTGTGTGAAGTTATTGAGAATGACCCTATCAGCACCTTGAATTTAATATACCCTTTTAGGGATAGATTTAAAGTAGGCCTGATACAGCAGAAAACACTAATTTAGGAAATTGCTAGGTTGGGAATTGTATTTCAACCCAGAACAAAAACTGTGCTTTGATGGACACAATATAACTTGACCAGCTACAGCAATAACCATAGATTTAGCTGAATATAAATTTGAGGCCTATTATTTAGGCGCTGGGTGACAGGTATACGTTTACGGACAGAATACGACTTGGATATGCACAGTAGCGTGTGTGTGAAGTTATTGAGAATGACCCTATCAGCACCTTGAATCTAATATACCCTTTTAGGGATAGATTTAAATAACCACACTATTGATGGTTAAATAGACTTGGTGGCAGCTTGCCCCTGATGTAGGATATAGCAAAAAAATAACCACACTATTGATGGTTAAATGGACTTGGTGGCAGCTTGCCCCTGATGTAGGATATAGCCAAAATATAACCACACTATTGATGGTTAAATGGACTTGGTGGCAGCTTGCCCCTGATGTAAGATATAGCAAAAAAATAACCACACTATTGATGGTTAAATGGACTTGGTAACAGCTTGCCCCTGATGTATTATATAGCCAAAAAATAACCACACTATTGATGGTTAAATGGACTTGGTGGCAGCTTGCCCCTGATGTAGGATATAGCCAAAAAATAACCACACTATTGATGGTTAAATGGACTTGGTGACAGCTTGCCCCTGATGTAGGATATAGCAAAAAATTACCACACTATTGATGGTTAAATGGACTTGGTGGCAGCTTGTGCTGGCGCAGCACAAGCCACAAAATGGCCGCCGATCACCCCAGAAAAAAGTGACTGAAAAACGCTCTGGGCAGCCTAAAAACAGTGAGCAATTGAATAGCAGCAGTTCAATGATCCACAGCTGTAGATCTATCACTGTCTTAAGTGTTTTGGAGGAGTTAATCACTGCCTAATCTCGCCCTAACGTCGCAGCTGCAACCTCTCCCTACACTTGTAACAGCAGAGTGACGTGCAGCTCTACGTGACCCAAGCTTATATAGAGGCTGGGTCACATGCTGCACTGGCCAATCACAGCCATGCCAATAGTAGGCATGGCTGTGATGGCCTCTTGGGGCAAGTAGTATGACGCTTGTTGATTGGCTGCTTTGCAGCCTTTCAAAAAGCACTAAGAAAGCGCCGAACACCGAACCCGAACCCGGACTTTTACGAAAATGTTCGGGTTCGTGTCACGGACACCCCAAAATTCGGTACGAACCCGAACTATACAGTTTGGGTTTGCTCATCCCTAATGATGAGTATTGTTTGCCAGGCAACACTGTTGTAACTTTCTGAGAAGAATAGATGCAAATTTGCATATCTTTGTTATGCTGGCATTAGACAGGATATCCTTTTTCGTTTTAGACAGCCAATCTAATTTGCATACCTTTGGGTTTCTTGGAAAAATATTCGAATGAGCTTTTTTTTAAAAAAATAAATAAAAGCACACTAATCTTATTGAATGCCAGCCGAATTAAATAAATGCAAATTTGCATATATTCTTCCTAGAAATGAAGAGTACTATAACTTGGCTTACAATGCTCATCATGCATATTTTTTTTGGTCTCCCTAATGATAAAGAGGACCCCTGGATTCTAAGATAATTAAGCAATGTAATTGACAGACCTTTAATTCTTAGATTTAAATAAGTATTCTGGTTATGTAAGTGCTTTCAACCACTGTAGCAATTATATGTATCTGGTGCACTTAAAGTAACCTGATGTATATCAGCCTCTGAAGTGATTCAGTTTTTAAATTATGCACCACACTTCCAGGTCTGCTTTTCTTTCTTGAAACACACAGTGGAGAGAGCATTCTCTGTCATGTGATGTTTGTGAGAAATACAGAATAAATACATATAGATATGAAAATATGAAAAAACATATAGACACACTAAGATTTGCAGACACACAGAAATATAAAAACAGACAAAATAAAGAAAGCTATGTAAAAGGCAGAAATGTATCAGCATCAAGACACATACATAGAAAGCAGTTTGAAACAACAAGCGACAGATAAAGCAGATAGGGAAAGACCAACTGACACCGAGCAAGATCTACAGTACAGACCAAATGTTTGGACACACCTTCTCATTCAAAGAGTTTTCTTTATTTTCATGACTACGAAGGCATCAAAACTATGAATTAACACATGTGGAATTATATACAAAACAAACAAGTGTGAAACAACTGAAAATATGTAATATTCTAGGTTCTTCAAAGTAGCCACCTTTTGCTTTTATTACTGCTTTGCACACTCTTGGCATTCTCTTGATGAGCTTCAAGAGGTAGTCCCCTGAAATGGTCTTCCAACAGTCTTGAAGGAGTTCCCAGAGATGCTTAGCACTTGTTGGCCCTTTTGCTTTCACTCTGCTGTCCAGCTCACCCCAAACCATCTCGATTGGGTTCAGGTCCGGTGACTGTGGAGGCCAGGTCATCTGGCGCAGCACCCTATCACTCTCCTTCATGGTCAAATAGCCCTTACTTTCAAAGTTTTCCCAATTTTTCGGCTGACTGACTGACCTCATTTCTTAAAGTAATGATGGCCACTCGTTTTTCTTTACTTAGCTGCTTTTTTCTTGCCATAATACAAATTCTAACAGTCTATTCAGTAGGACTATCAGCTGTGTATCCACCTGACTTCTCCTCAACGCCACTGATGGTCCCAACCCCATTTATAAGGCAAGAAATCCCACTTATTAAACCTGACAGTGCACACCTGTGAAGTGAAAACCATTTCAGGGGAGTACCTCTTGAAGCTCATCAAGAGAATGCCAAGAGTGTGCAAAGCAGTAATCAAAGCAAAAGGTGGCTACTTTGAAGAACCTAGAATATGACATATTTTCAGTTGTTTCACACATGTTTGTTATGTATATAATTCCACATGTGTTAATTCATAGTTTTGATGCCTTCAGTGTGAATCTACAATTTGCATAGTCATGAAAATAAAGAAAACTCTTTGAATGAGAAGGTGTGTCCAAACTTTTGGTCTGTACTGTAGATAGGCAAATGAAAAAATGAAACAGAAAAAGATACAAAACCTCAGTTTACTTCTGAATGTCAGGATTATTCAGCAAGCCAACTTCAGGTGATGTAGAGCACAGCACCCTTACATGCCTTGTGGAATCAGCTAACAGCTCCCTCTCTCAGCAGACAGGAAGTTCAGAGCATAGAAGCTGAGATCAGAGCTAGTCCCAGGTGCAAGAGAATGCACTTCACAGAGCTAGAACTAGACAAGAGTAGAGAAACTGAACATGATCAATCAGAAACAGGAGAAAGCAAACAGGTCGTAACTATAGGATGCAGGAGTGTAAGCAAGTCAAAGGGAGACTAAGAAGTAAGTAGATATTAATGGAGAACAGTGCAAAAAGGTTTATTGCAGTATATTAGACATTTGTAAACCTGCACAATACTTTCAAAGCAGACCCAATCCAATGAACCAATTTACCCCTTTAAGGACTTTATGGTGATAGGGTCCATTCCACAGGATTGGTGCTTAGCAAATGTGGTGACAATTTTCAAAAAGGGGTCAAAAACAGAGCCTGGAAACTATTGGCCCAGTAAGTCTAACATCTGTTGTGGGTAAACTGTTTGAAGGTTTTCTAAGAGATGGTATTCTGGAGCATCTCAATGAAAATGGGTTTTAGCATGGGTTAATGAGGGATCAGTCCTGTCAAACTGATCTAATCAGTTGGAGCGGGTGAGTTGTCGGATGTCATATCTTGACTTCTCCAAAGCATTTGATACAGTGCCACATAAAAGGTTAGTATACAAAATGAGAATGCTTGAACTGCGAGAAAATATGTGTATGTGTCATGCCCCGCCCTGACTATGTGCGGAGGTCGGCCAGAATAGCAGCACAAGTTTAGTGTTTTGTTTTGGAGCCGTGCTGGATCCGCCCATCAGGTGCACTGGGTGGGGTCAATAGTTTAAATAGCACTCCAGCCCAGTGCTCTGAGCGGATTATAGGAATCACTTTGGTCTTGGAAGCTAGGAGGGAAGGTTGGCTGTTCCAGCTCAGAAAGATAAGTGTGGTTTCTAGTTTGATTGTTTTGTGTCATCTCTCCCATCCAGGTTCTGTGCGAGTAGGCTGCTCCTATTTCCCCTCTTCACCATCTCAGGGAATTTAGGGTGTTTCATCCCAGGCACGGGGACACATCATACCTACCACCAAGGTCTGCATGTGGGCTGAGCAGTGCAGGGAGAGAGGTCAGGGATTAGCTAGGAGGTGACCCTTCTCCTGCCTCTCGCCTAGAGCCTGGTTGGTGATTTATCTGTTAGTCTGAGTGCACATCCGCTGTGACATTATAGTCCGCCCAAAACTTTGACTGTCATTACTCAGTAGTTTTGTGATGACGGCAATTGAAGTATTAGTTGACCGCATGCAGGGGTTATCCCTAGAGGTTGCGGAGCTGCGTGGTTCGGTCGCACAGTGTCAGAGTGCTCTGGCATCAGGAGGAGGTCAAGGTTGTATGGAGCCTAAAGTGGCTCTTTCTGATCGATTTTCAGGGGGTACGGATGACTTTGTCCGTTTTAGAGAGTCCTGCAAATTGTACTTTCGGCTGCGTCCAACATCGTCAGGTGATGAGAGTCAGAGGATAGGTATAATTATTTCTCAGCTTAAAGGGGACGTGCAATCCTGGGCCTTTTCTCTGCCACCTGGTTCTCGGGCGCTCCGGTCGGTGGAGGAATTTTTTAAGGCTCTGGGATTAATCTACGATGACCCAGATCGGGTCTCGATGGCAGAGTCGCGATTATGTAATTTGTTTCAGGGGGAACATACTGCAGAGGCTTACTGTGTTGAATTTAGGAGATGGGCTACTGAATCAGAGTGGAATGATCCCGCGTTACGTAGCCAGTTTTGTCAGGGGTTTTCTGAAAGATTGAAGGATGCCCTTGCTTTTCATGAATACCCAGACTCTTTGGAGAACGCCATGTCTTTAGCAGTACGGCTAGACAGACATATCAGAGAGAGGTATAGGGCTCCCCCTGCGCAAGGTATCCCTTTTGTGAGTGGTTTCATCTCTACTGCCTCCCCGGGTGATGTTACAGGTAACGCGGGGGTAGCGGAGGAACCCATGCAATTGGGTCAGATTTCTTGCCATTCTGATAGTGGAGACTTTAGGAAATTACACAAACTATGTTGCTATTGTGGAAAGAGTGGTCACTTTGTTTTTGCTTGTCCTTATGTTAAACCGCAGGTGGTAGAGAAAAAGAAAAAAAAAAAAACTTCCCTGACACTTGGTAGCATGAATGGTGTGGTGGAGCAAGCAGGTATGCAAGCTCCCTGCAGTTCCCGTTTTCTCCTTCCAGCTATGTTGGCGCTGGAGTCAAGAAATGTTTTTTTTGAGGTGTTCCTTGATTGTGGTGCTGGGGTAAACCTAATTGACTTTCTTTTCCTTCAAAATCTAGGACTAAGTATTTGCACTTTGGAGAACGAGATTCGTGTTTTTGCAATTGATTCTTCCCCTCTTTCTCAAAAGAGCTCACATTGTTCATGGTATTCACTTAAGGGTGGGTATTTCACATGTTGAAATTATTTCTTGTTTTGTCTTGAAGGATTTGGCAGCTCCTATAGTTTTAGGGTTGCCATGGTTGACTAAACATAACCCAATTATAGACTGGCAAGCGAGACAAATCATCGGTTGGAGTGAGTTTTGTTCGGATAATTGTTTTGGCACATCTATTTCTGGTGTGTCCATTACGGCTTTACCTCAGTATCTCTCAGATTTTGCGGATGTCTTTTCAGAGGGTGGGGCTCAGGAATTGCCCCCTCATCGTGACTATGATTGTCCAGTTAATCTTATCCCAGGGGCTAATTTGCCAAAGTCTCGGCTTTACAACCTTTCTCAACCCGAAAGAGAGGTCATGCGAAAGTATATCGCCGAGAGTTTGGCAAAAGGTCATATTAGACCATCTAAGTCTCCAGTGACAGTGGTTTTTTTCTTTGTGAAGAAAAAGGATGGATCACTGAGACCGTGTTTGGATTTCCAGGAATTGAACCGCATTACAGTCCGGGATTCATATCCCCTGCCTTTGATCTCTGATCTTTTTGATCAGATTGTGGGAGCCAAGGTGTTCTCCAAGTTGGATTTGAGAGGGGCCTACAATCTGATCAGAATCAAGGAGGGGGATGAGTGGAAAACGGCCTTCAATACGCACGAGGGTCATTTTGAGAACCTGGTTATGCCTTTTGGGTTGACAAACGCGCCAGCAGTATTTCAGCGATTCGTCAATGACATTTTTCATCATTTGGTGGGGAGGTTCGTAGTAGTTTACCTGGATGATATTTTAATTTATTCTCCTGATCTGAAGACCCATCAGGATCATGTGAGACAGGTTTTGACGATCCTTCGGGAGAATAAATTATATGCTAAATTGGAGAAATGTTTGTTTGCGGTGCAAGAGCTTCCGTTCTTGGGATACTTGCTTTCTGATTCTGGTTTTCGTATGGACCCCGAGAAGGTCCAGGCGGTTCTGGAATGGGACCGACCAGAGAATCAGAAAGCCTTGATGCGGTTCTTGGGGTTTACGAATTATTATAGAAAATTTATTTCGAACTACTCTACCATAGTAAAACCTCTCACTGACATGACCAAGAAGGGCGCCGACGTCTCTGTCTGGTCGGATGAGGCATTGCAGGCCTTTTCGGCTATTAAGGAGCGTTTTGCGTCTGCTCCCATTCTGGTGCAGCCAGATGTGTGTCAGCCATTTGTAGTGGAGGTTTATGCATCAGAGGTGGGGGTTGGTGCGGTGTTGTCACAGGGTGCATTCCCTGGCAAGTGGGTCCCGTGTGCCTTTTTTTCCAAGAAGCTCTCGGTCGCCGAGAGGAATTTTGATGTTGGAGATAGAGAGTTGTTGGCTATCAAGTTGGCCTTTGAGGAATGGTGTCACTGGTTGGAGGGGGCGTCTCACCCCGTTATGGTATATACAGACCATAAGAATTTGGCTTACCTGCAATCTGCCAAGCGTCTGAACCCTAGGCAGGCCAGATGGTCACTGTTTTTTACCAGGTTCAATTTGGTTACCTTTCGCCCAGGGGTCAAGAACGTCAAGGCAGATGCCTTGTCTCGCAGCTTTCCTGGGGGAGGTGATTCAGAGGATCCTGCGCCGATTTTAGCGGATGGGGTGGTGGTCTTCGCTCTATAACCTGAATTGGAGATGGAGGTGTTGGGAGCCCAGGAGGGGGCTCCTGGTTCTTGTCCCCCAGGGAGGTTGTTTGTTCCTGAGGGCCTGCGATACAAGGTGTTCAAGGAACATCACGATACTGTCCTTGCTGGACATCCTGGTGGTAAATCCACCTGTGATCAGGTGTCTCGGAGGTTCTGGTGGCCAGGGTTACGTAGGAGCATTGAGAATTACGTGACAGCCTGTGAAACCTGCGCTCGGTCAAAGGTTGCTCATACTCGACCGACTGGTTCACTTCTTCCATTGTCTATTCCGTCTCATCCTTGGACGCATTTGTCTATGGACTTTATTACGGATCTGCCGAGTACCTCTGGGAGAACAGTGATTTTGGTGGTAGTTGACCGTTTCAGTAAAATGGCTCACTTTATATCGCTAACTAGTCTGCCTAACGCTAAGACTCTTGCGCAGATTTTTGTGGATAATATTGTGAAATTGCATGGTATTCCTTCGGATGTGGTCTCTGATAGGGGCACGCAGTTTGTCTCCAGGTTTTGGATGGCGTTCTGCTCTCGGCTTGGCATTCAACTTTCATTCTCTTCAGCTTTTTATCCGCAGTCGAATGGTCAGACGGAGCGTACTAATCAAAACCTGGAGACCTACTTGAGGTGCTTTGTGGCTGAGAATCAGGAGGACTGGTCCTCATTCTTGTCCTTAGCAGAATTTGCGTTGAATAACCGTAGGCAGGAGTCCACGGGTAAGTCTCCATTTTTTGGCGCATACGGTTTCCATCCTCAGTTTGGTACCTTTTCTGGGACTGGTTCCTCTGGGATGCCAGAGGAGGAGAGATTCTCTTCGGCCTTATCCTCCATCTGGCGGAGGATAAGGCCGAGGATGGGTGAGAGGTATAAACGAATGGCTGACAGGAGACGTGTGACTGGTCCGGACCTGTGTGTGGGTGATCTGGTGTGGTTGTCCACTAAAAATATCAAATTAAGAGTGCCATCTTGGAAATTGGGTCCAAGATTTATTGGTCCATATAAAATTTCTGCGGTGATCAATCCTGTAGCGTTTCGGCTGGATCTTCCGCAGACTTGGAGGATCCATGATGTGTTCCACAGGTCGCTACTAAAAAAATATGTGAAACCGGTGGAACCATCGCCATTGCCTCCTCCTCCTCTTCTAGTCGAGGGAAACTTGGAGTTAGAGATCTCCAGGATTCTCGACTCTAGAATTCTTCGGGGTTCCCTTCAGTACATGGTGCACTGGAGGGGATACGGCCCTGAGGAGAGGACGTGGGTTCCGGCTCTAGATTTCAACGCCAGCCGACTGGTGAGGGCTTTTCATAGGTCCCATCCGGATAAGGTTGGTCCGGGGTGTCCGGAGGTCACCCGTAGAAGGGGGGGTACTGTCATGCCCCGCCCTGACTATGTGCGGAGGTCGGCCAGAATAGCAGCATGAGTTTAGTGTTTTGTTTTGGAGCCGTGCTGGATCCGCCTCCCATCAGGTGCACTGGGTGGGGTCATTAGTTTAAATAGCACTCCAGCCCAGTGCTCTGAGCGGATTATAGGAATCACTTTGGTCTTGGAAGCTAGGAGGGAAGGTTGGCTGTTCCAGCTCAGAAAGATAAGTGTGGTTTCTAGTTTGATTGTTTTGTGTCATCTCTCCCATCCAGGTTCTGTGCGAGTAGGCTGCTCCTATTTCCCCTCTTCACCATCTCAGGGAATTTAGAGTGTGTTTCAGCCCAGGCACGGGGACACATCATACCTATCACCAAGGTCTGCATGTGGGCTGAGCAGTGCAGGGAGAGAGGTCAGGTATTAGCTAGGAGGTGACCCTTCCCCTGCCTCTTGCCTAGAGCCTTGTTGGTGATTTATCTGTTAGTCTGAGTGCACGTCCGCCGTGACAGTATGTGGATAGCTGGCTTAGTGATAGAAAACAGTGTTTATTAATGGTTCATACTAGGATTGTGTCACAAACTTACTTGTGCGGGCTCCATTGCTGCGGTCCCTGGCTTTAGCGTGGCCACGCTCTGTGAGAGATGCTTCTGGGCCACGCCCCCCATAAATCGCTACATGGCCACGCTCCCCAGTGATGTGACAGTGTCCTTTTTTTTAAATAGTTTTTATTTGAAACATATAGAACAATTACATGATTAAACAGAGCATAAATTGTACTTTTCTACCCCCACCCAACCCAATCACCCAACCTCAAACCTCCCCATCCCCGCGATGTGTCTCATTCTCTTTATCAAATAATAAAATTAATGTAAAAAAAGAATACATAGGTGGAGAGCGGGAGGGAAAAGAATAAGGGATCACAAAAGGAAACCTACCACTTCCATTCTCCCCATATCTTGGACCATTTTTCTTTAGAGTTCCTCTGGGTGTACAAAATATTCTCTTATCTCTTGACTATGTTTACTAAATGTATCCATTCATTAAGTCTTGGAGTATTTTGAGAAAACCAGACTCGGATAATTAAGAGTCTGGCTAAGAAGATGATTTTAGCCAAAAGGATATTTTGATACCTATGGCAAATTAGGTCAGAAAAATGATTCAATATCCAGCATTCGGGGGTCAACAGGATTACTATCTTTAGTTTTTGAGTAATAAAAGTACAAATTGAGTCCCAATATAGTTTTAAAGCAGGACACAACCAGAGGATGTGCAGAAAATCTGCCCCATGTGACCGACACTGAGGGCAATTCAAGGATTGTCGTAGACCACATTTGTTTAGACAAATCTGCATGATATATAGTCTGTGCATAAGTAACCCCATATAAACGGCGGGAGGTGGTTCACTATATCTGAATGGATGTTTCTGAACGTCCATTCGGAGATCGCAGCCGCACTCACCGAGCGCTGTGCATACAGAGCAGGAAGCGCTATGTGCTTCCTGCTCCGGTGAGGCGGTCATGTGACCGCCGGAGCCAGGTGAGTGCAGGAGCTGTCGGGTCTTTCACAAACCTCGATCAGCCCTGCACTGAGGATGTACTGCGCAGTATATAGCTGTACAGCTTCTCTGGGGGGTGTATTTCCCCTGTAACTGGGGCTACTATCAATAGTGAAATCAATAGTGAAATAAAATTAAAAAAGTGAAGTTAAATGTCCCCCAGAGGTCTTGTATGACCTTATGGAGGACGAAAAGTGTAAAAAAAAAAAAAAAAAAAAAAAGGTTTTACATGTAAAAAAAGAAGGAATTAAAAAAAATATTTAAATAGAAAAAATAAATAAAAATAGACATATTTGGTATTGCCGTGTCCGTGACGGTCGGCTCTATAAATATATCACATGATCCCCCCGGTTCGATAAACACCATAAAAAAATAAATAAAAAATGTGTAAAAAAAAAGCCATTTTTGTCACCTTACATCACAAAAAGTGCAACACCAAGTGATCAAAAAGGCATATGTTCCACAAAATAGTACCAATAAAACCGTCATCTCATCCCTCAAAAAATGAGCCCCCTACATAAGAAAATCATAAAAAAAAAAAAAACTATAGCGCTCAGAACATGGACACATTAAAACATAATTTTTTTTTGTTTCAAAAATGCTATTATTGTGTAAAACTTGTGTAAAACTTAAATAAATAAGAAAAAGTATACATATTAGGTATCGCCATGTCCATAATGATCTTCTCTATAAAAATGTCACATGACCTAACCCCTCAGGTGAACTCTGTAAAACTAAATAAATAAAAACTGTGCTAAAACAACAAATTTTTTGGGTCACCTTGCCCCATAAAGTGTTATAATGAATCATCAAAAATTCATATGTACCCAAAAATAGTACCAATAAAACTGGCACCTTATCCCCTAGTTTCCAAAATGGGGTCACTTTTTGGGAGTTTCTACTGTAAGGGTGCATCAGGGGAGCTTCAAATGGGACATGGCATCTAAAAACCAGTTCAGCAAAATCTGTCTTCCAAAAACTGGTGTCGCTCCTTTTCTTCTGTGCCCTGCCATGTGCCCATACAGCAGTTTCTGACCACATGTGGGGTGATTCTGTAAACTGCACTATCAGGGTAATAAATATTGAGTTTTGTTTGGCTGTTAACCCTCGATGTGTGAAAGAAAAAAATGGATTAAAATGGAAAATCTGCCAAAAAAGTGAAATTTAAAAATTTGATATCCATTTTCCTTTTATTCTTAACGCCTAAAGTTTTAATGTAACTTGAGGGGTGTAGTTTCTACAATGAAAAAATAACAAAAGATGAGCAGCACTACAGAGTCCAGCAATTGGAAAAAATATATCTACCCTTGATAGGTGAGGTGGTGCTCGCGGATGGAGATCCTGGCTGAGGGTCCCAGCATGGACCAGTAATGCGTAAAGATCCACAGCACTCTTCCCTTTGTGCAAAATACAAATTGGTTTATTTCAAATCAGCAGCATAGTGACAGCGACGTTTCGAACATCTCTGGTCTTTATCAAGCAATGTTATTATAACATAAGGTATGCCTTAAATAGGGTATGTGTGACACCACCCAGGAAGTGGGTGTGTGTCACCAATATTAATAAAATGTCTCCACAAATGTGTCAATCATACATTTGTGTGCAAGTGTGCATTCAATTCATTAAAATCATTGATAGGCCACTTACTTCATCCTGGTGGTGCCCCCATGTGAGATGCAGTGTACAGATAAGCGCGCGCTAATAGTCGGCATACTTCACATTCCACTGCACATGCGCTGGGTTGGTAGAATATTTCTCATTAAAGCCAATGAAAAAACAGGAGTCTGATGACGTGTCCTGTTGCTAAGTGCAGGGAAAAGATCACTCTGTAGCCAATAGAGGGAGTGGATGATGACGCATAGAAGCAACTCAGCAGTGGCGTCCTACAGGCAAAACTCGATACTCCCACCTGAAAAAACCAAACTACAAGACACAACAAAATCAATCAATTAATAGGGGCGTCTGAATAAAAGAGCAGTTAGAGAGCAGCTGACTATTGGTTAATCAAATTAGGGGACTCAATACGACTGGAGTCGTCGCATAGACGTCTCCCAGTCCTCACATGAGTCCCCAAAAAAGGATCAAAACGCAGTGATCCCTACAAGGGAGTGATCAATTTTTAGTTGACCCTCAACCTTACTCAAGGGGTCACTGCAACCATTAAACCCTAATGTATATAGGGGGCAGCGTACGTTAATAAGCATGCCCCCCTAATATTAAACATTAGCGGGGTAAATGGGAAGTACCCCTACATCGGGTAAAGTCATAAAATAAAAGACTGTCCCGTAAATCAAAAATCTCATCCAACCTGTCTTGCATAATTCACCCCCAATAAAGTTGTAATAATCATACGGTTTTCTCAGGAGCAGTAAAAGAGGAATATGTTATCTAAAAGAAAAATGGCACGGGCAAACAGATCCAAAGTAAATGTGGATATCACAGAGGGCACCACCACAAATTATTGTGTGATAAAAAACATATATTTTTGTTGGGCACCAAACGTATGTTATAAATAGCTTGTATACACAGGGTAGTTGCAGCATCCACCTAGGGAACAAACTACTAAATAAATATACCCAAATTATAGTCCCTATTAAGGCCTTTGGGTTCTAGGGTATCCAACTTGTGGATCCACTTAAGTTCAAGTTTTTTAAGTAGAGTCTCTTGGTCGCCACCACGGTGAGGATATGTGACCCCATCTATTATCTGGAACCTTAATTGCGAAATTATATGTCCGCATTAAAAAAAATGTTCTGGGACAGGGAGCTCCAAAGCCGCCTTACGGATCTTAGATTTATGTTGTGTGATTCTCTTCTTTACCTCTTGCGTGGTTTCCCCCACGTACAGTAACCCACAGGGGCATTGTAAAATGTAGATCACGAATGAGGAATTACACGTGAAATGTTGTCTGATGTAATACCCCTTCCCTGTTTGGGGATGCATAAAAGAGTTACCCTAAATCATGCTGCTGCAGTGGCAGCAGCCTAAACATGGGAAACAACCCGTCTTCTTATTTAACTGTCGTGATGGTGGAAGGGAATCAGCATGAACCAGTTTAGCCCTTAAATTAGTGCCCCTTCTATAGAACAAAAACAGAGGGTTCTGAAACTCTGGAACACATGGAAAGGCCTGTGTAAGCAACCTCCAATTTTTCTTGATAATATCTGCCACCTTATTACTGAGGGGAGAATATGTAGAAACAAATAGAACTCTACACATTTTCCTATTTTCCTGTCTCTTTTTAAGGAGTTCTTCACGTGTAATGTTTTGGGTTTTGACCTGATGCTTTTTGACTAATTTTGGAGGATAACCTCTTTTTACAAACTTGCTGTTCATTTCCTGTAGTCTAGTGTGGATGTTCTGTTCGTCACTGACAACTCTTATAACCCGTAAGAATTGGCTATAAGGTAGGGAATTAACCATTCACCTTGGGTGTGAGCTGTCAAAGCGAAGTCAATTATTCTTGTCTGTCGCTCCATAGGTGGATCCGAGTCAGAGGGGACAAGCGATTATACAGAAGGATTCCCCCCACCTTATTCCCCGTGCCATTTTTTTTTTTATAACATATTCCTCTTTTACTCCTCCTGCGAAAACCATATGATTATTACAACTTTATTGGGGATGAATTATACAAGACAGGTTGGATGAGATTGTTGACTTACGGGGCAGTCTTTTATTTTATGACTTTACCCGACGTAGGGGTACTTTCCCCTTTACCCATCTAATGTTTAATATTAGGGGGGACATGCTTATTAACGTACACTGCCCCCCCCCCCTATATACATTGGGGTTTAATGGTGACCCCCTTCAGTAAGGTTGAGGGTCAACTAAAAATTGATCACTCCCTTGTAGGGATCACTGTGTTTTTAATTGCCTGGAGTGAGAAATATTCTACCAACCAAGCGCATGTGCAGTGGAATGTGAAGTATGCCGAATATTAGCGCTTCTCTGTACACCGGACCTCACATGGGGGCACCACCAGGATGAAGTAAGTGGCCTATTAATGATTTTAATGAATTGAATGCACACTTCGATTTGATTCACATATATTTGTATGTATGATTGACACATTTGTGGAGACAATTTATTAATATTAGTGACACACCCCCACTTCCTGGGTGGTGTCACACATACCCTATTTAAGGTATACCTTATGATATAATCACAATGCTTGATAAAGACCAGAGATGGTTGAAACGTTGCTGTCACTATGCTGCTGATTTGAAATAAACCAATTAGTATTTTGCACAAATGGAAGAGTGCTGCGGATCTTTACGTATTTCTGTTTCTACAATGGGGTCATTTATGGGGGAATCCACTATGTAAACCCCACAAAGTGACTTCAGACCTGAACTGGTCCTTAAAAAGTGGGTTTTGGCAATTTTCTTAAAAATTGTAAGAATTGCTTTTAAATTTCTAAGCCTTCTAATGTCCTAAAAAAATAAAATGACATTTCTAAAATGATGCCAACATAAAGTAGACATATGGGGAATGGTAATTAATAAATATTTTATGAGGTGTCACTTTCTGTTTATAAAGCAGATAAATTGGAATTTTGAAAATTGCTAATGTTTCAAAATTTTTGTTAAATTTGGGATTTTTTCATAAATAAAGGTAATATATTGACTCAAATTTATGACTATCATGAAGTACAATGTGTCACGAGAAAACAATCTCTGAATGGCTTGGATAAGTAATAGCGTTCCAAAGTTATTACTAGTGTTGATCACGAATATTCGAATTGTGAATTTTAATCGCGAATATCGGCACTTCAAGAATTCGTGAATATTTAGAATATCGCAAAATATATTCGTGATCAACACTATTTGATTTTTTTTTAAATACCAGTTCATGCAAATTTTTATGCAAATTCTTTCAGCGAATTTTATGTGAATTTTCGCAATCAAGAAAATAATGCTTAGAGATCATGAATTCGCGAATTCTCGAATATATGGAGAATATTCGCCCAAATATTCGCTAAATATCGCGAATTCGAATATTGCCCCTGCCGCTCATCACTAGTTATTACCACATAAAGTGACATATGTCAGATTTGCAAAATTAGGCCTGGTCAGGAAGGGGGCAAAATGGCCCGGATGTGAAGTGGTTAAATTGAATCATTATGTGAATAAAATTGTGCGAAACTACATTTTAAATAAGTGAATATGTTTCCCCACCCCTGTGATAAAACCATCGGACAGCCGTTTTCCCAAGCACTCTGACCCGGTGAAACAACCTTAAAAAAAATATATTATTAATTATTTATATAGTTGGGACATCTTACCCTTGTAACCTGTGGTTTCCAACACAACATTCAAAAGTGAGGAAGTGTCTATCTCCAGAAGTGAAACCTGTTTAACCCCTAACAAAGCTGAATGTAACTGAAAGTACCAAAACCAACTCAGGTTACCTAAATTTCCCAATAGTGATAGGCTCGACAGGGGCAATACCTCTCCATGCTTCACCACCTGTGAAAGATACGTAATATTACTTTCTTGCCAAAATCTATCACTAAATAGTTTATCAACCTCTTGTAGGAAAAAATTATGCCAAAGAGGAGTGCACTAAAGAGAACTCTTTATCCCCATCCATCTTCTAATAGTAGTCCACGTTCTTAAAAATTACTTCCCAGTTACTCTATACTCTTTTTCGACATTAATCAGTCGCCCCGATTCCAGTAATGTAAACTTATTGACAAAGAGAGATCAGTTCACCAAGGTCTTACACAGGTCACTTTTCTCCTAATAACAAAATAACAACTGCCCAGCAAGGAAGTTACCATTGAAGCAAGGACGATTCAATCCTCCCTGTTCCAACAGTGTATAGAAGTGTTCTAGTTTTAACCTCACTTTCTTCCCCAAAGTAGATCATTCATCATCCTCTCAAGAAGTTTAAAGAACTTGTCCTCAATACAAACTGGAGAATTCCTGAGAGTATAAAGAAGTTGTTGCAAAATCACTATCTTAATTAAAGATACTCTGTCCGCTCTGGTTAAGAGTAATCACAACCATATAGCAATTTTTTACCTCAACTTACTTATCAGTGGTACTAAATTAAGCTGAATATAGTCATCAATCCTAGGTGATATCATCATGCCAAGGTGCTTGACTATTTCAACTACCTTTAACATTGTAAAGGGGTCCTCACTCAAATACTCAAAGTTTTCCAGTAGCATAAGTGTCGTTTTTGACCAATTAATATCTAGACCAGAGACTTCCCCAAATTAATTAACTAGATGGATCACCCTTGGGAGAGTAGTGTGGGTTTGATTTATATAAAATAATTCATCATCCGCAAATAGAGAGATCTGATCCTCTGGTCCCGATACTCTGAAGCCCTCAATAATTGTATATTGTCTAATACTGAGTGCTAAAGGCTCAATATAGATATCAATCAATAATGATGACAAGGGACAACCTTGACAGGTACCTCTGGACAACAAAAAGCTAGGGACAAGCTACCGTTAAGATTCAAACTTGCAGTAGGGGAATTATACAAAAGCCAAACCATACTAATAAATCTAGGTCCAAATCTCATTCTTTCTAACACCTTCCAAAGGAATTTCCACTCCACCCTGTCCAACGCCTTAGAGGTGTCCAAAGACAGGATGGAGCGGGAATCCCCCCCAGGAGATTGTATGTTCGCAAAAAGACGATGAAGGTTGCAATGTGTACCCTTATTGGGGGTGAACCCATTCTGATCAGGGTGTATAATCGAGGTAATTACTTTGGAAAGCCTGATAGCCAGCATCTTTGCCAGAATCTTAACGTCAGTGTTCAAGAGGGATATCAGTCTATAGGCCTTCATATCTAGGGGGTCCTTTCCATTTTTTATTAATACAATTACCGCCTCGCCCATTGACTCAGGTAAGATACCCTCCTCTATCGGGTGGTAATAATTCAATTATGAATTATTAATTATGGTCATAAAAATAATTAACCATAAAAAAATTTAATTTATAAAATTTGTCATAAATTCTTAAAATCATGACCTGGTGCATTATAGACAACCTAATTGATACAATTCACATCTGAGTCCGACTATTTCCTCAGATAAATAAGTTCTTTTTGACGTGAGATGATGTTAATGATAAAATGTAGTTCTGCTTTATACAATAATACACAGGTATTATAAAAATATGCAGATTTATTGGTTACAAGGTTATAAACATATATAAGTAAATAAACACAAAGACACATGCAAATGAATATATATAGCGTTAATATAAAGCATTACAAGCTTAACAATACATGTGAGTGGAAATAACTTTTCACATTATACACAAGCTATTATTAGGTTAGGATATCAAAATATGAACATAAGTTATATACATTACTTCTGTTCAGAGAAAACCTCATGATATCAAGATGGGCATGTCTAATCCTAGACATCAATATAGAATGCTAAATACATTCTGCCCCCCTAACCAACTACACATCACATGGCTTCAGGCATGGGCAAATCCATCCAAGGATATAACTTAGAAGAGACAACTGTATCCTTCCGCCTCATCCTGGACTATTTTCACACATAACCAGTCTAACTTTGGTAAGACTATTAAGACAAATAACAGAGATCCAGGATTTTGCTAGACCATATCTTAAATGGGAACGATTTGAAATAAGTCCTTCCGGTGGGAATTCATCACTTAGCTTGGCGAAGAATGTTCTATCAATATACACTGCTCAAAAAAATAAAGGGAACACTTAAACAACACAATGTAACTCCAAGTCAATCACACTTCTGTGAAATCAAACTGTCCACTTAGGAAGCAACACTGAGTGACAATCAATTTCACATGCTGTTGTGCAAATGGGATAGACAACAGGTGGAAATTATAGGCAATTAGCAAGACACCCCCAATAAAGGAGTGGTTCTGCAGGTGGTAACCACAGACCACTTCTCAGTTCCTATGCTTCCTGGCTGATGTTTTGGTCACTTTTGAATGCTGCCGGTGCTTTCACTCTAGTGGTAGCATGAGACAGAGTCTACAACCCACACAAGTGGCTCAGGTAGTGCAGCTTATCCAGGATGGCACATCAATGCGAGCTGTGGCAAGAAGGTTTGCTGTGTCTGTCAGCGTAGTGTCCAGAGCATGGAGGCGCTACTAGGAGACAGGCCAGTATATCAGGAGACGTGGAGGAGGCCGTAGGAGGGCAAAAACCCAGCAGCAGGACCGCTACCTCCGCCTTTGTGCAAGGAGGAACAGGAGGAGCACTGCCAGAGCCCTGCAAAATGACCTCCAGCAGGCCACAAATGTGCATATGTTTGCTCAAACGGTCAGAAACAGACTCCATGAGGGTGATATGAGGGCCCGACGTCCACAGGTGGGGGTTGTGCTTACAGCCCAACACCGTGCAGGACGTTTGGCATTTGCCAGAAAACACCAAAATTGGAAATTCGCCACTGGCGCCCTGTGCTCTTCACAGATGAAAGCAGGTTCACACTGAGCACATGTGACAGACGTGACAGAGTCTGGAGACGCCGTGGAGAATGTTCTGGTGCCTGCAACATCCTCCAGCATGACCGGTTTGGCATTGGGTCAGTAATGGTGTGGAGTGGCATTTCTTTGGAGGGCCGCACAGCCCTCCATGTGCTCGCCAGAGGTAGCCTGACTGCCATTAGGTACCGAGATGAGATCCTCAGACCCCTTGTGAGACCATTTGCTGGTGCGGTTGGCGCTAGGTTCCTCCTAATGCAAGACAATGCTAGACCTCATGTGAGCTGGAGTGTGTCAGCGGTTCCTGCAAGACGAAGGTATTGATGCAATGGACTGGCCCGCCCGTTCCCCGGACCTGAATCCAATTGAGCACATCTGGGACATCACGTCTCGCTCTATCCACCAACGTCACGTTGCACCACAGACTGTCCAGGAGTTGGCAGATGCTTTAGTCCAGGTCTGGGAGGAGATCCCTCAGGAGACCGTCCGCCACCTCATCAGGAGCATGCACAGGCATTGTAGGGAGGTCATACAGGCACGTGGAGGCCACACACATTACTGAGCCTCATTTTGACTTGTTTTAAGGACATTACATCAAAGTTGGATCAGCCTGTAGTGTGTTTTTCCACTTTAATTTTGAGGGTGACTCCAAATCCAGACCTCCATGGGTTAAAAAATTTGATTTCCATATTTTTTTTTTGTGTGATTTTGTTGTCAGCACATTCAACTATGTAAAGAACAAAGTATTTCAGAAGAATATTTAATTAATTCAGATCTAGGATGTGTTATTTTTGTGTTCCCTTTATTTTTTTGAGCAGTGTATATATATAAGCAATCATTTAATGCTTTGCTAGATTATGAGTCTAGATTCTTCTGCAGGTAGAATGAAGCCTCACAATATCCTAAGACTACATCTCAATATGGAGATGATCAATTTATTTAATCATTTATTTATTCGCCAATCTAGATGGTATAATTTCACCCACACTATCAAATTAGTCTTAATAAAATGAAATATCATAGTAGGAATCTGACTTCTGCTCCTAGGAAAGCTGGGTGGTCCATCATAGCACATCTCACCATGGCTTTCATCTTGATAGACCTCAACTTCTCTTCTCTTTCTCCTTCTTTCTCCTTTTCTCTCTCCCTCCTGTGTATGGCTTATGATCCCAAACTTATCAGTTAGACACACCTTCCTAGTTTAAAGCATTCCAATCATTGTCGGATGGGCGTGACCATTGATAAAAAATGTGACATCATAACCTCACCCAGAATGCACTTTTGCTACTGTTGTAATGTCACCTACTGATACCTAGGTGGCACTGCTGTATAAGCTATCTGCATCATAGTATAAAGGGTTAACTTATGTAAGTCTGAATATACATTTTGACCTTAGAAGCTTTAATTCAAAGCCATAGGGATTAATTCTGACACTTGTAGCAATTAGAGACAGACCTCTAGGCGTCTCTCTGACAGTTTCTCACACTTAATTTATGGATCGTAAATAGCCTTGTTTTCTCACAGAGATATCAGTACCTCGTCTGTCATACCAAAGATGTGATTAACGGTTACAAAACACACATCTTCACAGACACTCTTCTTGAGACAGATATTCCCCTAATGAGAAATATATATATAATATACTGGATACATGTTGTCTTCGTAACATATAACAATATAATATAAAGTAATATATATATGTCCTACTGATTGTCTTATGCTAAGGACTAACTAAGGCTCATTAAATGAATACATACATATTATATATTTTGCTTCATTAATAAATGCCTAATTGTATAGGTAATTATCACCAGCTGCATAGAGCTTATCTTTATTGCCCGTCATAAATTTAAAAGTAAACAAGGAGGCCTCTTCTCAGACTGGTATATTCATGAGAAGAATAACATTAAGCTTTGTGTGACCTTAATTTGGCCTACTCAAGACATACAAAATTGCAACTATAGTCGAGCATGGCTCTTAAAGGCAATGACCATTCATCTTGACAATAATGAATTGGATATGAATGTATTTACCTATGAAAAGGCACAACACCTCCAGGGAGTTAGCAATAACCCTCAGTAGATATGGGAGTATGAGATCCCATATTTACGATAAAACTCTTAGGGAAGGCCATCTGAGCCGGGAGAGGAGTTTCCAAAGCAGGCCTTTAATGCGGCCTCTAACTCCTGTAAGGAGAATTCTGCATCAAGGGAACTCCTCTGGGCTTCAGTGAGAACCAAAAACGTGATGGAGTTCAGGTAAGCCTCCATCTCTTCATCCGAGCTAATGTTGCTAGTTTTATATATTTCCGAAAAGTGTTTTATAAAAGCTTCCATTATTTTTACCTGATTTGCAGTAATAGTACCCTTGGTTAATCGGATGCTACCTATTTGTTTTTTTTTGGAGTCTTGATTAGATATCACTTTAGCAAAGCGTTTTCCAGGGAGCCCTGCTTAACAAAATTGTTTTTGACCCCTGAAGAAGAGCCTTTGCTTATCCTTATCCGGAAGAAATTGAAAGTACTCCTGACTTGCTTTTTGCATAACTCTCCTGTTTTTCTCTGTTCTTTCCATGGAGAATTTCTCCATCCCATATAGTGCTGCTGCCTTTAAGGCCCTCTCCTTCCTCCCATACCCCCTTCTTATATGAGAGATAGTACTTAGAAATAGCCCCTTAACCATAGCCTTGAATGCATCCTAGACAAATTGAATTTTAGCTGATTTATAGTTGACCTTCCAGTAGTATGCTATCTCCTGTTTCATCCAATCATGGTTGTCTATAGTGATGGACGAACATCGGCCGGGATGGCTCGCCAACGCAATCAAATGTTTGCAAACCGTAAATTTGCGGCGAGCCCCATTCACTAGAAGTGTACAAATAGTCCCACAACATGGACAGTGACATACTAGAGGGGGATAAATGACAAAAATTCCAACAAAAAATATGTGTCTTAATCAGGGGACATTTTTATGCGTCTAAAAGGGAAATTCTCTGAAATGTGCCCTGTTGGAGGCTAGAAATTTTTTATTTTAGGCCACGGGAGTATGGGCCTTAAAAATTAGGCATTCACCTGACGTAAAATAAATTCTGATTATGTGGCTCGAGGTACATTATGCGGTCAATGGATAAAAATTTTACTGTAGGCCACTGGACTACAGGCCCCAAACATTAGGCATTCACTGATCAGAAAAGATCAAGTGATTATGTGGCCGGAGGTATATTACACGGTCAATGGATATCAATTTTACTTCAGGCCAGTACAAATACAGGTCAAATACATGTTTAAAAGAACTAAAAATATAAAATTGGATTAAAAACATGGGTAACAAAATCCCCCCTTTTAAAAAAAACTCTAATGAAATTCGATAACACGTGGTCTTTACTGGTGTTGAATTCCTCCGAGGCCGCAACAATTATTCATTCAGCGTACATAAAACAACAAGTAAGTAAGTGGCTGGAGGTAGATTGCATGGTCATTGGAAATCAATTTTACAGCAGGCCAGTGTACTACAGGTCCCAAAAATTATGCATTCAGCGTACATAAAAGAACAAGTAAGTAAGTGGCTGAAGGTAGATTACACGGTCAATGGATATCAATTTTACTGAAGGCCAGTACAAATATACAGTCAGGTCCATAAATATTTGGACATCGACACAATTCTAACATTTTTGGCTCTATACACCACCACAATGGATTTGAAAAGAAACAGACAAGATGTGCTTTAACTGCAGACTGTCAGCTTTAATTTGAGGGTATTTCCATCCAAATCAGGTGAACGGTGTAGGAATTACAACAGTTTGCATATGTGCCTCCCACTTGTTAAGGGGCCAAAAGTAATGGGACAGAACAATAATCATATATCAAACTTTCACTTTTTAATACTTGGTTGCAAATCCTTTGCAGTCAATTACAGCCTGAAGTCTGGAACGCATATACATCACCAGACGCTGGGTTTCATCCCTGGTGATGCTCTGCCAGGCCTTTACTGCAACTGTCTTCAGTTCCTGCTTGTTCTTGGGGCATTTTCCCTTCAGTTTTGTCTTCAGCAAGTGAAATGCATGCTCAATCGGATTCAGGTCAGGTGATTGACTTAGCCATTGCATAGCATTCCACTTCTTTCCCTTAAAAAACTCTTTGGTTGCTTTTGCAGTATGCTTTGGGTCATTGTGCATCTGCACTGTGAAGCGCCGTCCAATGAGTTCTGAAGCATTTGGCTGAATATGAGCAGATAATATTGCCCGAAACACTTCAGAATTCATCCTGCTGCTTTTGTCAGCAGTCACATCATCAATAAATACAAGAGAACCAGTTCCATTGGCAGCCATACATGCCCACGCCATGACACTACCACCACCATGCTTCACTGATGAGGCGGTATGCTTAGGATCATGAGCAGTTCCTTTACTTCTCCATACTCTTCTCTTCCCATCACTCTGGTACAAGTTGTTCTTGGTCTCATCTGTCCATGGGATGTTGTTCCAGAACTGTGAAGGCTTTTTTAGATGTCGTTTGGCAAACTCTAATCTGGCCTTTCTGTTTTTGAGGCTCACCAATGGTTTACATCCTGTGGTGTACTGTACCCTCTGTATTCACTCTGAAGTCTTCTCTTGATTGTTGACTTTGACACACATACACCTACCTCCTGGAGAGTGTTCTTGATCTGGCCAACTGTTGTGAAGGGTGTTTTCTTCACCAGGGAAAGAATTCTTCGATCATCCACCACAGTTGTTTTCCGTGGTCTTCCGGGTCTTTTGGTGTTGCTGAGCTCACCGATGCAATCCTTATTTTTAAGAATGTTCCAAACAGTTGTTTTGGCCACGCCTAATGTTTTTGCTATCTCTCTGATGGGTTTGTTTTGTTTTTTCAGCCTAATGATGGCTTGCTTCACTGATAGTGACAGCTCTTTGGATCTAATCTTGAGAGTTGACAGCAACAGATTCCAAATGCAAATAGCACACTTGAAATTAACTCTGGACCCTTTATCTGCTCATTGTAATTGGGATAATGAGGGAATAACACACACCTGGCCATGGAACAGCTGAGAAGCCAATTGTCCCATTACTTTTGGTCCCTTAACAAGTGGGAGGCACATATGCAAACTGTTGTAATTCCTACACCGTTCACCTGATTTGGATGAAAATACCCTCAAATTAAAGCTGACAGTCTGCAGTTAATGCACATCTTGTTCGTTTCATTTCAAATCCATTGTGGTGGTGTATAGAGCCAAAAATGTTAGAATTGTGTCCATGTCCCAATATTTATGGACCTGACTGTAGGTCAAATACATATGTTTAAAAGAACAAAAAATATTAAATTGGAATAAAAACATGGCTAAAAAAATCCCCCCTCTTGAAAAAACCCTTAATGATAATAGTTGAAACATGTGGTCGTCACACGTGTTGAATTCCTCCGAGGCCGAAAACATTAGGCATTCAACGGACAGAAAATACCTTTTATGCCGCTGTATTTACCTAAGACAGGGACCAATAATTTATATACCTGGCTTCTTCCTTATCCCCGGAAGAAGCCAGGTTGCGAAACGGCGTTGGGAGAAGGAGACTGAGGGATCGACACGCTTATTTTGGGTATTTTTCTGAGCTTCTTTAAATCACACATTGCCTATTTATACCCTTATTGGATGAAATTGTCCAGGGTCCTTTTTTGGCCCTGTTGTGGCGCTCCACAATATTTTGTGTATGCCCATGTGTGTTGATCCCCCAGTCCCCTTCGGGTCTTTCCTCACTGAAATATGCCTGTTTACTGCTGTTTTTATATGATAATGTGATTGTATTTATTCAATAAAGATTTATTTTCTTACTATGAGATGGAGCTTTAGTTCTATTGTTTGTGTAACTATCTGTAGCTGAGGTAACGCAGCTAAATCGCAAACCATTGCTGCACTACCCAAATGCACTATATAGAAAGTATATAATTGGTATATAACACCCCTGCTTCAATCACTTTTTTTGGGGTCAACTGGTATATCAAATCACACAAAAAAATATATAAAACATCCTGCACGATATGATAATGAATGTTGTGGATGTACATAGCTACTTTTATACAGTCACAGAAAATAATGCACTATAATAATAGATGCAAGCATAACATATGGACTGAGCCCACACTCTATTGACAAAACCTGAGACACTTGGTCAATATGTTTTGATCAAAACACATCTAAGCCCACCTACCAAGTGACAAGGTGGTCTCAGTTCAGGCGGGTCCTACGCTAAACCTGCCTATGCCATTATGCATTTATGTTCAGGAACGCAGACCCCACACATATAGTGTGTTGCTCCTAGTTACCTCCATGTGCAGCAGAAACCGGTGGGAGGAGGAGCACACACAACTATATGTACCATCTTAATCAAGATCGCCTATTAGATAGGTGGGGCTTAAGTACACATGAATACTACTCCCAAGATAGGAGCGCATTCACAAATGAAGTTGCCAATCCTTCAAGACAAGTTAAACAAATCACGGAAAAAATATATAAAACATCCTGAATGATATGATAATGAATGTTGTGGATGTACATGGTTACATTTATATATCATACCAGTAGAAATTATTTGTTCCAATGTCGTTTGTCACTATCTACAGCTGAGGTAACGCAGCTAAACCGCAAACAAATGCAGCACTACCCAAATACACTATATAGAAAGTATATAATTGGTATATAACACCCCTGCTTCAATCATTTTTTTTGGGGGGGGCAACTGGTATATCACACCAGTAGAAATAACGAATATAGAGAATATAGCGCTATATTTGTTATCTTCGTTAATTCTAGCAAGCCAAACATTAGGAAAGTTGGCTATACCCAGCTCTAAGTTGGATGCGCAATGCGAGAAGAATAAGTAATATTACTCACATTGCGCATCCAACTTAGAGTGGGGTATATGCAACTTGCTTCTCTATTGTTTGGCTATCTAGAATTAACAAATATGACAAATACGAATCTAGCGTTATATTCTCTATATTCGCTAAATCAAGCAAGAAGCCAAAAGGAAAGTTGCCTGTAGACAGCTCTATGTTGGATTTGCAATGCGAGAATATTACTTTGCCTATTTTTTGCAATAAATACAGTAGAATAATGACTCAGTATTCTATTTATTGCAGAAAATGGGCAAAGTAATATTCTCGCATTGTGAATCCAACTTAGAGCGGGGTATAGCCAGCTTTCCTATTGGTTGGCTTGCTAGAATTATAGAATATGTCGAAGATAACGCTATATTCTAAAATTACGAATATAGCAGTATATTCTCCATATTCGAAAATTCTACCAATCCGCCAGGCCCGCCAACATAAGGTAGTTGCTTACTTAAATGCCTTATCCAAATCTATTCACGCCCATATTTTATTAAACATTTTTCGCATAACTTACATAATGAAGAATATGAAGAATCATTATAATTTCTCTTCTATATGTAATATATTTCATGTATGTGATTTTACAAATGTTTCCATTAAGTATGCGCTTTAATATAATTGCATAAGGGCTATCCCATAGGGTTCTCTTGGTATAGGTAGAATATAGTGCTATATTCGTAAATTACGAATATAACGCTATATTTTAAATATTTGACAATTCTACCAATTCAACCATTGCTATGCTAAATGCTTAAAGCTTTTATGCGATTCGATCAACGCTCATATTTGAAAGAAGAATGTTTGCATAAGCTAAACTATAGCCTCATTTGTGACCCACAAAGGCCACAAGTTATGTTCCATTAACCGTGCCGCTTTTTGTCTGTGGGCCAATGTGAGAATTCACATCTATGTCGTCTAAAAAAACATTCAGTACTCATTTAGACTATTTCAATATACAGGGTGGGCCATTTATATGGATACACCTTAATAAAATGGGAATGGTTGGTGTTATTAACTTCCTGTTTGTGGCACATTAGTATATGTGAGGGGGGAAAATTTTCAAGATGGGTGGTGACCATGGCGGCCATTTTGAAGTCGGACATTTTGAATCAAACTTTTGTTTTTTCAATAGGAAGAGGGTCATGTGACACATCAAACTTATTGGAAATTTCACAAGAAAAACAATGGTGTGCTTGGTTTTAACGTAACGTTATTCTTTCATGAGTTATTTACAAGTTTCTGACCACTTATAAAATGTGTTCAATGTG
This sequence comes from Bufo bufo, assembly GCF_905171765.1. Classification (NCBI taxonomy): domain Eukaryota; kingdom Metazoa; phylum Chordata; class Amphibia; order Anura; family Bufonidae; genus Bufo; species Bufo bufo. The sequence goes on along the minus strand of NC_053395.1, from coordinate 73,189,703 downwards.
CTGCCCATTGTGTTGGATTGTCAATGCAACCCTCTTCTCCCACTCTTCACACACTGATAGCAACACCGCAGGAGAAATGCTAGCACAGACTTTCAGTTTCCGTAGTTTCAGGTGCTACACATCTCGTATCTTCACAGCATAGACAATTGCCTTCAGATGACCCCAAAGATAAAAGTCTAAGGGGGTCAGATCGGGAGACCTTGGGGGCCATTCAACTGGCCTACGACGACCAATCCACTTTCCAGGAAACTGTTCATCTAGGAATGCTCTGACCTGACACCCATAATGTGGTGGTGCACCATCTTGCTGGAAAAACTCAGGGAACGTGCCAGCTTCAGTGCATAAAGAGGGAAACACATCATCATGTAGCAATTTCGCATATCCAGTGGCCTTGAGGTTTCCATTGATGAAGAATGGCCCCACTATCTTTGTATCCCATACACCACACCATACCATCAATTATTTTGTTCCAACAGTCTTGGAGGGATCTATTAAATGTGGTTTAGTGTCAGACCAATAGCGGTGGTTTTGTTTGTTAACTTCACCATTCACATAAAAGTTTGCCTCATCACTGAACAAAATCTTCTGCGTAACCTGAGGGTCCTGTTCCAATTTTAGTTTTGCCCATTTTGCAAATTCAGTGCGACGATCTGGGTCATCCTCGTTGAGATGCTGCAGTAGCTGGAGTTTGTAAGGGTGCCATTTGTGAGTAGCTAATATCCGCCAAAGGGATGTTCGACTAATGCCACTCTCCAGTGACATGCGGCGAGTGCTACGCTGTGGGCTCTTGCTGAATGAAGCTAGGACAGCCACTGATGTTTCTTCATTAGAGACAGATTTCATGTGTCCACATTTTGGCAAATCCAACACTGAACCAGTTTCACGAAACTTAGCAAGCAGTTTGCTAACTGTAGCATGGGAGATGGGTGGTCTCTTGCATTGAAATCTGCTGCAATGACCCGGTTACTGCGTTCACCAGACATCAACACAATTTCTATCCGCCCCTCACGTGTTAACCTCGGCGACATGTCAATGGCTGTAAACAAAGAGAAACTTGTAAATAACTCATGAAAGAATAAAGTTACGTTAAAACCAAGCACACCATTGTTTTTCGTGAGAAAATTCCCAATAAGTTTAATGTGTCACATGACCCTCTTCCTATTGAAAAAATAAAAGTTGGATTCAAAATGGCCGACTTCAAAAGGGCCACCATGGTCACTACCCATCTTGAAAAGTTTCCCCCCTCACATATACTAATGTGCCACAAACAGGAAGTTAATATCACCAACCATTCCCATTTTATTAAGGTGTATCCATATAAATGGCCCACCCTGTAGTTTATCCTATGCGTGATTCTCACATCCGACAGTACAGTCTATCATGGAGGTGTTCCCATGGTAAAGGGGACGCTCCATACGCAAGAGAATTTGGCACTCGGCAGACGCGCCAACGGGCACTGACTGGAGCTGGCAAGGAGCACAGAGTCCCCCAGACATGTAAGAAGAACTGCTTTTGGGAAGTGGGAACAACTTTAAAAATATATATATATATATATTCGAATTAGCGAATATATAGCACTATATTCGAAATATTCGAGAATTAGCAAAGTGCTGATATTCAAGAATAAAATTCGCTAATCAAATATTCCCGCTCAACACTACTGGTATATTACACCAGTAAAAATTATTTGTTTCAATGTCGTTTGTCACTATTTGTAGCTGAGGTAACACAGCTAAACCGCAAACAAATGCTGCAATTACCCAAATCCACTATATAGAAAGTATATTATTGGTATATAAGACCTCTGCTTCAATCAGTTTTTTGGGGGGCAACTGGTATATCACACCAGTAGAAATTATTTGTTCCAATGGCGTTTGTCACTCTGTGTAACTGAAATAATGCAGCAAAACAACAAGCAAATGCTGCACTACCCAAATGCACTATATTAAAAGTATATTATTGGTATATCACACCCCTGCTTCAATCACTTTTTTTTGGGGGGGGGGGGCAACTGATATATCACACCAGTAGAAATGATTTGTTCCAATAGCGTTTGTCCCTCTGTGTAGCTGCAGTATTGCTGCAGAATCGCACACAACTGCTGCACAATACAAATGCACTACAATATACTTTCTATGTTTGAAAGTATATTATAAGTATATTACACCCCTTTAGTATGTCACACCTATCGATATCACACCTATACCAGTCCTTAAAAGGACTTTTGTGGCCCTATTAGCTAGCGTTTGTTGCCCCCAACAGTCTGTCCCTGCTCCACACAGCAACCTCTCCCTACACTGGCAAAAGACTGAATGTAAAATGGCGGCCAGATCAGGTTTATTTATAAGGTAGGGGGTATGTCCATGTGCTAAAACGTCTCAATTGGCTGTCCTGTACCACCTTATGGATGTGTCATGGGTAGGGTTGAGCGAACCCTAACTGTAAAGTTCGGGTTTGTACCGAACTTTAGGATTTTTGGACCCCGGACCCGAACCTGAACATTTTCGTAAAAGTTTGGGTTCGGTGTTCGGTGCTTTCTTGGCGCTTTTTGAAAGGCTGCACAGCATCCAATCAACAAGTGTCATACTACTTGCCCCAAGAGGCCATCACAGCCATGCCTACTAATGGCATGGCTGTGATTGGCCAGAGCAGCATGTGACCCAGGCTCTATATAAGATTGAGTCACGTAGCGCTGCACGTCACTCTGCTGTTACAAGTGTAGGGAGAGGATGCTGCTGGACTTGTGATTTCAGGGAGAGCATAGGAGAGAATCTAACTCAGCGATCTACAGACAAATAGTTGTGTGGGTGCAGGGCACTATCGTTTTACCCTGCCCTTAGCTCCTAGACTAAAAATACTAACTTTTAGAATTCTGTTAGGTGGGTGGCGGCGGCCATTTTATGCATGCTCACCAGCACTGCATCTGAGCTTTTTGGACATTGCAAATCACAATTTTTTGGTGCAAACTACAACATCTGGATTAGTCAGTGTGCAATTTAAGGTAGCAATACACCCATCATTTTCTGGGGTTTGAAAAACACACTTATTTGACAAAAAAAACACAATTTTCAGGCCTTGCAGCATCAGCACGTGTGAAATTACAGGCTTATATACTGCTGTCAAATTTAGTTGTTAAACAAACAGTCGTTTGGGCTCCAAAAATTTGGTGGCAGCCTTTGATGTAGATGTCATTGTGAGATACCGCCTTAATACATTTGGGTTACATTCAGAGATTTTAAATACAGCCATTTGGTGCACCAATATTGAATTCAGGCCTACAGAGGTTCAGGCCCTGTGAGATACCACCTCTACATACAGGGGTTTGAATTAGGCATTTGAAATACAGCCATTTGAAATACAGCCTTTTTGTGCAAAGATATATTTACTTCAGGCCTACACTGATTCAGGGCGTTTGTGATCCCCACTATACATACAGGGGTTTGAATTAGGCATTTGAAATACAGTCATTTGAAATACATCATTTTTGTGAAAAGATATATTTACTTCAGGCCTACACTGGTTCAGACCATGTGAGATACCCCCTACATACAGGGGTTTGAATCAGGCATTTGAAATACAGCCATTTTTTGTAAAGATATATTTACTTCAGGCCTACAGAGGTTCAGACCCTCTGAGATACTACCTCTACATCCAGGTGTTTGAATAAGGCATTTGAAATACAGCCATTTTAAATACCGCCATTTTGTGCAAAGATATATTTACTTCAGGCCTACAGAGGTTCAGGCCCTCTGAGACACTACCTCTACATACAGGGGTTTGAATTAGCCATTTGAAATACAGTCATTTGAAATACAGCCTTTTTGGGGGCGTGGCTAACAGCCAAACAGGGAGGAAGCGCCTAGCCTGAGCTCCTGCGATCTAAAGTCTATCTCAAGACATCCTGACTTCTACAAAGGTTTCACGACTCTTTAACTCGTCCAGTCAGTCTAACACAGTCTCCTGGATCATTTTGAGCCTTTTTGGAGACCCATCCGTCCCTAAAAGCCGTTTTTTTCATCTGCGGCCTAGACTGAGAGCGGATCCCCGGACTCTACTGCGGTCAACACCCACTCTGCGTTTCGCGCCAAACCTTCTTCCACGATCATCTGCAGTGGAAAATATTTTGATACAAGGGAAAACGTTGTGCCAGTAAGAAGAACATACCCTTCCCGCTCCACTAGCTCAGGCACCGCTCTGCCCTTCGGGTCACCCCGGACGCAAAGGTTAACATCCCAAGCTAACAGCATTACGGCCCTCCAAAACAGCAAGGCAGAACCGGACTCCCTCGGCCCCTCCTTATGTAATAATCGGGCGGTTCACCGATAGCACAGTTCCTTACCTGGCCTGACCAGATGAACACTTTACCTCCACAGAGATCGCATCACGGCCCGTGTAAACTGATAGACGCGACACGGCAGTGGCCGGAGCAAGCACGCTTCCATTTACACTCCCTGAGTGCTTTATCGCATAGGATACCTGAGAGACTCTGTTATAGCATTATTTTATCGATATATCTGACTTGTCAAGACACTACATCCTCAGAACTATTCCTGAGTAACAAGTTCCTTTATATCAATCGGACTTAACAAAGTACAGATCTCCACCCTCCTTTGCCCCCCCCCCCCCCCCCCTCTCTCACCATAACCTTACAATTTGGGATATTTCAAAGTAGGTCACCTACAATTTTTTGAGACCTTAACAAGAAGATCTACCTCTGCTTAAATGTTTTCTTAAAGGGCCAGTGACCAAATTTTTACAAGTAGAGAGCTACACTTGGAACAGCCTGAAAGTTTATGCGGTTTTATCTACAAGCTTTCCATTGACAGTTTTATATATACCTTCATTGACCTCCATCTTAGAAGTCACAACTCAGTCACCTGCATGCTTTATAACCTTTCAACCAGTGAAGGTTCCGACATGTTATAACCAGTAATTCTACCTGCATGCTATAGACACAGGTGACACTTCACTACACTGTGGTTTCAGTTCCAAAGGACCTATGGTAAAAGTAGGAAGATACAGAGGCACCTGCCAAGAATATCAAGGCCATTCAAAACTCTCCCATCTGTCTCAGTCAGGTCTGGATAAATTCACAATGAAGAAATCTCATGCCTCAATAGGTGCACAAGTCTCTACTTCGAAAGGAGCAGTATCAAAAGCTACAGCACGATCACAAGAGGGAGATAGTGATAATGAAGATGCCACAGAACTGATGGCAGAACTCCCACTATCCAGATCCTTCATTTCTAGAGCTTTGTCAGATGCACTAAACCCAGTATTAGGCCTCATGCACACGACCGTTGTGTGCATCCGTGTCCGTTGTTCCGTTTTCCGTGATTTTCTGCGGACCCATTGACTTTCAAAAACTCGGAAAATGCACCGTTTGTAATCCGCGTCCGTGATCCGTGTTTCCAGTCCGTCAAAAAAATATGACCTGTCCTATTTTTTTGACGGACAACGGTTCGCGGACCCATTCAAGTCAATGAGTCCGTGAAAAAAAAAGGAGGCACACAAGATTGTCATCCGCGTCCGTGATCCGTGTCCGTTTTTTTCCTATCATTTTTCAAGGCAAACTTGACTTAGATTTTTTTTTCACTTTTCTTGTCTGGTGATCCAAAAAATAAATAAAAAATGGACACGGATCACGGAACAACGGAACCCCGTTTTGTGGACCGTGAAAAAATCGTGTGCATGAGGCCTTAGAGGAACTGTCCGAGATTAAAAGAGAAATGAGACAGATAGGCAGCAGCGTTGAAGCTCTTGAAACCACCCAAACAGCTCTCACTAACTATACTAGACAAGCTTCTGACACCTTCTCAAAATATCAACAGCACATTAACTATCTTCAAGATTACATAGAAGATCAAGATAACAGAGGCAGAAGGAATAATATCCACATCAGTGGAATTCCTGAAACTGTAGCTAATGAAGCTGTATCAAAGGTGGTTGAAGAAATATGCAAATCTCTGTTAGATAACACGCCGGATCCCATAATCATAGAAAGAGCACACAGAGCATTACGCCCCAAACCGAAGCCTGGTGAGCCTTCGAGAGACGTAATCTGTAGATTTCTGAACTTTGCACAGAAAGAGGCAATAATGAAAAAAGCAAGAGAAATGGAACGTATGGAATATGAAGACTCAACAATCCTACTCTTTCAAGACTTAGCGCCAGCAACCCTAAACAAAAGACGGATACTAAAACCTCTAACAGATTACTTAAGACACAAAAGAATCGCCTTTCGCTGGCTTTTCCCCTTCGGTATGCTGATAACATGGAGGGGAAAAAGATATACCATTAGAACACCAAAAGACTTGCCAGATGTCCTTGCTGCCTTAGAAATAGAGGACATAGACATCCCAGACTGGTCCATTGCTACAGATGTCCTCATCCCTGGGAAACCACCTGGGAAATGGTGCTCTCAAGTAAAGCTCATAAGAACAAGAAAAGGCAAGGGAAGATGACACCAAGACGACTTATCGCTGAAGATGAATTAGCTCTGTCTGGTGTTTCTAGGGTTATATCCCCCTCTTTAAGAGATCTCCAGGAGAACTAGCTCCCCCCACCTCCTTCTCAATGTGAAGGCGGAATTTTGGGAGCTCTGTCCAGTGGCAGATCCAGGATGGGGGGCAACAGGGCAATTAGCCCCCCCCCTCCGAGCTGGCGGCAGGGCACAGGGAGATGAGCGCTTCCATTGTGGAAGAGCTCATCTCCAGTCATCTGTCTGTATCGCCATCCTCAGGACAGCGATACAGATGTCTACACTGCGGCAGGGAAGGGAGAGGCGTGTCCCTTTCCCTTCCTCTGATAGGCTGCAGGCACTAGGCTTCATCGCGCCGCCTGAGCCATACAGTGCTGGACACAGGCCGGAAGAGGCCTGCATCGCATCGCTGACATGAAGGTAAGTATGTTTTTTTTTGTTTGTTTTTTAAAAAAAATATATACAATACTTTTACTGGCGGGGGGCTGCTGTTATTAATCGCACAGGGGTGCTGTAATTACTGGCACAGGGGGAGGGGGGGCTGTAATTACTGGCACAAGGGGGGAGCGGGGGCTGTTATTACTGGCACAGGGGGGGGGAGAGGGGGCTGTTATTACTGGCACAGGGGGGGAGGGGGGCTTTTATTACTGGCACAGGGGGGGAGGGGGGGCTGTTATTACTGGCACAGGAGGGGTGGGGGGGCTGTTATTACTGGCACAAGGGGGGAGGGGGGGCTGTTATTACTGGCACAGGGGGGAATGGGGGCTGTTATTACTGGCACAGGGGGGGAGGGGGATGTTATTAAACATACTTACCTCCATGTCAGCGATGCGATGTGTCCCGCACTGTATGGCTCAGGCGGCGCGATGACGCCTAGTGCCTGCAGCCTATCAGAGGAAGGGAAAGGGACACGCCTCTCCCTTCCCTGCCGCAGTGTAGACATCTGTATCGCTGTCCTGAGGATGGCGATACAGACAGATGACTGGAGATGAGCTCTTCCACAATGGAAGCGCTCATCTCCCTGTGCCCCGCCGCCAGCTCGGGGGGGGGGGGGGGGCTAATTGCCCTGTTGCCCCCCATCCTGGATCTGCCACTGGACAGAGCTCCCAAAATTCCGCCTTTACATTAAGAAGGAGGTGGCACAGAGGGTGAGGGGGGGCTGTTATTACTGGCACAGGGGGAGGGGGCTGTTATTACTGGCACAGGGGGGAGGGGGCTGTTATTGCTGGCACAGGGGGGGGCTGTTATTGCTGGCAAAAGGGGATGCTGTTATTGCTGGCACAGGGGGGCTGTTATTGCTGGCACATTGGGGCTTTTATTGCTGGCACAGGGGGGGCTGTTATTAATACTGGCACAGGGGGGGCTGTTATTGCTGGCATAGGGGGGCTGTTATTGCTGGCACATGGGGGCTTTTATTGCTGGCACCGGGGGGGGGGCTGTTATTAATACTGGCACAGGGGGGCTGATATTGCTGGCACAGGGGGGGGGGGCTGTTATTAATACTGGCACAGGGGGGGCTGTTATTAATACTGGCACGGGGGGGCTGTTATTAATACTGGCACATGGGGGGCTGTTATTAATACTGGCACATGGGGGGCTGTTAATACTGGCACATGGGGGGGGGCTGTTAATACTGGCACATGATTGGGGTCACTATAGGGGCATCTACTGAGGCCACAAAGAAGGGGTATTTTATATGGCTTTTCCCCTTCGGTATGCTGATAACATGGAGGGGAAAAAGATATACCATTAGAACACCAAAAGACTTGCCAGATGTCCTTGCTGCCTTAGAAATAGAGGACATAGACATCCCAGACTGGTCCATTGCTACAGATGTCCTCATCCCTGGGAAACCACCTGGGAAATGGTGCTCTCAAGTAAAGCTTATAAGAACAAGAAAAGGCAAGGGAAGATGACTCCAAGACGAATTATCGCTGAAGATGACTGAATTAGCTCTGTCTGGTGTTTCTAGGGTTATATCCCCCTCTTTAAGAGATCTCCAGGAGAACTAGCTCCCCCCACCTCCTTCTCAATGTAAAGGCGGAATTTTGGGAGCTCTGTCCAGTGGCAGATCCAGGATGGGGGGCAACAGGGCAATTAGCCCCCCCCCCCCCCGAGCTCGCGGCGGGGCACAGGGAGATGAGCGCTCATCTCCAGTCATCTGTCTGTATCGCCGTCCTCAGGACAGCGATACAGATGTCTACGCTGCGGCAGGGAAGGGAGAGGCGTGTCCCTTTCCCTTCCTCTGATAGGCTGCAGGCACTAGGCGTCATCGCGCCGCCTGAGCTATACAGTGCGGGACACAGGCCGGAAGAGGCCTGCATCGCATCGCTGACATGGAGGTAAGTATGTTTTTTTTTTTTTTTTTTTTTTTAAATATACACAATACTTTTACTGGGGGGGGGGGGGCTGCTGTTATTAATCGCACAGGGGTGCTGTAATTACTGGCACAAGGGGGAGGGGGGGCTGTAATTACTGGCACAGGGGGGAGGGGGCTGTTATTACTGGCACAGGGGGGGAGGGGGCTGTTATTGCTGGCACAGGGGGGCTGTTATTGCTGGCACATGGGGGGGCTGTTATTAATACTGGCACAGGGGGGGCTGTTATTAATACTGGCACGGGGGGGCTGTTATTAATACTGGCACATGGGGGGCTGTTATTAATACTTGCACATGGGGGGCTGTTAATAATGGCACATAGGGTGGCTGTTAATACTGGCACATGATTGGGGTCACTATAGGGGCATCTACTGAGGCCACAAAGAAGGGGTATTTATATGGGCGCTCTGTACAGTACAATTTTATACTGGGACACATTATGGTGGGTACTATGGGGAAGGGGGGGAGAGGAGTACTATGGGGTCATCTACGGGGGGCACTAAGAACGGGTATTTTATACTTGCAAATTATGGGAGACAATGAGGGCATCTACTGGAGCATTTTATACTGGCGCACTAGGAGGAAGGAGGGTGTGGAGCACTATAGGGGCATTTACTAGGGGCACTATATAGGGGTATTTTATACTGGCACATTATGGGGGCACTATGGGTACATTAGCTGAACTGGGGGCATTACAAGGGGGTATTTTTTGCACTGTCACATTATAAGGAGAATTATTTCTACTGGGGGGGGGGGACATTATGATGGGCTTTATTACTCCCCCATGGTATTACCCCCTAGTAGCAGCACCAGCCTCTCTCTGCTCTGCTACCCCTTTGCCCATTCTCCAAATCCTTATTATGAAATCTTTCTCATTAGGATAAAACACATCAGCTCTGCCGAGCCCCTCAGCCAAAGTGTTGAAGTGGTGTCCGAGATCCCCAAGTTTTCATGTGAAATATGTTTATTATACACATATAGCCTACACTGTGCCACACAATATACAGTATACCGCTACACTGTGTAGTCTGTTCTATAAGCACCATTGTTTTGTGGCGGCGGAAGTCCATGTGCTGTCCGCATCTGTTGCTCTGTTCCGTGGCCTCGCAAAAATTATATATCATGTCCTATTCTTGTCTGTTTTGCGGATAAGAATAGGCATTTCTATAATGGGCCGTCCATTCCGTTCCGCAAATTGCAGAAGGCACACAGGCAGCATTCGTGTTTTGGGGATCTGCAATTTGCGGACGGCAAAACATGACACGTTCGTGTGAACATTAACAAGCCCTAACTTTGTAGATTATTTAATCCCTTAAGGACAAGCCAATTTTGGACATAAGGAACACAGACAAGTTTTTGCTGTTTCAATTTGCTTAAATTCTCTTAGCAAATGCATTTAATGTTTAAAGGGCTTCTGTCACCCCCAAAGCACATATATATATATATATGATTTGCATATTTTAAAAGATCGTTTTTTAAGGAAAAGAAGCCACAGACAAAGGTAAGATCCCTATATAGGGAATAGTAGTTAAATAAGGATTTTAACAAGCCCAAAAAAAAATTTGTGTTTTGGGGGTGACAGAAGCCCTTTAAAATAAATCTTTGGGGGCTTGTTTTTTATTTTTTTGTACAGTTTTTATAATGGCCAAAAAACGAGTCCATAATTGATTTTTTGGCAGTCAATAAAATATTTGAGAAATAGGGCAAAAAACTTCATCCATCATGACTATCAGAGCTAAGATAAACTGTGATTAATAGCTTTATAATGGAAACAGATCAAACTAATAGCACACATTAAATGCACTAATTAAGTAGCATTCATAATATGGCAATTACACTGGGATTAAATGTCCTGGAAATCTTAATAGTCCATTATTAGTAATTCACTGGATTTAAAGTATTCATTTTCTTTAAAAGAAAGTTATATGTATAAATGATTAGACACAGCAAAACTATGGGAGGATTTATCATTGAAGGTGTATTTGAGGCTATTTTAAAAACTGGTGTTGCTTTGCGTACCCTCACCATATTTATGAAGATGGTTGCATTAAATGTGGCACAAGTATGAAGCGGTTTCGCCACTGTCAGTGAAGGTACTCCAGGGGGCTGCTTGGTGTGGAGATGTCACTTTTTTGCGACTTTTTTTTAAAAGTCGCACAATAACATGAGACATAAAAGTGGTCTAATCTGTAATACAACCACTATTGAAATTGCCAAAGCTCATCAAAAGTCATAAAATTTCACCAAAAGTTGCAATAAAATGCACAAAATGTTGCATACAAGATTTCTTGCAATATTTTTACGCCAAAACTCGGGTAGCAGATTTGATAACTGTCTCACATTGAATTTTCAAAAGCAGCTGAAATAGGACAAAATTCTTCTGGCTTTACTGAGAAAAGTGAATAAATTGAATGATTGATTTAAGCATAATATACACTATTTATTTGAAACTTCTATTTGCAACAAGAGAACAACTTCAAAAGCAAAAGCTGTTTTAAGGCTCATACCTATGGTTGTTTGCATGGGTTTATACTTTATTCTGGATGAGTGTCATTCATTCACCTGCTGAAGACCTGCTTATAATTAATCCCTGTAGAGGAATAAACATTATTACTTACATGGAGCACTGGATAGGTCTTAACCTTAATATAACAGCCAGGGTGTTTCATTATAGATTCCTTGTTACTTTTCTATTCTATCATATGTTGTATACAACATTTAATATGCAGCCGAAAGCTACTCAAACTGAACTGAAGCCCACATATACAAAATCTGGTGCTGTCAAAAAGTATTTTATATAAAGCTAAGTTCACACCTCTTAATCCATACAATTTAGGGCTCATGTACATGGCCATAGCCGACTTTGCGGTCTGCTAATTGGAGATCTGCAAAACATGGATACCGGAAGTTGCGTTACGCATTTTGTGGAACGGAATGACCTGCCATCTATAGAACAGTCCTATCCTTATCCATAAAATGGACAAATATGGGACATGCCCTATTTATTTTTTTCTGAAGGGGCCGCGGAACAGACATACAAATGTGGACAGCATACTGCTGTCTGCATCTTTTGTGGCCCCATTAAAGTAAATGGGTCCGCATCCAAAAAATGTGGATCAGATGTGGACAGAAACATGGTCATGAGCCCTAAGGCTCAGTTCTCATCACCGTTTAATTTTCCGTTCTTCTGATCCTGCATGCAGAACTTTTTTTTCCATCTAAAATAACCGATCTCAGATGGAAATGGCTCAAACGGATGCCAAAAGTGCATAACTGATGTTATAAACTTTCCTGTCTAGGCTCCAGCGGCGAGCATCTCAGCTTCGGCACGGCTGAGCTGGGAGAGATGCACTGCTGAGCGATGCTGCCCAGTGATGTGGCCTCATCATTACTTTTTTTATTTGGTGCCTGACCTATTGGAGAGTCAGGTCACTGGACCAATCAAGTTCTGGTCGGGGACCTGGCTCTCTATTTAAATTCCTTGTTGTATGAGTACCATTGCAATGATAATCTTGTTTGACTCACTAGCTACTGTAGGTTCCTTGTTTCCTGTAATGGCATTTTCGTACTAATTCCTCTGTGCTTCTCACCTTGGCTTTTCTTCAGACCACCCTCTATCTCTTGTTTGGTACTGTATAGTCCGTCTGGTTCTGACCCATTTCTGTATGACTATGCTTTTGTTATTGTTTATATGTTGGTGTTTGTCTGCAATTATTTAGACTAGGGACCATCGTCCAGTTGCAGTTCTGTCATATAGAGATTTAACTGCAAGTAGGTAGGGAAAGATGACTGGGTTCTAGGTTAGAGCTCACTGACCTTGTCTGTCCCTACCTACAGGTGTTACAACTGATGTTCAGGATCCTTTTTTAACAGGATGAGTTTTTTCTTTAATTTTCTGTTCTTCTGATAAATCAGAAGAATGGAAAAAAAAAGTGTGATATGAACTCGCCCTAATGCATATACACTCACCTAAAGAATTATTAGGAACACCATACTAATACGGTATTGGACCCCCTTTTGCCTTCAGAACTGCCTTAATTCTACGTGGCATTGATTCAACAAGGTGCTGATAGCATTCTTTAGAAATGTTGGCCCATATTGATAGGATAGCATCTTGCAGTTGATGGAGATTTGAGGGATGCACATCCAGGGCACGAAGCTCCCGTTCCACCACATCCCAAAGATGCTCTATTTGGTTGAGATCTGGTGACTGTGGGGGCCATTTTAGTACAGTGAATTCATTGTCATGTTCAAGAAACCAATTTGAGATGATTCAAGCTTTGTGACATGGTGCATTATCCTGCTGGAAGTAGCCATCAGAGGATTGGTACATGGTGGTCATGAAAGGATGGACATGGTCAGAAACAAAGCTCAGGTAGCCCGTGGCATTTAAACGATGCCCAATTGGCACTAAGGGGCCTAAAGTGTGCCCAGAAAACATCCCCCACACCATTACACCACCACTACCAGCCTGCACAGTGGTAGCAAGGCATGATGGATACATGTTCTCATTCTGTTTACGCCAAATTCGGACTCTACTATTTGAATGTCTCAACAGAAGTCGAGACTCATCAGACCAGGCAACATTTTTCCAGTCTTCAACAGTCCAATTTTGGTGAGCTTGTGCAAATTGTAGCCTCTTTTTCCTATTTGTAGTGGAGATGAGTGGTACCCGGTGGGGTCTTCTGCTGTTGTAGCCCATCCGCCTCAAGGTTGTGCGTGTTGTGGCTTCACAAATGCTTTGCTGCATACCTCGGTTGTAACGAGTTTCAGTCAACGTTGCTCTTCTATCAGCTTGAATCAGTCGGCCCATTCTCCTCTACCCTCCTCATCAACAAGGCATTTTCACCCACAGGACTGCCGCATACTGGATGTTTTTCCCTTTTCACACCATTCTTTGTAAACCCTAGAAATGGTTGTGCGTGAAAATCCCAGTAACTGAGCAGATTGTGAAATACTCAGACCGGCCCGTCTGGCACCAACAACCATGCCACGGTCAAAATTGCTTAAATCACCTTTCTTTCCCATTCTGACATTCAGTTTGGAGTTCAGGAGATTGTCTTGACCAGGACCACACCCCTAAATGCATTGAAGCAACTGCCATGTGATTGGTTGACTAGATAATTGCATTAATGAGAAATAGAACAGGTGTTCCTAAAAATTCTTTAGGTGAGTGTATAGTGGATATAAAAAGTCTACACACCTCTGTTAAAATGTCAGGTTTCTGTGCTGCATAAAAAATGAGACAAAGATAAATCATTTAAGAACATTTTCCACCTTTAATGTGACCTATAAACTGTACTACTCAATTGAAAAACAAACTGAAAACTTTTAGGTGGAGGGAAGAAAACAAAAAAAAACTAAAATAATGTGGTTGCATAAGTGTGCACACCCTCTTATAACTGGGGATGTAACTGTGTTCAGAATTAAGCAATCACATTCAAAAGCATGGTAAATAGGAGTCAGTATACACCTGTCATCATTTAAAGTGCCTCTGATTAACCCCAAATAAAGTTCAGCTGCTCTAGTTGGTCTTTCCTGAAATTTTCTTAGTCGCATCCCACAGAAAAAGCCATGGTCCACAGAGAGCTTCCAAAGCATCAGAGGGATCTCATTGTTAAAAGGTATCAGTCAGGAGAAGGGTATATACCATGAAACACAGTGAAGTCATCATCAAGTGGAGAAAATATAGCACAACAGTGACATTACCAAGAACTGGACGTCCCTCCAAAATTGATGAAAAGACAAGAAGAAAACTGGTCTGGGAGGCTACCAAAAGGCCTACAGCAACATTAAAGGAGCTGTAGGAATTGCAAAGGAACTCTTATAAGACACATGGTGGTATGAGAACTTACTATTGTTTTGGCTGAAGATAAGTGATTTATGTGATTGCAGGGAGAGTACAGCAGTATAGCACTCCACAATATACAGCACCCACAGTATACAGTATACAGCCCCCCACAGTATACAGGCCCCCACACTATACAGCACCCCACTATACAGTAGTTTACAGTATATTAGCATAACAGCCCCTGTTACCTTTTTCTGATGTAATATTCACAAAAAAAGCTCCACAGTTAAGGCAAACTTCTACAGCAATACTCCTGGTAAAAAGGACCTTGATGATGACCTCATAGCCATGTGACCAGTAATATTGCTAGGTTACTGGTCACATGGTGATGATGTCATCTAAGGTCCTAGAGAATCACAGCTCTCACAGTACGCTGCCTGGAGTGCCGGCAGGCATGGCATGACAGCACCCCCCTGCTGACAGCCTGACACCTGGGGCAGTGGCTAGATGGGCTCAAGAGGCAGCTGCCTTGGGCCCCCAGGAATAACTGGGCCCGGGGCAGCTGCCCCTTTTGCCCCTTGTTAAAGACGGCCCTGAGCAGAGTCCATACTCAGTTATTTCCAGCAGTTATTGTGAGCCAAAACCAAGAATTGGTAAAAAACACCGAAACCGGGTGCAGATCCTTTCCATTATACCTTATCTCTGACGGTTTTATAACTGGTTTTAGCTCACAATAACTGATGGAAATAACTGACCAAATAACTGAAGTGTGAACTAATCCTTACTTATAGCTATCAATATCAGAATTTTTTTTTTTTTTTTTCAATACAGAAACACAATTGGAGCTCCTGAAGAGCGTATGTGTGTTTTAGATCTGTCCATACAGTCTTTTCTTTATTGGAGATTCTGTATGTCTTGCAACTTAATAAATGTGTCCATCAATCCAATCAATAAGGGTTCCAGAAATGAGACAGTAATCTGTATTGATATTCTGTCAGGGTCTTGAATTCCCTGCAGATTATTTGCTGCATTATTGCAATACTCATAAAGGAAGTGTATCTGACTATAAGTAAAATCTATATAGGGAGTTTGCTACATTCTTAAATTCTCTTTTTACAACTTTACAGCTTAGTTTTAAACTTTCACAGTTTTAAAGTAAAGCCACATAGCACCAGCATTGTTTTCTCCTTTAACTGAAGTTTCCAAATGACTGTATATGGCAAAATAGCAATATACAGTTTTTGATAGCTCTGTTGTAAGTTGAATGCTCTCATAGGAAAGACTGCATATACCATATCTCCATGAGATCAGCATGCAGGCCCAATGCTCAGGTTTTTTTTCTCAAGGAAAACATATGGTTAGAAACTGGTTGAAACCCTCTAACAGCTTGCCTATGCTGCAAATCATCCACTGAAATCAGGACACATGCTATGCAGCTGAAAGGGAAGAAATGTCATTAAAAATGATTCATATACCTTATTCTTAATGAGTGCTGATGCTGGAGGTGTTCAGTTACATGATCGATAATTCCAAAGCAGTTTGGATTAAAATGTTCTATGCAGAAATATTAATCTATTGCATAAATTTGCGGTTTAGCATGGAGACATATCAGTAATTACCTCTTTGTTTCTTTTTTTACAGCCATTGCTTACCACGCTGTAGTAAGTAAACATACACAATGAGACATATGGAGAAATTTCAAAACAGCACATGGTGGGGTCCTAATGAGTATTAGCATACTGTGCATAACAGGTGAAATCCAAGCTTTGATTACTGTTCTGTACAAATTAGCCATTCTGTGTGTATCTGTTTTCAAGCTATTGAGTTGGCTTGTTGTCACAGTAATTACCATTGTTATATTAAAAGTTATTAACATAAAATGGTGCATATCACTTCAGTTATTCTGGCCTATAGACAATTAAGATAACTTTTTTATTTAAAAAGTTCTGCTTTTAACACTCAAGAAAAAACTATGCTGTTATGCCTAGTGCAGGGCTTTAAAGCTGTGGTCACTTTATACTGTTTATTTTTTTTATTGCTCAATAACTTCTTAGGGGGAGTTCATACGCGGCTTTAGCTTTCCATCATTATGGATCTAAATGGACTGCATTTAAAATGTTCCGTTTGGCTTTCCGTTATAGCAATTCCATTATTTTCTGTTTTTAAGCCTATTCTAATGGAATGCTACAACGGAAAGCTAAACGCCAGTATGAACTCCCCCTTCAAGGGAATGTGTCATCATAAAATGACCGATTGTTTAAATCATGTTTTTGTGTTAAGCAAATTTTTGAAAGAATTTTAGATGGGTATTTTGAATTTTTCATGTCAATATGGTGTTCATGATCCGAAACGCGTAGACGTTGTGCATGTACAGTGTTTATTGAATATTACAGCTGAGAAAATAAAGGTCATCTTTTTTACTGGGAACTGGATCTATCATCTTCTTTTCAAAATCATGTCAATATCACTATTAAAGAAAAAAAATTATGAAATCCTGCAGTTTTCACCCTGGTCACTAGGACTAATAATAGGTGCCACTTCTTGGTCTGTAAACATCACTTTACTGCTGTTATCTGCTTATCATTGCAGGCAGGATGTAAATGATGGATATCACCTATATTTATAGATCCACCATTTACAATAGGTGATTGTGAACATTTATCTACTCCTTGCTTGTAAAATGCTGTCGGTACAGCTCTCAGAACATGCCCAGAAAATTATCCCATAGAAGTCAATCAGTCAGCTGCTGTCCATTGTGTCTATTGGGCTGTTGTAATGCATATCTGTAAATGCTGTTAAAAATAGCTCAGGCAAGATAGCAGCCCTCATAATACTGTTCAAGAAATAGAATAAAAGAACATTTACAATCATAGAATAAAAACAGATTAGGGAAAAATAGGATATGCGTCGCTATATGGTTTTAAGTACCAGAATTTTTTTTTGTTTTTTTGAGCATCAGTTTGTGTCAGTTTGGTTAGGCTGAGTTCACACTTCAGTTATTTGGTCAGTTATTTCCATCAGTTATTGTGAGCCAAAGCCAGTAGAGAAGCCTAATGGAAAGATATTCACCTGTTCTGTGTTTCTGACCCGCACCTGTTTTTGGCTCACAATAATTGATTGAAATAACTGATCAAATTACTGAAGTGTGAACTTATGAACTTGGCCTTAGAGATTTTAGATCTGAGAAAAAGTCTTGCAAGGAGGACTTTTTCTCCCATCTAAAATAACAGATCTCTAAGGTGGGTTTGCATCAGCGTTCCTAATTCCATTATAGTGTTCTGTTATAACAGAGTTAGGCTCCATTCACACGTCCGTGGAATGGGTCCACATCCGTTCCACAATATCTGGAACGGGTGCGGACCCATTCATTCTCAATGGGGCAAGAATGGATGTGGAGAGCACACCGCTCCGGAAAAAATTAGAACATGTCCTATTCTTGTCCGCAGTTGCAGACAAGAATAGGCAGTTCTATGGGGGTGCCGGCCGGGTTTATTGCGGATCCGCAATTTGCGGATCTGCAATACACTATGGACGTGTGAATGGACCCTTATAATGGAATTTTAGGACGGAATGCAAAATGGAAGCCTTTAAGAAGCATTCAGTTTTGCTCCGTCCTAATACATTTCTGTGGGCACAAATAATATTTAGCTTTTTTCCCCGTTATGCATGACAGAAAAAAAGTCCTGTCGACAGGACTTTTTTTTCCGAATGTTAGGCATTCTTATTACTGCTGGGGGCTTTATAGGACGGACTTATAGATCCGCCTTATTTCTACTTAAAGCACTATGGGGAGCCTTATTACTACTAAGGGATCTGTAGAGAGCTTTATTAACACTAGTAATGAGCAGCAGGGGTCATATTCGAATTTGTGATATTTCGCAAATATTTTGTAGAATATTCATCATATATTCGCAAATTCGTATATTCGTTATATTCTACATTCTTTTTTTTTACGTGAAAATCGACAAGGTAATGATCGCATAATACTGGAATATTGCACGCTCAATACAGGCGTGGGTCAAAAATGAATATATGGCACTATAGAATATGAGTCATTGGCATCCAATATAGTGCTATAGTTTCGTAATGACAAATATTCATATTTTTTTTATCTGAAGTCATGATTCCTCCCTGCTTAAGTTGCTTATAGGCTAATGACTCATTGGCCCACAAGCAAGAAGCAGGGAGGAATCATGTGTTCAGATGGAAAAAATGACGAATATTCTAATAACAAATATATAGCACTATATTCAAAATATTTGCGAATTCTCGAAGTGCTGATATTCCAGATTAAAATTTGCTATTCAAATATTCTCACTCAACACTAATT
Source organism: Bufo bufo (assembly GCF_905171765.1). Classification (NCBI taxonomy): domain Eukaryota; kingdom Metazoa; phylum Chordata; class Amphibia; order Anura; family Bufonidae; genus Bufo; species Bufo bufo. The sequence continues at coordinate 73,170,723 of NC_053395.1, read as the reverse complement.
AACACTGGGGTAACAATGTGGGGCCTTATTTGTACTAGGGGCTCTGTGAGGGCATTAATAATAGTAGAGGGTGGGGCTCTAGGGCATTATTAATAGTAGACGGCTCTTCTACTAATGGAGGCCCTCTTGGAGAGCATTATCACTGTTGGGGGCACTGTAGGGGGCAGTATTAATAATAAGGGTATTCTAGAATGGAATTACTACTGGTGGGACTTTTAAGAGCACTATTACTATGGGAGGGCTATCTGTATAGCACTAATTTTTCTTCAGGATAGTATTTGGCGGCATTGGGGGGCACCGCGAGCAGCTGGATAACACTGATGGGACTCGGGGTTGGAGATGATGATAGAAAAGTGAGGAAGCTAAGAAGTCTGTGTATCAAACTCTGCAGAAACTAAGCTTGGCTGAAAGAAGTTGCCCAGACCAAATGAAGAAGATGATGATGACAGAGAAGATCTACATCAGAGGAGACGTCACCTGGAAGGCACTGAATATGAGAGGTATGTGCTTCTGTATAGCTAGTACAGTAAAATGTTTTTAGTGCTAGAGTGTGCAGGGAGGTGGGGTGGGGGGTTGACTTAGAGAATTGGGCCATACGCATTGGGGCTTGGGCCCCGGATCTTTTGAGGCCCTAGCAATACCCCTGTGTACTACATTAATATGAACTAGTTTACTTAGTGGAATATAACCTTATATTAGCTTACCGTAGTAATCCTTTCCAAAAATTCAACCTATGGCTTAGTGCATTAACTCTTTAACACTGTATCATGTACATCATAGGCATTAAGGGGCTTCTGTCAATTAAACTGGCTGACTTTAGACATGTGTAGACATGTGGTAATGGCATATGAAGATAAGAGTCTTTGTCCCTTCTTTCTTTGGGCTTCTGTTTTTGTGAAAAATAAACTTTTATTTTATGCAAATGAGCCTCTAGGAGCAATGGGGGTGTTGCCCCTACTCCTAGAGTCCCAGTTTTACCTACTCTGTCCACGCCCTCATCGTGTTGATTGACAGGGCTAGACAGGATCATGTGAACACTCAATTAGCATAATGAGGGCATGGCCAGAGAAGAGAGAGCAGAGCCTCTAGGGATAGGGATAACACCCGTATTGCTCCTAGAGGCTCATTTGCATAGAATAAAAGTTAATTTTTCACAAAAAAGGAAGCACATAGAAAGAAGGGACAAAGACTTTTAGCTTCAGCTGCCAATAGCACATGTCTAAAGTCAACCAGTTTAATAACAATGTTACTGATGACAGAAGCCTTTTAAGGGGTTGGATGGAGCATGCTCACAAGCTCAGATCGCTCCAAACATGGCGGGTGCCAGCTGCATAATAAAGTGGACAGCATCCAGCGGTGACCACACTGACTGTGAAGCTGTGTCATAGGTAAAGCTTCACAGGCAGCCTACCAGAATGATATAGATTGCAATAGTATTCTATTGCAGTGTATAGCACAAGCAATCAGATCACATGTGCATGTCTTCTCTTGGGACTAAAAATTAAAATGAAAAAAGACTTTTGAAATCACCCCTTTCGCCAATTTTACATATAAAAATAAAACAATAAAAAATAAATATAACTGCGTCCAAAAATGTCTGAACTATTAAAATATAAAAAATATTTTTCCTGTGCAGTGAACTTTGTAATGGAAATTTTTTTTTTAAAAATGTGTGATTGACCATTTTGTGGTCACTTTTTGGCCACCAAAAAAACTTAAAGTTATCAAAAGGTCATACGTACCCCAAAATGGTACTGATAAAACTTACAGCTCGCCCCACAAAGAAACAAGCATTCACACAGCTCTGTAGACTGAAATATAAAAAAAGTTCTGGGTATCAGAATATGACGATGCAAAAAATGTAAATAAATAAACACATACATACAAAAAGTTTTTTTTTTTTTTTTAAGTAATAAAACTTAATAAAAATGATACAAATTTGGTATTGCCGTAATTATACAACCAGAATAATGTCACTTAAATTTTAGAACAGTGATCATAATAATAAAATAAAAAAAATGGATTTGTGTTTTTTTCTTTTTCTATTTTAACCCACAAAGAATTTTCCGCCTCATGTTTTAATATGTTATATGGTTAGTTCAATGGTGTCATTAAAAATACAATTTGTCCCACAAAAAATAAGTTTTAAAAAGTTGTGGATTTTGGAAGGTAGAAAGAAAAAAAAAAAAGACAAAAACAGAGTTTCGTCTGGGGTTGTCGGAGGTACGGAAGCCACCAGGCGGCTAGTGCTCCACTATTTCTGTAACTCCTTTAACAACGAATAGGAGCTATGATCCTAAATACAGCTGATAAGATCTTCAGCTTTATCCCTGTGGGAATGGAGTTCATGAGGAGGCACAAAGTACAGAGAGGACGGACAGAACTGACTGTGGTAATGTGGGGCTGTGGTAATGGAGACTGCTTACAAGTGCTGCTTCTCATCAGCCACATCCCCACCCTCTCTAAATGTCTCCTCATGAATTTAATTCCTACCGAGATTCAGCTGAAGATCTTATCAGCTGTATTCAGGATCTTAATCCCTAACAAGCGGAGCAAAGAGGAGGATGAGGCAGCTCTTTAGCTCAATTTTGTGAAGTATCTTGTCCTCCTGTGTGATTAGAACAGGTTCTGTGTATACTAATAGGATGGTGGCCATTGTATTTCTCCAAATAATTAATCCTTAGACAAAACAAGCCATTATAACTAATGAAAGGTATTTGGGAATATATTTATAGTGAAATAATATTTAAGTCTATGTGAGCTTGAATTATAAATCTTAAGTTAGCTTACAGCTCGTCTTTGTCTCAAAAGAGAGAATTAGCTTCAAATTCAGAAATAATGTTAGCTTAGGATGTGAGGGGGAGAAGGAAAGTAATGATAAGAGGAGAAAGGCAATTTTCTCTAATAAGATATATTAGAAATTTTATTTTATTAATCTGTACAATTGAGTTATTCAAAGTTGTGTGAAATATTAGTGACCATTTAAGTATTAAATAAATGCTTTTTGGCTATGAAATTGCATGCACAAAGTACACCAAGTCTGCACTGTTTGGACAAACCTCACAGCTTTTCTGTTAAAATATTTTTTTTAACCTGAACTATTGTGGTTATCTATTTGTAAAATACAAGTATTTGAATTGGCTGCATAGCAAAGTAATGACCTACTTGCTATATTGCTTACAATGTAAATTAGAGGAGATTTCTATTCATATATAGGAAGTATATTCCCTGATGCATTATTTAGTTTAAATATCCATTATATACCTGCTTATATTCTAATCCTTGCACGTGCAATTTGTGATTATTTATGTTCATATAAAGCATTTAAAATGCAATGACAATAATGCTTATGTGGTATTTTCTTAAGACGTGAAGATGAGCCTCTGGCAACAGCATAAAACATGTGATCCAATTACTAGAATCTTATCTTAGCTTAAATAAAAACATTCTCAGCATTCTTAGATGGCCAAAATCTCCAGATTTTCCTGTTACTGGTTTATAAATAGCTGGATTCAGCATTATACTGCATATACAGGATATTTTTTTTTCATTGATCTGCTCTGTTACAGAAGGAGAACAATGAAAATAATTGAAGTGCCAGATATTACACCTAACTGACAATTGACTGACCCCTTTGACTATAATGGGATCTGTCGGGTTTCAGTTAAGGTTTTCGACCCATCTCTGATACAGATGTGAACAAAGTTTTAAATATCTGTAAAGAATAAATCAAGGCAACTGGACTTAGTGTAGATTTCTTGAAAACGTTTCACTCGTTCTTCCGAGTGAAACGTTTTCAAGAAATCTACAGTAAGTCCAGTTGCCTTGATTTATTCTTTACAGATATACCATGACCTGGATAAATGAGAACCTTCACAGACAAAGTTTTAAATAGGAAAATAAAAGAAAAATTGCACAGACATGTAGCGGGGTCTACTATGATCCCTGTTTGTCAGCTAAATGGTTGGTCAATGTCTATCTCCCATGACTTCTCCTATGATGCTCAGACTGACTCAACATTCACGTATGGTATATCAACATATATGCTAGATTGTCGCCAGTTCTGGACAATTTCTATGGAATCTGTTGGAATTTTTTTAATGTATATATCCAGACTAAGTCTAGTGTAACACAGTGGGGGAGACTTGATTAGCTAAAAGCTCCAGAATTCTGGCTTAGGCTACTTTCACACTAGCGTTTTTCTTTTCCGGCGCTGAGTTCCGTCCTAGGGGCTCAAATCCGGAAAAGAACTGATCAGTTTTATCCCCATGCATTCTGAATGGAGAGTCAGTCCTTCAGGATGCATCAGGGATGTCTCCAGTTCAGGTCCTTTTTGACTGATCAGGCTTTCAGAAAAACGTAGCATGCAGTATTTTTACCTTCCGGCCAAAAAGCCTTGAACACTTTGACTGAACGCCGGATCAGGCCTTTCTTTCCCATTGACTTGCATTAACGCCGGATCTGGCACTGTGTGTCAGGTCAAAACGGATCCGGCTTTTTGCATGGGTTAAACCCGAAAAATGTGAAAAACAAGTTAAAGTCCATAAATGGCGGATCCGTTTTTTCCAATGGCATTTTTTCATTGTGATCAAAATCCTGATCAGGATTCAAATGTAATCCGTTTTCACACGTTTTTCCGGATCCGGCGGGCAGTTCCGGTGTCGATTGAACGCCGGATTAAAACAACGCTAGTGTGAAAGTAGGCCTAAGTTTGTGCCAAAATATGACATATACAAGCATGTGTTGCAATCTATTTGCTATTTGATTTAACCCCTTCCCGACATCCGCTGTACATGTATAGTGGATGTCGGGTATTTAAAGATGTCACCAACTCTGGAGAGGAGCGAGCGTCATAGCCGCCGGGTGCCTGCTGTTTATGCATTATAGTAAATGGGGATCATTTGATGCTGTTGGTGTCTGTCATATACCCGTTCTCATGCATCCATTTTGTTTTTTTATCACAATTTCTTCATTTTTGTCTAAAAAACATGGTTCTTGAAGAACTGAACACAGGTTCTTAACCTCTTAAGGCCTTAGGACGTACCGGTACACCATGTTTTGCCGAGTCCTTAAGGACTCAGGACGTACCGGTACGTCCTAAGTTTAAAAGTACATTGCGGCGCGGCGGGGGGTTAATAGTAACAGGATGCCCACTGAAATCATTCAGCGGACATCCTGTCACAACACCAGGGGGGTCATGTGAGCCCCCCGTATCGGCTCACTGACCCCCCTGGTGTTGTGACAGGATGTCCGCTGAATGATTTCAGTGGGCATCCTGTTACTATTCAGACCTGCGGTTTGCGGCTTTTACCTGCGGTTGCGGTGGGCGGTGCCATCGGGTCCCCATGCGGCTGTGGGGGGGACCCGATGGCATGGAAGGCAGCGCGATGTCTAAGGAAGGCATCGCGCTGCCTTCCGGTGAAGAGCCTGTGAGATCCAGCCCCCTTGATCTCACAGGCCGGAAGCTGTATGAGTAATACACACAGTATTACTCATACAGCCAATGCATTCCAATACAGAAGTATTGGAATGCATTGTAAAGGATTAGACACCCAAAAGTTCAAGTCCCAAAGTGGGACAAAATATATAGAGAAAAAAAATTGAAAAGTAAAGTTTTCCCCAAAAAAATTAAAAGTTTCAAGTAAAAATAAACAAAAACGTCATTTTCCCCAAATAAAGTTAAAAAATATTGGTAAAAAATAGGGGGAAATAAAAAAGTATACATATTAGGTATCGCCGCAGCTCTATAAACATATCACATGACCTAACCCCTCAGATGAACACCGTAAAAAATAAAAAATAAAAACTGTGCTAAATAAACCATTTTTTTTGTCAGCTTACATCACAAAAGTACAACAGCAAGCGATCAAAAAAGCATTTGCCCACCAAAATAGTACCAATCTAATCGTCACATCATCCCGCAAAAAATGAGCCCCTACCTGAGACAATCGCCGAAAAAAAAAAAAAAACTATGGCTCAGAATATGGAGACACTAAAACATAATTTTTTTTGTTTTAAAAAAGCTGTTATTGTGTAAGACTTACATAAATAAATAAAAAGTATACATATTTGGTATTGCCGCGTTCGTATCGCTCTATAAAAATATCACATGACATAATTCCTCAGATGAACACCGTAAAAAATAAAAAATAAAAACTGTCACCTTACATCACAAAAAGTGTAATAGCAAGCGATCAAAAAGTCACATGCACCCCAAAATAGTGCCAATAAAACCGTCATCTCATCCCGCAGAAATCATACCCTACCCAAGGTAATCACCCAAAAACTGAAAAAATTATGGCTCTAAGGCCTCTTTCAAACTGGCGTGTGCGGCCCGTTGCCGTATTGCGGGCCGCAAAATGCGGGCTGCAATACACGGGCGCCGTTCTGTGGGCATTCCGCATCACGGATGCGGACCCTTTCACTTGAATGGCTCCGCAAATCCGGAGATGCGGAATGGTGTGGTACGGAACATAACCCTACGGAAACACTACGGAGTGCTTCCGTGGGGTTTCGCCCCGTATTTCTGTTGCGCAAAAAGATAGAACATGTCCTATCTTTTTGCGCAACGGCCGGATCGAGGACCCATTCAAGTGAATAGGTCCGTGATCCGCTGCGGCTGCCCCACGGACTGTGCTCGTGCATTGCGGCCCGCATTTTGTACCAACAATACTGCCACCCTATCCCGTAGTTTCTAAAATGGGGCAACTTTTTTAGAGTTTCTACTCTAGGGGTGCATCAGGGGGCTTCAAATGGGACATGGTGTCAAAAAAAACCAGTCCAGCAAAATCTGCCTTCCAAAAACCGTATGGCATTCCTTTCCTTCTGCGCCCTGCCGTGTGCCCGTACAGTAGTTTACGACCACATATGGGTGTTTCTGTAAACTACAGAATCAGGGCCATAAATATTGAGTTTTGTTTGGCTGTTAACCCTTGCTTTGTAACTGGAAAAAAATTACTGTATTTTTTGCCCCATAAGACGCACTTTTTCTCCCCTCAAAATCAGGGAAAAATGCCCCTGCGTCTTATGGGGCGAATGCTGGCAGTTTTACATCGCAAGCTGCGATGTACGAGCGAGCGGGGACTCGAGAAGGGACTGGGAGGAGGAGCTGGGGGCCGGCAATAGCGGCGGGGCAGTGCAGTCAGTGTACCTTACATCCTAACAGCTTCAGTAGAATGCCGGCAGGCAGGCCGGGCGGGCGGCAGCGTAACTCCCTGATGTCACATGCCTGCGCCGCCTACTTTATGAATGAAGCAGGCGGCGGAGGCAAGTGACGTCACTGAGTGATGCGACGGCCGTCCGGCCTGCCTGCCTGCATTGTACTGAAGCGGTTAGGATGTAAGGTACTATTAGGAGTGAGGGGGCATGTTTAATAACTATTAATTGAATAAGACATCTTATTTGTATACTGGAGCGGCGGGGGATCTGTGGATGACATTTTTATGGGGGACATCTGTGGATGGCACAATTATGGGCTGGGGGGGTCTGTGGATGGCACAGTTATGGGCTGGGGGGTCTGTGGATGGCACAGTTATGGGCTGGGGGGTCTGTGGATGGCACTGTTATGGGGTGGGGGGTCTGTGGATGGCACATATATAACAGTGCCATCCACAGATCCCCCCTCTAACAGTGCCATCCACAGATTCCCCCTGTAACAGTGCCAGCCTGTCATGGTCTTACCTGCTTGCTGCTCTCCTTCGTTTGACATGTGCTGGCGGCCATCTTGGTTTCTGGGTTTCTTGTAGCCTTCCACCCTGCGGCTCCTCCTTCCCCTGGGAGGAGCTGGATGCCTAGCTCATATATATAGGAGGTCTGTGGCTTCAGTTCCTTGCTTGGTCCTTTTGTGTTCACATGCTTCTAAGACTGCTGCTGCTTCTGGTTCCTGATCCTGGCTTCGTCTGACTACCCTGCTGGTTCCTGATCCTGGCTTCGTCTGACTACCCTGCTGGTTCCTGATCCTGGCTTCCTCTGACTACCCTGCTGGTTCCTGATCCTGGCTTCGTCTGACTACCCTTCTGGTTCCTGACCTCTGGCTTCGCAAAGACTCTGCTCGGTTTCACCATCCGTTTGGACTTTTGCTTTACAGCTTTATTTTCAATAAAGCCTTCTTATTTTCATTTATCTCTTGTTGTACGTCTGGTTCATGGTTCCGTGACATTAGGACCAAGCCATGAATTCTGACGGTACAGGGCCATCCTCGCTACCCACGCTGGTTGCCAGACTTGATCAGCAGGATCACCTGTTGGGTCGGTTCGCTGTGGCGTTGCAAACCCTGCTTGAACGCACGGCTCATTTCGCTCCCGTTGCCGATGGGTCGGTTGTCGCTCCTGGGCTCGCTCCTACTGCCGCTCCGGTTGTTGCGCCAGAGTCTACCCCGACACCTGTTGTTGCGCCTGCGGTGTTTCGGGGTATGACCGGTTCTGCCCCTCTTCCACAGCGCTTTGGGGGAGAGCCAACTCAGTGCCGAGGTTTCCTTAACCAGGTGGGCATTTATTTCGAGTTGCTGCCACATGCCTTTCCTACTGAGAGATCAAAGGTGGGCTTCTTGATCTCGCTGCTCTCGGACAAGGCCTTGGCCTGGGCCAGCCCTTTATGGGAGAACAACAATCCGGTGGTTGCCGAGTTTTCCGGTTTTGTTGCTTCTCTTCGGAAGGTATTCGATGTGCCGGCTCGTGCTGCCTCTGCTGCGAAGCTCCTTATGTCCATCAGACAGGGTTCACGATCCGTAGCTGAATACGCCATTGAGTTTCGTACCCTGGCAGCAGAGGTGGGCTGGAATAATGAGGCTCTGGTCGCTGCTTTCTCTCATGGTCTCTCGGATGCCTTGAAGGATGAGGTTGCAGCTAAGGACCTACCAGTTGAGCTCGAGTCTCTTATTTCTTTCCTGATTTTGATTGACACCAGACTCAGGGAGAGACCTTCCTTTAAGGAGAACCTGCGGAGGTCTTCTAACAGATTGGTGCCTACGTTTGCTGTCCCACCCGTGCCTCCCTCTCCTCCCACGCCTCCTGGGATGACTTGTCTGGGGGTGAACCCATGCAGCTGGGGTTTGCTCGCCTGTCCGAGGGGGAGAGGGCACTCCGGAGACGCGAGGGCCGATGCATGTACTGTGGTCTCGGTGGGCATTTTCGGTTGGCATGTCCGAACCGTCCGGGAAACGCTCGTGCCCTGAGATCCTGTCGGGGGCAGATCTTGGGTGGAGTCTCCTCGTCCCCGGTTTCCCGTGTTGACAAACCACTGATCACTGTTGTCCTCTCCTGGGTCGGGGGCTCGGTGACGACCCAGGCGTTGGTGGACTCTGGTGCTGGTGGTTTGTTCATTGATAGTGTGTTCGCTGCCGCCAATTCCATTCCTCTGCAGGCTCGAGGTTCCCCACTGGCTCTTGAGGCGATAGACGGCAGACCCCTTCTGCCGCCACACGTGACTCATGAGACCCTTCCAGTGGGGATAGCCATTGGTGCCGTTCACAGAGAGTCGGTCTGCCTCCAGGTTATTTCGTCTCCACACTACTCGGTGGTCTTGGGGTACCCCTGGCTCCAGAAGCATAATCCGACTTTCGATTGGAGATCGGTCGAGATCCTCTCGTGGTCACCGCAGTGTGGGGCTAGTTGCATCCATGGGTCTGTCAAGTTGCTGTGTACTTCCTCGGACTCTCTGTTGCCTCCTGAATACGAGGAGTACCGGGATGTATTCGATAAGGTGCGCGCGGTTGCCCTACCTCCGCACCGCCCATACGATTGTGCCATAGAGTTACAATCTGGTGCCGTTCCTCCTCGTGGCAAAGTCTATCCACTGTCGGTAGCGGAGAATGAGGCCATGGAGGAGTACGTGAGGGAGGCGCTTTCACGCGGACACATTCGCAAATCTTCGTCCCCGGCAGGGGCTGGATTTTTCTTTGTGAAAAAGAAGGGCGGTGAGTTGAGGCCTTGCATCGATTACAGGGGTCTCAATCGCATCACGATCAAGAACGCTTACCCGATACCCTTGATTTCCGAGCTGTTCGAACGCCTTAAAGGGGCCACGGTCTTTACCAAACTCGACCTGAGGGCGGCATATAACCTGGTAAGGATCAAGGCGGGCGATGAGTGGAAGACCGCGTTTAACACCAGGACCGGTCATTACGAATCCTTGGTTATGCCCTTTGGGTTGTGCAATGCGCCCGCAGTCTTTCAGGAATTCATCAACAATGTTTTCCGTGACCTGCTGCAGCAGTGTGTGGTAGTCTATTTGGATGACATCTTGGTATATTCTGAATCCATGGAGGCCCACATTCTGGATGTCAGACGAGTGTTGCAAAGGTTTACGAGAGAACAAGCTGTTCGGTAAGCTTGAGAAATGCGAATTTCACCGATCCCAGGTAACCTTCTTAGGTTACATAATTTCCGCTGAGGGGTTCTCCATGGATCCTGAGAAGGTTTCGGCTGTCTTACAGTGGCCCCAGCCCAGTGGTCTTCGTTCCCTGCAGCGCTTTTTGGGCTTCGCCAATTATTATCGGAAGTTCATCAGGGACTTTTCCATGCTGGCCAAGCCTCTCACGGATCTGACCAGGAAGGGCAGTAATTCCCAGGTCTGGCCGCTCGAGGCCATCCGAGCTTTTGAGGCCCTAAAGTCCGCCTTTGTGTCGGCTCCGATTCTGTCGCATCCCAACCCTGGGTTGCCCTTTGTCCTCGAGGTGGACGCGTCTGAGACGGGAGGTAGGCGCCCTTCTGTCTCAGCGTAGAACACCAGAGGGTCCTCTGCTTCCTTGTGGGTTTTACTCCGGAACTGTCTTCCGCGGAGTGCAAACTATCAGATTGGTGACAGGGAGTTATTGGCCATCGTGCAGGCCCTTAAAGAATGGAAGGCACTTGCTCGAGGGTTCGGTGGTTCCGGTTCTATCCTGACGGACCACAAGAATCTGACCTACCTTTCTGAGGCCAAGAGATTGACACCACGTCAGGCCAGATGGGCTCTGTTCTTGTCACGTTTTAATTACGTGGTCTCCTACCTACCCGGTTCCAAGAACATCAGGGCGGATGCCTTATCACGGCAGTACTCCGAGCTGTCCAGGGAGGAGTCGATTCGACTTCGGTCATACCTCCGAATCAGATCCTGGCCGCCATTCGCACCAGCTGACCTCTCCCCTGGGTGAGCAGATTTTGGCGGCTCAATCTGGTGCTCCCTCTGGGAGACCCAACGGCAGATGTTTTGTGCCTGAGGAGTTGCGCACTCGGTTGTTGCGAACCTACCATAACTCCAAGACCGCGGGGCATCCTGGAAAGAATCAGCTGTCCTGGGCTGTTTCACGTCTGTTCTGGTGGCCTTCCCTACGTTCCGACATCGCCGCATATGTAGCGGCATGCTCCGTTTGTGCCCAGAGTAAGTCCCCTCGGCACCTTCCGTTGGGCCTTCTGCAACCCATAGCCACCGGGGAGCGCCCATGGTCACACCTGGGGATGGATTTCATTGTGGACCTCCCTGCATCCCGAGGCCATACGGTCATTCTCATGATTGTGGATCGGTTTTCAAAATGTGCCACTGTGTTCCTCTCAAGAAGTTACCCTCTGCACAAGAGTTGGCCACGATTTTTGCCAGGGAGGTCTTCCGGTTGCACGGTTTGCCTAAGGAGATTGTGTCGGATCGGGGAGTCAGTTTGTGTCCAGGTTCTGGCGCGCCTTTTGCTCCCAGTTGGGGATTCATCTCTCCTTCTCCTCGGCCTACCACCCTCAGTCCAATGGGGCCGCAGAACGATCCAATCAGGCCTTGGAGCAATTCCTTCGTTGCTATGTCTCCGATCACCAAGACAATTGGGTTGACCTCCTGCCTTGGGCTGAGTTTGCCAGGAACACGGCGGTGAACTCTTCCTCTGGACGTCTCCCTTCATGGCCAATTATGGGTTCCAACCTGCCGTGTTACCGGAGGTATTCTCTCCCCAGGATATTCCGGCTGTGGAGGATCACCTTTCCGTCCTACGTGCTTCTTGGGTACAGATCCAGAAGTCCCTTGAGGTCTCTGCGCAGCACCAGAGACTCCAGGCTGATCGCAGACGAGCGCCTGCTCCTTCCTACCAGGTCGGAGACCGTGTATGGTTGTCCACCCGCAACCTCAACCTTCGAGTGCCCACTCCCAAGCTGGCGCCTCGCTTTGTTGGTCCCTTCCGAGTGCTTCGCAGGGTAAACCCGGTAGCCTATGCCCTTGCGCTTCCTCCTGGCATGCGGATCTCCAACGTGTTTCATGTCTCCCTGTTGAAGCCACTGGTGTGTAATCGTTTCACTTCCTCGGTTCCTCGGCCTCGTCTGGTCCAAGTGGGCAATCGTGAGGAATATGAGGTGAGCAATATCCTGGACTCACGCCTGGTCCGCGGTCGTTTGCTGTTTTTGGTCCATTGGCGTGGTTATGGTCCAGAGGAGCGTTCCTGGGTTCCCTCCGCAGATGTCCTTGCTCCTGCCTTGCTCCGAGCCTTCCACGCACGCTTCCCTCAGAAACCGTTTTGTGCTCCGCGGAGGAGGGGCCCTTGAGGGGGAGGTACTGTCATGGTCTTACCTGCTTGCTGCTCTCCTTCGTTTGACATGTGCTGGCGGCCATCTTGGTTTCTGGGTTTCTTGTAGCCTTCCACCCTGCGGCTCCTCCTTCCCCTGGGAGGAGCTGGATGCCTAGCTCATATATATAGGAGGTCTGTGGCTTCAGTTCCTTGCTTGGTCCTCTTGTGTTCACATGCTTCTAAAACTGCTGCTGCTTCTGGTTCCTGATCCTGGCTTCGTCTGACTACCCTGCTGGTTCCTGATCCTGGCTTCGTCTGACTACCCTGCTGGTTCCTGATCCTGGCTTCCTCTGACTACCCTGCTGGTTCCTGATCCTGGCTTCGTCTGACTACCCTTCTGGTTCCTGACCTCTGGCTTCGCAAAGACTCTGCTCGGTTTCACCATCCGTTTGGACTTTTGCTTTACAGCTTTATTTTCAATAAAGCCTTCTTATTTTCATTTATCTCTTGTTGTACGTCTGGTTCATGGTTCCGTGACACAGCCACAGATCCCCCCTGTAACAGTGCCAGCCACAGATCCCCCTGTAACCGTGCAAGCCACAGATCCCCCATAACAGTGTCCATCACAGATCCCCCCCTATAACAGTGTCCGTCATCCACAGATCCCCCCATAACAGTGTCCGTCATCCACAGATCCCCCCATAACAGTGTCCGTCATCCACAGATCCCCCCATAACAGTGTCCATCATCCACAGATCCCCCATAACAGTGTAAGTCATCCACAGATCCCCCCATAACAGTGTCCGTCATCCACAGATCCCCCCATAACAGTGTCCGTCATCCACAGATCCCCTCATAATAGTGTCCGTCATCCACGTAATGTCTCTGCTCAAGCTAAGCTCGAGCTTAGCTTGAGCAGAGACATTACGTTCAGTTATTGTGGAAGGCAGCGATACTGAGCCGATTATCGTAGGCCATACCTAGCAAGTCATTGGGCCCCACAGGCTAAGATTGTCACTGGGGGTCACCTAGTAATAACTATCCACTGCATTTGGATACTTACCGGACATTATTGCGGCTGTGGACAGTATTATCGTGTCATTCCCTGCTATTTGAATTGTATCTATATCGTGTCATTCCCTTGTGTGCATTTTATAGATTTGTATATGGTCTATATTTTATTTGTATTTTAGGGGTATGTTCTTAATATTTTACCACAATACAGTGGAATAGATTGACACAATAAAGTGTACTACTAATATATTGCTTGGTGTTCCCTTTTGTAGTGTGCCCCCCCATACCTGTTGTATACATTCTATTTCCCACTTGGTCCTGAGGGTGGGACCTGGGGTGAGCACCATTTCCGTATAGAGAGGAGGTGAGCCGCTGTACTTTTTCTATACAATTACCAAACGTAATGGACTAACTTGAACCCTGGTCTAATTCGTGGGGGTGAGAGTTCAAGTTAGTCCAAGTCCTTTGTGAACAAATGAGGCCTGGCTGATGAGAGGGCCCATAATCCTGGGGCAAGAGGCTAGTAGCCAGGCCCCTCCAAAACCCAGTGGCGAGGTTGGTTTCGCCACACATCTCCCCCTCCCAGGGAAGACTAACCAGATACCTGACCTCACGTTCAGTACCTGAGTTAGTCTGGCAGTCCACCCACAACCCAATACTGGACCTGTTGAATTTTGGGGCTTGGCTCTGTTCTGTATGTCCCCAGCTGTTGAGTGGGCATCTGCTACTCCTTGCTCCCTTGTGGTTCTCTACCTTGGAGCTGTAGGTACTTGGTGGGCAGGGGCCGACTGCGCTCTGGACAGATGCCAGCTCTTCCGCTGGGGTAGCCAGTGGGGAGTCAGCCTCTGGACACAAGGATAGGGGAGGGCAGAGTCCAACTGCGCTCTGCCCAGTTGCCAGCTCTTCCGCTGGGGTGGCCTGTGGGAAGTCCGGCTCTGGAGAAGAGGATAGGGGAGGGCAGAGGCCAACTGCGCTCTGCCCAGATGCCAGCTCTTCCGCTGGGGTAGCCTGTGGGAAGTCCAGCTCTGGAGAAGAGTATAGGGGAGGGCAGAGGCCGACTGCGCTCTGCCCAGATGCCAGCTCTTCCGCTGGGGTAGCCTGTGGGAAGTCCAGCTCTGGAGAAGAGGATAGGGGAGGGCAGAGGCTGACTGCGCTCTGCCCAGATGCCAGCTCTTTCGCTGGGATGGGGTCAGGGAATCCTGCCCCCAGGACCTTGTTGCGGATCAGCTGTGGAGAGGAGGGATCGTTTACCTCCTCCTCCTGGCATTCCTGCAGGGTTGGTGGGGGATCCTTACCGGCCGTCCAGCATCCCGGTAGGCCTGGTGCAGAGACTGCGGTCCCATCTGCACCTGCCGACTGGGGTTCCTCCCAGTGCCAGTCTATGAAGTCCCCTACCTCCACAGTTGGTGAGGAAGTAGGGGATACCTCAGCTGTGACTTGCCAGGGGTAGGGCTGCAGGTCTGGGCCTGGTATCCAACTGTCTTGTATCTTGCGCTGGGCTTGAATGGAGCGAAACAACTGCTGATAATCTTGCTCCAGCTCCCACTCCCTTTGGACCAGAAAGGTCAGATCTGCCCTCACCCCACTAGTTGTAGGCCAATTGTGCAAGTCCCACCTGTAGTCAGTAATGTCCCAAAATCTAGACTCTTCTGTGCTCCTAAAGTCAATGTCTTCAAAAGACTCCCACAATAAACCACGGCAATTATATTCCTCACCTTCGGGATTGGCATACTCCTCCATCCATGGAGACTGTCGTACTGTGTCCCACCATAGTGCTTGGTAAGCGTCATCCAGCCAGGTTTCCTGTCATACCAGTGTCTCAAGCTCTGACACCCACTCCATCAACGGTTGCTCTCCCAGTAGAGGTAGTCGCAGCGCCAATCGCATTCGCAATCTCTGCTTCTCACTGGGAAGACTCTGACCCCTCCGACGCTGCACGTCCTCCAGGGTCTGGTGCCATACGCCTTTCTGCTCGGCATCCCTGTAATCCGGGTGATCTTCCTCATGGAATGCTGTGCAGGAACCAACGGCATCCATATTGCTGTAGCCAGGGGCGCTGTACGGAAACTAGCGTTGCCCTCAATATACTCCACGAACTGTGTCTCCGAGCTGCTTCTCCTCACACTAGGACGCCATCCCACTGCTGCCACCAATGTAACGGAACGCCTAGCACCCCGACCGGGTACCTCTGTCGATATATGCTCCTAGTGCTTCCAGAGGACTCCAAGCACTCCACTTGACATCGTACGCACTTCAGACCCCAAGAACTGCCGCAGCTTGGTTGGGGTCTCACCGTCTTCCACCCACGCTGGACCCAAGACTGGGCTTCAGCTTCCAGTGGGTGAACCTCTCCTACATCCAGAGAGCAGGAACCATGAACAAGCTCTTACAAGAGCTTATACTCAGGGGAGTATTGTGATATAGCAATCCCCAAGAGTGTAGTTATCGCATTCCCCAAACATGAGCCAAAACTTCATGAAGGTATAAAAGCAACCACTTTATTCTAACACACAAGCATTTTATACACATCTTCCAACAAGGCCACCACCCACAGGGTTTTGTAAAAACAGCCAATCACATGCATTTACAGTATTCAAACCTCCCCAGCAATTGTACACAAAATCCCCTTCCCTCTGTCTGTAACGCAATAAACAAAATACAATGAGCATTGTCTGAGACGCAATTAACTAACACAATGAGCATTGTCTGAGACGCAATCCACAAAATACAATTACCAAACGTAATGGACTAACTTGAACCCTGGTCTAATTCGTGGGGGTGAGAGTTCAAGTTAGTCCAAGTCCTTTGTGAACAAATGAGGCCTGGCTGATGAGAGGGCCCATAATCCTGGGGCAAGAGGCTAGTAGCCAGGCCCCTCCAAAACCCAGTGGCGAGGTTGGTTTCGCCACACATCTCCCCCTCCCAGGGAAGACTAACCAGATACCTGACCTCACGTTCAGTACCTGAGTTAGTCTGGCAGTCCACCCACAACCCAATACTGGACCTGTTGAATTTTGGGGCTTGGCTCTGTTCTGTATGTCCCCAGCTGTTGAGTGGGCATCTGCTACTCCTTGCTTCCTTGTGGTTCTCTACCTTGGAGCTGTAGGTACTTGGTGGGCAGGGGCCGACTGCGCTCTGGACAGATGCCAGCTCTTCCGCTGGGGTAGCCAGTGGGGAGTCAGCCTCTGGACACAAGGATAGGGGAGGGCAGAGTCCAACTGTGCTCTGCCCAGTTGCCAGCTCTTCCGCTGGGGTGGCCTGTGGGAAGTCCGGCTCTGGAGAAGAGGATAGGGGAGGGCAGAGGCCAACTGCGCTCTGCCCAGATGCCAGCTCTTCCGCTGGGGTAGCCTGTGGGAAGTCCAGCTCTGGAGAAGAGTATAGGGGAGGGCAGAGGCCGACTGCGCTCTGCCCAGATGCAGCTCTTCCGCTGGGGTAGCCTGTGGGAAGTCCAGCTCTGGAGAAGAGGATAGGGGAGGGCAGAGGCTGACTGCGCTCTGCCCAGATGCCAGCTCTTTCGCTGGGATGGGGTCAGGGAATCCTGCCCCCAGGACCTTGTTGCGGATCAGCTGTGGAGAGGAGGGATCGTTTACCTCCTCCTCCTGGCATTCCTGCAGGGTTGGTGGGGGATCCGTACCGGCCGTCCAGCATCCCGGTAGGCCTGGTGCAGAGACTGCGGTCCCATCTGCACCTGCCGACTGGGGTTCCTCCCAGTGCCAGTCTATGAAGTCCCCTACCTCCACAGTTGGTGAGGAAGTAGGGGATACCTCAGCTGTGACTTGCCAGGGGTAGGGCTGCATGTCTGGGCCTGGTATCCAACTGTCTTGTATCTTGCGCTGGGCTTGAATGGAGCGAAACAACTGCTGATAATCTTGCTCCAGCTCCCACTCCCTTTGGACCAGAAAGGTCAGATCTGCCATCACCCCAATAGTTGTAGGCCAATTGTGCAAGTCCCACCTGTAGTCAGTAATGTCCCAAAATCTAGACTCTTCTGTGCTCCTAAAGTCAATGTCTTCAAAAGACTCCCACAATAAACCACGGCAATTATATTCCTCACCTTCGGGATTGGCATACTCCTCCATCCATGGAGACTGTCGTACTGTGTCCCACCATAGTGCTTGGTAAGCGTCATCCAGCCAGGTTTCCTGTCATACCAGTGTCTCAAGCTCTGACACCCACTCCATTAACGGTTGCTCTCCCAGTAGAGGTAGTCGCAGCGCCAATCGCATTCGCAATCTCTGCTTCTCACTGGGAAGACTCTGACCCCTCCGACGCTGCACGTCCTCCAGGGTCTGGTGCCATACGCCTTTCTGCTCGGCATCCCTGTAATCCGGGTGATCTTCCTCATGGAATGCTGTGCAGGAACCAACGGCATCCATATTGCTGTAGCCAGGGGCGCTGTACGGAAACTAGCGTTGCCCTCAATATACTCCATGAACTGTGTCTCCGAGCTGCTTTTCCTCACACTAGGACGCCATCCCACTGCTGCCACCAATGTAACGGAACGCCTAGCACCCCGACCGGGTACCTCCGTCGATATATGCTCCTAGTGCTTCCAGAGGACTCCAAGCACTCCACTTGACACCGTACGCACTTCAGACCCCAAGAACTGCCGCAGCTTGGTTGGGGTCTCACCGTCCTCCACCCACGCTGGACCCAAGACTGGGCTTCAGCTTCCAGTGGGTGAACCTCTCCTACATCCAGAGAGCAGGAACCATGAACAAGCTCTTACAAGAGCTTATACTCAGGGGAGTATTGTGATATAGCAATCCCCAAGAGTGTAGTTATCGCATTCCCCAAACATGAGCCAAAACTTCATGAAGGTATAAAAGCAACCACTTTATTCTAACACACAAGCATTTTATACACATCTTCCAACAAGGCCACCACCCACAGGGTTTTGTAAAAACAGCCAATCACATGCATTTACAGTATTCAAACCTCCCCAGCAATTGTACACAAAATCCCCTTCCCTCTGTCTGTAACGCAATAAACAAAATACAATGAGCATTGTCTGAGACGCAATTAACTAACACAATGAGCATTGTCTGAGACGCAATCCACAAAATACAATTACCAAACGTAATGGACTAACTGGTCTAATTCGTGGGGGTGAGAGTTCAAGTTAGTCCAAGTCCTTTGTGAACAAATGAGGCCTGGCTGATGAGAGGGCCCATAATCCTGGGGCAAGAGGCTAGTAGCCAAGCCCCTCCAAAACCCAGTGGCGAGGTTGGTTTCGCCACACAACCAAACACACAGCACACCTTTTGGTTAAAAATATTTTTTTTCTTATTTTCCTCCCCAAAAACCTAGGTGCGTCTTATTGGCCGGTGCGCCTTATAGGGCGAAAAATACGGTATTAAAATGGGAAATCTGCCAAAAAAGTGAAATTTTGAAATTGTATCTCTATTTTTCATTAA
This sequence comes from Bufo bufo, assembly GCF_905171765.1. Taxonomy (NCBI): domain Eukaryota; kingdom Metazoa; phylum Chordata; class Amphibia; order Anura; family Bufonidae; genus Bufo; species Bufo bufo. The sequence continues at coordinate 73,151,832 of NC_053395.1, read as the reverse complement.
ATCTTGTGGAACGCCTAAAGGGTTAACGACATTTGTAAAATCAGTTTTGAATACCTTGAGGGGTGTAGTTTCTTAGATGGGGTCACTTTTATGGAGTTTCTACTCTAGGGGTGCATCAGGGGGGCTTCAAATGGGACATGGTGTAAAAAAAAACAGTCCAGCAAAATCTGCCTTCCAAAAACCGTATGGCATTCCTTTCCTTCTGCGCCCTGCCATGTGCCCGTACAGTAGTTTACGACCACATATGGGGTGTTTCTGTAAACTACAGAATCAGGGCCATAAATATTGAGTTTGGTTTGGCTGTTAACCTTTGCTTTGTAACTGGAAAAAAATTATTAAAATTTAAAATCTGCCAAAAATGTGAAATTTTGAAATTGTATCTCTATTTTCCATTAATTCTTGTGGAACACCTAAAGGGTTAAAAAAGTATGTAAAATCAGTTTTGAATGCCTTGAGGGGGTAGTTTATAGAATGGGGTCATTTTTGGGTGGTTTCTATTATGTAAGCCTCGCAAAGTGACTTCAGACCTGAACTGGTCCCTAAAAATTGTTTTTTTAAAAATTTCAGTAAAATTTCAAAATTTGCTTCTAAACTTCTAAGCCTTGTAACATACCCAAAAAATAAAATATCATTCCCAAAATGATCCAAACATGAAGTAGACATGGGGAGAGTAAAGTAATAACTATTTTTGGAGGTATTACTATGTATTGTAGAAGTAGAGAAATTGAAACTTGGAAATTTGCAATCTTTTACAAATGTTTGGTAAATTTAGTATTTTTTTCTAAATATAAATGATTTTTTTTAACTTCATTTTACCAGTGTCATGAAGTACAATATGTGACGAAAAAACAATCTCAGAATGGCCTGGATAAGTCAAAGCGTTTTAAAGTTATCAGCACTTAAAGTGACACTGGTCAGATTTGCAAAAAATGGCCAAGTCCGTAAGTTGAAATAGGGCCGAGTCCTTAAAGTGGTGGTCCGGGTTCAGAGATGAACCCGGACAACCCTCCATTTTCACCCCGGCAGCCCCCCTGACATGAGCATCGGAGCAGTTCATGCTCCGATGCTCTCCTTTGCCCTGCGCTAAATTGCGCAGGGCAAAGGCATTTTTAGGAGTTCCGGTGACGTACCGGGGCTCTCCATGGGGTTAAACGGCTAGGGCAGAGCTAAAGCCCGCCCCTCAGAGCCGGTGACATCATCGAACACACTGCCGGGTGGAAGTTACCGCCCGGCAGTGTGTTATTGAAAACAAAAGAGCCCGTGCCCTGCGCGATTTAGCGCAGGGCTCGGGAGCGCATCGGAGCATGAGATGCTCCGACGCTAGCCTCAGGGGGGCTGTTTGGGTGAAAATAAGGGTATGTTCGGGTTCTGCTCTGAACTCGGACAACCCCTTTAAGGGGTTAATGTATTTGAGATCTGGGAAGTTTCCTGAACATGGACACAACATTTCAATATTTTGTTCATCAAACCACTTATCACTTTGCCTTGTGACATGGTGCACCATCATGCTGGAAAAAGCATTGTTCATCTCCAAATCACTACTGTGTCATTGGGAGAAGTTGACCTTGGAGGATGTGAGAAGCAACCCCACACATGAATGATCTCATGATGCTTTACTGTTGGCACGCACAGTAAGAGAAGGCATTTGGAGAATGGCCTGGTGTCAAGAAGGGCAGCAAAGAAGCCACTTCTCACTAAGAAAACCATCAAGGACAGACTGGTATTCTGCAGGAAGTACAGAGATTGGACTGCAGACTTATATTATCTGATGAAGCTCCTTCCAGACTGTTTAGGAAAAAATTATTGTTCAGAGACAAAAATTCAAGCTCTACTATGAGTACTTTGTTATAGAGACCAAGTAATCATAAGCTGAGTGTGGTCATAACAGAGTGGGGCACATTCCAAGTTTTACTATAGGGTCCTATTGTTTCTTTATTATGCCCCTTACTTTTCTATTTATGTGATAAAACTTCAGTATATTGTACACAGTAGCTTAGGTCTGGTTCTATGCAAGTGAAGTTAGAGAATGTGACTCAAACTATTATGCAGTGTTTCAGTTTTATGAATATATTTAATAAAGAGAGCACATCATCCATCTCTCTATTGAAATTTTCATGGAAAGTTATAGACTTTAGCAGCCGTCTGACCTGTTTATTTAGTTTTTCATTTTGTTTAATATGTGAAAATGCTGCAGAATATACAGAGGGATGTCCATTAACAGAACAGAGGCAGAATATGATAAATTAAGAGAACTGGTGTTAATTTTTCATTTTGACAGATTATCATCTGTCAAAGGCAGAGGAGATGCATCATGTACATAAAAACGGGGAGACTGTTCATTATAACACTGGCTTATGTTTTTTTCTATGAATTAGTCAGTGGACAGCAAAATGATAAAAAATTAATGGTAATCAATAATTTACATCCTAAAAGATAAATAATGAACTAAATCCTGTCATTAAATTGGCTCAGCATTTTTCCTAATCCCTGAGGTGATGAATCTGATTTTGCAGCAACATTTAGGAGAAATTGAATGTCTTTTGGCTGTTCCGAGTAGTTTTGATAAAAATAGATTTACTGTATGATGAACATTGCCTTCAGCTTAACTATATCATTTTAAGTACAGTGATACAACCATGCTGATAATTATTAAAGTTCAAATCTGACCCGATTTCAAGATATAGCCAAAAGTTCAGATTCATTTGTATTGTATTTTACACACATACACACACACACACACACACACACACACACAAAGCTCTGTCATGTCATGTAAATAGATGAATAAGGCTGGCTAGAGGCACTGACATGATGTGTAAAGTGAAAATTGTCTATGAAATCTTGAGTATCACCAAAGAGTGTTCGCTGCTGTTCCATGGAGTGTTAAATGTATTTAATCTTAACATCACACATACACACAATAAATAAAAAAGTATCCAATGATTCTATTAAAATGAGATTAGTGATGATAGAAGCAGTTTGTCACAGTGTTTTCACTGTGACAGGGGTCGCCTGTTGCTCACATTTGTGCTCTGGTGTACTGGCTATGGTGGATTTTGTGTAGGCTGGTTGCCAGGGGCGATGTGTAGTAATGGCAGCCTGTATGTTTACTGTCTATTCATTGCTTTCCTCTTCCCTGTCTCCTGGTTCGTGTGTCTTGGTCTGGGTCTGGTCACTAGCTGCTTTATATTCCTGTTTGCTGTGGACCTGGGGGTCAGTCTGTCTCCAGCCTCGCTGGGTGCAGGAACTATGCACCTGACCTAGGTTATTCCATTTGTGTGGCCACCTAAGGTCTCCTTGTTTGGTTCCGTGTATGGTCTGTGACCGCCATGTGTTGTTCCGCATGGGGTCCAGGCATCTACTTGTCTGGTTCCATGTCTAGTCTGCGACCGCTATGTGTCGTTCCGCATGGGATCCAGACTTCTGCCTGGCTGTGGAAATCTACAAGATTAGGCAGAGAGAGGCCAAGCAAGTTATAAGAACTTCTAAAGCGCAGGCAGAAGAAAAACTAGCTCAGTCTATGAAAAAAGGGGATAAGACATTCTTCAGATATATAAATGAAAAAAGGAAATTAAAACAAGGAATAACTAAATTAAAAACAAAGGACGGAAGGTATGTAGAAGAGAATAAAGGGCTAGCCGACTGCCTTAATGAATACTTCTGTTCAGTTTTTACAAAAGAAAAAGGAGAAGGACCTCCACTAGAAAGGATGACTAATAAATCGTTTGATGCATGTATCTTTACAGAGGAAGATGTTCTAAGTTTGCTGTCTAAGGTGAAGACAAATAAGTCACAGGGGCCTGATGAAATACACCCAAAATTATTAAAAGAGCTTAGTGGTGAGCTGGCAAAACCGCTAACAGATTTATTTAACCAATCATTAGTAACAGGAGTCGTCCCGTAAGATTGGAAATTGGCAAATGTCGTGCCCATTCACAAGAAAGGTAGTAGGGAGGAATCGAGCAACTATAGACCAGTGAGTCTGACATCAATAGTAGGCAAATTAATGGAAACCCTATTAAAGGATAGGATTGTGGAACATCTAAAATCCCATGGATTGCAAGATGAAAAACAACATGGGTTTACTTCAGGGAGATCATGTCAAACAAATCTTATAGATTTTTTTGACTGGGTGACTAAAATAATAGACGGTAGAGGTGCAGTAGACATCGCATATCTAGATTTTAGTAAGGCTTTTGACACTGTCCCACATAGAAGACTTATCAATAAACTGCAGTCATTGAGCATGGACTCCCATATTGTTGAGTGGATTAGGCAGTGGCTGAGTGACAGTCAACAGAGGGTTGTAGTCAATGGAGAACATTCAAAACAAGGTCATGTTACCAGTGGGGTTCCACAGGGATCTGTACTGGGACCAATTTTGTTTAATATCTTCATAAGTGATATTGCAAAAGGCCTCGATGGGAAGGTGTGTCTTTTTGCTGATGACACAAAGATATGTAAGAGGGTTGATGTTCCTGGAGAGAAACGCCAAATGGAAAAGGATTTAGGAAAACTAGAAGAATGGTCAGAACTCTGGCAACTGAAATTTAATGTGGATAAGTGCAAGGTAATGCACCTAGGGCGTAAAAACCCAAGGGCAGAATATAGAATATTTGACACAGTCCTGACCTCAGTATCTGAGGAAAGGGATTTAGGAGTAATTATTTCAGAAGACTTAAAGGTGGGAAGACAATGTAATAGGGCAGCACGAAATGCCAGCAGAATGCTTGGATGTATAGGGAGAGGTATAAGCAGTAGAAAGAGTGAAGTGCTTATGCCGCTGTACAGAACACTGGTGAGACCTCACTTGGAGTATTGTGCGCAGTACTGGAGGCCATATCTCCAGAAGGATATAGATATTCTAGAGAGAGTTCAGAGAAGAGCTACTAAACTAGTACATGGATTGCAGGATAAAACTTACCAGGAAAGGTTAAAGGACCTTAACATGTATAGCTTGGAAGAAAGAAGAGACAGAGGGGATATGATAGAAACTTTTAAATACATAAAGGGAATCAACTTGGTAAAGGAGGAGAGCATATTTAAAAGACGAAAAACTACCACAAGAGGACACAGTTTTTAAATTAGAGGGGCAAAGGTTTAAAAGTAATATAAGGGGGGCGTGGCCTGACCGAGCTAGATGGCGGCTGCTTGTTAGCAGAGCTCTCGCCACCAGAACCCATCTCAGCCTATTTCTCAGCACTAACCTGACCCCGGCATGAAAATCCAACCGAAGGATTGCTCACAGAGCGCAGCGGGGCATAGGGAGGACCCGTGCCCGACTTCTGAGATGAATAAACATCTAAACAAATCGTCTTCACAGCCGCCGGCGGGGCCTCCCAAGATGGCGCCGAAACATCATGCGCGGCCGCAGATGATACCGCTTCCTCAGGTGATGATAGCACACCATATAGTGGGGAGAAGTCCGGGCTCACCAGAGAATTTTTAGAGGGAGCACTGCAGAGAGCGCTTGCTCCTCTTGCTGTGGATCTAGTGGCCATCAAAGCAGACGTACATCACATTGGTGACCGCGTTGAGACGCTGGAACAATCACAAGACGCCATGCTTACATTTAATGAGGCGGTGAAAGATTCCCTGCTCTCACATACTAAGGCAATGAACACACTCCTGCTTCAAATGGAAGATCAGGAGAACAGAAACAGGAGGAGGAATATTAGACTCAGGGGTCTGCCAGAGGCTGAAGACAAAGAGGATTTGTTTCAAGTTATGGACTCCCTATTCCATAAGCTACTAGGCCCAGACCATGCAGCGCAGGTTACTGTGGAAAGGGTGCATAGAGCTCTAAAGCCGAAGCCGGCGTCCCGCGATAATCCAAGGGACATAATTTGTGGTATCCTGAGTTTTAGGGACACTGAATTAATCCTGCAAGCAGCAAGAAAACAAGGAGAAGTGAAGCTTCAAGGTATCAGCGTTCAAATCTATCAGGACTTGGCGGCATCTACACTACAAAAAAGGCGATTATTAAAGCCGCTTACAGATATATTACGGTCATCCAAGTTCCCATATAGATGGCTCTTCCCGTTTGGGATCTTAATCACAGTGGGGAACCGCCGCTACACCGTTCGATCACCTGAAGATCTGCCTCCAGTTTGGGATGCACTTCAACAACCACCAGTTGAGATTCCCTCCTGGCTACCCGTCCCACCTATGGAGGACTTACCACCGCTTCCTTCAGTGTCCAGATGGATGAAATCAAAACCCCAAAGGTCTGGAAGGAACAAGAGGGCATGGCCCCAAGGAGCTTCGGTTTAAGGGTTTGCTGCTAAAGTTTTTTCTTCCCTTTATTAGCTGCAGCAAAATTTGCTTTATCTGGACAGTTTTTTCTGTCATTTGGTTCACTTTTGCTCTGGTATTCGACTATACCTAGCTGTTTTCAGTGTTACTATTCTTTAATACCTTGAGCAAGATATATGCTTTTATAATGCTGCGCGCATATTATGTCTACCGTTAAGCATTTCTTCCTCCTTTCTTTTTTCTTTTATCTTTTATCTGTGTTTCTCCTTGCCTAACAAGATTGTCTGTCAGGTTAGTATTTTCCACATACTTGGTTTATTATGACTGAGGCTGGGATTTGGGGGTTCTGGGCTGGTCGGGATACACATGGTATTAACATGTGCAAACCTTTTTCTCCCCCCCTGCTCACAACTCCATAAATACCTAAAAACACTTTTAAGTTATGGTTACGGTTTTATATTGTTAAATGACTTGTTAGGTGCTCTTCTGTTGTCTGAAAGGTTACGCGAACTCAATATGCAGAATAACACTTAGCTAAGATGGCTCCATTAAACCTGTGTTTATCAACCTTTAATGTACACGGCTGCAACAACCCCAAAAAACGCAGTAGAATATTCCAGGTTCTCAGGAAAATTGGCGCAGATATAATACTCCTTCAAGAGACACACTTTTCCCATTTGCATGTCCCTAACCTAGGAAATGGCCCTTTTAATGTTTGGTACCATGCCACTTCCAGTAGTACTGCGGCAAGGGGGGTCAGCATAGGATTCAAGCGAGGTACCCCATTCACACTGCATTCTGTAGTGAGAGATCCAGAGGGGAGATACCTTCTATTGAAAGGAGAGATAGGACATATAACAATCACGATCTGCAATTTGTATGCTCCCAATGTGAAACCAGTTAGTTGGCTAAAAGACGTGTTAGGCAAGATTGGCTCATTTGCTGCGGGTATTTTGTTGGTGGGAGGAGACCTTAACCTTGTCTTGAATCCTCTGCTTGATTCCTCTACCCAGAAATCAGCCGTCTCGTTCCGGGCTCTCAGGTCGGCTCAGACACATCTTAGATCAATGCACCTTAGCGATGTTTGGAGGTCGGCGCATGGTGACAGACGTGATTACACGTTTTACTCTAACCCTCACAAATCATACCAGAGGTTGGACTACCTCTTTGTACGGGACAAGTATTTGGCAGCGGTCAGGTCCTCTACACTCCATAATATCACGGTCTCTGACCATGCGCCGGTCTCCCTTGTCATTGGCTTTCCAGAGCTGTGTGGTAGGGAGTGGACTTGGAGGCTAAACTATACCCTTCTAGACTCACAAACCCGAGTGGATTCAATCTCGCAAAAATTACAATCGTACTTTACTTCCAACGCAACGCCTGACATGTCCCATGCAATATTATGGGAGGCGCACAAGGCAGTAATTAGGGGGGAATTTATTGCATTGGGGTCACATATTAACAAACTTAGAGCGAAGAAATTGTCAGATCTTCTATCACATATTGCTATCCTAGAATCGTCACATAAACGCTCATGTGCACTTAGAGACCTTGAAGAATTGAGAGCAGTTAGACGAGAACTACAGGAACTGTTAAATATAAAAGCTTCTAAGGCCTACCTGAAAGTTAAACACAAACATTATGTTCACGGAAATAGAGGCGGGAAAATAATGTCAGCACTCATTAAAAAACGAGAGGACCAAGTTTTCATTAAACGCATGAAATCGCAGGAAGGGTCTATTGTAACGGATACCCAAAAAATTTCAAAAATCTTCAGGGATTACTATCACAACCTGTATAACCTTAGAGGGGAGGGGCAGGAGGGTATAAGGACAGAACGCATAGGGGAAATTGAAAATTTCCTGAGTACATTGAATCTACCGGTCCTAAGTGATTCTTCTCAGTTATCATTGATAGCCCCTGTCACTCTGGCTGAGGTGAAAAAAGTTCTGAATACAACTCCATCTGGCAAGAGCCCAGGCCCTGATGGCCTTACTGTGGCATATTATAAAAAGTTCTTTTCAATCTTAGGTCCGCAACTGGTAAACTTCTTCAACGCCCTATTAGGAGGAACCCCCATAACCAATCAGGCCTTAGAGGCGCATATAGTTGTGTTGCCAAAACCAGGCAAAGACACAGAGCTCCCATCTAGTTTTAGACCAATCTCCCTGCTAAATGCAGACATGAAACTATGGGCCAAGATACTGGCCAATAGGCTTTCCCCATTACTCCCGGGAATCATATCCCCTGAACAGTCAGGCTTTGTGGGGGGCAGGGAGTGCAGAGACAGCACCTTTAGAGTCCTGCAAGCCCAACAATTTGCTTTAAAACAAGGGAAGAAGCTTATGTTCCTCAGCACAGATGCTGAAAAAGCATTCGACAGAGTGGACTGGGATTATATGAAAGCCACACTGCTAAAATTTGGCCTCCCCATTCAATTTGTGGGGGCGGTGCTGTCTCTGTACTCTAACCCCTCCGCAAAAGTACAAGTGAACGGTATTTTATCACCTCCCTTTAAGATATCAAATGGGACGCGTCAGGGTTGCCCGCTCTCGCCCACGCTGTTTATAATGTGTTTAGAAACATTCATACAGTCTTTGAGACAAGACCCTAAAATCCAGGGACTTAAAGTAGGAATGGATGTACACACTGTAGCCGCTTTCGCGGTTGACATGCTCATCTTTCTGACTAAACCCGAAGAGGCTTTACCAGCTCTTTTAAAACAACTAGATACTTACGGCTCCTTGTCCAATTTTAAGATTAATCTTTCTAAATGCATGGCATTGGGAATTAACTTATCCCAATCAGCAATAACAAAATTGGAGAAGGATGTTCCATTTAAATGGAATAATTCACATATTAAATATCTGGGAGTCAATGTATCAAAAGACCCTAATCAGTTGTTTCACCTGAATTATTCGCTATTATATGATAGCATTAAACAGCAATTGACTGACATAAAAATCCCTTTCCTATCCTGGTTGGGGAGAAAAAACCTATTAAAGACCTACATTTTACCTAAGATATTATACATCTTGCAGACCTTGCCTATTCCCCTTCCTCAATCCTTCCTAGCTAGGATGCGTAGTCTCTTTTCCTCATTTGTGTGGGGTGGCTGTAGACCCAGGCTAGCATATAAGGTTCTCACCAAGCCTGTATTTAAGGGAGGTTTTGGACTTCCCGACGTAGCAGAATATTATAGAGCTATTCAACTCAGATTACACTCTGAAATTAGTAATCCTATGATCGCTAAACTAGGTTGCAAGATAGCCAGAAACCTATTAGGCCCTAAAGGTGTTGCGACCTTATGGGATCCTAAATTAATGAGAATCTGCAACACAGGTAAGCGAGGTTTAGACCCTCTCCAGGGAGTTATGAACACTTGGTCTAAAATATCACCACTACTACGTACTCCCCCATGTCTATCTCCATTTACTCCCACTTGCTATGTTCCATACTTGGTAATACAAGGTTTCCAAGAGGATTTGGGCCTATGGAAGGCGCTAGGCTATGAGGCAATAGGAGATGTACTGAAAAATAGGTTAGTTCCTTCTATCCAAAATCTGAAAACAAGTTTCCCACACATACCGTGGTCACCCATACACTACTCACAGTTTTCAAAAATTTGCACTAGATATCTAGCCTGCACCCCTAGTAAACTGGACCCCACTTGGTACGATATGTTTCTACTTCAACAGGCGGGTAAAAAGGGTTCCATTTCCAAGATATATAACAAGTTAATGGAAGAGACCGGTTCTTGTAGACCCTGGTTTATCTCCCAATGGGAAAAAGATCTTAACATCACCTTTGATGATAGTACAGTAGAGAGGATTTTATGTCATTCTCATGGATACTCTAGATGTATTAGGATCCAGGAGAATGCCTACAAACTGGTGACCAGGTGGTACAATACACCGGTAAAATTACATGCCATGGACCCCTCGCATCTGGATCAATGCTGGAGGTGTAAAGGGTCAACGGGAACCATGATTCATATATGGTGGACTTGTCCATTGATAACCCCATTTTGGGATATGATTTCAAAATATGTATTGGAAATTGTCTCTTCCTCGTCTCCACTGACCCCTTTGGTGGTTCTGTTGAATTTACCTAATGAAAAATTTATTCTTACCAAACATTCCCTGTTAGCCTCATTAGTGGCTGCGGCAAAACTACTGATTCCAGTCTTCTGGCTCTCCAATAAAATACCAGGGATAACAGATTGGATTAATAAGGTTCAGGAGATCCGCCTATTAGAAGAGATGACTAGTTGGGAAACCTTATCACATGATAAATTTATGCAGAGATGGGCTCCTTGGCTAAAATGGCAGGCTAACAGTCAGGGCGTCCAAACACTAGCACCAACTTCTAACCCTGTCAGAAATAATTAATAAATGCTATCTCTTATGCAGTGCTGTAATTCCACATTGTTAGAAAATGTAATTTTACTGTGGTAATACTAATGTTTTGGAGGGAAGATGCCTTGGCATATTGAATAAGAATGAAGAACAAGACATGCGTACCATTTCCTTTGTTCTTTCCCCTTTTTTCTCCTTTTTTTTTTCTTTATCCTTTCTTTTAATCTATGTTCAGCCGTGATCTCAAATCAGTTAGTATAACTGTCACCTGCACATATAACCTACGTGCCAGTATATACCTTCTGTTCCTCGCGTAAAATTTATTCTGCAGTCCTCATATAAATCCTTGTATGATCTATGTCAGACCGAAGATGTACCTTTATGTTTACTTTGTACCTTTATGTTTTTGTTATGTCTTACTATTTGATATGCAATTTATTACTATTGTATAACAGATGGAAAACTTAAATAAAGATTTGTTAAAAAAAAAAAAGTAATATAAGGAAGTATTACTTTACTGAGAGAGTAGTGGATGCATGGAATAGCCTTCCTGCAGAAGTGGTAGCTGCAAATACAGTGAAGGTGTTTAAGCGTGCATGGGATAGGCATATGGCTATCCTTCATATAAGATAGGGCCAGGGGCTATCCATAGTATTCAGATATATTGGGCAGACTAGATGGGCCAAATGGTTCTTATCTGCCGACACATTCTATGTTTCTATGTTTCTATGTTTCTGTGCCTTGCATGCAGCTCTGTCTGTTTGCCCATGGAATAACTCTGCATGGGGAAAAGGCGTCTGCTAGTCCTATCTACACCTTTGATGAGAGGGCTCCTGGGTTCTCCGGAGGGAGGACATCTCTGTCTTATCTGTATTTGTTCTGTGTCTAGGTCGATGTTAGCCTGGCAGTGCTTAACTGCTTCTGATCCTGTCTTGTGTATGTTCTGCCTTCAGTGAAAGGGCTCCTGGGTTCAACATGGGGTCCAAGCATCTGCTTGTGTTTTGGTTCCTGTTGTCTTGTCTGAACTGTTTCCTGTGAGGTTGTTTGGGTTCCAGTTTGTGTGCCTGGGTTCCAGTCCATGTTTGTGTGGACCGCTGGTGCTTGCACCATCAGCCTCTACAGGTAAATGGCCAAGTGCACAGAGACCATCCTGGAGGTGTGCCCTCAGCTAAGCTCATCCCCACCATCAGGGGCTCTGTGAAGAACGGGGCTCACTGAGTCTCTGCTTTTTGGGTTTGGTCCCAAGTCAAACCGATGCACTTCGTCCAGTGGTATTACCTACAACTGGTCCCTTACCAGCTGGTCCAGCTCCCTGTCATGTCTTGATCTCTGTGAATAAAGTATTCATCTTGGTCCTTACCTTGTTTGTCTCTGCTTAATTTGGTGTGTTAGGCCTGAGAGAAGTTCTAGGGGTCCATTTGAGCCTTGCTAAAACATGACATGTACTTGTTTTAGGGGTCTGGAATCTGTAATTAATATGAAGTCTGAAGTCTAGCATAGGATCTGTAACTCTATCCAACTTTGGTATAAGGTCTGTTTTAATTTTGTGGTCTGTATTTATTATGTGATCCGAGGTCTGTATTTGTTCTGGAGTCGGCATTTACTTTGGGGACTGGTCTAGACTCTGGATATTCATTTTAAGGTATTTTATAGGAGTCACATTTATCAATTAACGAGTAAATAAACTTTTATTGAACTTTTTTTTTAAATGTCCTAAATGCACAAAAAATTTTTTTCTAATATACTTTATTAATTGATTTAGACTTTTTACTAAATAAATTTCCACCTAAAGCTCTGATTTTAACCATGCTTTAAATTCACTATTCTTGCACATTGATGACTTGTCAGCAGTGTATGGAATATGGACTAAAAGCTCACATGCAGGACTTTTAGCTTAGCTTAGTGAAGCTGGCACCTGCAGGAGCCCGCTCTGCTCATCTAATCCTGGCATAGCACATTGTTACTGATTTACTATGCTAGCAATTAGCCAACCTCAGGGAGAACAGGCAGGAGCAGCAATATGTGCTCCTGCCCATACACCATTCGCTATAGCCCCATTAATGCAATGCAAAGTCCATACTCCATCAGGTGTAAATTTCTTTAGTAAAAGGACAAAATAAATTAATAAAGTATATTATCAAATTTATTTATAGGGCAATTAGGACATATTTGTTGAATAAAAGTTTAGTTTCTCTTTATGATTAACTTTGAGGTGTTTAAGGAATATGACTAATGCAAATAAGTGGCATATGCTAAAATTTCTATGTTTCACCTTAGAGATCATCTCTTACCACTCATCTCAACATACAAACCGGATTCCAAAAAAGTTGGGACACTATACAAATCGTGAATAAAAACTGAATGCAATGATGTGGAGGTGCCAACTTCTAATATTTTATTCAGAATAGAACATAAATCACGGAACAAAAGTTTAAACTGAGAAAATGTACCATTTTAAGGGAAAAATATGTTGAATCAGAATTTCATGGTGTCAACAAATCCCAAAAAAGTTGGGACAAGGCCATTTTCACCACTGTGTGGCATCTCCCCTTCTTCTTACAACACTCAACAGACGTCTGGGGACCGAGGAGACCAGTTTCTCAAGTTTAGAAATAGGAATGCTCTTCCATTCTTGTCTAATACAGGCCTCTAACTGTTCAATCGTCTTGGGCCTTCTTTGTTGCACCTTCCTCTTTATGATGCGCCAAATGTTCTCTATAGGTGAAAGATCTGGACTGCAGACTGGCCATTTCAGTACCCGGATCCTTCTATTACGCAGCCATGATGTTGTGATTGATGCAGAATGTTGTCTGGCATTATCTTGTTGAAAAATGCAGGGTCTTCCCTGAAAGAGATGACGTCTGGATGGGAGCATATGTTGTTCTAGAACCTGAATATATTTTTCTGCATTGATGGTGCCTTTCCAGACATGCAAGCTGCCCATGCCACACGCACTCATGCAACCCCATACCATCAGAGATGCAGGCTTCTGAACCGAGCGTTGATAGCAACTTGGGTTGTCCTTGTCCTCTTTGGTCCGGATGACATGGCGTCCCAGATTTCCAAAAAGAACTTCGAATCGTGACTCGTCTGACCACAGAACAGTCTTCCATTTTGCCACACTCCATTTTAAATGATCCCTGGCCCAGTGAAAACGCCTGAGCTTGTGGATCTTGCTTAGAAATGGCTTCTTCTTTGCCCTGTAGAGTTTCAGCTGGCAACGGTGAATGGCACGGTGGATTGTGTTCACTGACAATGGTTTCTGGAAGTATTCCTGAGCCCATTCTGTGATTTCCTTTACAGTAGCATTCCTGTTTGTGGTGCAGTGTTGTTTAACCACTTAAGGACCACAGGTTTATACCCCGCTAGTGACCAGGCCCTTTTTTACAAATCGGCACTCCACAAATTTAGCGGTTTATTGCTCGGTCATGCAACTTACCACCCAAATGAATTTTACCTCCTTTTCTTCTCACTAATAGAGCTTTCATTTGGTGGTATTTCATTGCTGCTGACATTTTTACTTTTTTTGTTATTAATCGAAATTTACCGATTTTTTAGCAAAAAAAATTCATTTTTCACTTTCAGTTGTAAATTTTTTTTAAAAAAACGACATCCATATATAAATTTTTCTCTAAATTTATTGTTCTACATGTCTTTGATTTAAAAAAATGTTTGGGTAAAAAAAAAAATGGTTTGGGTAAAAGCTATAGCGTTTACAAACTATGGTACAAAAATGTGAATTTCCGCTTTTTGAAGCAGCTCTGACTTTCTGAGCACCTGTCATGTTTCCTGAGGTTCTACAATGCCCAGACAGTAGAAAAACCCCACAAATGACCCCATTTCGGAAAGTAGACACCCTAAGATGTTCGCTGATGGGCATAGTGAGTTCATAGAACTTTTTATTTTTGTCACAAGTTAGCGGAAAATTATGATTTTTTGCGTCAGAAATTGATGGAAACACCATCGAAATGGTTCGGGAACAGCATGTCTCGTTGCATATTGGACTCCCCGGTCGCTGCTGGGAACCATGTTGTCCGAGTAGTACGCCACTTATACAGACTGACAATAATACGCACAAAACCAAGGGGAAAAAAATCTATTTTAGAGGCAAAAATGGTTAAGAAACATTCTTTCTTGAATATTTACATATAAAGTGAAAGTGCTGCCAAAAATTACAAGGAAGAGATACTCCGATACAACCTGTATATAACATAAAGGAGGGCCTCATTCACATTGTGGTACAATTGTTTAGGTAGTGGGACTTCTACACTCATAAAGTCTATGCACTAAGTGAAAGGGCTGCCAAAAATTACAAGGAACCGACACTCTAAAACACCCTTTGTTACACATAAAGGAGGGCATCATACACACCCTTGAAAAATTATGATTGATGGCCTGCTGGTGACCCTCAAAAACATTTGGAGCAAGGTCCTGCTGATCTGACCATCTAAAATATTAGGGGCGAGGGCCTGTCACCGCATTGGTGACTCTAGATAACCTCTGGGCGATTGCACGTCCCCATGATAGTGACGATCCATTTGGATGTCTGCCCTATCAACTTTTGATGTTCTTTTCTGCACCTACCATGGTGATCACGGGTAATGAGGAATCAGGGTTCGATGCCGGAGAGGGAGCATGAGAAAGCGCAACCACATCGAAGGGAGGTCAATGGTTGAAATCTGATTGGCTGTTGTTGCCTTGTCCCTTTTTTTTCCTAATTGTGAACCTCCCAGAGAGGGTGAGACAAGTTATTAAAGCACAAGCCTCCATGGAAGACAGCAGGCGTTCGGCAATTACCCACTCCCGACTCAGGGAGGTAGCGACGATAAATAACAATACAGCACTCTTAAACTATAACTGTCATATTTTTTATTTTTTTTGAGTATTGGATTGTGGTGATTAATATCACCTTGGTGGCCCTATTTCAACTTTTCACAGTGTATTCAATTACCCCTTAATTCCACATTTTTGTTCCCTGTACTGCCTATTTTTAACTGTGCTTAAACCTTTCTAGGCATGGTCCGTCTATCTGTTGAAGGACGGAGGACGCAGAAGCAGACTGTGTGCAAGGTCACATTACTGACAGCCAGGTACTGTAAGTAAATGATTAAAGCCAGGTCCTCCCCAGCAGCTGATAACAGTGCCTTGGCTGTGTGCACTTCTCCCTGTCCCTGCGCTTGGCAGACGCTCCTTCACTCAGCAGAGCTGGACAATGCAGAGTCGAAGCAGCGCAGGGGAGATCTGCCATCTGCTCAGTGTATAAATGAAAGCAACATGTGGTAAGAGGACCCCTTTGTGCTGCAGGATATTAACCCTTTAGGGGGGAGGGCTCTGGTTACTGACACTTTTGGGGGGCTATTGTTACTGGCTATTGAGGGCAGGCGGGATTAGCCTCAGGGTGAGGGCAGTGGCGGCCATCTTAACTGAATAGTGAAATTGCAGTTTTATGCAGACTGGTTGCTAAGGGCTGAATCTTATTAAATATGTCAGTCTAATAGTAACTGATTCTGAAATATCATGTTATTAGTAACTACATATATGAAAATTGAAATTAGGGTCTAAATGTGACAGTTATCCTTTAAGAGGCCCTGTTATTGGAATGAGTAACTTTCCGCTAACAAGGATCTATTGGAGGTCTGGTGCCAGCAGCCAATTTGCTCCCGGCCTCCACAACGTTCACCTCGTGTGCCATCATGGTGAGGATTGTGTTGACCAGACTCTTAGCTACTGAGATTGGACTTATAGGTGAGGGCCTGCTGCCGCTTTGTTGACTCTAGATAACTTCTAGGCGATCGCACGTCCCTGTGATGGCGACGATCAATTTGTCTGCCCTATCAACTGTAGAGAAATTTTTCAACAAGGACCTTCTGGTATAGCACCGTTTTGCTTGTCCTCTTCACCAGAGGAATGAGATATAAGAAGTTCTCTTTGTAGCCGGGGTCGAGAAGGGTGAACAACCAATAATCCGTGTTGTCTAAAATGCGTATAATGTGCGGGTCGTGGGATAGGCAGCCTAACATGAAGTCAGCCATGTGTGCCAGAGTACCAACAGGCGTCATCAGAAAGGTGAGCTGACCCTGTAAAAGATTGTAGGTGAGGGCCTGCAGGTGAGCTGACCCTGTAAAACATCATAATATGCGAGTGCCTGCAGTTGAGCTGACCATGTAAAATATTATATGTGAGGGCCTGCAGGTGAGCTGACCCTGTAAAACATTATAATATGCGAGTGCTTGCAGTTGAGCTGACCCTGTAAAACATTATATGTGAGGGCCTGCAGGTGAGCTGACCCTGTAAAACAATATATGTGAGGGCCTGCAGGTGAGCTGACCATGTAAAACATTATATGCGAGGGCCTGCAGGTGAGCTGACCCTGAAAAACATTATATGCAAGGGACTGCAGGTGAGCTGACCCTGTAAAACATTATAATGTGCGAGTGCTTGCAGTTGAGCTGACCCTGTAAAACATTATATGCGAGGGACTGCAGGTGAGCTGACCCTGTAAAACATTATATGCGAGGGCCTGCAGGTGAGCTGACCATGTAAAACATTATATGCGAGGGCCTTCAGGTGAGCTAACCCTAAAAAACATTATATGCGAGGATCTGCAGGTGAGATGACCCTGTAAAACATTATACGAGAGGGTCTGCAGGTGAGCTGACCCTGTAAAACATTTATAGTAGTATTTTCGAGCTCACCTCCTTGGCCTTTGTTCTCTCGTGAGACTAGAAACCTTTGGGTGTGGTTATTATGTAACTGTAATGAAAAATTTCCAGAATGCTGATCATTCGTTAACTTTCTCTATCAAAAGCTATATAAATTGCAATAGCACGGGAGTAGTGTATGTGATCCGATGTGAAGAATGTGATCTTATATACAGTAGCAAGAAAAAGTATGTGAAACCTTTGGAATGATATGGATTTCTGCACAAATTGGTCATAAAATGTGATCTGATCTTCATCTAAGTCACAACAATAGACAATCACAGTCTGCTTAAACTAATAACACACAAAGAATTAAATGTTACCATGTTTTTATTGAACACACCATGTAAACATTCACAGTGCAGGTGGAAAAAGTATGTGAACCCTTAGATTTATTAACTTGTTGTACCTCATTTGGCAGCAATAACTTCAACCAAACGTTTCCTGTAGTTGCAGATCAGACGTGCACAACGGTCAGGAGTAATTCTTGACCATTCCTCTTTACAGAACTGTTTCAGTTCAGCAATATCCTTGGGATGTCTGGTGTGAATCGCTTTCTTGAGGTCATGCCACAGCATCTCAATCGGGTTGAGGTCAGGACTCTGACTGGGCCACTCCAGAAGGAGTATTTTCTTCTGGTTAAGCCATTCTGTTGTTGATTTACTTCTATGCTTTGGGTCGTTGTCCTGTTGCAACACTCATCTTCTGTTGAGCTTCAGCTGGTGGACAGATGGCCTTAAGTTCTCCTGCAAAAGTCTTGATAAGCTTGGGAATTCATTTTTCCTTCGATGATAGCAATCCGTCCAGCCCTGACGCAGCAAAGCAGCCCCAAATCATGATGCTCCCACCACCATACTTCACAGTTGGGATGAGGTTTTGATGTTGGTGTGCTGTGCCTCTTTTTCTCCACACATAGTGTTGTGTGTTTCTTCCAAACAACCTCAACTTTGGTTTCATCTGTCCACAGAATATTTTGCCAGTACTGCTGTGGAACATCCAGGTGCTCTTGTACAAACTGTAAACGTGCAGCATTGTTTTTTTTGGACAGCAGTGGCTTCCTCTGTGGTGTCCTCCCATGAAATCCATTCTTGTTTAGTGTTTTACGTATCGTAGATTCGCTAACAGGGATTTTAGCATATGCCAGAGACTTTTGTAAGTCTTTAGCTGACACTCTAGGATTCTTCTTCACCTCATTGAGCAGTCTGCACTGTGCTCTTGCAGTCATCTTTACAGGACGGCCACTCCTAGGGAGAGTAGCAGCAGTCCTGAACTTTCTCAGTTTATAGAAAATTTGTCTTACCGTGGACTGATGAACAGCAAGGCTTTTGGAGATACTTTTATAACCCTTTCCAGCTTTATGCAATTCAACAATTCTTAATCGTAGGTCTTCTGAGAGCTCTTTTGTGCAAGGCATCATTCACATCAGGCAATGCTTCTTGTGAAAAACAAACCCAGAACTGGTGTGTGTTTTTTAGGGCAGGGCAGCTGTAACCAACACCTCCAATCTCATCTCATTGATTGGACTCCAGTTGGCTGACACCTCACTCCAATTAGCTCTTGGAGATGTCATTAGTCTAGGGGTTCACATACTTTTTCCACCTGCACTGTGAATGTTTACATGGTGTGTTCAATAAAAACATGGTAACATTTAATTCTTTGTGTGTTATTAGTTTAAGCAGACTGTGATTGTCTATTGTTGTGACTTAGATGAAGATCAGATCACATTTTATGACCAATTTGTGCAGAAATCCATATCATTCCAAAGAGTTCACATACTTTTTCTTGCTACTGTATGTGGGCAGCACAATACGCAAGTTCAAAAATAGGATTCTTGAACATTTGAACTATATAACAAATCCCACAGCTCTAAATATCTTAAATGCAGCCAAACAATTTATTCACATCCACAGTCGGAGAACGAACACCTTTTGCAATTGAAAAAGTCATAGCGCCCCCCACGGGGTGGTGATCATAGAAAGAAACTGCTTTTGAGAGAAGCCTTTTGGATTTTTTTGATTAAATACTAGGGTTCCTACAGGTTTGAACCAGAGAAAGGAATTAATGTATGTTTATCAGCAACAGCAGTATAATAATATAAAAGAATGTGATATATCAGTTCATCTGTGATATTTTGGTTTCGAAGGTTCATGAAGTGGCTTGCTACTTTGTTTTAACTATTTTTTGTATTTGTCACTGTGCACATTGTGCGATTTTTATTTGGTTCTTCCTAAGGTGCCTATACCGAAGAGCATTTGATTTGATTTATTTATCCGAATTGGGTGGGGAGGATGGGGTTAACCTGATTTAAAGCATCAGTGAACAATGTTGCACAGGTGAAGTTTGTTAATGATATATTGGGTTAAATGTGGTTCCATGTTAGAATGATAAAATTATTTAATCCACCACTACTAGTGTGTGTGCAGTGGCATCTGATTACACCCAAATATAACAGATACATTTTGTAAACTGGGACATAACCTTTACTAGGTCATTTAAAATAATATTTCGCACTGGGTGAGAGACGACAGTAACAATAAATTACCTCCACTATATCACATCATATATTCTTCGATAAATGAAAAAGGGTGGATCTCACCTCGTCTGAGCAGGATCCACATCCGTGGAGTAAGGTCCTGGCAGTTAGTAGTGCCTGTGACCGGTGTGACCAGGGTGCTTATTGTGGCTTTCCTGCCTTTCTAGGGGTCAGGGGCTGTTCTTATAGCCTGCCTACCACACATGGAGCACCCGCCCCGACAGGGGCGACCCCACACCGAACCTTTCCCTCAGTATGGGTCTAGTGTTCTATAAAGCCCTAATTACAACGCCCTACATGCCATGTTTATGTCTTTCTTTCCAGACATCATCAGGGGACTTCACACATGTATTCAAGGGCAAATAGAGATCAAGGTGGTTTAGCCTCGTATCATCAATCAGGAGAGTGGGTAATTCATATCCTCTCTGTAGCATGGGAAGTGTCCCATGTCAGTCAGTGTCTCACCACAAATAACAATTATTTGGGTGAGCCATGGCTGCCCAGAGGTAAGGACAAGCTGTCCTCTGTGGGAGGCGTATCGTCATCGTCCTGCGTTTCCCCCCAGCCACGCACCAGTGATGGGCCCGAGCTGCGTTGGGTGCCACCCCGCTGTGAACATGCTTCATCCTCCTCCACCTCCTCCTCATCCTCGTCCTCCTCGTCCTCCAGTAGTGGGCCCTGTCTGGCCACATTTGTACCTGGCCTCTGCTGTTGCAAAAAACCTCCCTCTGAGTCACTTCGAAGAGACTGGCCTGAAAGTGCTAAAAATGACCCCTCTTCCTCCTCCTCCTGGGCCACCTCCTCTTCCATCATCGCCCTAAGTGTTTTCTCAAGGAGACATAGAAGTGGTATTGTAACGCTGATAACGGCGTCATCGCCACTGGCCATGTTGGTGGAGTACTCGAAACAGCGCAACAGGGCACACAGGTCTCGCATGGAGGCCCAGTCATTGGTGGTGAAGTGGGGCTGTTCCGCAGTGCGACTGACCCATGCGTGCTGCAGCTGAAACTTCACTATGGCCTGCTGCTGCTCGCACAGTCTGTCCAGCATGTGCAAGGTGAAGTTCCACCTGGTGGGCACGTCGCATATGAGGTGGTGAGCGGGAAGGCCGAAGTTACGCTGTAGCGCAGACAGGCGAGCAGCGGCAGGATGTGAACGCCGGAAGCTCGAACAGACGGCCCGCACTTTATGCAGCAGCTCTGACATGTCGGGGTAGTTGCGAATGAACTTCTGCACCACCAAATTCAGCACATGCGCCAGGCAAGGGATGTGCATCAAACCGGCTAGTCCCAGAGCTGCAACGAGATTTCGCCCATTATCGCACACCACCAGGCCGGGCTTGAGGTTCACCGGCAGCAACCACTCGT
The DNA here is from genome assembly GCF_905171765.1 of Bufo bufo. Lineage (NCBI taxonomy): Eukaryota > Metazoa > Chordata > Amphibia > Anura > Bufonidae > Bufo > Bufo bufo. The sequence goes on along the minus strand of NC_053395.1, from coordinate 73,130,618 downwards.
CGGTCTGTTGTTCTATACCCCGCCACAACTCCTGTGCGGTGTGGGGCCTGTCCCCCAAACATATGAGTTTCAGAATGGCCTGCTGATGTTTTCCCCGGACTGTGCTGACGTTGGTGGTGAAGGTGTGTGGCTGACTGGATGAGCAGGTGGAAGAAGAGGAGGAGGAAGCTGAGTAGGAGGAGGAGGAGACAGGAGGCAAAGAAGGTTGCCCTGCGATCCTTGGCGGCGGAAGGACGTGCGCCAAACAGCTCTCCGCCTGGGGCCCAGCCGCCACTACATTTACCCAGTGTGCAGTTAGGGAGATATAGCGTCCCTGGCCATGCTTACTGGTCCACGTATCTGTGGTTAGGTGGACCTTGCCACAGATGGCGTTGCGCAGTGCACACTTGATTTTATCGGATACTTGGTTGTGCAGGGAAGGCACGGCTCTCTTGGAGAAGTAGTGCCGGCTGGGAACAACATACTGTGGGACAGCAAGCGACATGAGCTGTTTGAAGCTGTCTGTGTCCACCAGCCTAAATGACAGCATTTCATAGGCCAGTAGTTTAGAAATGCTGGCATTGAGGGCCAGGGATCGAGGGTGGCTAGGTGGGAATTTACGCTTTCTATCAAATGTTTTTGAGATGGAGAGCTGAACGCTGCCGTGTGACATGGTTGAGATGCTTGGTGACGCAGGTGGTGGTGTTGGTGGTACATCCCATGTTTGCTGGGTGGCAGATGCCAATGTTCCTCCAGAGGCGGAGGAAGAGGCCGAGGCGGCAGCAGCAGCAGAAGAGGCCAAGGCGGCAGCAGCAGAAGAGGTAGCAGGGGGAGCCTGAGTGACTTCCTTGTTTTTAAGGTGTTTACTCCACTGCAGTTCATGCTTTGCATGCAGGTGCCTGGTCATGCAGGTTGTACTAAGGTTCAGAACGTTAATGCCTCGCTTCAGGCTCTGATGGCACAGCGTGCAAACCACTCGGGTCTTGTCGTCAGCACATTGTTTGAAGAAGTGCCATGTCAGGGAACTCCTTGAAGCTGCCTTTGGGGTGCTTGGTCCCAGATGGCGGAGGTCAGTAGCAGGCAGAGTCTCTTGGTGGCGGGTGTTCTGTTTTTGCCCACTGCTCCCTCTTTGTCTTTTGCTACGCTGTTGGCTCGGTCTCACCACTGCCTCTTCCTCCGAACTGTGAAAGTCAGTGGCACGACCTTCATTCCATGTGGGGTCTAGAACCTCATCGTCCCCTGCATAGTCTTCATCCCTGACCTCCTGTTCAGTCTGCACACTGCAGAAAGACGCAGCAGTTGGCACCTGTGTTTCATCATCATCAGAGACGTGCTGAGGTGGTATTCCCATGTCCTCATCATCAGGAAACATAAGTGGTTGTGCGTTAGTGCATTCTATGTCTTCCACCGCTAGGGAAGGGCTAGGTGGATGCCCTTGGGAAACCCTGCCAGCAGAGTCTTCAAACAGCATAAGAGACTGCTGCATAACTTGAGGCTCAGACAGTTTCCCTGATATGCATGGGGGTGATGTGACAGACTGATGGGCTTGGTTTTCAGGTGCCATCTGTGCGCTTTCTGCAGAAGACTGGGTGGGAGATAATGTGAACGTGCTGGATCCACTGTCGGCCACCCAATTGACTAATGCCTGTACCTGCTCAGGCCTTACCATCCTTAGAACGGCATTGGGCCCCACCAAATATCCCTGTAAATTCTGGCGGCTACTGGGACCTGAGGTAGTTGGTACACTAGGACGTGTGGCTGTGGCAGAACGGCCACGTCCTCTCCCAGCACCAGAGGGTCCACTAACACCACCATGACCATGTCCGCGTCCCTTACTAGATGTTTTTCTCATTGTTACCGTTCACCACAATAAGAAAAATATTATTTGGCCCAATGTATTGAATTCAAATTCAGGCCTTTTTTTACAGACACCTAACACTATCTGGCTATCTATTTAGGTACCGTATTACACTAATACAGGCACAGCAGTAATGACAGATTTAGCTGAATATAAATTTGAGGCCTATTATTTTGGCGCTGGGTGACAGGTATACGTTTACGGACAGAATTAGACTTGGATATGCACAGTAGCGTGTGTGTGAAGTTATTGAGAATGACCCTATCAGCACCTTGAATCTAATATACCGTTTTAGGGATAGATTTAAAGTAGGCCTGATACAGCAGAAACCACTCATTCAGAAAATTGCTAGGTTGGGAATTGTATTTCAACCCAGAACAAAAACTGTGCTTTGACGGACACAAAATAACTTGAGCAGCTACAGCAATAGCCACAGATTTAGCTGAATATAAATTTGAGACCTATTATTTAGGCGCTGGGTGACAGGTATACGTTTACGGACAGAATTAGACTTGGATATGCACAGTATCGTGTGTGTGAAGTTATTGAGAATGACCCTATCAGCACCTTGAATCTAATATACCCTTTTAGGGATAGATTTAAAGTAGGCCTGATACAGCAGAAACCACTAATTTAGAAAATTGCTAGGTTGGGAATTGTATTTCAACCCAGAACAAAAACTGTGCTTTGACGGACACAAAATAACTTGAGCAGCTACAGCAATAGCCACAGATTTAGCTGAATATAAATTTGAGGCCTATTATTTAGGCGCTGGGTGACAGGTATACGTTTACGGACAGAATTAGACTTGGATATGCACAGCAGCGTGTGTGTGAAGTTATTGAGAATGACCCTATCAGCACCTTGAATCTAATATACCCTTTTAGGGATAGATTTAAAGTAGGCCTGATACAGCAGAAACCACTAATTTAGAAAATTGCTAGGCTGGGAATTGTATTTCAACCCAGAACAAAAACTGTGCTTTGACGGACACAAAATAACTTGAGCAGCTACAGCAATAGCCACAGATTTAGCTGAATATAAATTTGAGGCCTATTATTTAGGCGCTGGGTGACAGGTATACGTTTACGGACAGAATTAGACTTGGATATGCACAGTAGCGTGTGTGTGAAGTTATTGAGAATGACCCTATCAGCACCTTGAATCTAATATACCCTTTTAGGGATAGATTTAAAGTAGGCCTGATACAGCAGAAACCACTAATTTAGAAAATTGCTAGGTTGGGAATTGTATTTCAACCCAGAACAAAAACTGTGCTTTGACGGACACAAAATAACTTGAGCAGCTACAGCAATAGCCACAGATTTGGCTGAATATAAATTTGAGGCCTATTATTTAGGCGCTGGGTGACAGGTATACGTTTACGGACAGAATTAGACTTGGATATGCACAGTAGCGTGTGTGTGAAGTTATTGAGAATGACCCTATCAGCACCTTGAATCTAATATACCCTTTTAGGGATAGATTTAAATAACCACACTATTGATGGTTAAATGGACTTGGTGGCAGCTTGCCCCTGATGTAGGATATAGCCAAAAAATAACCACACTATTGATGGTTAAATGGACTTGGTGGCATCTTGCCCCTGATGTAGGATATAGCCAAAAAATAACCACACTATTGATGGTTAAATGGACTTGCTGGCAGCTTGCCCCTGATGTAGGATATAGCAAAAAATAACCACACTATTGATGGTTAAATGGACTTGGTGGCAGCTTGTGCTGGCGCACCACAAGCCACAAAATGGCCGCCGATCACCCCAGAAAAAAAGTGACTGAAAAACGCTCTGGGCAGCCTAAAAACAGTGAGCAATTGAATAGCAGCAGTTCAATGATCCACAGCTGTAGATCGATCACTGTCTTAAGTGTTTTGGAGGAGTTAATCACTGCCTAATCTCGCCCTAACTTCGCAGCTGCAACCTCTCCCTACACTTGTAACAGCAGAGTGACGTGCAGTGCTACGTGACCCAAGCTTATATAGAGGCTGGGTCACATGCTGCACTGGCCAATCACAGCCATGCCAATAGTAGGCATGGCTGTGATGGCCTCTTGGGGCAAGTAGTATGACGCTTGTTGATTGGCTGCTTTGCAGCCTTTCAAAAAGCACCAAGAAAGCGCCGAACACCGAACCCGAACCCGGACTTTAACGAAAATGTTCGGGTTCGGGTCCGTGTCACGGACACCCCAAAATTCGGTACGAACCCGAACTATACAGTTCGGGTTCGCTCATCCCTATTTAGCATCTATTTCTACCAGCACATTATAACTGTATAGGCAGCACCTTGCCGTTTGGAGCACTATATCCGATTATCAGTGCGGTGGTTTTTAGCTATATCAGTCCGTCTATCCTTATATGATATCTTTAATAGGCCTCCTATACATTATATTAGGCAGTGTCACTATTCATACATGAGGATACATTAAATTGGATAGACGGTTTAGTCTTAGGTATTTTATATAGGTTTCACCCCTTTCCAATAAGAGCACGAATAAAATATTTATTATTTTGCTCCATTTTAAGAGTCCTCATTATTATTTTTGTTTGAGAACTAGTAAACCTCAAAGTTATTTTTGCATCTGTTGGATGGCTTTGGTGGACCTGCACACCTAGAGTAATATCATTAGGGCGGTAAAAAGTTTTCTGATTGTCCAAACATAATATTCAATAACCTTTCTATACAGTTTTGTCATGTAAAAACTAATTTGCATGAACATGGGCATATGGGAAAGACATGCAAATGAGCAGAATCTGCCTGGTTTTTCAACTGTCATAAGACTATGAAAACCAATAGATGGCGCTATTGAGTTTTGAACAGCGCCCTCTATTGGTTTCACAGTCTTATGACAAGACAAATATTATTGTCAGAAGACTATGAAACCAATAGAGGGCGATGTTCATAACTCAATAGCGTCATCTATTGGTTTCATAATCTTCTGACAAGAATATTAGTCTGAGTCTTATGACAAGCTTATTTGTGTAGCCTTTTGCATGGAAAATTTGCAATTAGAATATTCGCAATTAGAATATTCGCGATCTACACTAGGATGATATCTGACACTGGGGAAGCTAGGTAATAACTGAGTGATAAAATCTGACATTGGGAAAGCTGAATAATAGCTTGCGATCTACACTGAGTTATTACCCAGCTTTTCCAGTGTCAGATATTATCACTGACTTAGGCTACTTTCACACTTGCGTTCAGAGCGGATCCGTCTGGGGTCTGTCCAGACGGATCCGCTCATATAATGCATACTTTGGATCCGTTCAGAACGGATCCGTCTGCATTATATTGTAGAAAAAATTCTAAGTGTGAAAATAGCTTCAGACGGCTCCGTCCAGACTTTACATTGAAAGTCAATGGGGGACGGATCCGTTTGAAAATTGCACCATATAGTGTCAAATTCAAATGGATCCGTCCCCATTGACTTACATTGTAAGTTTGGACGGATGCGTTTGCCTCCGCACGGCCAGGCGGACACCCGAACGTTCAGGTGTCCGCTTGCTGAGCGGAGCGGAGGCTGAACGCTGCCAGACTGATACATTCTGAGCGGATCCGCATCCACTCAGAATGCATTAGTAGCTGGACGGATGCGTTCGGGGCCGCTTGTGAGACTCTTCAAACGGAGCTCACAAGCGGAGCCCCGACGCTAGTGTGAAAGTAGCCTTACTACATAATTATTACAAAATATTCTCTATATTGCTCTATATTCGTTTTTAAGAATATTCGTAATATTCTAAAAAATGAATATATAGCAATATAGTGAATATTATGTAATAAATTTGTAGTAAGTCAGTGATAATATCTGACACTGGAAACGCTGGGTAATAACTCAGTGTAGATCGTGAGTAGAGTTGAGCAGACACTTGGATGTTCGGGTTCAACGGGTTCGGCCGAACTTGAGAAAAATGTTCGAGGTCGGGACCCGAACTTGACCCCGAACCCGAACCCCATTGAAGTCAATGGGGACCCAAACTTTTGAGCACTAAAATGGCAGTAAAAATGTCATGGAAAGGGCTAGAGGGCTGCAAATGGCATCAAAATGTGTTTAAGAGCATGACAAGTACTCTGCAAACATATGTGGATAGGGAAATTATTTTAAATAACATAAAATACATAAAAATAAAAAATTATAATCTTGATCTAGGAGGACGAGGTCCATATGGAGTAGGAGGTTGAGGAGGCGGTGGATGTGGCGGTGTAGGTGAAAGTGGCGGTGGAGGAGGAGGAGGTAGCCTACACTGCTTTTTGGTTTGAAATGTATTTTTATTTTTTCAAATTAGGGTAAACCACAAAACATTTGGAAATATAACCTGTGATAACCCCCTGCAGTCATGCTAAACACACGTTTAGACAATACACTAGCTGCAGGGCAGGCCAGCACCTCCAAGGGGTAAAGGGCAAGCTCAGGCAATGTGCCCAATTTGGAGACCCAGAAGTTGCAGGGGCTGACCCCTGTCAGTTAGTTAGTGTAGGCGTGTGCAAACTTACTGCCTCACCATGTCGCACGTCCCTGTGATGTTCATGATCCAATTTAATATCTTCTCTATCAACTTTCGATGTTCTTTTCTGCGCCTACCATGGTGATCACGGGTGGCGGGGAATCAGAGTTCCACGCCGGAGAGGGAGCATGAGAAAGAGAGACCACATCCAAGGGAGGATTCATTTTTTCAGATTTAAAATTATAGAGTTGAATTATGGGAGAAATTATTAAAGCATAAAAGTGTAACAACTTTTTAAAGTTTAAGCATTGAATGAAAGGATGTGGCGCGCATTAATTACTGAAGAATTTATTAAATTGTATTCCCTGTCAACTATGCAGAGCAGGGGTTTCTATCCGGCAAAATTTGAAAAATGTCACCTGACAATGTAATTGACAATTTTTTTAAATTTATGTTCATGTCACCTATGTAGAGGTGCCCCAGTGACATCCACCATCCATTTGGATATGTTCTCTATCTACTTTCGATGTTCTCTTCTGAGCCTACCATGTTGATCACGGTTATCGGCGAATCAGGGTTCCATGCCGGAGAAGGAGCGTGAGAAAAAAGAGACCAAATTTAAGGGAAATAAATTTATAATTTTTTTTTGGGATTGAGCGGAAATGTGGTAAAAGCTGTTAAATTGAAAAAGTGCGACAAATTACAGAAGCCCAAATGTGGGCCAGAAGAGTAAAGCGGAATTATGGGAAAAAAAATTTGGGTTAAAATTTTGGACAAATTACAGAAGCCCAAATGTGGGCCAGAAGAGTAAAGCGGAATTATGGGAAAAATTTTTGAGTTAAAAATTTTGGACAAATTACAGAAGCCCAAATGTGGGCCAGAAGAGTAAAGAGGAATTATGGGAAAAATTATTGAGTTTAAAATTTTGGACAAATTACAGAATGGTATTGCCCATATGGCACAGGTAGGTGAGTGTTAGGTCCCGAGCTACTTGAGAAACCTTGGCGCGGTGCTCGGGCTCAGACATGTCATCCACATAATTGCTATCTTGTGTAGGATGTCTATTGTGGTACTTGTGGTTCTCTGCGGGCATCCTCCACTGTATGCATTTTTGCTGGGGATTGCCATTAGCAACGGGCCACAAGTGCAGGATTTGCTTCCCTGTATATGGGTTTGAGCACTTCCTGCCTGTTTAATACCACGCCATTCTTTTCAGTTTGTATATATAGAGATGCCTGGAGGTGTATAAACTCCAATTTAAATGTGCCTGCTTTCCATCCACAACATTTAGGTGCACCTGTGAGGCCTGGGCCATACCAGCCAGTCTTGAGTGGGACTCGCAGACTCCTCCCTCCTCCTATTGCTAGCATGGTTACATGCTGGAGGTAACTGGTGAGTTGTTTGTGAGTCGGACCTCATGCTCCTGTAATTTGCCCACTGGCCCCTGGTATTGCCCATATGGCACAGGTAGGTGAGTGTTAGGTCCCGAGCTACTTGAGAAACCTTGGCGCGGTGCTCGGTCTCAGACATGTCCTACACTGTAGGACATGTTGGCTAATCTCTCAATTCTAAAATCAGTTTAAGGGTTTAGTAAGACCGCAGAGTGCACCTGTCTTTGCTTTTCTTATATTGATTATCACATCCACATAATTGCTATCTTGTGTAGGATGTCTATTGTGGTACTTGTGGTTCGCTGCGGGCATCCTCCACTGTATGCATTTTTGCTGGGGATTGCCATTAGCAACGGGCCACAAGTGCAGGATTTGCTCCCCTGTATATATACAGTACAGACCAAAAGTTTGGACACACCTTCTCATTCAAAGAGTTTTCTTTATTTTCATGACTATGAAAATTGTAGATTCACACTGAAGGCATAAAAACTATGAATTAACACATGTGGAATTATATACATAACAAACAAGTGTGAAACAACTGAAAATATGTCATATTCTAGGTTCTTCAAAGTAGCCACCTTTTGCTTTGATTACTGCTTTGCACACTCTTGGCATTCTCTTGATGAGCTTCAAGAGGTAGTCCCCTGAAATGGTTTTCACTTCACAGGTGTGCCCTGTCAGGTTTAATAAGTGGGATTTCTTGCCTTATAAATGGGGTTGGGACCATCAGTTGCATTGAGGAGAAGTCAGGTGGATACACAGCTGATAGTCCTACTGAATAGACTGTTAGAATTTGTATTATGGCAAGAAAAAAGCAGCTAAGTAAGGAAAAACGAGTGGCCATCATTACTTTAAGAAATGAAGGTCAGTCAGTCAGCCGAAAAATCGGGAAATCTTTGAAAGTAAGGGCTATTTGACCATGAAGGAGAGTGATGGGGTGCTGCGCCAGATGACCTGGCCTCCACAGTCACCGGACCTGAACCCAATCGAGATGGTTTGGGGTGAGCTGGACCGCAGAGTGAAGGCAAAAGGGCCAACAAGTGCTAAGCATCTCTGGGAACTCCTTCAAGACTGTTGGAAGACCATTTCAGGGTACTACCTCTTGAAGCTCATCAAGAGAATTCCAAGAGTGTGCAAAACAGTAATCAAAGCAAAAGGTGGCTACTTTGAAGAACCTAGAATATGACATATTTTCAGTTGTTTCACACTTGTTTGTTATGTATATAATTCCACATGTGTTAATTCATAGTTTTGATGCCTTCATAGTCATGAAAATAAAGAAAACTCTTTGAATGAGGTGTGTCCAAACTTTTGGTCTGTACTATATATGCACAACTGCAGGTGGGTTTGAGCATTTCCTGCCTGTTTAATCACCTCCGGGGGATGGTTCTCTATTTCTGAATGGACGTTCCAGAACGTCTATTCAGAAACTGCAGCTGTACACTAATCGTGCAGCTGCTGATCGGGTTCCCTGCTGTCAGTGACATTAGGGCAACCCAGAGAGAAGGCAGGGACAGTGCCCAGGTGTCCCTGCCTTCTGGATCGCTGCATACACAGCGCTCACCGAGCGCTGTGTATAGAGTGCAAGAAGCGATATGCACTTCCTGTTCCGGCCCGGCGGTCATATGATCGCCGGGAACGGAGAGTGCAGGAGCTGTGTGAGGTCTTTCAGAGACCTCGATCAGCCCTGCACTGAGACTGTACAGTGCTGTATTGCGCTGTACAGCCTCTCTGGGGTGGTGTATGTCTCCTGTACCTGGGGCTACTATGTCAGCCCCAGTTACAGGAGAAATCAACTGTGAAAAAAAAAAAGTGAAGTAAATGTCCCCCAGAGGTCTTGGATAAAAAAAAAATTCCCCAAGTAAGGCCGCATGCACACGACCGTTCCGTTTTATTGCGGTCTGCAAACCGCGGATCCACAAAAAACGGAAGCCGCGTGTATTGACTTCCGCAATTTGCGGAACGGAACGGGCGCCGGCATTATAAATGCCTATTCTTGTCCGCAAAGCGCGGACATGTTATATTTTTTTTAGCAGGGCCGCGGAACAGAGCCATGGATGCGGACAGCACAAAACTGTGTCAAAACAAGCAATTTTTTGTTTAAAAAATGCTATTATTGTGTAAAACTTAAATAAGAAAAAGTATACATATTAGGTATCGCCACATCCGTAACGATCTGCTCTATAAAAATTTCACTTGGCCGAACCCCTCAGGTGAACGCTGTAAAAACAAATAAATAAAAACTGTGCTAAAACAACCAATTTTTTGGTCACCTTGCCGGATAAAGTGTTATAATGAATGATCAAAAAATCATATGTACCCAAAAATAGTACCAATAAAACTGGCACCTTATCCCCTACTTTCCAAAATGTGGTCACTTCTTGGGAGTTTCTACTGTATGGGTGCATCAGGGGGGCTTCAAATGGGACATGGCATCTAAAAACCATGTGGAGTTCCTTTTCTTCTGCGCCCTGCCGTGTGCCCATATAGCAGTTTATGACCACATGTGGGGTGTTTCTGTAAACTGCAGAATCTGGGTAATAAATATTGAGTTTTATTTGGCTGTTAACCATCAATATGTTAAAGAAAAAATTGGATTAAAATGGAAAATCTGCCAAAAAAGTGAAATTTTAAATTTTATCTCCATTTTCCTTTAACTCTTGTGGAACGCCTAAAGAGTTAACAAAGTTTGTAAAATTGATTTTAAGTAACTTGAGGTGTGTAGTTTCTACAATGGGGTCACTTATGAAGGTATCCACTATGTAGGCCCCACAAAGTGACTTCAGACCTGAACTGGTCCTTAAAAAGTGGGTTTTGGCAATTTTCTTAAAAATTGGAAGAATTGCTTCTAAACTAAGCCTTCTAACGTCCTAAAAAAATAAAATGACATTTCCAAAATGATGCCAACATGAAGTAGACATATGGGGAATGTTAAGTAATAAATATTTTATGAGGTATTACTTTCTGTTTTAAAAGCAGAGAAATAAAAATTTTGAAAATTGCGAATTTTTCAAAATTTTTGTAAATTTGGGATTTTTTCATAAATAAATAAATAAAGGTGAAATATATTGACTCAAATTTATGACTATCATGAAGTACAATGTGTCACGAGAAAACAATCTCTGAATGACTTGGATAAGTAAAGGCGTTCCAAAGTTATTAACACATAAAGTGAGATATGTCAGATTTGCAAAATTAGGCCTGGTCAGGCAGGGGGCAAATGGCCCAGATGGGAAGTAGTTAATACCACGCCATTCTTTTTAGTTTGTACAAATTACAGAAGCCCAAATGTGGGCCAGAAGAGTAAAGCGGAATTAGGGGAAAAATTATTGAGTTTAAAATTTGGGACAAATTACAGGAGCCCAAATGTGGGCTAGAAGAGTAAAGCGGAATTATGGGAAAAATTATTGAGTTTAAAATTTTGGACAAATTACAGAAGCCCAAATGTAGGCCAGAAGAGTAAAGCGGAAATGTGGGAAAAGCTGTTAAAGTGCAAATATGGTACAAATTACAGAAGCCCAAATGTGGGCCAAAAGAGTAAAGCAGAAATGTGGGACAAAGTATTGAAGCGCAAATGTTGGCCAAAAGAGTAAAGCGGAAATGTGGGACAAATTATTGAAGCGCAAATGTGGAACAACTTGTTAAAGTTTAAGCATTGAATCAAAGGAGGTGGCGCGCATCAATTAAATAAGAAATTCTTCCATTTTATTCCCTGTCACCTATGCAGAGCAGGGGTTTATTCACGTCTAAAATTGTATAATGTCAACCCAAGAATGTAACAGAAAAATTTGTTAACCTGTCTACTTGGTAGAGCAGGAGTCTATGACAGTAAGAAAAATTATTGCAATTTATTAAGATGTCAACTAGGTAGAGGAGGGGTATATTACAGCCAAATATTGGTGAATTTCACCAGAAAATGTAACTGACAATTTTTTTTTAACCTGTCTACTAGGTATAGCAGTGGTACTTCACACCCAAAAATTGTTGAATTTCAGCTGAAAATGTAACTGACAAAGTAGTGAAATACGTACAAATACAATTTTTTTTTTATTTATGAGGTGGAGTTCCATATGGAGTAGGAGTTTGAGGAGGCGGTGGACCTAGCGGTGTAGGTGGAAGTGGTGATGGAGGAGGACGAGGTAACCAACACTGAAAATGTAACTGACAAAGTAGTGAAATACGTACAAATACAATTTTTTTTTTATTTATGAGGTGGAGTTCCATATGGAGTAGGAGTTTGAGGAGGCGGTGGACCTAGCGGTGTAGGTGGAAGTGGTGATGGAGGAGGACGAGGTAACCAACACAGGTTTTTGGTTTTAATATATTTTTTTTTAAATTGGGGTACACTCCAAAAGAGTGTGAAATATCCAAAATAAAAGAATGAGAAATTGCGCTGCAGTATAACAATGGCTGGTTAGTGCTGGTATACATGTCTATTCTGCACAAGGTACGGACAAGTCCTGTGGGATTCATGCCTGGTTCATTTTAATGAACGTGAGCTTGTCCACATTGGCTGTGGACAGGCGGCTGCACTTGTCTGTGATGACGCCCCCTGCCGTGCTAAGCACATGTTCAGATAATACACTGGCAGCAGGGCAGGCCAGCACCTCCAAGGCGTAAAGGGCAAGCTCAGGCCATGTGCCCAATTTGGAGACCCAGAAGTTGAAGGGGGCAGACCCATCATTCAGGACGTGTAGGCGTGTGCACACATACTGCTCCACCATGTTGGTGAAATGCTGCCTCCTGCTAAGACGTTCCATATCAGCTGGTGGTGCTGGTTGTTGTGGCGTGCTGATAAAGCTTTTCCACATTTCGGCCATGCTAACCCTGCCTTCTGAGGTGCTGGTGGTGCCCCAGCTGCGTTGGCGACCTCTTACTCATCCTCTGCCTTCACCTTGTGCTTCCACTGTGCCCCCGCTGTCAGGTGGGAACGCGTCTACCAGCGTGCGCTTGTACTTGCGCATCTTACGATCACACTCCAGTGACGGAAATAAGGACGGTACGTTATCCTTGTAAGGGGGATCCAGTAGCGTGGCCACCCAGTAATCAGCACAAGTTAGAATGTGGGCAACTCTGCGGTCGTTGCGGAGACACTGCAGCATGTAATCGCTCATGTGTGCCAGGCTGCCCAGAGGCAATGTAAAGCTGTCCTCTGTGGAAGGTGTGTGACGTGCCAGAACCACAGGGGCGACACGTGAGGTGCACGGTGGGCCGATGAGGGGGAGTAGTAATACAGTTCATCGGTTTACTCACGGTTAGCAGAAAGCCTCCCTGAGCACAGTGATGAGGAAGACAGCACGAAACCTTCCGGGGCCCACTCTGTGGTAGGGCAGCACCAGCCTAGATGGAGATTGAGGTGCCCTTGATGATGGCGGTGTTTAGGGTGCTTGTGGCGGCTGGGTCCCTTGGTGGTATTTGTCGTGACGCCAGTACCGTTTATGGTTGTACAACCAGTTGTAGTGGTAGTATTGAAGAATGAGGTAGACAGTGGTAGGATACAACTCACAACTTTTACTGTAGCTGGTTTTAGTTGCAGCATAAAAATCCAGTCAGAATACAGTCTCTGAGTATATAGAGGAATTCTGTTGATCCACTGTTAATAGGTTTTGGCTAGGTCCTGACTCAGGCTGTGGTTCAGTAGTACTCTTTTCGGGTATGCTTAGTCCTATCATTTCTGTATCTTCCAAGCTCTTGAACAGGTAGATAATCTGTCTTCTATACTTTATGGTGAGGCCGCCTGTAGCTAGATTGTCCTCCACCATGTGCAAAGGTGCCCGTTAAGCCTTAGGTAGTGGCTGTTATCACCAATGTCTCTCTGCTTGGATGTCTTCCAGGGACGAAACTCTATCCTCTGGTTGTAGGATGAAAGGAACTAAGAGGACCACAGGAGGAAAACGCTTTCCTGCTCCTCATACCTTGGCACTACCACATAGTCACTTCTGACTCCACTCACTACTCTGTGATGTGTAGTCTTAACTGAATTGAATAACTCCCACCAACAACCACCCACACTAGGCCTGACTAAGGTATTTATATAGACTGAGTGCTATCCCCCTCTAGTGGTGGGATGAATAAAACACACCTAACCAGCCTATGTACAGAGATACAACAGGTGATGTAATGCAGAATGACATGCAACACAGTAATGCAGTTTACAGTTATTTTGCAGTTCCCACGTGTCCTAAGTGGGACGCTGCAGGTGTATCGTCTGTGTCCTCGGTATCCCCCCAGCCACGCACCAGTGATGGCCATGAGCTGGTCTGGGTGCCACCCTGCTGTGAACATGGTTCCTCCTCCTCCATCTCCTCCTCCTCATCCTCCACCTCGTCATCCTCCAGAACTGTGCCCCGGCTAGACAATTGTGTACCTGGCGTTTGTGGGTGCAGGAACCCACCCTCAGAGCCACTTGGGAATGACTGGCCGGAAACCCTTCGAAATGATCCCTCTTCCTCATCCTCCTCATGTGCCACATCCTTTTCCATCATCGCCAGCAGCGTTTTTTCAAGGAGGCATAGAAGTGGGATAGTTACGGTGAGAACGGCGTTATCGGCACTGGCCATGTTGGTGGAGTACTCGAAACAGCGCAACAAGGAACACAGGTCTCCTCACATGGAGGCCCAATCATTGGTGGTGAAGTGGTGCTGTTCCGCCAAACAACTCACCCGTGCGTGCTGCAGCTGAAACTCCACTATCGCCTGCTGCTGCTCGCACAGTCTGGCCAGCATGGGCAAGGTGGAGTTCCACCTTGTGGGCTCATCACATATGAGGCGGTGAGCGGGAAGGCCGAATTTACGCTGCAGCGCTGACGCGAGCAGCAGCAGGGACGCCGAAAGCGCGCACAGACGGCCCGCACTTTATGCAGCAGCTCTGACATATCGGGGTAATTTTTAAGGAATCTCTGCACCACCAAATTCAGCACATGCGCCAGGCAAGGGATGTGCGTCAAACCGGCTAGTCCCAGAGCTGCTAAGAGATTTCGCCCATTATCGCACACCACCAGGGCCGGGCTTGAGGCTGACTGGCACAAACCACTCATCGGTCTGTTGCTCAAGGCCCGTCCACAGCTCCTGCGCGGTGTGGGGTTTGTCCCCCAAACAGATAAGTTTTAAAACTGCCTGCTTTAGTTTACCCTTGGCTGTGCTGAAGTTGGTGGTGAAGGTGTTACGCTGACCGGATGAGGAGCTGGTAGAGGATGAGGAAGCAGAGTAGGAGGAGGAAGCAACAGGAGGCAAACTGAAGCGCCCTGCAATCCTCGGTGGTGGAAGGACATGTGCCAAACTACTATCCGCCTCAGGCCCAGCCACCACTGCATTTACCCAGTGTGCTGTTATGGATATATATAAAACCCCTGACCATGCTTACTGGTCCACGTATCCATAGTCAGGTGCACCTTGCCACAGATGGCGTTGCGCAGTGCACACCTAATTTTGTCCCCTACTTGGTTGTGCAGGGAAAAGTAGTGGTGGCTGGGCACGACGTACTGTGGGACCGGTACCACCATAAGGCCTTTAAAACTATCCGTCTCCACCAGACGGAATGACAGCATTTCAAAGGCCAGTAATTTAGGAATGCTGGCATTCAGGGCTAGGGATCGTGAGTAGGTAGGGGGGTACTTCCTCTTCCTCTCCAGCGTTTGGGAGTTGGAGAGCTGAACGCTTCCGTGGGACATTATGGAGATGCTTGGTGACCCAGGTGGTGGTGTTGCTGGAAGATCCTCTGTTTGCGGGCTGGCAGGTGGCACTGTCACTCGAGAGCTAGATGAAGAGGCCGAGACTGCAGCAGAAGAGGAAGCAGGAGGAGCCAGAGACCTTTCTTGGTTTTTGAGGTGTCTACTCCACTGCAGCTCGTGCTTTGCACTTAAATGCTTGGTCATGCAGGTTGTGCTCAGGTTGAGAACGTTTATGCCTCGCTACAGGCTCTGCTTGCACAGCGTGCAAACCACTCGTGTCTTGTCATCAGCACATTGTCTGAAGAACTGCCACGCCAGGGAACTCCTTGGCGCTGGCTTTGGTGTGCTCGTTCCATTGCTGTGGTGGGCAGTAGCAGGCATACTGTTTAGAGGACAGCCGCTCCACTTTTGCGCCCTGCTCCCTCTTCTGCTGTGCTGGTGGCTCTGTGCGACCACCGCCTCTTCCTCCGAACTACATATGTCACTCGCATGACCTTGATTCCATGTGGGGTCGAGGACCTCATCGTCCTCCACATCATCTTCCACCCAGTCTTCACCCCTGCCCTCCTTCTCGGTCTGCACACTTTCAAAAGCCCCAGCATTTGGCACCTGTGCTTCGTCATCATCCGATACGTGCTGCGATGGTCCTCCCATGTACATCTTGAAGTCATCTTGAAAGATAAGTGGTTGGGAATCAGTGCACTCAATCTCTTCCATTTCTGGGGCAGGGCTAGGTGGATGGCCCTGGGAAACCCTGCTATCAGAGTCATCAAAAAGCAGAAGAGACTGCTGCATGACTTGGGGCTCAGACTGCTTGGCTGATTTGCAAGGGGGTGAGGTGAAAGACTGATGGACATCGGCTGCTGGTGCCAACTGTGATCTTTTAGCAGGAGACTGGGTACGAGACAATGTGAATGAACTGGAGCCACTGTCAGCAACCCAATCTACTATTGCCTGTACTTGTTCAGGCCTCACCATTTGTAGAGCTGCATTAGGCCCGACCAAATACCGCTGCAGGTTCTGTCGCCTACTCGCACCTGAGGAAGGGTTTTCACTTGTGCGTGTAGCTGGCACAGATTGACCATGTCCTCTCCCTGCAACAGGTGCTCCACCAGCAGCACCATGTCCTGGGCCACGTCCCTTATTTGACTCTCTCCTCATATTTCTCAAATTTAGGATCTTGCCCTAAATGGTTGTTTAATTAATAGTAGAATAGAATGACAGTATGTACAGGGTGTATCTCACACGCCCTGAACCAGACTAGGCCTCAATTAAATTTGTTTGCCCAAAATGGCTGTATTTCAAATACCTGAATAAAACCCCTGTATTTAAAGGCTGTATCTCACAATAACATGCAGCAAAGGATGCCAACTAATTTTTTTTTGCCCAAACCGTTGTTATTTTGACAACTGAATATGACAGCAGTATATAACCCAGTCATTTCAAACGTCTTGATGATGTAAGGGCGCAACAATTGTGTATTTTGCCCCAAAAAGGGTGTTTTATTAATAGAAGAATATAAGCCCTGTATATACAGGGTGTTTCTCACACGGCCTGACCCACACTAGCCCCAATTAAAGATTTTTGCACCAAGTGGCAGTATTTCAAATACCTGAATAGAACCACACTATGTAAAGGCTGAGGCTGTATCTCACAATGACATATGCAGCAAAGGCTGCCAAATAAACATTTTTTTCCCCAAATGGGTGTTAGTTTAATAACTGAATATGACAGCAGTATATAATCCTGTAATTTCAAACGTCTTGTTGATGTAAGGGTGCAACAATTGTGTATTTTGCCTCAAAAAGGGTGTTTTATTAATAGAAGAATATAAGCCCTGTGTATACAGGGTGTTTTTCACACGGCCTGACCCACACTAGGCCACAATTAAAGATTTGTGCACCAAGTGGCGGTATTTCAAATACCTGAATAGAATCACACTATGTAAAGGCTGTATCTCACAATGACATTTGCAGAAAAGGCTACCAAATAAACTTTTTTTCCCCCCAAACGGGTGTAAGTTTAATAACTGAATATGACAGCAGTATATAACCCTGTAATTTCAAATGTCTTGATGATGTAAGGGCGCAACAATTGTGTATTTTACCAAAAAGGGTGTTTACTTAATAGAAGAATATAAGCCCTGTATATACAGGGTGTTTCTCACACGTCCTGACCCACACTAGGCCTCAATTAAAGATTTGTGCACCAAATGGCAGTATTTCAAATACCTGAATAGAACCACACTATGTAAAGGCTGTATCGCACAATGACATATGCAGCAAAGGCTGCAAAATAAACATTTTTTTCCCAAAATGGGTGTTAGTTTAATAACTGAATATGACAGCAGTATATAACCCTGGAATTTCAAACGTGCTGATGCTGCAAGGCCTGAAAAGTTGTGTATTTTGCACAAAAAAAGGTGTTTTATTAATAAAAGAATCAAACCCCTGTGTATCTCACATGCCCTGAACCAGACTAGGCTTTCTTTTAATTTTGTTTGCCCAAAATGTCTGTATTTCAAATACCTAAATAGAACCCCTGTATATACAGGGTGTATCTCACACGCCCTGATCCACACTAGGACGCTATCAAAGAATTGTGCCCAAAATGGCTTTATTTCAAATAGCTGAATAGAAAGACTGTATGTAAAGGCGGTATCTCACAATGACATCTGCAGCAAAGGCTGCCAACTAATTTTTTTTTGCCCAAACGGGTGTTTGTTTAATAACTGAATTTGACAGCAGTATATAACCCTGGAATTTCACACGTGCTGATGCTGCAAGGCCAGAAAAATAGTGGAATCTGACAAAAAAAGTGTGTTTTTAAAAATCCAGAGAATGATGGGTGTATTTCTAGCTTAAATTGCATACTCACTAATCCAGATGTTGTATATTGCCAAAAAGTGTTTTTTTGGTAACAGAATATGAAAGCTGTATATATTAAACTTGAATTTAACACTTGCAGATCTGGAAAATAGTAATTTTTGGCAAAAAAGTGTGGAATCTGACAAAAAAGTGTGTTTTTAAAAACCCAGAAAATAATGGCTGTATTTCTAGCTTAAATCGATTTTTTTTACAAACAGATTATTTGTGCTGTTTTTAAAGCTTGGATTTCAATGTCCCAAAAGTTCAGATGCAGTGCTGGTGCACTGAGCTTGCATAAAATTGCCGCCGCCGCCCACCTAACTGACTTATAAAAGTTTATTTTTTTCGGTCACTGGGCTCAGGGCAGGATAAATAAATTGTGCCCTGCACCCACACAACACAATGTATGTAGATCGCTGAGTTAGATTCACGTTTTGAGCAAAGATTCTCTCCCTGAAATCACTAGCAGCATCCTCTCCCTACACTAAGCACATCAGAGTGACGTGCAGCGCTACGTGACTCCACCTTATACAGATGCTAGGTCACATGCTACACTGGCCAATCACAGCCATGCCATGCCATGCCATGGCTGTGATGGCTTCTAATTGCACAGAGTTAAACGCTTGTTGATTGGCTGCTCTGCAGTCTTTCAAAAAGCGCCGAACACCGAACCCGAACTTTTACTGAAATGTTCGGGTCCGGGGTCCAAAAATCCTAAAGTTCGGTACGACCCCGAACTTTACAGTTCGGGTTCGCTCAACCCTAATCGAGAGTTATTACCCTGCTTTTCCAGTGTCAGATATCATCCTAGTGTAGATCGCGAATATTCTAATCGCAAATTTTCCATGCAAAAGGCTACACTAATAGGCTTGTCATAAGACTCAGTCTAATATTCTTGTCAGAAAATTATGAAACCAATAGATGGCGCTATTGAGTTATGAACAGCGCCGTCTATTGGTTTCATAGTCTTCTGACAATAATATTTGTCTTGTCATAAGACTGTGAAACCAATAGAGGGCGATGTTCATAACTCAATAGCACCCTCTCTTGGTTTCATAGTCTTCTGACAAGAATATTTGTCTTGTCATAAGTCTGTGAAACCAATAGAGGGCGCTGTTCATAATTCAATAGCGCCATCTATCGGTTTTCATAGTCTTATGACAGCTGAAAAACCAGGCAGATTCTGCTCATTTGCATGTCTTTCTAAAAAACGAGGAACCCCTTGACTACTGGGTGTTCAGGCTTGACCTGTGGCCAGAGCTCTCACAATTTGTTATGAAACTCTTGGCTTGCCCCTCGTCGAGTGTCCTGTCTGAAAGGACGTTTGTCGTAGCAAGCGGGATCGTGACCGATAAGCGCATTCGCCTAGCTCACGACAGTGTGGACTACCTCACATTTTTAAAAATGAATGAGGCATAAATCTCGGAGGAATTCAACACCTGTGATGACCACGTGTAATTGAATTTCCTCATGCCAGCCCACACATATCCGCCACCATCCAGAACAAAGAATGGTCCTTGCCTTATGTATATACAGCTGCATAAAAAGCCTTTTTTTGTCAGGTAAATGCAAAATTTTTGGGGTCTGTACTGGCCGACAGTTACATATTTATCCTGTGACCGCCTAATGCCCCTCCAGACACAGAATCCAAAGTTCTTTGATGTCAGGTGAATGCCTATTGGCTAATTTTTGGGGTCTGTACTGGCCGACAGTTACATATTTATCCTGTGACCGCCTAATGCACCTCCAGCCACAGAATCCAAAGTTCTTTGATGTCAGGTGAATGCCTATTGCCTAATTTTTGGGGCCTGTACTGGCCGACAGTTAGATATTTATCCTGTGACCCAGGGGTGGGATTAAAATTTTTAACTACAGGTTCTCTACTCAACAGCAGGTACGCAGCGTCACGACACATGTTTATATATACATACACAATATACACTCACCTAAAGAATTATTAGGAACATCTGTTCTATTTCTCATTAATGCAATTATCTAGTCAACCAATCACATGGCAGTTGCTTCAATGCATTTAGGGGGGTGGTCCTGGTCAAGACAATCTCCTGAACTCCAAACTGAATGTCAGAATGGGAAAGAAAGGTGATTTAAGCAATTTTGAGCATGGCATGGTTGTTGGTGCCAGACGGGCCGGTCTGAGTATTTCGCAATCTGCTCAGTTACTGAGATTTTCACGCACAACCATTTCTAGGGTTTACAAAGAATGGTGTTAAAAGGGAAAAACATCCAGTATGCAGCAGTCATCTTAGGTTACTACTTTTCCATCCTCCTACCTTCTGAACAACTCATCCTGCCACATTTAATACTGTGCCCGCTGTGCTCCCCAATACTATACTACAGAAACTATACACCTGAAAATGCGAGTACCATACAGATAGTGCCCCCAGTACTGTGCCCGCTGTGCTCCCCAGTACTAACCAGCAGAAACAAATAAAACCCCTGATAACACTAGTACCACACAGATAGTGCCCTTCAATAATTATTGGCAGACACTGCTCTGCAAATAACTGCGCCCAGCAAATAGTGCCCCTGACATTAAAAGTGTAAAACATTATGTCCCCCTGTTACAACTGGGGGACTATGGGGAACATGGTTACTATTATGGGTACTATGGGAGCATTATTACTTCTGGGGAACAGTGGGGACATTATTACTACTAACAGCACTCTGGCAGAGAATTATTACTATTGGTGAAACTTTGGAGCAGTATTGCTGTGGGGAGCAAACTGGCCACTTAAAATGAGCACCATTACAAAAAATGTCTCTTGTAATGTGCCCCAGTACAAAAAATGCCCCCTAATAATATGTACTAGTTCAAAAATGCCCCCGTTATGAGTGCCAGTAGAGATGACCTTGCAGTTCGCCCGGCAGTCGTTTCGCGGCAAACTTTGCGTGTTTGCGATCCGCCGAACATGCGAACATATGGAGAAATTCGCGCCCGCCATGTTCTTTTACATTATGAAGAACTTTCACCCATAACACATCCATCAGGTGGTACAGGACAGCCAATTGAGACATTTCAGCACATGGACATACCCCCTACCTTATAAATAAACCTGATCTGGCCGCCATTTTACATTCAGTCTTTTGCCAGTGTAGGGAGAGGTTGCTGTATGGAGCAGGGACAGGCTGTTAGGGACACCAAACGCTAGCTAATAGGGCCAGAAAAGCCATTTTAAGGACTAGTATAGGTGTGCTATCGATATGTGTGATATACAGAGGGGTGCAATATACTTAAAATATACTTTTATAATAAGTCAAAAACACATAGATCTATATAGTGATCACCTGGAAGTCTAGGGGCTAGGGGCTTACTAGGGCCATTTTTATATAGGGTATGGTTCCGGACGGGGTCGCTCTTATCAGGGCGGGTGGTCTATGGTTAGGCTATTAGGGACAGAATAGCACCCCCTGTAGGGCAATATCAGGGACAGTTCTTTGCCCACCCTGTCCTTTAATACCACATCATCATCTAGCCCAGGGATGGATGTTTTTTTGCTTTCCCTCCTGGATTCATCGATGTGCACTGGAACCCCCGGATTGTTGTAGGACATATGGTTTCTGATTTGGTGCCGCCGAGCAGATGATTTAGTGCCGCCGAGCACTTGTAATTGCCTACCACATCTATGCTTTTTGCTTAACTTTAATAATTTAATTTATTTTCATTTTGAGGGATATCTTTTCCATTCACACGTCCGCAAAATGGGTCCGCATCCGTTCCGCAATTTTGCGGAATGGGTGCAGACCCATTCATTTTCAATGGGGCCGGAAATGTGCTGTCCGCATCCGCATTTGCGGATCCACATCCGCATTTGCGGATCCGCACTTCCGCATCTGTGCTTCCGTTTCCGCTAAAAAATAGAACATGTCCTATTCTTGTCCGCAATTGCAGACAAGATTATGCATTTTCTATTATAGTGCCGGCGATGTGCATTCCACAAATTGCGGAATGCACATTGCCGATGTCCGTGTTTTGCGGATCCACAAAACACTTACGGACGTGTGAATGGACCCACATGGTAAAATTATTAAAGGTTACGTTTTATCTTTATGTATATTCTAATGGATTGCCTTCCTTGTACAATGTTATAATATACTTTCTATGTTAGAAAGTATATTATAGTGCATTTGTATTGTGCGGCAGTTGTGTGCGGTTCTGCTGCGATACTGCAGGTATATAGAGGGACAAGCATTATTGGAACAAATAATTTCTACTCGTGTGATATACCAGTCGTCCCCCCAAAAAAACTGATTGAAGCGGGGTGTTATATACCAATATACTTTCTTTATAGTGCATTTGCGAATACGTGAAAATTATATTGCCGATATTTAGCATTGAAAAAGATTATGAATGGAGATCGCAAATTTGAATAATACATCTGGTATGTCAGTGTCCATGTTGTGGGACTATTTGTGCACTTCTAGTAATTATTTCTTGGCTGCAAATATGAGCTGAAGGTTTTTCAGGCTCGCCTGCTATTAAAATGAAGGGGACCCGCCGCGAACTTGCAGTTCGCGAACATTTGATCGCATTTGCGCGATCGCGTTCGCGAACCGTCCCGGCAGATGTTCGTCCATCACTATGTGCCAGTACAAAAAATTCTCCCTCTTAGTGCCCCCTGTTAACCACTTGCCATCTGGGCCATTTGCCCCCTTCCTGACCAGCCCTAATTTTGCAAAACTGACATATCTCACTTTATGTGGTAATAACTTTAGAACGCCTTTACTTATCCAAATCATTCAGAGATTGTTTTCTCGTGACACATTGTACTTTATGATACTCAAATTTATGACTCAATATATTTCACCTTTATTTATGAAAAAATCCCAAATTTACAGAAAATTTTGAAAAATTCACAATTTTCTAAATTTTAATTTCTCTGCTTTTAAAATAGAAAGTGATACCTCATAAAATATTTATTACTTAACATTCCCCATATGTCTACTTTATGTTGGCATCATTTTGGAAATGTCATTTTATTTTTTTAGGACGTTAGAAGGCTTAGAAGTTTAGAAGCAATTCTTCAAATTTTTAAGAAAATTGCCAAAACCCACTTTTTAAGGACTAGTTCACGTCTGAAGTCACTTTGTGGGGCCTACATAGTGGATACCCCCATAAATGACCCCATTGTAGAAACTACACCCCTCAAGTTACTTAAAGGGCTTCTGTCAGCCCACTAAACCGTTTTTTTTTTTTGCTTAATAATAACCCCTACACTGCGATTTATCCATACATAAGTAAAATAATAATTTTGGTTCAGTAGAATTTGCTAAAACCCTATTTTTATAATATGTAAATTACCTTGCTACCAGCAAGTAGGGCGGCTACTTGCTGGTAGCAGCCGCATCCTCCGATGGTAATGACGCCCCCTCTGCTTGTTGATTGACAGGGCCAGCGGACGGGATCTTTCTCCGCTGGCCCTGCCTGTTTTCATTCAATATCTGGCGCCTGCGCCGCGGCCGTACCTATCTTCAATCGGAGCAGGCGCACTGAGAGGCGGCCACTGACTCGGCTGCTTCATCCTCAATGCGCCTGCGCCGGGTGTAGATGTGACGTCATCGGCGCAGGCGCATTGAGGATGAAGCGGCCGAGTTTAAAACCGATTTCACAAACTTTGTTAACCCTTTAGGCGTTTTACAAGAATTAAAGGAAAAAATCAGCCAAACAAAACTCAATATTTATTACCCAGATTCTGCGGTTTACAGAAACACCCTACATGTGGTCATAAACTGCTGTATGGGCACACGGCAGGGCGCAGAAGAAAAGGAACTCCACATGGTTTTTAGATGCCATGTCCCATTTGAAGCCCCTTGATGCACGCTTACAGTAGAAACTCCCAAGAAGTGATCCAATTTTGGAAACTAGGGGATAAGGTGCCAGTTTTATTGCTACTATTTTTGGGTACATATTATTTTTTGATCATTTATTATAACACTTTATGGGGCAATGTGACCAAAAAATTGGTTGTTTTAGCACAGTTTCTATTTATTTATTTTTACAGCGTTCACCTGAGGCGTTCAGTCAAGTAAAATTTTTATAGAGCCGATTGTTACGGACGTGGCGATACCTACTTTCACACTAGCGTTCGGGTGTCCGCTCGTGCACACCGTTTGAAGGGGCTCACGAGCGGCCCCGAACGCATCCGTCTGGCCCCAATGCATTCTCAGTGGAGGCGGATCCACTGAGAATGCATCCGCCTGCCAGCGTTCAGCCTCCGCTCCGCTCATTGAGCGGACACCTGAACGCTGCTTGCAGCGTTCGGGTGTCCGCCTGGCCGTGCGGAGGCGAGCGGATCCGTCCACACTTACAATGTAAGTCAATGGGGACGGATCCGCTTGAAGATGACACTATATGGCTCAATCTTCAAGCGGATCCGTTCCCCATTGACTTTCAATGTAAAGTCTGAACGGATCCGCTCAGGCTACTTTCAGACTTAGAAAATTTTCTAAGTAATAATGCAGACGGATCCGTTCTGAACGGATGCAAACGTCTGCATTATCGGAGCGGATCCGTCTGATGAAACATCAGACGGATCCGCTCCGAACGCTAGTGTGAAAGTAGCCTTATATGTATACTTTTTCTTATTTATTAAAGTTTTACACAATAATAGCATTTTTTAAACAAAAAAAATATGTTTTAATGTGTCCATGTTCTGAGAGCTATAGTTTCTTTATTTTTTATTGAGATTTTCTTATGTAGGGGCTAATTTTTTGCGGGATGAGGTGATGGTTTTATTGGTACCATTTTGTGGGACATACGCGTTTTTGATCACTTGGTGCTGCACTTTTTGTGATGTAAGGTGACAAAAATTGCTTGTTTTGACACAGTTTTTTATTTTAATTTTTTTACGGTGTTCACCCGATGGGTTAGGTCATGTGATATTTTTATAGAGCTGTTTTTTACGAATGCGGCAATACCTAATATGTATACTTTTTTTATTTATTTCACTTTAACACAATAATAGCATTTTTGAATCCAAAAAAATGATGTTTTAGTGTCTCCATGTTCTAAGAGCTATAGTTTTTTTTATTTTTTGAGAGATTTTCTTATGCAGGGGCTCATTTTTTGAGGGATGAGGTGACGGTTTTATTGGTACCATTTTGTGGGACATACACGTTTTTGATCAATTGGTGTTGCACTTTTTGTGTTGTAAGGTGACAAAAATTGCTTGTTTTGACACAGTTTTTTTTTTTTTACGGTGTTCACCCGAGGGGTTAGGTCATGTGAAATTTTTATAGAGCTGGTTTCTACGGACGCGGCAATACCAAATATGTCTATTTTATTTTATTTTTTCTATTTTTTCTATTTTTTTTTTATTCCTTACTTCGGAATTTTTTTTTTTATATGTGAAACCTTTTTTTAATTTTATTTTTTCAACACTTTATTTTTATTTTTTTTATTTTACACTTTTCATCCCCCCATAAGGTCATACAAGACCTCTGGGGGACATTTACTTCACTTTTTCTTTTTCTTTTCACTGTTGATTTCTCCTGTAACTGGGGCTGACATAGTAGCCCCAGTTACAGGAGAAATGCACCCCCCCAGAGAGGCTGTACAGCGCAATACAGCGCAGTACAGCCTCAGTGCAGGGCTGATCGAGGTCTGTAGAAGACCTCACACAGCTCCTGCACTCTCCGTTCCCGGCAGTCACATGACCCCCGTGCCGGAACAGGAAGCGCATAGCGCTTCCTGCTCTGCATACACAGCGCTCGGTGAGCGCTGTGTATGCAGCGATCCAGAAGGCAGGGACACCTGAGCACTGTCCCTGCCTTCTCTAAGGGTTGCCCTGCTGTCACTGACAGCGGGCAACCCGATCAGCAGCTACACGATTAGCGTGCAGCTGCAGTTTCTGAACGGACGTTCTGGAACGTCCATTCAGAAATAGAGAACCACCTCCCGGACGTTTATATCCTTTGGGCGGACGGGAGGTGGTTAAGCTAATATCCCTATAGTGCCCCCATAATGTGTGCAAGTATAAAATACCCCTATATATAGCTCACATAGTGCTCCTCCCCCTTACCCAGTGTCCCCCATAATGTGCCAGTATAAAATGCCCCTATATAGTGCCCCAAGTAGATGCCACCATAGCGCTCCTTCCCTTTCTCCATAGAGTCCCCATAATGTGCCTATAAAATATGCCCCCATAGTGTTCTCCCCCCTTCCAACCCCATAGTGCTTCCATAATGTTCCAGTATAAGATTCCCCCATAGTGTCCCCAATGATGTGCCAGTATAAATGCCCCCAGCAGATGCCCCTATAGTGTCCCTCATGATGTGCCAGTATAGATGCCCCCATAGTGTCCCCCACGAAGTGCCAGTATAAATACCCCCAGTAGATACCCCCATAGTGTCACCCATGATATGCCAGTATAACTTCCCCCCCAGTAAATGTCCCCGTAGTGCTCCCCATGATGTCCCAGTGTAAATGCCCCAGTAGTTGACCCCCATAGTCCCTCATAATGTGCCTGTATAAATTCCCCCAAGTAGATACCCCAGATGTGCCAGTGTAAATGCCCCCAGTAGATGCCTCCATAGTCCCCCATTATGTGCCAGTATAATAGCCCCCATAGTGTCCCCCATGAAGTGCCAGTCTAAATGCCCCCAGCAGATGCCCCCATAGTGTCCCCCATGATGTGCCAGTATAAATGCCCCCATAGTGTCTCCCATGATATGCCAGTAATGCCCCCATAGTGTCCCCCATGATGTTCCAGTAATGCCCCCAGTAGATGCTTCCATAGATTCCCCATGATGTGCCAGTAATGCTCCTATAGTGTCCCCCATGATGTGCCAGTAGATGCCCCCATAGTGTCCCCCATGAAGTGCATGATGTGCCAGTAATGCCCCATAGTGTTCCCCATGATTTGTCAGTAATGCCCCCATAGTGTCCCCCATCATGTACCAATAATGCCCCATAGAGTCCCTGATCATGTGCCAGTAATTGTTCCATAGTATCCCCCATCATGTGCCAGTAATGCCCCCATAGTATAAACCATCATGTGTCACTAATGCCCCCATAGTATCCCCCATCATGTGCCGGTAATGCCCCCATCATGTGCCAGTAATGCCTCCATAGTGTCCCCATCATGTCCCAGTAAAGCTCCTATAGTATCCCTTATCATGTGCCAGTAATGCCCCCATAGTGTCAACCATCATGTGCCAGTAATGCCCCCATATTGTCCCCCATAATGTGGCAGTAATGCTCCCATAGTGTTCCCCATTATGTGCCAGTAATGCCCCCATAGTGTCCCCCATCATGTGTCAGTAATTCCCCCAGTTGATGCCCCCATAGCGCACCACATAAAAGAAAAAAAAACACTAATACTTACCTCAATGCTGGCAGCGATGCATGCCTCCTCCGGCCTGTGTCCCGCGCAGTACAAATCTCGGCTTAGGCGGAGGAGATGGTCATCGCTCCGCCTGCACCAGTCTCTAATAGGCTGCAAGCCTAGTGCCTGCAGCCTATCAGAGGAGCAGGAAAGGGAGACGAGTCTCCCTTGCTCTCCTGCTGCCGCCGCTGCAAAGAACTTTGGATTCTGTGGCTAGAGGTACATTAGGCACAGCAGGCATGGGATTCAGCCAGTTCCCTCCGATTCTCCAGATCCGTTTGTTAAAATTATAGCCGGATCGGAGAACCGTGTTGCTGGCTGAATCCCGATCCGGCTATAATTTTAACAAACGGATCTGGAGAATCGGAGGGAACTGGCTGAATCCCATGCCTGCTGTGCCTAATGTACCTCTAGCCACAGAATCCAAAGTTCTTTGAATGCCTATTGGCAAATTTTTGGGGCCTGTACTGGCCAACAGTTATATAGTTGTCCTGTGATCGCCTAATGTACCTCCAGCCACAGAATCCAAAGTTCTTTGCTGTCAGGTGCATGCCTATTGCCTAATTTTTGTGGCCTGTACTGGCCGACAGTTACATCTTTATCCTGTGACCGCCTAATGTACCTCTAGGCACAGAATCCAAAGTTCTTTGCTGTCAGGTGAATGCCTATTTGCTAATTTTTGGGGCCTATACTGGCCGACAGTTACATACAGTATTTATCCTGTGACCACCTAATGTACCTCCAGCCACAGAATCCAAAGTTCTTTGCTGTCAGGTGAATGCCTATTTGCTAATTTTTGGGGCCTATACTGGCCGACAGTTACATACAGTATTTATCCTGTGACCACCTAATGTACCTCCAGCCACAGAATCCAAAGTTCTTTGCTGTCAGGTGAATGCCTATTTGCAAATTTTTGGGGCCTATACTGGCCGACAGTTACATACAGTATTTATCCTGTGACCGCCTAATGTACCTCCAGCCACAGAATCCAAAGTTCTTTGCTGTCAGGTGAATGCCTATTTGCTAATTTTTGGGGCCTATACTGGCCGACAGTTACATACAGTATTTATCCTGTGACCACCTAATGTACCTCCAGCCACAGAATCCAAAGTTCTTTGCTGTCAGGTGAATGCCTATTTGCTAATTTTTGGGGCCTATACTGGCCGACAGTTACATACAGTATTTATCCTGTGACCGCCTAATGTACCTCCAGCCACAGAATCCAAAGTTCTTTGCTGTCAGGTGAATGCCTATTTGCTAATTTTTGGGGCCTATACTGGCCGACAGTTACATACAGTATTTATCCTGTGACCACCTAATGTACCTCCAGCCACAGAATCCAAAGTTCTTTGCTGTCAGGTGAATGCCTATTTGCTATTTTTTGGGGCCTATACTGGCCGACAGTTACATACAGTATTTATCCTGTGACCACCTAATGTACCTCCAGCCACAGAATCCAAAGTTCTTTGCTGTCAGGTGAATGCCTATTTGCTAATTTTTGGGGCCTATACTGGCCGACAGTTACATTTTTATCCTGTGACCACGTAATGTACCTCCAACCACAGAATCCAAAGTTCTTTGCTGTCAGGTGAATGCCTATTGCTTAATGTTTAGGGCCTGTACTGTCCGACAGTTAATTTTTTTTATCTCTAGCCACATAATCATACCCCTGTCTCACCCCTCTGCCTCTCATTATGGTGGCTTATGAACCGCACTCACCATAAGGACCCTCTAATGTCACAGGGTCATGTGACTGTGCCCCCACCCCGTACTTTTCACCCTTATACACTGCATTGTACCCTTTTACCACACCCTGTGCAGTGCCCCTAGTCTTTCCCTGTACTGTGCTCTCTTATACCATTTTATCCGGTCACGGTATGGCGATGTTATCCGGTCACTGTACTTTATCCGGTCAATGTATGGCGGTGGTATCCAATAACTGGATGGCCATAACTGTATCCCTTACCCTGCCCATGCCATCCTTTTTTAGACCTGGCATGAGTTGGAAAATTATGCAGATTGCGATGATAAAGGTTCTTAGCACCGCAATCTGCATATTTTTCCCACTCATGCCAGGTCTAAAAAAGGATGGCGTGGGCAGGGAAAGGGATACAGTTATGGCCATCCAGTTATTGGATACCACCACTATACATTGACCGGATAACGCGTCACAATCTGTGTCAGAAATACGCCTAACATAGACGTATTTCTATATAATAAATGACCACCTAATTGTATTATTATTCAGAGGTAGGGCTAATATCTTTATATTATATATATTCTAGTGTATTATACTGTGCCCTGTATTTCCCAGTAGAAAATGATCCTTGGGAAACACAGTCCTCATCCCTGACCACCAGGAACAGGTAGCGCTCTGTCAGTACATGGCGGCCTCCCCTCTCCGCCACGCTGCTCCGATCTGTACTCGTGCTTATTCTGACACTAGGGCTGGGTTCACATCCTATTTTTGCCATCAATTTAATGCATACCAAAATTTTATGTGTTAACAGATGCCTCAGACTGATGCCGTACAGTGGCGTCCGTTCACCATACAGTATCATGGTAGAATTTTTTTTTACGTCAACGTATGCATTTTTTTAATGGGCTCTGCAGGATACAAAAACGTGGAGTGCTGCACATTTGTATACATCAAACCGATAGGAAATAACATTTCTCTAGGCTCCAGCAGGGCACATTTTTGAGAGTATTCCTTTAAGACGCATAAAAATGGCCCATATTTTTTGTGGGATGCCAATGATCCCCCTCTGGTATATCACTGTCCATGTTGTGGGACTATTTGTGCACTTCTAGTTAGTGTTTGCTGGCTGCAAATACGACCTGAAGGTTTTTCAGGTTCGCCTGCCATTAAAGTGATTGGGGCCCGCCGCGATCGCACGGTTCGCGAACATTTGATTGCGAACGTGCGTTTTCGTTCACCTAATGTCCCGGCCAATGTTCGTCCATCACTAGTGGCAAACTCTCTCCCTGGTATAGATAAGATATAAGATATCTGCCCTGATAAGGACTCCTCTGAACATAGGCATGATGTGGATTTCTCTAATGAACCAGACTAAGTCCTGACACATTTTGTCCAGATTTTAATAGGAACTCATCAGGGGATCAATGATTGAGAAAGCTATGCTCAAATGTCTGCTGAAGCAGAGTCTAGATCACAGCATCAACAGGGACAGTGGGCAATTACCTGTTAGCAGCCCTCAAACATGTACATGGCTGTGTTGACTCTTTGCTGTGGGATAGATTATACAGTACAAATGTATGCATCCAACAAAAAGTTTTAAGTAATGTGAACAGAGTCATATGTAGAATAAAGAATAAGACTCAGTTCATACTCACATGTTTACCACTCCACCAGGAGTTCCAAAATTTTTAACAACAAAATTCTGTAATTTTTTTTTAGAAACCTTTGAGATTCCCAAGATCCTTTTAAAAATGTCTCTGCCATACTTGACATGGCTGCATTATAAACAGAACCTTAATGTTACTGTTTAACCACCTCCGGACCGCTGTACGCAGATTCGCGTTCCGGAGGTGGCAGCGCAGCGCACAATCACGCATATACGCGTCATCTCGCGAGACGCGAGATTTCGCTCAAAGCCGGCCCGCGCATGCGCATCGCGGGCCGGCAAAATTCAAAGAAGAAGTTCGTCACCAGCCTGCCAGCAACGATCATTGGCTGGCAGGCTGGCGATTTTCAAAAAATCCAATCAAAAGTCATATAACAGATCATATTAGTAAATATGATCTGTTATATGGCTTCTCTGCTTCTCTGCTGGTCCTTTTCGTCGGTTGGATCCAGCAGAGAAGCAGACTGAACTGTGAGTACACCAACACTACACCTTAGCCCCTGATCACCCCCCTGCACCCCAATTAACCCTTTGATCACCCCTTTGATCGCCCCTGTCAATCACTAGTGAAAGGAAAAAAAGTGATCAGTGTAAACTGTCACTTTTTTTTTTTTCACTGGTATTGGCTGTTAGGATTTAGGGATAGTTTAGGCCCCTTGGTTAGGTAGTTAGCGTCAGTTAGCGCCCACCCCACCGCACCGCAGTCACTTTTATTCGCTGAATAGCGTATCGCTAATCAGCATTTGTACTTTTATAGTATCTGTAAGTGATCAAAACTGATCACGGTCAGATCTATAATAGTATTAGTGTCACTTTAGTTCGCCCACCACCCAAAACGCAGTGTTTGCCCGATCAGGCCTGATCGGTCGCCCACACGTGCGTTCACCCACGCCCGCCCCACCGCAGTGACAAAAAATATATATTTTTTGATCACTGCACATTCATTTTACACGCACTGCGGCGATAAAAAAATCAGTTTTGATATTTTTTATCAACCGCAGCGGCCTCCGGTACTTCGCTAGCCTCCCCTTTGTAAGACAGGCTTGCTTTTTTTCTTGGGTAGTCTCAGGGAATACCCCTAAATTTAGTAGTCCAAAATGTCAAACAGGGGGTATTCTTCTGAAGAGGCCTACAGGATTCTGACCCAGTCGGATGAGGAGTGGGAACCCTCATCTGATGAATCTAGCGGGTCAGAATATGAACCTGTGGAAAGCAGTGGCTCTCTGACCCAAAGTTCGGACGAGGAGGTGGAGGTCCCTGGCAGCACCAGGCGTACCCGGCCCCGTGTCGCTAGACCACAGGTTATGCAGGATCCGCTTCAAGAGCAGCAGAGTGGGGCTGTCGCTGCCGGATCACGTGGTGAGGCATACACCAGCAGCGCAGCCCTCCCTGGACCTAGTACCAGCACTGCCGTACAACATGGTGACGTGGCGAGCACCAGAAGGGCAGTTGAAGCTGGTACGGTGGCACGTGCACTAGTTACCCCGTCGCAGCCACCGCACAGACAGGCCCGTAGAGCCCCTAGAATCCCTGAGGTGCTGGCAAACCCTGATTGGCAGTCACCAACTTCAGCCGCACCTGTAGTTCCCCCTTTCACCGCCCAGTCTGGAGTTCGGGTTGAGACGGCTCAAATCGGTTCGGCCCTGGGATTTTTTGAGCTGTTCTTGACTGCGGAGCTCTTGGACTTAGTCGTGGCAGAGACCAACCAGTATGCCACACAATTTATATCCGCCAACCCGGGAAGCTTTTATGCCCAGCCTTTCCGGTGGAAACCAGTCCAAGTTTCCGAACTTAAAATTTTTTTGGGCCTTCTCCTCAACATGGGCCTGACAAAAAAGCATGAATTGCGGTCATATTGGTCAACGCACCCGATTCATCACATGCCCATGTTCTCTGCTGCTATGTCCAGGGCACGATTTGAGGCCATCCTCCGTTTCCTGCATTTTAGCGACAACACCACCTCCCGTCCCAGAGGCCACCCAGCTTTTGACCGGCTCCACAAAATTCGGCCCCTCATAGACCATTTCAACCAGAAATTTGCAGATTTGTATACCCCCGAGCAAAACATCTGCGTAGACGAGTCCCTAATACATTTTACCGGGCGCCTTGGCTTCAAACAGTACATCCCAAGCAAGCGTGCCCGGTATGGGGTCAAATTGTATAAGCTCTGTGAAAGGGCCACAGGCTATACCCACAAATTTCGGATCTATGAGGGAAAAGATCAGACCCTGGAGCCGGTCGGTTGCCCTGACTACCTGGGGAGCAGTGGGAAGACAGTCTGGGACTTGGTGTCACCCTTATTCGGCAAGGGGTACCATCTTTATGTGGACAATTTTTACACAAGTGTGGCTCTCTTTAGGCATTTGTTTCTAGAACGGATTTGCGCCTGTGGCACCGCGCGAACTAGTCACGTGGGCTTCCCCCAACGGCTTGTAACCACCCGTCTTGCAAGGGGGGAGAGGGCTGCCTTGTGTAACGAAGAACTGCTCGCGGTGAAATGGAGAGACAAGCGTGACGTTTACATGCTCTCCTTCATTCACGCAGACACGACAATCCAAATTGAGAGAGCAACCCGTGTCATTGAAAAGCCCCTCTGTGTCCACGACTATAATGCGCTCATGGGAGGGGTGGACTTCAATGACCAGATGTTGTCTCCGTATTTAGTTTCCCGCAGAACCAGACGCTGGTATAAGAAGGTGTCTGTATATTTAATTCAATTGGTGCTGTACAATAGTTTTGTTCTCTACAGTAAGGCTGGGAGAACGCGATCTTTCCTCAAATTCCAGGAAGAGATCATCGAGAACCTCCTTCACCCAGGAGGTTCCGTGGCCCCATCCACCAGTGTAGTTAGCCGTCTACACGAGCGACATTTCCCCAGTGTCGTTCCTGGTACCTCAACCCAACCGTCACCCCGAAAAAGATGTTGTGTCTGTAGCAGAAGTGGAATAAGGCGTGACACCCGCTATTTCTGTCCTAACTGTCCTGACCACCCTGCCCTATGCTTTGGTGAGTGTTTCCGGAAGTACCACACACAGGTACACCTAGCATAGGGATTGCATCTCACAGGACAGGCACACAGGGCTATTAGGGCCCTTTTACTCTCAGCTGCTGCAAACCTCTCCTTTCACCTGGGATAAAGTGCATAACGTACTTCGCCACATCTTTGGGCGATTTGCGCTTTGCACATTGTCCCATGGGGAAGGAGAGGTTTGTTCTATAAAGGTAAAAAAAACTAAACAAAAAAAAAATTACCGGTAAGTAAAAAAGTTAAAAAAGTTAAAAAAAGTTAATATGTTCTGTTCTAAAGTTAATAAAGTTATTGCTTTGCGGCCTGGTTTTTTCTTCTTTGTTTTGTTTTTTTTACCTTCCAGGTGGACCAACCGATCGACCAGCTGCAGCACTGATGTGCATTCGGACAGAAGCATTGCGCTGCTGTCAGATTACACGCAAGTCGGTGTATGCGGCGCTGCAAGACAAGATTTCTCCTCTGCAGTAAAAGATATGTTTGCCGAGGCATATGAGCTGAGGAGGTGGCGGTGTTCATATACTTTGGCAAACACTTTGTATATATAAAAAAAAAAATCCCGGCAATGATTTATTCATCCACATCGATTGATGTGAATGGAGAAATCTGGTTTGCCAGGGCATACGAGCTGAAGTGGGTATGGATGTTGGGCGGAGCTCCTATGTCCTGGCAGATGCCTTTCCCCTCCTTTTTCTTTTTTTGGCAGAGATTTTTTCATCCACATTGATCGATGCGAATGAAGAAATCTGTGCCGTTCATTTTTTTCTTTCAGCCCAGAGGCTGAACGGAAAAAAAAAATCTCATTACCCGTATGCTCAATATAAGGAGAATAGCAGAAACTCCTAATGCTGGGCATACATGTAATGATTGCGGAGACCCTCAAATGCCAGGGCAGTACAAACACCCCACAAATAACACCATTTTGGAAAGAAGACCCCCAAGGTATTCGCTGAGGGGCATATGGAGTCCATGAAAGATTGAAATTTTTGTCCCAAGTTAGCGGAAAGGGAGACTTTGTGAGAACAAAATCAAAAAAATCAATTTCCGCTAACTTGTGCCCAATTTTTTTTTTTTCAATGAACTCGCCATGCCCCTCATTGAATACCTTGGGGTGTCTTCTTTCCAAAATGGGGTCACATGTGGGGTATTTATACTGCCCTGGCATTTTAGGGGCCCCAAAGCGTGAGAAGAAGTCTGGTATCCAAATGTCTAAAAATGCCCTCCTAAAAGGAATTTGGGCCCCTTTGCCCACCTAGGCTGCAAAAAAGTGTCACACATCTGGTATCTCTGTATTCAGGAGAAGTTGAGGAATGTGTTTTGGGGTGTCTTTTTACATATACCCATGCTGGGTGAGAGAAATATCTTGGTCAAATGCCAACTTTGTATAAAAAAATGGGAAAAGTTGTCTTTTGCCAAGATATTTCTCTCAGCCAGCATGGGTATATATAAAATGACACCCCAAAACACATTCCCCACCTTCTCCTGAGTACGGAGATACCAGATGTGTGACACTTTTTTGCAGCCTAGGTGGGCAAAGGGGCCCACATTCCAAAGAGCACCTTTCGGATTTCACAGGTCATTTACCTACTTACCACACATTAGGGCCCCTGGAAAATGCCAGGGCAGTATAACTACCCCACAAGTGACCCCATTTTGGAAATAAGACACCCCAAGGTATTCCGTGAGGGGCATGGCGAGTTCCTAGAATTTTTTATTTTTTGTCACAAGTTAGTGGAAAATGATGATTTTTATTTTTTTATTTTTTTTTCATACAAAGTCTCATATTCCACTAACTTGTGACAAAAAATAAAAACTTCCATGAACTCACTATGCCCATCAGCGAATACCTTGGGGTCTCTTCTTTCCAAAATGGGGTCACTTGTGGGGTAGTTATACTGCCCTGGCATTCTAGGGGCCCAAATGTGTGGTAAGGAGTTTGAAATCAAATTCTGTAAAAAATGACCTGTGAAATCCGAAAGGTGCTCTTTGGAATATGGGCCCCTTTGCCCACCTAGGCTGCAAAAAAGTGTCACACATCTGGTATCTCCGTACTCAGGAGAAGGTGGGGAATGTGTTTTGGGGTGTCATTTTACATATACCCATGCTGGGTGAGAGAAATATCTTGGCAAAAGACAACTTTTCCCATTTTTTTTATACAAAGTTGGCATTTGACCAAGATATTTATCTCACCCAGCATGGGTATATGTAAAAAGACACCCCAAAACACATTCCTCAACTTCTCCTGAGTACGGAGATACCAGATGTGTGACACTTTTTTGCAGCCTAGGTGGGCAAAGGGGCCCACATTCCAAAGAGCACCTTTCGGATTTCACACGTCATTTTTTACTGAATTTGATTTCAAACTCCTTACCACACATTTGGGCCCCTAGAATGCCAGGGCAGTATAACTACCCCACAAGTGACCCCATTTTGGAAAGAAGAGACCCCAAGGTATTCGCTGATGGGCATAGTGAGTTCATGGAAGTTTTTATTTTTTGTCACAAGTTAGTGGAATATGAGACTTTGTATGAAAAAAAAAAATCATCATTTTCCACTAACTTGTGACAAAAAATAAAAAATTCTAGGAACTCGCCATGCCCCTCACGGAATACCTTGGGGTGTCTTCTTTCCAAAATGGGGTCACTTGTGGGGTAGTTATACTGCCCTGGCATTTTCCAGGGGCCCTAATGTGTGGTAAGTAGGTGAATGACCTGTGAAATCCGAAAGGTGCTCTTTGGAATGTCGGCCCCTTTGCCCACCTAGGCTGCAAAAAAGTGTCACACATCTGGTATCTCCGTACTCAGGAGAAGGTGGGGAATGTGTTTTGTGGTGTCATTTTACATATACCCATGCTGGGTGAGAGAAATATCTTGGCAAAAGACAACTTTTCCCATTTTTTTCATACAAAGTTGGCATTTGACCAAGATACTTATCTCACCCAGCATGGGTATATGTAAAAAGACACCCCAAAACACATTCCTCAACTTCTCCTGAATACAGAGATACCAGATGTGTGACACTTTTTTGCAGCCTAGGTGGGCAAAGGGGCCCAAATTCCTTTTAGGAGGGCATTTTTAGACATTTGGATACCAGACTTCTTCTCACGCTTTGGGGCCCCTAAAATGCCAGGGCAGTATAACTACCCCACAAGTGACCCCATTTTGGAAAGAAGACACCCCAAGGTATTCCGTGAGGGGCATGGTGAGTTCCTAGAATTTTTTATTTTTTGTCACAAGTTAGTGGAAAATGATGATTTTTATTTTTTTATTTTTTTTTCATACAAAGTCTCATATTCCACTAACTTGTGACAAAAAATAAAAACTTCCATGAACTCACTATGCCCATCAGCGAATACCTTGGGGTCTCTTCTTTCCAAAATGGGGTCACTTGTGGGGTAGTTATACTGCCCTGGCATTCTAGGGGCCCAAATGTGTGGTAAGGAGTTTGAAATCAAATTCTGTAAAAAATGACCTGTGAAATCCGAAAGGTGCTCTTTGGAATATGGGCCCCTTTGCCCACCTAGGCTGCAAAAAAGTGTCACACATCTGGTATCTCCGTACTCAGGAGAAGGTGGGGAATGTGTTTTGGGGTGTCATTTTATATATACCCATGCTGGCTGAGAGAAATATTTTGGCAAAAGACAACTTTTCCCATTTTTTTATACAAAGTTGGCATTTGACCAAGATATTTCTCTCACCCAGCATGGGTATATGTAAAAAGACACCCCAAAACACATTCCTCAACTTCTCCTGAATACAGAGATACCAGATGTGTGACACTTTTTTGCAGCCTAGGTGGGCAAAGGGGCCCACATTCCAAAGAGCACCTTTCGGATTTCACACGTCATTTTTTACTGAATTTGATTTCAAACTCCTTACCACACATTTGGGCCCCTAGAATGCCAGGGCAGTATAACTACCCCACAAGTGACCCCATTTTGGAAAGAAGAGACCCCAAGGTATTCGCTGATGGGCATAGTGAGTTCATGGAAGTTTTTATTTTTTGTCACAAGTTAGTGGAATATGAGACTTTGTATGAAAAAAAAAAATAAAAAAAATCATCATATTCCACTAACTTGTGACAAAAAAAAAAATTCTAGGAACTCGCCATGCCCCTCACGGAATACCTTGGGGTGTCTTCTTTCCAAAATGGGGTCACTTGTGGGGTAGTTATACTGCCCTGGCATTCTAGGGGCCCAAATGTGTGGTAAGGAGTTTGAAATCAAATTCTGTAAAAAATGACCTGTGAAATCCGAAAGGTGCTCTTTGGAATATGGGCCCCTTTGCCCACCTAGGCTGCAAAAAAGTGTCACACATCTGGTATCTCTGTATTCAGGAGAAGTTGAGGAATGTGTTTCGGGGTGTCTTTTTACATATACCCATGCTGGGTGAGAGAAATATCTTGGTCAAATGCCAACTTTGTTTAAAAAAAATGGGAAAAGTTGTCTTTTGCCAAGATATTTCTCTCACCCAGCATGGGTATATATAAAATGACACCCCAAAACACATTCCCCACCTTCTCCTGAGTACGGAGATACCAGATGTGTGACACTTTTTTGCAGCCTAGGTGGGCAAAGGGGCCCATATTCCAAAGAGCACCTTTCGGATTTCACAGGTCATTTTTTACAGAATTTGATTTCAAACTCCTTACCACACATTTGGGCCCCTAGAATGCCAGGGCAGTATAACTACCCCACAAGTGACCCCATTTTGGAAAGAAGAGACCCCAAGGTATTCGCTGATGGGCATAGTGAGTTCATAGAACTTTTTATTTTTTGTCACAAGTTAGTGGAATATGAGACTTTGTAAGAAAAAAAAGAAAAAAATCATCATTTTCCGCTAACTTGTGACAAAAAATAAAAAGTTCTATGAACTCACTATGCCCATCAGCGAATACCTTAGGGTGTGTACTTTCCGAAATGGGGTCATTTGTGGGGTGTTTGTACTGTCTGGGCATTGTAGAACCTCAGGAAACATGACAGGTGCTCAGAAAGTCAGAGCTGCTTCAAAAAGCGGAAATTCACATTTTTGTACCATAGTTTGTAAACGCTATAACTTTTACCCAAACCATTTTTTTTTTACCCAAACATTTTTTTTAATCAAAGACATGTAGAACAATAAATTTAGAGCAAAATTTATATATGGATGTCGTTTTTTTTGCAAAATTTTACAACTGAAAGTGAAAAATGTCCTTTTTTTGCAAAAAAATCGTTAAATTTCGATTAATAACAAAAAAAGTAAAAATGTCAGCAGCAATGAAATACCACCAAATGAAAGCTCTATTAGTGAGAAGAAAAGGAGGTAAAATTCATTTGGGTGGTAAGTTGCATGACCGAGCAATAAACGGTTAAAGTAGTGTAGGTCAGAAGTATAAAAAGTGGCCTGGTCTTTCAGGGTGTTTAAGCACTGGGGGCTGAGGTGGTTAAAGAGCCTAAGAATTGATTAAATATCAGTTTATATTTTGTTCTAGTATTTTACTGCATGCATTGTCCTATAGCTAATAAGGTTTTGTACAAACATTTTTTTGATGCTAAAATAATTAGGCTGACCTTCCTACTTCAGCAAGTCTACACATCAAAACAATTATGCAGCATCCGCAATGAAAATCTTTGATTCCGATACATCAAGGACTGTAAACTAACTAAGAGATAGACCGTTCGAGTATTAGGTACCTGGTAATTGCGTAGGTACCTGGTAATCCCACACGCGGGATCCAGCGCACAGACTGGCGAGGAACAGGAACCAGTCTGTATCGTGGGAACAGGTCCACTGACCGGTCACTCCTGACGAGATAAGTAATATCCTTCCACTCCCATTTGTGATTGCGGCCAATGTTACACTGCCACACTATGGGAGTTCTGTGAAGTTGAATTTATACATCTACACAGTTGTTGTCACTAACCACTGCTGAGCACAGCTTGTTTGAAATCTTGGTGACCTGCCCCCACCTGAGGGTAGGCCATTGATACTGTTGCTGACATCTATTCCTGTGGGCCCCTGACGAACTGAAACACATCAGAGAAACGCGTCGGGACACCTTATGGTTACTGATCCCTTCAGCATTAATCATCTACCTATGTTGGGTGACTCACGAAGTGACACCCTAACATACTATTTCTCATAGGACACAGATCTTCACTGGTCTAGTGTTGTTTGTCACAGTCGTTTCCAGGGATCTGGGAGCGAATATGTGGGTGGTGTACTTGACCTGCCTCTAGGGACCCCCTCCCCCCCCCTTTCCTACCCCCTCAGGACGAAGCTGGGCAGTCGTAGCACTGCACAGGGATACAGTTAGGGGTAGTATAGAAGGTTGCGGTGTACCAGGAGAAGGGCCCTCTGACCAGGGTAATAATAGGGGCTGAGACCCAGCATTCCCTTCCCCCTCTTCCCTACACCCTCCCTAGGAGTACTGTACTCTCACCACGAGTGGGGTGGATGCCCACCCCTCTCTATTTTTTCTGCACCTATATCTAAGGGCATTTATTTTATTATAAATATTAACAAATGTTAATTATTAAAGGTTACCACCATTCCATATATTTTCTCCGTTACATCAAGCTAAAATGTCTTCTACTAGACATACTGTAGATGACATTCAAAGAAATGTTTTCATTGTTTTCTACAACTTTGACTGTAAATATAAATGCTACTTACCTACAGTTTTTGAAACATTTCTGTCCCCACTTAAAATGCAGATATGTATTTGAATTTGCAAGTCACAAGTTCTGTTCCCATTTTATAAATACTTGCAAATATTTCAATTATTTGCTTGATATCCTGTTTTGCAAAACATGATGTTACCTATGAAATACATCAATATGTTTGCATAAATATCTTTCCATACACTTACACTATAACTGGAATTTACTGTAAGCTCTGTTTCATATCAATGCAGATGCTCGCTTTGACAAGATTGAAGGTAGCAATTTGTTATGTGACATCCACTTTCTGCAGCATGTACAAATGAATATTTTGTCAATAAATAATGTTGTGTTCTGTTCTCTGTTGAAACAATTGTTATTGATATTTTACCAACTGGACTGATGGCTACATAAAATATATAGGTAATAAAACTTGTCTGGGAGAGAACAACTGTGCAGAATATTTAAACACAAAGGTTGTAAGAGAATGTCGAATTTTCCTTCTTTCGCTTTTTTTCCTATAGACATTTTTGAAACTTAACTTGTAAAAAGAATTGTAATAACATAAGAAAATACAAAACTGTATTTAATATTGTCATAATGTTAAACATTGTTCTCTAAAAGAATAATTATCTGAAAGTTGGAAATCTGAAAGTTGCCTCTTTGTTAGTATCCCTGTCCCTGCATTCTTCCTTCTTTGTGATATCAGTAGAACGTGATTGGTCCCATTCCAGAATTTTAGCTGAGGGAGAGGCATTGATGCTTTGTACCATTTAGACATCATGCTCTTAGTACATCTGTATATGTCCCAGATAAGACCAGCTTATCACGAGCAATACACATGGAGATGCAGGGTGTTTTGAAGATGAAGAGCAATCCATAGACTTACTTGACAAAGATTCCCCAATAGGGAAAAGTTTCTCATCTCTATCCTCTGTTATCATCATTTGAATTCTCTTCATGAGTGGAACACAAGATGTAATCGCCTTTAGATATCTCCTGCATTATCAATTTGAAAACTTGGGAAAAATGGGACATCCGCTTATCAGGAAATTCTTACAATAGTGCAACAATTCTTTTTTCAGGCCCACTCTTTCTTCCTTTCCTTGTACCATACTTCAGTAAGTTCCACATTTTCTCTACCACACTAGGTCAACAATGTTACATATCCATGAGACAAAATGACTAAAATTAAAAGGGTCGTACCACCAATAAATGTTATTTTAGTATAATTCAGCATTAAAAAATAGTTACTTTTGTCATTTACTTTCTGCCACAAAAATGATCCAGCTGTGAGATATCTTTATTTCATTATAATGGCACCTCGGATGTTCTATCTATAGTAATATACAGGACCACCTACTGAGGTGGTTGCACATGCTCAGCTCTATCCTTCAACTGCCACCAGTCATATCTACTGTTAGAAGATACAGGGAGGAAACTGTATCAGAAAAGACATTCCTCTTGAGCTGCTGGGCTGAAAAGAATCTAGTAGAGGGATCGGAGCAAATAATGGGAAGAACTCTTGATCCATGTGAGGTAGTGTACAGGGCTATTTCTAGCTTTTTTTAAAGAAAGAAATTGTCAGGTACTATATTATGCCCAATTTTCATTTTTTATGTTAACCTTGGCATAACTTATTTGATGTTCCAACTTTCAACAAAGAGATTAAAAGGCTGCACAGCTTAGATATCTGGATATCTTCCAACATTTTAGGAATCAACACTATATCAAAATGTTTCCTTAAGGGCTCATGCACACGACCGTTGTTGTTTTGCGGTCCGTTTTTCACGGATCCGTTGTTCCGTATCTGAGGTTCTTTTTTTCTCTGACTTAAGTCCTCTTCCATTCCGTTATTCCACAAAACATATCCGTATGGTTTCCGTATGCAATCCGTTTTTTTCCGGATCGGAAACAAAAGCAGTAACTTATTAATCACCAAACACATGAGCAATATGTGCTGGGCATAGCATTTCTACAGTATGGATCCGCAAAATATGGATGAATACAGATGACATACGAATGTGTTCCGTGTGTGTTCTGTATTTTTTGCCGACCCATTGACTTGAATGGGGTCTCGGACCATGATTTGCAGACAATAATAGGTCGTGCACTACTTTTTTGCGGAACGGAAATACAGAAATACAGAAACAGAATGCACACGGAGTACCGTCCGTTGTTTTTGCTGACCCATTGAAGTGAATGGTTCCTCATACGGTGCGCAAAACAAAGGGAACGGGAGCGGAAAGAAAATAAGCTTGTGTGCATGAGCCCTAATGCACAGACTTATTTAAATTGCATTTGTGACCGCCGTTGTTGTTCAGGCATACATAATGGAAAATATGGAAAGGAAATACAGTATGTCCAGCTCTTTGACTGCAATACAGGAAAGCTCTGTGACAGCAATCAAGGGATGCAACTAATTTTTATAGGCCTTATAATTATCTGAGAGCTGAAACAGAGGACTATTCATTCCTTTCCCCATAAAAATGTGGTCTGTATCAGCATAAGAATGTTGAGCTGATCATATTTTTGTCTTAATTGCATGCCACCCTTTTTTTTTATAACACAATCAGCACTGAACATGGTATTAAAGGGACTAACCATCCAGGATTCAGGTTTTTTTTTGTTTGTTTTTTGTCACCTAGGTATTATATCTGTTAACCTCAGTGCTTGCTCAATCACCCTATTATGTATGTATGTAATAGTTCCTTAAAAATAACCTATCAATGGTGAGAACATAATTAATACGGCAAGCCCTATTAAGTACAATAAAACATGTATAAAACACCTGTCATTGACTCCAGATCAGTAATTTGTTTGTCTATACTCACCTCCATTCCCGGGCTGTGCCCACAAAGTGACCATGGAATGCATGGAGACCACTTCTCCTGGAGTCCTCTCCATTATGTGCTCATGTACAGAAGTCCTCTCAATGCATTCCATTGCCAGTTTGCAGGTGCATAGCAGTGAAACAGGGATAAGTATTGACATTAAAATTACTGATACGCATAAGGTGTTCTTTAAAGAGAACTTGTTAGTAGCATTCAAATGACTAAACCACTAGCACACCACCATGTTCTTATTTCACTATTAGGCAGAACAAAGATATATAAACTGTGTAATGTAATTAACACAGAAGTGGACAGTATACTGCTACAGAGGGATCTGAATAGATTTGAGACTTGGGCAGAGAAGTGGCAGATGAGGTTTAACACTGACAAATGTATGGTTATGCACATGGAAAGGAAAAATACATGTCACCAGTACATACTAGCTTAGCAAACTAAGCTGTAGAAACCAGATGCTGCCAAGGCCAATAAGATAATGGATTGCATCAAAAATGGCATAGATGCCCATGATGAGGACATAGTCCTGCCACTTTACAAATCACTAGTCAGACCACACATACAGTTCTGGGCTCCTGTGAACAAGGCAGACATAGCGGAACTGGAGAGGGTTCAGAGAAGTGCAACTAAAGTAATAACTGGAATGGGTGGAATACAGTACCCAGAAAGATGATCAAAACTAGGGTTATTCACTTTATAAATAAGATAACTAAGGGGAGATCTAATAACTATGTATCGATATACCAGGGGTCAGAGCAATGATCTCTCTCATCTATTTATCCTCAGGACCATGACTGCGTCTGGAGGAAAGAAGGTTTGTACACATAGAAGAGGATTCTTTACGGTAAGAACAGTGCGACTATGGAACTCTCTGTCAGAGGTGGTGATGGTGAATTCACTAAAAGAGTTAAAGAGGGGCCTGGATGTATTTCTGGAGTTTTGAGAATATTACAGGCTATAGTTACTACAGATGGGTTGTTGTTCCAGGGAGTTATTCCGGTTGCCTAATTGGAGTTGGTAAGGATTTTTTTCCCCTAAAGTGAGGAAAATTGGCTTCTACCTCACTTTTTTTTTTTTCCTTCCTCTGGATCAACTTTCAGGATAACAGGCTGATCTAGATGGACAGATGTTTTTTTTTCAGCCTTATAAACCATGTTACTATGTCAGTAGTAGTAGTAGCAGCAGCAGGCCTACATTCTCCCTCTTTTCTTTTTTCTTTTTCTTTTTTCTTTTTAATAACTTTTATTGAGCAAGTCAATATCAT
The DNA here is from genome assembly GCF_905171765.1 of Bufo bufo. Lineage (NCBI taxonomy): Eukaryota > Metazoa > Chordata > Amphibia > Anura > Bufonidae > Bufo > Bufo bufo. Next base: position 73,085,903 of record NC_053395.1, on the reverse strand, counting down.
ACAAAAGAAAAAAAGAATAGCGGAGGAATGACAAGTCTCCACTACTCTTAGACATTTCAAAACAGGGTCCAGGTCAGTCAGGTACATAGTGAAGAACATAATGTTATCCATGAGGCTGGTCAATAGGAAGACAACAATTTAGAGAAGACGGATATAGGTCATCACTTTTGGTTACAAAGCTAAACCGTAAATCTTATACGAGAGTCAGAACTAAGCATTATATCAGAGAATTACATCTGAGAATCATATCTGAAAATCGCATCTGAGAATCACATCCGAGACGGGTCTTAGAAGGGAAGATAGTATCTCCTGTAGATTTTGTAAACGCAAAGATTATAGAAATAGAGGGGGAAATTTAGATGAAACATCCACATAAAAATAAACCCTGGAAGATCCTTCATCACCGGGTAATTTGTCTAATAACCCCTAAAAGAGATCCATTGACTCCAGATTTTCAGAAATTTGTGGTGAGATCTCATTTCCCATGAGGATAACTCCTCTAGGCGGTATATTTGGTCGATTTTCTGGAACCATTGTTCCGTAGTAGGGGCATCTGCGGACAACCATAATAGGGGGACTAGTAATTTAGCAGCATTTACTAGCTATTTAAAAAGTGCCAGATTAGGTGGGGGGGGGGGATCTCGAGGAATAAGATTCAGGAGGGCAACCTCTGGTGTTGGGTCAATATTAGATCTACAAATCTTATTGCAAGTTTGAAAAATCTTAACCCACCAGCTTAACAAAATCAGGCACGTCCACCATATGTGGAGAAAGGTGCCTCTATGCTTTGAGCATCTCCAACATGTGTCAGACGCTGAGGCTGAGTAAAAACATGTCTTGTCAGGGGTTTTATACCATCGTGTGATGATTTTGTAGTTGTTCTCCTGAATCTTGACACATCTTGAGGCTTTATGTGAGGAGTTGTAGATGTTGAGGGTGTCTTTGGGGGAGAAACATTTATCTAGGTCTTTTTCCCACAGTCTAATAAAAGCTGGCGTTAGGGCGGCAGGAGGAGTCCTCAACCTATTGTACCACTGTGAAATCGGTTTATGTGGTGTATAATTTTGAGAAATCATGTGCTCGAACCAGGGCGTAACAAATTTTGTATTTGGATGTTTTGAGACATATAGGCCCGCAGAAAATGAAGCCCATTGAAGCTTGAACAAGGTATCTTCAGAAGATCACTCATTGCTTTTACAGAAATCAGTTGGCCATCGTCATAGAGATCTATCAATCTCAACTTAGCCTGACTAATCTCTGTAGGTAGGCTATTTTGTAAAGCCTGGGGGGCTAAGTGAAATATGTCACTAATTCTAAGAGTAGGAGATGGGAGTGGGGAACTTAGAGGCGAGACCTGCGGGCATTCCATGCATGCAGGGTAGCCTTCATAACTGGGGTAATATTCGGATGGAGAGGTAATGGTGACATTCGTCCCAGTAGCGCTGCTCTAAAAGGAAGCCCAAGTAAGGATTCCTCCATCGGAACCCAAGATTTCTGTTTGGGGGCAATCATCCAGTCCACCACTCTAGTGAGTAATACCGCTTTGCCATATAATTCGGGATCTGGTAATGATATACCTCCTCTATCTCTTGGATATGACAAAGATTTATAGGACATCCTGGCTTTTTTCTTGCTCCATATGAAGGCTCGAAACATGGACCTAAGTTTAGAGTAGAATGTGGAGGGAACAGGGATTGGTAAAGTCTGTTGGAGGTAAGTAAGTTTAGGAATAATGAGAGCAAACAGGATGTTTTTCCTCCCGAACCATGAGAGTGTAGGGTCATCCAGGGAATTTAAGTCCTCAATCAGTTTATTTTGGAGAGGAATATAGTTTAAGTTAAAGAGTTGGTTTGGATCTGTGTTCATTTTTACACCTAGGAATGTTAAGAAAGGGGACGACCAATTAAAAGGTGAACACGCTTCTAGATGATTCTTTAAGGATTTTTTGAGGCCAGTGGATATTATTAGTGATTTGTTGTGATTCACCTTAAAATTAGAAAACGACCCATATGTTTCCAGGTGGCCATAGATCTTAGGGAGAGCTGTTTCAGGATTGCTTACTATTAAAAGCAGGTCATCCGCAAAGGCGGCGATTTTATGCTGCTGGTCGCCTAGAGTTAGTCCCTGGATGTCACTATCTAATCTAATGGTCTGTAATAAAGGTTCTAGGGCGAGGACAAATAGGAGCGGGGATAAGGGACAACCTTGGCGGGTGCCATTGCGTATCTTAAACTGGTCAGATAGGGTTTCATTTACCCGAACTGATGCTGAGGCATGATGATACATAGCTTCTATTGCATGTATAAAGGGGGAAGGGAAATTGCGGGACCGCAACGCTGAATACATAAAGGACCAGTTGACCCTATCGAAGGCCTTCTCAGCGTCTGTGCTGAGAAGGACTAGGGGAGGCCTTTTTTCTTGACAAAGTGGATGATATTGAGAATCCGGGCCGTATTATCCTTTCCTTCTCTTTGTTTTACAAAACCCACTTGATCTCTGTGGATTAGTGATGGGAGAAGTCCCGCTAATCTGTTTGCAAGCATCTTGGCTAGAAGTTTTAAATCTATATTAAGAAGGGAAATGGGTCTATAATTGGGGCATAATGAATAGTCTTTACCTTCTTTGGGGATTAGAGTAATGTGGGCTCTAGTCATATCAGCTGATAGGGGTATACCTAGTAAGGTGGCATTGTAAACAGGTAGGAGATGTGGGATCAATAACTCATGAAAAGTCAGATAGTAGGGAATAGGGAGTCCATCAGGACCTGGGCATTTCCCCCTGGGGGAGTTTTTTATAGCTTTCAATAATTCCTCCGAGGAGAATGGGGATGCTAAGAGTATCCTGCTTTGTTCTGAGAGCGAGGGAAGGGCTAAGTTATCTAAATACAAAGACAGGGGCGACATTGAGTTTGTGACACTCGAGGGGGATTGTTGTGAGTTAAGGTTATAGAGGGATTCATAGTAATCCCTAAATAATGAAGCTATTTTATTAGATTCAAAGGTTAATGCACCATCTGGGGTTTTTAATTTATGTACGTAGTTGTACAGTCTTCTGCGTTTGAGCATGGACATCATATAGCGGGAGGCCTTATTTCCATGTGCAAATATTTTGTATTGAGAGTGTAGGTAAAACTTAGCAGAAGTTATATTTAAAAGGTTCTTGAGGGAGGCCCTACATGAGGAAAGCTCCTGCAGATGTGACTCCAACAGGGAAATTTTATGAGCCCTTTCTAGGAAGCTGATTTTTTCATGAAGGGAATCTATCTGCTTTTGTCTTTCTTTCTTAAGATGAGCTCCTAGGCTGATACAATGGCCCCTTATGTATGCTTTGTGAGCATCCCAAACTGTTTGTGGTGAGACCTCAGGGGTGCAGTTAGTAGTAAAGTATTCTCCTAACAGGCGCTTCAGTTTGGATTTGTTATCAGATGAGCTAATGAGTTGTTCGTTAAACCTCCAGTGGCTAATATGTCTATGATTAGGGGGAGGCTTCATATGGAGATATATGGGGGCATGGTCAGATAGGATTATGGATCCCATTTCGGCCCTAAAAAACATAGCTGGAGATGTTCTTTTGAAACAAATAAATAGTCTAATCATTGATATGACTTGTGCATTGAGGAGTAAAAGGTATAGTCTCTGGAGTCAGGATGCATGGTACGCCAGACATCAATCAGGTGGGCTTTGGCTAAAGTACGTAATAAAGAGCGCATACCTTTTTGGGAGGAGGAGTCGATGAGGGGGTTTAGGACCAGATTTAAGTCCCCTCCTACCATCGTGACGCCATCTCTAAAAGATTCTAACTTTAGTAGAGTTGATTTTAACCATGTAATTTGGTGATTATTTGGGGCGTATATATTCACAAAGGTATAAAGATGTTGACCTATTTTGCCTTTAATCATTAAAAAACGACCATCAGGGTCACATAGTTGATCATCTAGGATAAAGGGAACCTTACTCTGGAAGCCTATACTAACTCCTCTAGAGTTTGATGAAGGGGAACCGCAATGATACCAAGTGGGATAAATGAAAAGGATAGATTAGGAAAATGTTGGATCTTAAAATGTGTTTCCTGTAGGAAAACTATGTTTGCTTTATCTTTCCTCAATATCCCAAAAACCTTTCTCTGTTTAGAAGGTGAATTGCATCCCCTAACATTATAAGAGGCAATACTAATAGCCATCTTAGGAATAAAGAGGAGAGACGAAGTGCTGAATCATATTATCATGAGAGTTTGTTACATTAATGAGTTGATCCGGGTACTTAACGTCTAGTCGGATTGATAGATTTGACCGTCTTAGCCCTGGTGATGAGATGACCCATCTCGGATGGACATTCCCTTGAGTATATAGAGACCTGGAAATAAAACAATAAAACAAACCAAAAGTGAACAAAAGAAAAACAAGAGCAACCATAACAAAAGGGTCCTGTGGGACCTGGCTGGATGGGGGAAAAGGCATTCGCCAATTATAGACCCGGCAATCTATTATAGTTGTCATAGACGCCGCAAGGCTAATGTATGAAGTAATAAGGGTAAATGAAAATGGGCGAGTTATACCCTGGACTCCCCTAGTATAGTAAATTGTCTGACGGTATTAGGAAAAAAGAAAGGAGATCATATATAAGAGTGGCGTGAGAATATGAGGAGATATATGAATAATGGGGGGGGGGGTGGAAGAATGGGGAATGGGATTAAAAGGGAGTCAAAGGACACCCTGATCTATTGGAGATTTATAAAACTTGTAAATTCAGGGTAAAGATATTTGAGATTTGAGTTGGAATCTCAAGGGAAATTTCTACACAGGTGTTTTGTAATAAGCCAGAGGCCGCTGAGTACATAAAATAGCCCGAAGGCGCTGAATACATAGTATGGCCTAATGATGCCGGCCACCCAGTGACCCATCACGACAAAATATGAGTACTGAGACAATGTGTAGCCGGGATCATCGCCAGGGACTGCTGAGTACATCTCATAATCCAATGGATCCGAATATATTTCATGGCGGGGCAGCACCAGCTATAACATGGGTAAGAACCATATGGGCTATTCTTATGGGCAGTCCAGATATTTATCAGCTTATTATCAGGAAAAGAAGTAGAGATGGAGAGATTGCAGACATATATAAGGAGAGTGAAGGAAGGGAATAAGAAGGAGAGGATGGGAGATTTATACTCATCATATATGACAATAGATGAAGAGAAAGAGCAATTCCACTCTTCAGAAGATATCCGTGGCAATACGTCTTGGGGTGAAAGGCTGGATCTTCTTCTTATCTCTTTGTCTCTGTGCCTTAGGGGTGTTCTTCATTTCAAATGGCACTATTCTGGGGAGTCCCGGTAATGATGATAAATCTTGGACCGTGTCCCAATCTTCGATCGCCAAGGGGGAAATTTCCAGTAGTTCAAATGCAGGGCCTAAGTCCAGGTAAGACTTGATGGTGATCCTCTTGCCCTGATAAGAAAAAGACAGTCCGAACGGGAATTGCCAACGGTAGAGGATTTTATGGCTAATCTGTGAGGGGCTTGAGGGTTCTTCTTTTCTGGAGGGTCATAGGAGCTAGATCCTGATAGATACTAATCGGGACTCTATAGTACTTTGCTCCATTCGGCAAGCGTGCTTTAGCTATTATATCTTCTTTATCTTGGAAGTGAAGAAAACGACAGATGATCTCTCTAGGGGGTTCATTGCCTTTTGGTCTCGGACGTAAAGCCCTGTGAGTAGGGCTGTATAGTTCGGGTTCGTACCGAATTTTGGGGTGTCCGTGACATGGACCCGAACATTTTCGTAAAAGTCCGGGTTCGGGTTCGGTGTTCGGCGCTTTCTTGGCGCTTTTTGAAAGGCTGCAAAGCAGCCAATCAACAAGCGTCATACTACTTGCCCCAAGAGGCCATCACAGCCATGCCTACTATTGGCATGGCTGTGATTGGCCAGTGCAGCATGTGGGTCACGTCACTCTGCTGTTACAAGTGTAGGGAGAGGTTGCAGCTGCGACGTTAGGGCGAGATTAGGCAGTGATTAACTCCTCCAAAACACTTAAGACTGTGATCGATCTACAGCTGTGGATCATTGAACTGCTGCTATTCAATTGCTCACTGTTTTTAGGCTGCCCAGAGCGTTTTTCAGTCACTTTTTTCTGGGGTGATCGGCGGCCATTCAGTGGCTTGTGGTGCGCCAGCACAAGCTGCCATCAAGTCCATTTAAAAAAAACAAAAACACAGAAATATAGTGGCAATACTGGAGGAGCGGCTCAACCCCTAACACTGTAGCGTGTTTTACATTGGGGGAGCAGCCCCACCGCATGTGGACCGCAGCAAACGACTATCCCCAGCAAAAAATGCATACGGTGGAGGATGTCGGCGCATTCAAACACTCTTTTGCACCTGGTGACCTCCATCACAGGGTCTGATATGGGCGTGGCTTGCAGTCTTGGCTTTGTTCACATTGCACTAGTTGTCCTGCTAGGCGTTTGTGTGGAAGCCTGGCTGCGAGCTGGATTACATCACCTTCAGACCGTGTTCACACCATAGGTAGCGTAGTGGTAGGACCCTTTGCCATACTGAGTGACCGTGACGTGGTGCAATGATGGGCTCCGATATTTTCCTGACAGGAATATATTGGCGAAAGTCTCAGCTTTTAATATCTGCATTTATGACTAGCCAGTATAGTCAGTGGCATATCCGTTTGGTGCATTTTTTCTGTGATTTATATGATTGTATTTACATCCGCACAATGCTCCGTTTTGTGTAGGATGCCCTTGTGGTGCATGTGGACCGCGCCGACATCCTCCACCGTATGCATTTTTTGCTGGGGATAGTCGTTTGCTGCGGTCCACATGCGGTGGGGCTGCTCCCCCAATGTAAAACACGCTACAGTGTTAGGGGTTGAGCCGCTCCTCCAGTATTGCCACTATATTTCTGTGTTTTTGTCTTGTTTTATATGTAGTGTATGTGCCGTTACCTGGCATTCAAACACTCTTTTGCACCTGGTGACCTCCATCACAGGGTCTGATATGGGCGTGGCTTGCAGTCTTGGCTTTGTTCACATTGCACTAGTTGTCCTGCTAGGCGTTTGTGTGGAAGCCTGGCTGCGAGCTGGATTACATCACCTTCAGACCGTGTTCACACCATAGGTAGCGTAGTGGTAGGACCCTTTGCCATGCTGAGTGACCGTGACGTGGTGCAATGATGGGCTCCGATATTTTCCTGACAGGAATATATTGGCGAAAGTCTCAGCTTTTAATATCTGCATTTATGACTAGCCAGTATAGTCAGTGGCATATCCGTTTGGTGCATTTTTTCTGTGATATATACACCAAGTCCATTTAACCATCAATAGTGTGGTTATTTTTTGCTATATCCTACATCAGGGGCAAGCTGTCACCAAGTCCATTTAGCCATCAATAGTGTGGTTATTTTTTGGCTATATCCTACATAAAGGGCAAGCTGCTACCAAGTCCATTTAACCATCAATAGTGTGGTTATTTTTTGGCTATATCCTACATCAGGGGCAAGCTGCCACCAAGTCCATTTAACCCTTAATAGTGTGGTTATTTTTTGGCTATATCCTACATCAGTGGCAAGCTGCCACCAAGTCCATTTAACCATTAATAGTGTGGTTATTTTTTGGCTATATCCTACATTAGGGGCTTGGCTGTGCTTGCAATTTTATTGAGGGGTGAAATACAATTGCCAAAATAGCAGTACCCTAAATCTGGTGTTTCAGCTGTGGCCAGCCAATTGTAATACTGTCTGCTGTCTCGCAAAGGATATATTTTTGTTCTGGGTTGAAATACAATTCCCAACGTAGCAATTTCCTAAATTAGTGGTTTCTGCTGTATCAGGGCTAATTTAAATCTATTCATTAAAAGGGTATATTAGATTCAAGGTGCTGATAGGGTCATTCTCAATAACTTCACACACACGCTACTGTGCATATCCAAGTCTAATTCTGTCCGTAAACGTATACCTGTCACCCAGCTCCTAAATAATAGGCCTCAAATTTATATTCAGCTAAATCTGTGGTTATTGCTGTAGCTGGTCAAGTTATTTTGTGTCCGTCAAAGCACAGTTTTTGTTCTGGGTTGAAATACAATTCCCAACCTAGCAATTTCCTGAATTAGTGGTTTCTGCTGTATCAGGCCTACTTTAAATCTATCCCTAAAAGGGTATATTAGATTCAAGGTGCTGATAGGGTCATTCTCAATAACTTCACACACACGCTACTGTGCATATCCAAGTCTAATTCTGTCCGTAAACGTATACCTGTCACCCAGCGCCTAAATAATAGGCCTCAAATTTATATTCAGCTAAATCTGTGGTTATTGCTGTAGCTGGTCAAGTTATTTTGTGTCCGTCAAAGCACAGTTTTTGTTCTGGGTTGAAATACAATTCCCAACCTAGCAATTTCCTAAATTAGTGGTTTCTGCTGTATCAGGCCTACTTTAAATCTATCCCTAAAAGGGTATATTAGATTCAAGGTGCTGATAGGGTCATTCTCAATAACTTCACACACACGCTACTGTGCATATCCAAGTCTAATTCTGTCCGTAAACGCATACCTGTCACCCAGCGCCTAAATAATAGGCCTCAAATTTATATTCAGCTAAATCTGTGTTTATTGCTGTAGCTGGTCAATTTATTTAGTGTCCGCCAAAGCACAGTTTTTGTTCTGGGTTGAATACAATTCCCAACTTAGCAATCCCCTAAATATATTTTTTCTGCTGTATCAGGCCAAGTTTAAATTTATCCATAAAAGGGTATATTAGATTGAAGGTGCGGATAGTGTCATCCTCAATAACTTCACACGCTACCGTGCATTTCCAAGTTTAAATAATTCTGTTCGTAAACGTATACCTGTCACCCAGCGCCTAAATACTAGGCCTACAATTTATATTCAGCTAAATCTGTCGTTACTGTTGTACCTGTATTAGTGTAATACGATACCTAAATAGATAGCCAGATAGTGTTAGGTGTCTGTAAAAAAAGGCCTGAATTTGAATTCAATACATTGGGCCAAATAATTTTTTTCTTATTGTGGTGAACGGTAACAATGAGGAAAACATCTAGTAAGGGACGCGGACGCGGACATGGTCGTGGTGGTGTTAGTTGACCCTCTGGTGCTGGGAGAGGACGCGGCCGTTCTGCCACAGCCACACATCCTAGTGAAACAACTACCTCAGGTCCCAATAGCCAGCAGAATTTACAGCAATATTTTGTGGGGCCCAATGCCGTTCTAAGGATGGTAAGGCCTGAGCAGGTACAGGCATTAGTCAATTGGGTGGCCGACAGTGGATCCAGCACAGCACGTTCACATTATCTCCCACCCAGTCTTCTGCAGAAAGCGCACAGATGGCGCATGAAAACCAAGCCCATCAGTCTGTCACATCACCCCATGCATATCAGGGAAACTGTCTGAGCTTCAAGTTATGCACTAGTCTTTTATGCTGTTTGAAGACTCTGCTGGCAGGGTTTCCCAAGGGCATCCACCTAGCCCTTCCCCAGGGGTGGAAGAGATAGAATGCACTAACACACAACCATGTCATTATGTTTCCTAATGATGAGGACATGGGAATACCACCTCAGCACGTTTCTGATGATGACGAAACACAGGTGCCAACTGCTGCATCTTTCTGCAGTGTGCAGACTGAACAGGAGGTCAGGGAGGAAGACTGGGTGGAAGACGATGAAGGGGACGATGAGGTCCTAAACCCCATATGGAATGAAGGTCGTGCCACTGACTTTCAGAATTCGGAGGAAGAGGCAGTGGTGAGACCGAGCCAACAGCGTAGCAAAAGAGGGAGCAGTGGGCAAAAGCAGAACACCCGCCAACAAGAGAGTCCGTCTGCTACTGGCCACCGCAATCTGGGACCGAGCACCCCAAAGGCAGCTTCAAGGAGTTCCCTGGCGTGGCAGTTCTTCAAACAATGTACTGACGACAAGACCAGAGTGCTTTGCACGCTGTGCCATCAGAGCCTGAAGCGAGGCATTAACGTTCTGAACCTTAGCACTACCTGCATGACCAGGCACCTGCATGCAAAGCATTAACTGCAGAGGAGTAAACACCTTAAAAACAAGGAACTCACTCAGGCTCCCCCTGCTACCTCTTCTGCTGCTGCCGCCTCGGCCTCTTCCTCCGCCTCTGGAGGAACGTTGGCACCTGCCGCCCAGCAAACAGAGGATGTACCACCAACACCACCACCACCTCCGTCACCAAGCATCTCAACCATGTCACACGGCAGCGTTCAGCTCTCCATCTCACAAACATTTGAGAGAAAGCGTAAATTCCCACCTAACCACCCTCGATCCCTGGCCCTGAATGACAGCATTTCTAAACTACTGGCCTATCAAATGCTGTCATTCAGGCTGGTGGACACAGACAGCTTCAAACAGCTCATGTCGCTTGCTGTCCTACAGTATGTTGTTCCCAGCCGGCACTACTTCTCCAAGAGAGCCGTGCATTCCCTGCACAACCAAGTATCCGATAAAATCAAGTGTGCACTGCGCAACGCCATCTGTGGCAAGGTCCACCTAACCACAGATACATGGACCAGTAAGCACGGCCAGGGACGCTATATCTCCCTAACTGCACACTGGGTAAATGTAGTGGCGGCTGGGCCCTAGGCGAAGAGCTGTTTGGCGCACGTCCTTCCGCCGCCAAGGATCGCAGGGCAACATTCTTTGTCTCCTGTCGCCTCCTCCTCCTACTCGGCTTCCTCCTCCTCTTCTTCCACCTGCTCATCCAGTCAGCCACACACCTTCACCACCAACTTCAGCACAGCCCGGGGTAAACGTCAGCAGGCCATTCTGAAACTCATATGTTTGGGGGACAGGCCCCACACCTCACAGGAGTTGTGGGGGGTATAGAACAACAGACCGACGAGTGGTTGCTGCCGGTGAGCCTCAAGCCCGGCCTGGTGGTGTGCGATAATGGGCGAAATCTCGTTGCAGCTCTGGGACTAGCCGGTTTGACGCACATCCCTTGCCTGGCGCATGTGCTGAATTTGGTGGTGCAGAAGTTCATTCACAACTGCCCCGACATGTCAGAGCTGCTGCATAAAGTGCGGGCCGTCTGTTCGCGCTTCCGGCGTTCACATCCTGCCGCTGCTCGCCTGTCTTCGCTACAGCGTAACTTCGGCCTTCCCGCTCACCGCCTCATATGCAACCTCCCCACCAGGTGGAACTCCACCTTGCACATGCTGGACAGACTGTGCGAGCAGCAGCAGGCCATAGTGGAGTTTCAGCTGCAGCACAAACGGGTCAGTCGCACTGCGGAACAGCACCACTTCACCACCAATGACTGGGCCTCCACGCGAGACCTGTGTGCCCTGTTGCGCTGTTTCGAGTACTCCACCAACATGGCCAGTGGCGATGACGCCGTTATCAGCATTACAATACCACTTCTATGTCTCCTTGAGAAAACACTTAGGGCGATGATGGAAGAGGAAGTGGCCCAGGAGGAGGAGGAGGAGGAGGAGGAAGAGGGGTCATTTTTAGCACTTTCAGGCCAGTCTCTTAGAAGAGACTCAGAGGGAGTTTTTTTGCAACAGCAGAGGCCAGGTACAAATGTGGCCAGACAGGGCCCACTACTGGAGGACGAGGAGGACGAGGATGAGGAGGAGGTGGAGGAGGATGAGGATGAAGCATGTTCACAGCGGGGTGGCACCCAACGCAGCTCGGGCCCATCACTGGTGCGTGGCTGGGGGGAAACGCAGGACGATGACGATACGCCTCCCACAGAGGACAGCTTGTCCTTCCTTTTGGGCAGCCTGGCACACATGAGCGACTACATGCTGCAGTGCCTGCGCAACGAAAGCAGAGTTGCCCACATTTTAACGTGTGCAGACTACTGGGTTGCCACCCTGCTGGATCCCCGGTACAAAAACAATGTGCCCACCTTACTTCCTGCACTGGAGCGTGATAGGAAGATGCGCGAGTACAAGCGCGCGTTGTTAGACACGCTACTGAGAGCATTCCCAAATGTCACAGGGGAATAAGTGGAAGCCCAAGACGAAGGCAGAAGAGGAGCAAGAGGTCGCCAACGCAGCTGTGTCACGGCCAGCTCTTCTGAGGGCAGGGTTAGCATGGCAGAGATATGGAAAAGTTTTGTCACCACGCTACAGCTAACTGCACCACCACCTGATACGGAACGTGTTAACAGGAGGCAACATTTCACTAACATGGTGGAACAGTACGTGTGCACACCCCTCCACGTACTGACTGATGGTTCGGACCCATTCAACTTCTGGGTCTCCAAATTGTCCACGTGGCCAGAGCTAGCCCTTTATGCCTTGGAGGTGCTGGCCTGCCCGGCGGCCAGCGTTTTGTCTGAACGTGTATTCAGCACAGCAGGGGGCGTCATTACAGACAAACGCAGCCGCCTGTCTACAGCCAATGTGGACAAGCTGACGTTCATAAAAATGAACCAAGCATGGATCCCACAGGACCTGTCCATCCCTTGTGCAGATTAGACATTTATAACTACCTCCCCTTAACCATATATTATTGTACTCCAGGGCACTTCCTCATTCAATCCTTTTTTTATTTTTATTTTACCATTATATTGCGGGGCAACCCAAAGTTGAATGAACCTCTCCTCTGTCTGGGTGCCGGGGCCTAAAAATATCTGACAGTGGCCTGTTCCAGTGTTGGGTGACATGAAGCCTGATTCTCTGCTATGTCATGAAGCCTGAATCTCTGCTATGGGACCTCTCTCCTCTGTCTGGGTGCCGGGGCCTAACAATATCTGACAATGGCCTGTTCCAGTGGTGGGTGACATGGATGCTGATTCTCTGCTATGACATGAAGCCTGATTCTCTGCTATGGGACATCTCTCCTCTGTCTGGGTGCCGGGGCCTAAATATCTGACAATGGTCTGTTCCAGTGGTGAGTGACGTGAAGCCTGATTCTCTGCTATGACATGAAGCCTGATTCTCTGCTATGACTTGAAGCCTGATTCTCTGCTATGACATGAAGCCTGATTCTCTGCTATGGGACCTCTCTCCTCTGTCTGGGTGCCGGGGCCTAAAAATATCTGACAATGGCCTGTTCCAGTGTTGGGTGACATGAAGCCTGATTCTCTGCTTTGACTTGAAGCCTGATTCTCTGCTATGCCATGAAGCCTGATTCTCTGCTATGGTACCTCTCTCCTCTGTCTGGGTGCCGGGGCCTAAATATCTGACAATGGCCTGTTCCAGTGGTGGGTGACGTGAAGCCTGATTCTCTGCTATGACATGAAGCCTGATTCTCTGCTATGACTTGAAGCCTGATCTCTGCTATGACATGAAGCCTGATTCTCTGCTATGGGACCTCTCTCCTCTGTCTGGGTGCCGGGGCCTAAAAATATCTGACAGTGGCCTGTTCCAGTGGTGGGTGACGTGAATCCTGATTCTCTACTATGCCATGAAGCCTGATTCTCTGCTATGGGACCTCTCTCCTCTGTCTGGGTGCTGGGGCCTAAATATCTGACAATGGCCTGTTCCAGTGGTGGGTGACGTGAAGCCTGATTCTCTGCTATGACATGAAGCCTGATTCTCTGCCTCGAGACCTCTCTCCAATTGATATTGGTTAATTTTAATTAATTTTATTTTTATTTTAATTCATTTCCCTATCCACATTTGTTTGCAGGGGATTTAACTACATTTTGCTGCCTTTTGCAGCCCTCTAGCCCTTTCCTGTGCTATTTTACAGCCTTTTTAGTGCCAAAAAGTTCGGGTCCCCATTGACTTCAATGGGGTTCGGGTTCGGGGCGAAGTTCGGGTCGAGTTCGGATCCCGAACCTGAACATTTCCGGGAAGTTCGGCAAACTTCTCGAACCCGAACATCCAGGTGTTCGCTCAACTCTACTCAGGTCTAATGTTTATAGCATTTGAAAAAGTAAGCAAACATTAGAGGTGGGGTGATCATATATCTAGGATGTCCCTGACAGGAATCAAGAAGGATTTTTGAGTTCGATACTATTCAACCCAATGGCTTAAATGCAGAACTCGAAATCTTCGGCTTCCTGTAAAATAGGATGCCCCTGGTTGACGGACGACGGGGGTCTCTGTTTGTTATCAGCACCCCCGTCTTCCCTTGACTAGGGGCCTCCTATATAACCACATATTCCCTATAGTGAAATGCAATTGTATACATTATTTATTGGAAGCAGCATAAGGATGAAATAATTTAAATCCTTGGGATGTTTTGAAATCCCTATACAGAGAACTTGGAGGTGACAAATAACCTTTGTGGCTTTGACAGATGAAGAGAATAAATAAATAACACAAAAAAGAAAAAAATTCCATAAAAATGTAGAGAGACTATTCCGGATTTTGTTCCGGTTTTTCTGATTGACCTGGACACAATAAAAAGATTGCGTGATGTGAAGTATGCTTGACCAATGAGGAAGGAGCGAGTTTACGCTCCGAAACATGTTTGGGTGAACAAGCATACTAACACAGAAAACAACATTGCTGGAGCCCTCCAAAAAGAAGAAAAGTAAAGAATGATTGTAAATAGAGATGTCGCGAACATAAAATTTTCCGTTCGCGAATGGCGAACGCGAATTTCTCAATTGTTCGCGAACGGGCGAACCGCTATAGACTTCAATAGACAGGCGAATTTTAAAATCCACAGGGAATCTTTCTGGCCACAATAGTGATGGAAAAGTTGTTTCAAGGGGACTAACACCTGGACTGTGGCATGCCGGAGGGGGATCCATGGCAAAACTCCCATGGAAAATTACGTAGTTGACACAGACTGTGGTAAGTTAAATTCGCAATGCGATTAATATAACCTGTATTAATCGCATTGTGATTACAACTTGGATCTGAGTTCCTAATGGTTGTATTGCTAGAATATAACGAAGATCGAGAATATAGTGCTATATTCGTTAATTCTAGCAATACAACCATTAGGAACTCAGATCTAAGTTGTAATCGCAATGCGATTAATACAGGTTATATTAATCGCATTGCGATTACAACTTAGATCTGAGTTCCTAATGGTTGTATTGCTAGAATATAACGAAGATTGAGAATATAGTGCTATATTCGTCAATTCTAGCAATTCTAGCAATACAACATAAAGTAACACAGTACTGTGTGTTAAGTAGTACTATTCCTATCAGTTTAATCCCTGTTACGTTCACTAGTATTATTATTATTATTATAAGGTGTGTTAAGTAGTACTATTCCTATCAGTTTAATCCCTGTTACGTCCCCTATCAGGGGACGTGTGTATGGAATTGATTTTAGGAACCAGGAGATGGAAAAAGATGCTTGGTCGGTCCTCCTACTTCAAATTTGGGGCACTGCGCGTGCAATCTAATGTGCCACAAGATATGAGTGGTGTGTTAAGTAGTACTATTCTTATCAGTTTAATCCCTATTAAGTCCCCTATCAGGGGACATGTATATGGAATCGATTTTAGGAACCGGGAGATGGAAAAAGATGCTTGGTCGGTCCTCCTACTTCAAATTTGGGGCACTGCGCGTGCAATCTAATGTGCCACCAGATATGAGTGGTGTGTTAAGTAGTACTATTCCTATCAGTTTAATCCCTGTTACGTCCCCTATCAGGGGACGTGTATGGAATAGATTTTAGACAACCGCAAAGAGTTGTCAATAGTTGACACACTCATGACATAAATTTTATACCTCTATGCGTCAATCTTGGTGTAGTTATGACTGTGCTCGTGCGCACGTTTGGGAGATTGCAGGCGATGGGGTTTTTTCAAAGCCTATGGTCGTGTTGAGGTAGTTCAGCGACAGTTAAGTGACCCAGAAAACAATGATTCTGCAGTGTGGGCCCATTGTTGGCCTAGTAGGCTTTAATGATCACCTTAGATGATCACAAAGAAAATTAATGTTTTTTCTATGCAAAATTATCCAGCCGATCGCTTTTGGTCTGTTCACAATGAAGCAACGACCTTATCATCTGGGGTGTGCCAACATTGCCATTGCCAACACACTCATAGAGGTGGTCGCTTCATTGTGATACGCAAGCCCCTTCACCACAACAAGGTAACGGGGGGGTTTGAAGCCACAGTGCAGCACCAGAGGCCAGAAAAATTAGGCATGTACACATGCCTGAAAAATTAGGTATTGTTGCAGCCGCTGCTGTAGCAGCGGCCAGAAAAATTTATGTTTGTTTCCCAGGCAGAAAGTGCCCTAAAACATTGCGGCTTGAACCCTAGTTGGTGGCGGATAAGTCACGCAAGTCATCCGGCATTCAGAGATAAAATACAGCAGCGTGTGGACCATTTTTAGCCCAAGGCAGCTCATCTCATCAGGCCTTTTTTAGTCGAATGTATCGCCCACTGTCAGTCCCTTCGGGATCCATCCCTCATTCATCTTAATAAAGGTGAGGTAATCTAGACTTTTTTGACCTAGGCGACTTCTCTTCTCAGTGACAATACCTCCTGCTGCACTGAAGGTCCTTTCTGACAGTTGAAGCGGGGCAGTCCAGAAGTTCTATCGCAAATTGGGATAGCTCAGGCCACAGGTCAAGCCTGCACACCCAGTAGTCAAGGGGTTCATCGCTCCTCAGAGTGTCGATATCTTCAGTTAAGGCGAGGTAGTCTGCTACCTGTGGGTCGAGTCGTTCTCTGAGGGTGGACACCGAAGGGCTGTGGCGATGCGTAGGACTTAAAAAGCTCTGCATGTCCTCCATCAACAACACGTCTGTAAAGCGTCCTGTCCTCGCCGGTGTGGTCGTTGGAGGAGGAGGATTACTTTCACCTCTTCCCCTGTTAGATTCCCGTTGTGCTGTGACATCACCCTTATACGCTGTGTAAAGCATACTTTTTAATTTATTTTAGAACTGCTGCATCCTTTCAGACTTGCGGTAATTCTGTAACATTTCAGGCACTTTCTGCTTATACCGGGGGTCTAGTAGCGTGGCCACCCAGTACAGGTCGTTCTCCTTCAGCCTTTTTATACAAGGGTCCCTCAACAGGCACGACAGCATGAAAGACCCAATTTGCACAAGGTTGGATGCCGAGCTACTCATGTCCCATTCCTCGTCCTCAGTGATCTCACTGAAGGTATGTTCTTCCCCCCAGTCATGTACAACACCACGGGTACCAGATAGGTGACAACAAGCACCCTGGGATGCCTGTTGTGGTTGGTCTTCCTCCTCCTCCTCAAAGCCACATTCCTCCTCTGACTCCTCTTCCTCACAATCCTCTTCCAGCGTTGCCGCAGGTCCAGCAAGCGATGCTGATAAGGCTGTTTCTGGTGGTGATGGTGACCACAACTCTTCCTCTTCACGCTCATCTACGGCCTGATCCAGCACTCTTCGCAGGGCACGCTCCAGGAAGAAAACAAATGGGATGATGTCGCTGATGGTGCCTTCGGTGCTACTGACTAGGTTTGTCACCTCCTCAAAAGGACGCATGAGCCTACAGGCATTGCGCAGAGGCTGTCCTACCACCCCGGTCATACAAATACTCGTTGACTGCTTTTTCTTGTTGGAGCAGGCGGTCGAACATTATGAGTGTTGAATTCCAACGTGTCGGGCTGTCGCAAATCAAGCGCCTCACTGGCATGTTGTTTTGCCGCTGAATATCGGAAAAGTGCGCCATGGCCGTGTAGGAATGCCTGAAATGGCCGCACACCTTCCTGGCCTGCTTCAGTACGTCCTGTAAGCCTGGGTATTTATGCACAAAGCGTTGTACGATCAGATTACACACATGTGCCATGCACGGCACATGTGTCAACTTGCCCAAATTCAATGCCGCCAAAAAATGCTTCCGTTGTCACACAACACTTTGCTGATCTCCAGTTGGTGCGGAGTCAGCCACTGATCCACCTGTGCGTTCAGGGCGGACAGGAGTGCTGGTCCGGTGTGACTTTCTGCTTTCATGCAAGTCAACCCCAAGACGGCGTGACAATGCTATATCCGGGATGTGGAATAGCCCCTGGGGAGCTGGGGGAGTGCCGTTGATGTGGAGCAAGATGCAGCAGCAGGACTCAGCCGAGGAGGTTATGGAAGAGGATGGAGTAGGAGGAGTAGAGGAGGTGGCAGCAGGCCTGCCTGCAAGTCGTGGCGGTGTCACCAACTCCTCTGCAGAGCCACGCATTCTATGCTTGGCAGCCGTTAGCAGGTTTACCCAATGCGCAGTGTAGGTGATATACCTGCCCTGACCGTGCTTTGCAGACCAGGTATCAGTGGTCAGATGGACCCTTGCCCCAACACTGTGTGCCAGACATGCCATTACTTCCTTTTGCACAATCGAGTACAGGTTGGGGATTGCCTTTTGTGCAAAGAAATTTTGGCAAGGTACCTTCCACTGCGGTGTCCCAATAGCTACAAATTTTTGGAACGCCTCAGACTCCACCAGCTTGTATGGTAAAAGCTGGCGGGCTAAGAGTTCAGACAAACCAGCTGTCAGATGCAGGGCAAGGGGGTGACTTTGTGACATTGGCTTTTTACGCTCAAACATGTACTTGACAGACACCTGACTGTGGGCAGATGAGCAGGAACTGCTCAAGGCGAGAGACGGAGTGGCGGATGGTTGAGAGGGGGCAAGGAGGACAGCAGTGGTTGACGTGGCTATAGATGCTGGACCAGGAGGAGGATGGCTGCTTTGAGTTTGTGTGCTGCTAGTACTCATGTGTTGATCCCATAGGCGTTTGTGATGTGCGATCATGTGCCTTCGCAAAGCAGTTGTACCTAGGTGGGTGTTGGACTTCCCACGACTCAGTTTCTTTTGGCACAGGTTGCAAATGGCATCGCTGTTGTCAGAGGCAGACACACAAAAAAAAAGCCACACTGCTGAGCTCTGCAATGACGGCATTCTGGTGGTGGCAACAGCATGCGTTGATTGGCGTGCTGTCTGGCTGACCCCGGGTGCCGATGCATGCTGTCTGACTGTGCCACTAGCTCCTTGCGACGACCTCCCCCTGCTTCCAACTCGTCTCCTCCTCCTCTCTGTCTCCCCATCCGAACTTTCCCCCTGTTCTTCTTCTCTTCGAGCGGGCACCCACGTGACATCCACGGATACATCGTCATCATCAACCGCTTCACTTGCATCTGACAACTCAGCAAAGGAAGCAGCAGTGGGTACAACATCATCATCATCACCACACCGTACGTCCATGTGTGTAATGCTGCCTGACTGAGACATATGCCTGTTATCTACATCCTCTGGCAATAATGGTTGCGCATCACTCATTTCTTCCAACTGATGTGTAAATAAACTAGTGTTGGTGGTGGTGGCAGGTGGGCGAGTGGTAACTTGAGAGGTGCCCGAAGCTGAGCTGGAGGAGGATGGTGCGTCAAGGTTCCGAGCGGAAGCTGTAGAAGATTGGGTGTCCTGTGTTAGCCAGTCAACTATGTCCTCAGAACTTTTCGAGTTCAGGGTACGTGGCCTCTGAACACTGGGCATTATTCTAGGGCCAAAGGGAATCACAGCACCACGACGGCCCCTGCAGGGTGGCCTGCCTCTGCCTGTCCTTTTTTTCAGATTTGTTAAGTTGTACTATGCGTGAAAGCTACTGTGACACCAGATATGAGTTGCGCTGGTGACACTATGCACTTGCAGCTGGGCATTAAACACACAAACACGTGCAGGCAACTGACTGCTATTTATTCACAGTCAAAATAGTTGTTTTTATTTAAATGGAATCGAATGTGACACCAGATATGAATGGCGCTGAAGTGACACTATGGACTTGCAGCTGGGCCTTAAACACACAAACACGTGTGTGCAACTGACTGCTATTTTTTCACAGTCAAAATTGTTGTTTTTATTTAAATGTAATCGAATGTGACACCAGATATGAATGCCGCTGATGTGACACTATGCGCTTGCAGCTGGGCCTTAAACACACAAACACGTGTGTGCAACTGACTGCTATTTATTCACAGTCAAAATTGTTGTTTTTCTTTAAATGGAATTGAATGTGACACTAGATATGAGTTGCGCTGAAGTGATACTATGAACTTGCAGCTGGGCTTTAAACACAAAAAAACACGTGTGTGCAACTGACTGCTATTTATTCACAGTCAAAATTGTTGTTTTTCTTTAAATGGAATCGAATGTGACATGACATATGAGTTGCGCTGAAGTGACACTATGGACTTGCAGCTGGGCCTTAAACACACAAACATGTGTGTGCAACTGACTGCTATTCACAGTCAAAATTGTTGTTTTTATTTATATGGAATCGAATGTGACACCAGATATGAATGGCGCTGAAGTGACACTATGCGCTTGCAGCTGGGCCTTAAACACACAAACACGTGTGTGCAACTGACTGCTATTTATTCACAGTCAAAATTGTTGTTTTTCTTTAAATGGAATCGAATGTGACACCAGATATGAGTTGCGCTGGTGACACTGTGCACTTGCAGGGCATGAAACACACGCGCGTGTCGGCAACTGACTGCTATTATATTAGAGTCCAAAAAGTTTTGTTTTTTTATGCAAGCTACTGTGACACCAGTTATGAGTGGTGGCATTGGGCAAGTGGGCACAGTATACGCTGTGAGCCTGACACACACGCTGGCAGGAAACTGCAATTAGATTACACAGGAAAAAAAAAAAGCAGACTGATGTTCTAGCCCTAAAAAGGGCTTTTTGGGGTGCTGTCCTTACAGCAGAGATCAGATGAGTCTTTCAGGACTGTAGTGGACACTGATTACACTAGCCTAGCTATCGATTTCCCTATTAAATCAGCAGCAGCTACACTGTCCCTCCTCTCACTAAGAATGCAGCTTCAAATGAATCTAAAATGGATGCTGTCCAGGAGGTGGGAGGGTCTGCTGCTGATTGGCTGGAATGTGTCTGCTGACTGTGAGGTACAGGGTCATTAGGAACCCAGCTCTAAGTTGAAATCGCAATGCGATTAATATAACCTGTATTAATCGCATTGCGATTACAACTTAGATCTGAGTCCTAATGGTTGTATTGCTAGAGTTGACGAATATAACGAATATAGCACTATATTCTCAATCTTCGTTATATTCCAGCAATATAACCATTAGGAACCCAGCTCTAAGTTGAATTCGCAATGCGATTAATGTAACCTGTAGTAATTGCATTGCGATTACAACTTAGTCAAATTTGTGACACTGCAGCTTCCGAATGAATCTAAAATGGATGCTGTCCAGGAGGTGAGAGGGTCTGGGGGGGAGGGTATGATGCTGATTGGCTGGAATGTGTCTGCTGACTGTGAGGTACAGGGTCAAAGTTTACACAATGATGACGAATAGGGGGCGGACTGAACATCGCATATGTTCGCCAGGAACTATTCGCCGGCGAATAGTTCGGGACATCTCTAATGGTAAACTGACCTATTCCCATATAAGTGGAACACCGGCAGCAAAACAAAAAGGCGAACCAAATATCTGAGGGGTGAATCTGAACTACACAGAGACGCCTCCATAACATGAGGGACGCCGAATCTGGAGGACAGCTGCGATCGGAGTTTCCAAAAAGAGCAGGATAAAGGTCAGCCTGCTCTCAGAAACTGTGTGGGACGCCGCACTAAGAGACAGCCGAACCATGAGTAAAGACATCTACCTCTTACTACATGTAATGGAGGAATTGCTTGCACTGAAAAGGTGTGACTATATAAAAAGGTGCGATCATCTGCACTATATAAGAAGTGAAGTCCGATTTACATTGTATTTGGAAACATCAAGCCATCATCATTTACAGCCATTGCTATCAACATCATTGTTGCTGTTATCTTAACCAATAGTATCAACGTTGTTGCAACATTGTTATTAGCACATTGCACTTTAATTCTGCCGCTGTTGAATATTGACAAAATCTATTGAGACATTGGCATTGTCTTCTATGATGAACTATTGCTAAGTTAAAAACCGGCCGACTATTGGGGTGTTTATGCTGCTATTACTGGACTATCTTCAGCTATAACGCATTGCCATTTATATATAATATTTTATATTGGCTCTGTATTTTTGCGAAAAAAATGGGGAGTGACCCTTAGATACTTTGAAAGCATGTCCTCGTCTCCTTGGTGACAGGGGGCGGGACGGACAGGCCGCGCATGTCTCCTCCGCGCGGACGGCGTCCCCAGTTCCCCCAGCAACCAGGCAAGGTCTGAGCACCGAGCTGGGCACTCGGTGCTCAGCTGTACTTCCTGGTGCGGGTCATGTGATGCTGGCCACATCACATGACCCCAGCTAGCTAGTATTTAACAGGCAGCCTGCTGGCCACAGGTTGCCTGTTAATTTAGGTTCCTGGCAATTTGTTTGATTCCTGTATGCTTACCTGATCCTGTTACCTGACGATCCTTTGCCTGCTCCTCCTGTACTGCGCATCCCTCCTGGTATTTTGACCTCGGCTTCCACCTGACTATTCTTTGCGGACTCCTGTTGTACTTCTCTACTCTCCTGGTATTTGACCCCGGCTTCTCCTGACCATTCTTTGCTTATCCCTCCGTACTGTGTTGCTCTCTTGGTTTTGACACGGTCCGTTCACGATCCGCTATTTGTCTCGTCTCTCCTTCCAGCACATATTCTAAGATGGGACTGCCGTCCAGTTGTCCCCTGTCATCAGGACTCGTGAGGCAAGTAGGCAGGGCCAGGGGTGAGGGTGGAGCGCAGTGGTCACTATCCTCCTGTCACGGAACCATGAACCAGACGTACAACAAGGGATAAGTGAAAATAAGAAGGCTTTATTGAAAATAAAGCTGTAAAGCAAAAGTCCAAACGGATGGCGAAACCGAAGCAGAGTCTTTGCGAAGCCAGAGGTCAGGAACCAGAAGGGTAGTCAGACGAAGCCAGGATCAGGAACCAGCAGGGTAGTCAGACGAAGCCAGGATCAGGAACCAGCAGGGTAGTCGGACGAAACCAGGATCAGGAACCAGCAGGGTAGTCGGACGAAACCAGGATCAGGAACCAGAAGCAGCAGCAGTCTAGAAGCATGTGAACACAGGAGGACCAAGCAAGGAACTGAAGCCACAGACCTCCTATATATATGAGCTAGGCATCCAGCTCCTCCCGGTGGGAAGGAGGAGCCGCAGGGTGGGAGGCTACAAGAAACCCAGAAACCAAGATGGCCGCCAGCACATGTCAAACGAAGGAGAACAGCAAGAAGGTAAGACCATGACAGTACCTCCCCCTCAAGGGCCCCTCCTCCGCGGAGTAAAGAACGGTTTCTGAGGGAAGCGTGCGTGGAAGGCTCGGAGCAAGGCAGGAGCATGGACATCTGCGGAGGGAACCCAGGAACGCTCCTCTGGACCATAACCACGCCAATGGACCAAAAACTGCACCCGACCGCGGACCAGGCGTGAGTCCAGGATATTGCTCACCTCATACTCCTCACGATTACCCACTTGGACCGGACGAGGCCGAGGAACCGAGGAAGTGAAACGATTACACACCAGTGGCTTCAACAGGGAGACATGAAACACGTTGGAGATCCGCATGCCAGGAGGAAGCGCAAGGGCATAGGCTACCGGGTTTACCCTGCGAAGCACTCGGAAGGGACCAACAAAGCGAGGCGCCAGCTTGGGAGTGGGCACTCGAAGGTTGAGGTTGCGGGTGGTCAACCATACACGGTCTCCGACCTGGTAGGAAGGAGCAGGCGCTCGTCTGCGATCAGCCTGGAGTCTCTGGCGCTGCGCAGAGACCTCAAGGGACTTCTGGATCAGTACCCAAGAAGCACGTAGGACGGAAAGGTGATCCTCCACAGCCGGAATATCCTGGGGAGAGAATACCTCCGGTAACACGGCAGGTTGGAACCCATAATTGGCCATGAAGGGAGACGTCCCAGAGGAAGAGTTCACCGCCGTGTTCCTGGCAAACTCAGCCCAAGGCAGGAGGTCAACCCAATTGTCTTGGTGATCGGAGACATAGCAACGAAGGAATTGCTCCAAGGCCTGATTGGATCGTTCTGCGGCCCCATTGGACTGAGGGTGGTAGGCCGAGGAGAAGGAGAGATGAATCCCCAACTGGGAGCAAAAGGCACGCCAGAACCTGGACACAAACTGACTCCCCCGATCCGACACAATCTCCTTGGGCAAACCGTGCAACCGGAAGACCTCCCTGGCAAAAATCGTGGCCAACTCTTGTGCAGAGGGTAACTTCTTGAGAGGAACACAGTGGCACATTTTGGAAAACCGATCCACAATCATGAGAATGACCGTATGGCCTCGGGATGCAGGGAGGTCCACAATGAAATCCATCCCCAGGTGTGACCATGGGCGCTCCCCGGTGGCTATGGGTTGCAGAAGGCCCAACGGAAAGTGCCGAGGGGACTTACTCTGGGCACAAACGGAGCATGCCGCTACATATGCGGCGATGTCGGAACGTAGGGAAGGCAAACAGAACAGACGTGAAACAGCCCAGGACAGCTGATTCTTTCCAGGATGCCCCGCGGTCTTGGAGTTATGGTAGGTTCGCAACAACCGAGTGCGCAACTCCTCAGGCACAAAACATCTGCCGTTGGGTCTCCCAGAGGGAGCACCAGATTGAGCCGCCAAAATCTGCTCACCCAGGGGAGAGGTCAGGCTGGTGCGAATGGCGGCCAAGATCTGATTCGGAGGTATGACCGAAGTCGGAATCGACTCCTCCCTTGACAGCTCGGAGTACTGCCGTGATAAGGCATCCGCCCTGATGTTCTTGGAACCGGGTAGGTAGGAGACCACGTAATTAAAACGTGACAAGAACAGAGCCCATCTGGCCTGACGTGGTGACAATCTCTTGGCCTCAGAAAGGTAGGTCAGATTCTTGTGGTCCGTCAGGATGAGGACCGGAACCACCGAACCCTCGAGCAAGTGCCTCCATTCTTTAAGGGCCTGCACGATGGCCAATAACTCCCTGTCACCAATCTGATAGTTGCACTCCGCGGAAGACAGTTTCCGGGAGAAAACCCACAAGGAAGCAGAGGACCCTCTGGTGTTCTACGCTGAGACAGAAGGGCGCCTACTCCCGTCTCAGACGCGTCCACCTCGAGGACAAAGGGCAACCCAGGGTTGGGATGCGACAGAATCGGAGCCGACACAAAGGCGGACTTTAGAGCCTCAAAAGCTCGGATGGCCTCGAGCGGCCAGACCTGGGAATTACTGCCCTTCCTGGTCAGATCCGTGAGAGGCTTGGCTAGCATGGAAAAGTCCCTGATGAACTTCCGATAATAATTGGCGAAGCCCAAAAAGCGCTGCAGGGAACGAAGACCACTGGGCTGGGGCCACTGTAAGACAGCCGAAACCTTCTCAGGATCCATGGAGAACCCCTCAGCGGAAATGATGTAACCTAAGAAGGTTACCTGGGATCGGTGAAATTCGCATTTCTCAAGCTTACCGAACAGCTTGTTCTCTCGTAACCGTTGCAACACTCGTCTGACATCCAGAATGTGGGCCTCCATGGATTCAGAATATACCAAGATGTCATCCAAATAGACCACCACACACTGCTGCAACAGGTCACGGAAAACATCGTTGATGAATTCCTGAAAGACTGCGGGTGCATTGCACAACCCAAAGGGCATAACCAAGGATTCATAATGACCGGTCCTGGTGTTAAACGCGGTCTTCCACTCATCGCCCGCCTTGATCCTTACCAGGTTATATGCCGCCCTCAGGTCGAGTTTGGTAAAGACCGTGGCCCCTTTAAGGCGATCGAACAGCTCGGAAATCAAGGGTATCGGGTAAGCGTTCTTGATCGTGATGCGATTGAGACCCCTGTAATCGATGCAAGGCCTCAACTCACCGCCCTTCTTTTTCACAAAGAAAAATCCAGCCCCTGCCGGGGACGAGGATTTGCGAATGTGTCCGCGTGAAAGCGCCTCCCTCACGTACTCCTCCATGGCCTCATTCTCCGCTACCGACAGTGGATAGACTTTGCCACGAGGAGGAACGGCACCAGATTGTAACTCTATGGCACAATCGTATGGGCGGTGCGGAGGTAGGGCAACCGCGCGCACCTTATCGAATACATCCCGGTACTCCTCGTATTCAGGAGGCAACAGAGAGTCCGAGGAAGTACACAGCAACTTGACAGACCCATGGATGCAACTAGCCCCACACTGCGGTGACCACGAGAGGATCTCGGCCGATCTCCAATCGAAAGTCGGATTATGCTTCCGGAGCCAGGGGTACCCCAAGACCACCGAGTAGTGTGGAGACGAAATAACCTGGAGGCAGACCGACTCTCTGTGAACGGCACCAATGGCTATCCCCACTGGAAGGGTCTCATGAGTCACGTGTGGCGGCAGAAGGGGTCTGCCGTCTATCGCCTCAAGAGCCAGTGGGGAACCTCGAGCCTGCAGAGGAATGGAATTGGCGGCAGCGAACACATTATCAATGAACAAACCACCGGCACCAGAGTCCACCAAGGTTGTGCGTGTTGTTCACCGAGCCCCCGACCCAGGAGAGGACAACAGTGATCAGTGGTTTGTCAACACGGGAAACCGGGGACGAGGAGACTCCACCCAAGATCTGCCCCCGACAGGATCTCAGGTGCGAGCGTTTCCCGGACGGTTCGGACATGCCAACCGAAAATGCCCACCGAGACCACAGTACATGCATCGGCCCTCGCGTCTCCGGAGTACCCTCTCCCCCTCGGACAGGCGAGCAAACCCCAGCTGCATGGGTTCACCCCCAGACAAGTCATCCCCAGGAGGCGTGGGAGGAGAGGGAGTCACGGGTGGGACAACAAACGTAGGCGCCAATCTGTTAGAAAACCTCCGCAGGCTCTCCTTAAAGGAAGGTCTCTCCCTGAGTCTGGTGTCAATCAAAATCAGGAAAGAAATAAGAGACTCGAGCTCCACTGGTAGGTCCTTAGCTCCAACCTCATCCTTCAAGGCATCCGAGAGACCATGAGAGAAAGCAGCGACCAGAGCCTCATTATTCCAGCCCACCTCTGCTGCCAGGGTACGAAACTCAATGGCGTATTCAGCTACGGATCGTGAACCCTGTCTGATGGACATAAAGAGCTTCGCAGCAGAGGCAGCACGAGCCGGCACATCGAATACCTTCCGAAGAGAAGCAACAAAACCGGAAAACTCGGCAACCACCGGATTGTTGTTCTCCCATAAAGGGCTGGCCCAGGCCAAGGCCTTGTCTGAGAGCAGCGAGATCAAGAAGCCCACCTTTGATCTCTCAGTGGGAAAGGCATGTGGCAGCAACTCGAAATAAATGCCCACCTGGTTAAGGAAACCTCGGCACTGAGTTGGCTCTCCCCCAAAGCGCTGTGGAAGAGGGGCAGAACCGGTAATACCCCGAAACACCGCAGGTGCAACAACAGGTGTCGGGGTAGACTCTGGCGCAACAACCGGAGCGGCAGTAGGAGCGGGCCCAGGAGCGACAACCGACCCATCGGCAACGGGAGCGAAATGAGCCGTGCGTTCAAGCAGGGTTTGCAACGCAACAGCGAACCGACCCAACAGGTGATCCTGCTGATCAAGTCTGGCAACCAGCGTGGGTAGCGAGGATGGCCCTGTACCGTCAGAATTCATGGCTTGGTCCTAATGTCACGGAACCATGAACCAGACGTACAACAAGGGATAAGTGAAAATAAGAAGGCTTTATTGAAAATAAAGCTGTAAAGCAAAAGTCCAAACGGATGGCGAAACCGAAGCAGAGTCTTTGCGAAGCCAGAGGTCAGGAACCAGAAGGGTAGTCAGACGAAGCCAGGATCAGGAACCAGCAGGGTAGTCAGACGAAGCCAGGATCAGGAACCAGCAGGGTAGTCGGACGAAACCAGGATCAGGAACCAGCAGGGTAGTCGGACGAAACCAGGATCAGGAACCAGAAGCAGCAGCAGTCTAGAAGCATGTGAACACAGGAGGACCAAGCAAGGAACTGAAGCCACAGACCTCCTATATATATGAGCTAGGCATCCAGCTCCTCCCGGTGGGAAGGAGGAGCCGCAGGGTGGGAGGCTACAAGAAACCCAGAAACCAAGATGGCCGCCAGCACATGTCAAACGAAGGAGAACAGCAAGAAGGTAAGACCATGACACCTCCCCCCTGTGTGTATGTGGACGTGACCGTTACAGTAAGCCTTTACAGCTCTGCTATGTATTGGTAAAACACTGAGATAATGCTGGCGGTGTTAGCCAATCAATTCTATAAACTGTAAAAGGGTTAATCTAGCATTACTAAATTAATATAATGCTATGTGACCCACAGCAGTGCTGGGAGGTCAGGCTGGGAGCTGCGCTGAAGACTCGCAGCATGACCAATACTCATCTTCAAGGGCCCTATAGCTATGCTGCAGCATCAAATATACGTACATTTATGTATATATATATATATATATATGTACATTTAAATATACTTTTGCATAAAAACACATGACACATGGGTAGTCTTACCTAACTCATGGCATTTCTTGGAATTCGCCTTCTCCCACTGGCTCGACAGCATGTCTTGCGCCACCTCCTCCCATGCCATCTCCTTGGCTACACGGTCCTGGTAACCATCACTGCGGCTGTCCCAAATTTGAGGTCTCTCTTGAATGAGTGATATTAGCTTTTCAACATCCATGTTCAAAGTTTTCAGTCAAAGCTCCTCTAGGCCCTCAGGGGATTTCCAGGTCATGTGCTTGGCCAATATTGATCAACAAAAAGCACATGGCTAAAGTGGGCTGGCCTTAAAGCTGAAGAAAATGTGTTTCCGCAAAAACGGAAGACATACGGATGACATATGGTTACATTCCGTATGTATTCCGTTTTTTTTGCGGACCCATTGACTTGAATGGAGCCAAGCACCGTGATTTGCGGACAATAATAGGACATGTTCTATCATTTCACGGTACGGAAATACGTAAACGGAATGCACACGGAGACACTTCCGTTTTTTTTGCTGAACTATTGAAATGAGTGGTTCAGTATTTGTACCGCATACTGAACAAAAAAACGCCAGTATAAGGAAAGCAAAATACTGTCGTGTGCATGAGCCCAATCACGGTGCTTGGCTCCATTCAAGTCAATGGGTCCGCAAAAAAAAGGACACATATGGAAATGCATCCGTATGTCTTTCGTATCCGTTCCGTTTTTGCTGAACCATCTATTAATAATGTTATGCCCAGCCCAATTTTTTCATGTAATTACTGTACACTCACCTAAAGAATTATTAGGAACACCATACTAATACGGTGTTGGACCCCCTTTTTCCTTCAGAACTGCCTTAATTCTACGTGGCATTGATTCAACAAGGTGCTGATAGCATTCTTTAGAAATGTTGGCCCATATTGATAGGATAGCATCTTGCAGTTGATGGAGATTTGAGGGATGCACATCCAGGGCACGAAGCTCCCGTTCCACCACATCCCAAAGATGCTCTATTGGGTTCAGATCTGGTGACTGTGGGGGCCATTTTAGTACAGTGAACTCATTGTCATGTTCAAGAAACCAATTTGAAATGATTCGAGCTTTGTGACATGGTGCATTATCCTGCTGGAAGTAGCCATCAGAGGATGGATACATGTTCTCATTCTGTTTACGCCAAATTCAGACTCTACCATTTGAATGTCTCAACAGAAATCGAGACTCATCAGACCAAGCAACATTTTTCCAGTCTTCAACAGTCCAATTTTGGTGAGCTCGTGCAAATTGTAGCCTCTTTTTCCTATTTGTAGTGGAGATGAGTGGTACCCGGTGGGGTCTTCTGCTGTTGTAGCCCATCCGCCTCAAGGTTGTGCGTGTTGTGGCTTCACAAATGCTTTGCTGCATACCTCGGTTGTAACGAGTGGTTATTTCAGTCAACGTTGCTCTTCTATCAGCTTGAATCCGTAGGCCCATTCTCCTCTGACCTCTAGCATCCACAAGGCATTTTTGCCCACAGGACTGCCGCATACTGGATGTTTTTCCCTTTTCACACCATTCTTTGTAAACCCTAGAAATGGTTGCGCGTGAAAATCCCAGTAACTGAGCAGATTGTGAAATACTCAGACTGGCCCGTCTGGCACCAACAACCATGCCACGCTCAAAATTGCTTAAATCACCTTTCTTTCCCATTCTGACATTCAGTTTGGAGTTTAGGAGATTGTCTTGACCAGGACCACCCCCCTAAATGCATTGAAGCAACTGCCATGTGATTGGTTGACTAGATAATTGCATTAATGAGAAATAGAACAGGTGTTCCTAATAATTCTTTAGGTGAGTGTATACTGTATATGGCATATGGAAAAACAGAACGGAAAAACGGAAAGGAAACGGAAACACAACGGAAACAAAAAATGGAACAACAGATCCATAAAAAACAGACCGCAAAACACTGAGAAAGCCATACTGTTGTGTGCATGAGCCCTTACTCGAAAATCAGCAAGGTAATGTTCGCGTAATATGCAATTATTACGCAATCAATACAGGCGTGGGTTATTTTTTTAAAGCTGGCAATTACCCTTAGCAACATATGTTAGTGTCTCTATGTTGTTATTTGCTATCATTATCATTGTGTTAAAGAGCTTAATAGGGTGTCTGAGAGAGAGCAAAAAAATAAATAAAAAGTAGGCATATTAGTCTTTGGAAATACCGTGCAATTGGAGCACTTTTTATTCTGGTAGAATGAATGCAGACTTGAATCAAATTTTTTTTAACATCTTACAAATAGGATACACAAGGAATTTTAAGAAACTAGCGCATCTCTAGTCTCATAGTATTGAAACAGATTGCATACTTACATTTGGTTATGTGAACTGCATTCATTTTTCAATATAATAATAAATGCAGAACCTGTTATTTTGACATAAAAGAAAAGTTTGCTCAAAAGAAAAAATGTCCAATTAAAAACACTTTTCACAGTGTTATTAGTAAAATAAGAAATGGTAAGAGACAGATATTAATTGAGTCATAAACTTGTGTGCAATAGCAAAGGTATTGAACTGATAAAGAAT